>NC_082599.1:48095369-48735989 GCF_030936135.1 Gavia stellata
GGTGCCATGTGGGCAGTGGTGGCAGTCAGCCCATTATGCAAGGCAGCCATCAGCCTCACCGCTTCCTTAGCTATCCCAGAGCTGTGAAGAGCCTAAGCTGGCTATGCAGCTGGCCTCCAGGTCTTGCCTGTGGCTTCATCAAACACCAGTTTTACTTTAATGAGCTTCTGAGAAATAGAGTGCGACTCATCCAACTCTTACTAATTCTAGGTTATGGTCGTGAACGTAAGTTTGGCAATGACATGACTGGAAAACGGAATGTAAGATTATTCCCTTTGGATCTGTACAAACAATTCTCTATAACCTGTGCCAGACGCTAATTCCATTTCCTCTTTCTGTTGCCTTTACTACTTTTTGCCAATAAAGTCATCTTATCTGTTGGATAAGACTGAGGAACACTTGAAATGTGATAGGCCAGCTACTAAATGCTGATGGTTCCTATAAAAAGCAGACCATCATCTTTTTATTATTCTAGTGAGTTCTCTCTCACGAAACAGTATTTTAATTCCACAGCAAGATAAGACCAAAAATCCCAATATGGGCTTGGTTTGGTCTGTACTTTCATAAGTAAGTAAGTACAAATAATTGATTAGAGAAGTAAAATTTTTAGTCATATTTAGACCCTTGACTGTCTCTGGTAATCATGAACGGTGATGTCTAGGTGACAAATTTGATACACAGAAATGGTGAATTCAGATTGTAACTACAGAAACATAAGCTGTATGCCTGAAAAAATACCTGTCCAAAGTGATCAGTGAAAGCAGAGAAAAAAACATGGTGATAAAATCTGTATTCAAATCCAGCAAAGGATATCCAATTCACTGCAAGGAGAAAGAAGGAAGGGAAAAAAAAAAAATCCTGTAGTGAAAAATGGGAACCTCGCAATGTGATTTTTTCCTTTGCCACCTGAGGCATTATGAATAGGAATTCAAGGTTAGGGCACATCTATTGCAGTGTCCGTTATTAGAGTCACAAGGTTTTGTGTGGCCAAAACAAAGGGTGATGTCTGGAGCACATGAGTTGAGACAAAGAGGGAATATACTCACGTGGTGATAAAGTTTCTTCCCAAAAGTCTCTCTCTGTGCTGCGCGCTGGCACATTATCTGTAAAGCAGTTTCAGCTGCACCAAGGGACCTCATGCAATGATGAATACGGCCTGGCCCAAGTCGACCTTGAGCTATCTCAAACCCCCTGCCCTCACCTGGTTGGAAAGAAAAACAGGCACATGTAGACTCCTTGATTCCTGCTTGAAGTGATCCATGGCTCTGAGCAGAAGTGGCCTCACAGCACCAGGGCTAGAAGCAAGCTTCTTAAAGTTTATTTTGCAGAACTGTTGCTTGTTTACTCCAACTAGATCTACACTGACACACTGTTCATAACACTTACAGCACAAAGTACACTCTAAGATGGTTTCTGAGAGGGAATTTACCTGATTTAATTTAAATGTTGTTAATATTACATTGAAAAACACATCTACGAGATTGGGTGTGAGAATGTGGGGGACAACTTTGAGGTTTCCAGGTCCTAGGGCTACTCAAGAGAGAAAGCTCTTTCAGGGAAATAAAAATAGCAGAGAGGAAATACTATAAATTCTGATTTCTTCTAAGTGAGAGAAGTAGAGTCCAGTTCTCCCTGAAGAAGGTCACAGTGCTGGCCTGCTCATTCTTTCTTTTTTTTTTTTTCAGTTCTGCTAAGTTTGCAGGCACCCAGGCTTGGACAGACATGGACTACAGCAGAATGCTCTTTTTAAAAACTGGTTTTGGGGAAAGAACGCCACAGATATCTTCTGCTTTGCTCTGCCTCAGGGAAGTGATTTTCACATGACAGCTACAGCTGCCCTACTTCCTTCAATCACCTTCCTGCTCTAAACAAGTTATATTCAAGCAGCAGGTAGACTGCTAAAGGAAGAGTGGGCTCCCTCTTACATGTGTTTGAGACCCTGGCTCAACCAACCGTAGCTGGACACACCTTATCTAAGGAATCCACTGTAAGCGGTTTACAATAACTTACGGTTATTCATAAAATAAACCACCATTTCATAAAACTTGTTTCATTGCTGTATGTATTAAAAAGGAATTAATACTGAAACTCACCCAGTATTATATTGGAGACAGGTACTCGCACATCACTAAAGTGTATCTCAAAATGTCCTCCATGGATCTCATCTACAGGGATAGAGAAAACACACCAGCAGGGTAAAACGAAGGAGGATAGAAATACATGCCTTCAATTCCTAACCCTTTTTCTATATATGCATTTTACTGATTTATTTCATACACAATATTTATTAGTATTACTGCAGCTTCTGAGCAGTTCTGCTAACAAATTAATACACATATAGCTGATAAATATCACCTACCCAGGTAGCCAAACACCGAGAGGGGTCTTATCAGCTTCAGCCCTGGAGTGTCCATGGGAACAATAATCATACTGTGCTGCTCATACCTGATCAAGACAAAATGCACAAGTTATGCACAAGTTTGAGCCTCCCTTCTGCCCCTTCCCTCCACTTTTTTATTTTCTATCCTCAATTTAGCACTCACATAAAGCCAACGTTGAGATTTACCTACACCGACTGCAGCCATTCTGCCTGCACGCAGTGCGGCATGCATGCTTCAACAGTCCTTGAATCACCAGCCAACAAGTAAAAATATACTACTGGCATCTAATGCACCATGACTGAAAAATTACTACTTCTGTCACTTCTGTGCAAGTACTTCTGTATCACCCAGTCCATTTCCTCCCCCCCTCCTTTCTTTTTTATTCTCCAAACATGTTTATCATCATCATCATCTTGGCTTGCCTATAGTTTAGGAAAAGAATCCCCATGTTTAAATTGCTTCAGAATATTTAAGGTCAGTTATTAGTCACACAGAACTGGAGGTGACATCCCAGGTCCCTGAATTTAGTCTCCAGTTCTAGCAAGTCCAGTATCGCATGACCCCTCCATGAACTTCTGTTCAGCTTTGAAGAGCTCAACAGATACCACTGTCTGTACAGCCTCTGGACAAACCATCCTCTGTGCTGTAAGCAAGTTACTGTTTGCTTCTCAATGGAACCTAGCCAAATCTAAAAACTTAAGATATTCAGTGGAATTTGGGCTAAAATCCAACTTAGAGATAGAAATGTTCCAATTCTTTTGTATTACAAGCTGAGTGATTTTAATGGAACTAGTCACGAAGCATTTTATTCATCACTCATATAAGTTTTTGTAAAAGGCAATTTTAGTTTGGTAATAAGAGTTGAACAACATATTTATTTTAAACAAGAAGATGGAATTATTATATTTATACATATATGAATGGAATGAGTAGGTCTGATTAAAGATTTACAATGCTTTCTGCTCACACAACTTCACATAATGAACAACCCAGGTTTCAAACTTAACCTACAGATAACTTTGTGAAAAACTTAAGAGATAACTTCAGGTCTCTGATGTGCCACTTGTACTCATTTTGTTCAGGGAAGCTCTGAAAAGTTTTGGTTTTATTATCATTTAAGCAAGCAATTCTTAGTCTTGATAATTGTTTTATATACGATACTTTTATGAAATAAATTATAAGCCAGAGGTATTTGTTGGTTAAACAACTGATGCAGACTAAAATGAATGTGACCAAGATAAAGTTAGTGAACCTCCAAAAATTTCCTGATCCAATTCACCACACAGCTGCACGAACACTAGGGCTAGTGCAATGGAGGTGGGGAAGCATGCCGATGCAAGCTGGTGACAGTGAAAATGTTGCAAGGCTTCAGTCATCAGCAGCTGACAGCAGAACAGGAGCTTGGTCAGCAACATTTTTCTCTAAACAGGCACATGCACAGGTTTAAAACTCCCCTGTAATTCACAAGCACATCCAACCAATCAAGGCAATTAATGGTATTTCACTTAGCAGAATTTTTGCAAGCAGTGACTCCTCCAGGAAACAAGTTTTAGGTAACTATTTGAATCTCCTAGGAATCCTTACCTGGATGCTGAGGAGGTTTTGGTTTTGCCCATTACAATTGCAACTTTGCAATTTGGGTTCCCAGCACCTTAAAAAAGTCACAAACACAGAAATAGTTTTCAATATGAAAATCTCATTGTAGAAGCAAATGAAGTTTCATACAAATAAATCTTACTGCCTTCCTTTCGTGACACAGGAGCAAAAGCATGCAATCTACTTCTGTGTTTATACTCTGAGTAATCAGACTGAAACGAAATACATCTTATTGCTTAACATGTAAAAGGGAGTTGACTTGTGGGGAGGGGAACAATGAAAAGCCAAACACCCAAACCCTCCAGGATCCAGCTCCATCATCTATTCCTATGAAAAGAGAACAAGAAGGTACTTGAAATGGAATCTAATTATTTCTGTCTCCATTACAGCTAAGCAAATAAGTGCAACTGATACAAAAGCACAGCTCAAGGTGAGATGCTGCCAATTTAAAAGTTAAACGTCTTAAAATTATAAAGACTGGAGGATCTATGTGGGAATGAAATGCTGACCACATTATAATGAAATTACGCAAATAAGGCTATCAAAGGGTTACCATGATGACTTTGCTGCTACTACTTCAGCATAACTTCTCTGGAATGAAGGGGTTTTTTCACCCTTTATGCAGAAAGATCTGAAGGGAAATCGTTACCTGAAAATAATCTGCTAGCATTTCAAGCCATTGATAACATTATTTGAGACATGCCTTTGTAGCATAAAGCTACCATTTTAATGTACAAGTACTAAAGAAGATTCTATCATTAATTAAAATGGTGTCTTATTTCTAAGAAAGAGCCTTAATCTTCACTAACGTTTTCTTTAAAGGTTTCTTAGGAAGAAAGCATGCTCTCATTCCTTTCATTCAAAGTCTCACACAGACTATAAAGCTAGGGAAAAGGGGGCAGGATTATACCTAACATATGTAACAATCAGTAAATTTTCTATTGCTATCTCAATGCAGATGACAAGCTTCGCAGAGATTTAATTCAAGATTTGATCTGTACCAACTCCGTTTGTTTTGAGGTCAGAAGCAAATATGACTTTTTAACTCCTCTGGCATCTGTTATCACAAGGTTTTGGGAGCCTCTGGTTTAGACAATACAACCACCTGGCTTTGAGCTGAGCTACTTCCTCCTAGAAACAGCCACTGTCACGGCCGGAAAGTGGGAGAGAGATTCATTTTGTTTTGATGAACACCGCCTGTTTTGAGGGCCAGACTGTTGGCTGTTTGCTTTCCTCTTTTGCAATAAGGTATTCATCCATTGCTTTCAAAGTGGGGTTGTATTTGTGGCCCATGAGCTGTACAATGTTAATAAGCTAAAATATCTGAGTGAAAAGCTGGAGTGCGGGGAATAAATCAGTTTGGTAAAAAAAAAAAAGGTAGATCTCAAACAGTTGGCTCATTTGGGCAACTGCAACAAGCGAGTGACCAATGCCCAAATAACAAAACGTACTGCGACAGAACTTTGCAATGTACTACCCCACAAAGGGAAATGCTGTGCTCTTAAGCGGTATTTGACTCTTCTTCTTTTCCACAGAAGATAAAGAATTGCACACGTGGTATTTTCTAAACAACACTTATCTTGAACTGAGATTTACAACAAAATATATTTTGACTTTCTGGAATCTCTTCAAAAACTGTTTTGTAAACAATCCTCAAGTCACATCCCTGCTTCAAAAAAAGGCAAATTTCACCATGTTTTATGAAAAAAATCAGAAGCAGCTTTCATGTTGAACTTAGTGAGGAGTTCACTGAGAGCCAGACATCTGGTTAGATGTGTTAAATCACTAGTACAGGTTTCTGGAAGGCAAATGAATACCTCTGTTTCATTTGTACTTTTTCCCATCTGAACACAGCAAAGTAAGGCAGATTCCTGGCCTTTCCACTCCTTAGAGACTCAAGTTCTGAAAACCCAAAACAAATTTTATGCAACTTTGACCCATAAATGCCAGAAAGAAGTTCTGGTCTAATGCAAGACTCTGAAAGTCTCCAGTGCTTTGGAAGAAATGCAGATTGTCTGGATAGAATAAATCTCTCATTTGCAAATGGCATTTTTATATTACTTACAGAATTCAAAGAAGCTGCTGGAGGATGGGGGGAAGAGTCAGAGAAGCCTGTGATTTTGCCAGGAGTTACAAGTAGTTTTGCAAGAAACTCACAATTGAACAAACAGAAATAGTAGAGATTTTAGAAGGTCAGTTTTAAGCATATTTCCATATTGATAAGCTTTTTAATAAGCTTTTACATATATATGTCTGCACAACCTGTCCAAAACTTTTAAACCACAATGCTGCTACACTGGGAAACATCCTAAGTTTAACTAATGTATTATATTTTTTAACTCTTCATAGCACTCATATAAAGCAAAGGCAATGATACTTTAAAATGTGCTTAGAGGGTTGATCACAACCTTATTAGTAGCCTAATCTTTGCTGTCAGAGGGTGTAACATGCTTAAGATTACGGGTCTTCACACAATCAGCTTATACAGATCTTTTCTGGTGGAGAGTACTAAATGTGGCACAGACACGGACAGTACAACCCTTACTTAAAGAAGCTGCCATATAACCTGATTTCAGAAGCCAATAGCACTTAATTCTTGCAATCTGCTTACCTATATTTTAGTGTCCAGTCTTCAAATTTTTGGCTAAGATGACTAAGGCAGGATAAACTACTACTTGAATGCCCAGAATACCTATGACTCTTGCCACGTTGGCTGCTGCACTGGTGAGCCCGGTGGGTTACCTCTCTCTGCTAAAGATCAGGCGCCTGTGGTGACATTATAGACTTGGCAGCTTCCTAGAAAGGCACTGATAAACACATGTTCTGGACTCTCCTACAAGAGGAAACTGGACTGAGTAGGGTGGATGGCAGCATGGTATTGATTGCTGTAATATGGGGATCTCCTAATGGATAAAAGGGGACCTCCCAAGAGCCTGCAGTAATTTCTATCCACTAGCATAATGTATTCCATAGTTTTATCTCATCTTCTCCAGATAACACCGCTAGGCATCTGGTTCACGCATGGTAAATATTATAATGTAGCTGCGAGCAAACTGGCTACCCCAGTAAAGACAGAGGCGATGCTGGGGTTCTGCAGCTAATCAACAAGGGCTACGCAGTCCTGCCACTGAATGTGGCTGCTAGTCGTTCCCAGCTAGAGCTCATAGTCTCAGATGGTGCCAGTAAGAGCAGTTGCTGAGTTTAGGAATGTTTTTTTTCCTCACCTTCATCTCACTTTTACACAGCCACAAGCGCTATAGTTAAACAAGATCCATTGTCATTTTGCATTCACTCTTACTTATTAAATAATCTTTGTTATTTTTGAGCCTATAGGGCCATACTGAATTGTAGTATTACCCAACAGTATTATTTCTGTACCCTGCCTGGAAGGTTCTGTCCTTCCTGCACCCTGCAAAGTTACGAGGAGCTGAGGCACTGTAATAAACAGTACAGGACTTACACAAACTGCCTTCCTACAGTCTGCCCACAGGACCTCTTAGGCACTGGTAACACAACCATCTTTTCTGCAGACAACACACAGAGATATTTCCCTGGGAGCTTTCTTACTTCTAGCCTGATTATTCTAACTTGTTGAGGACCATATTGAGACAATGCCCATTCAGAACTGAGAGATCCACTTATTTTAAAGAGAGAGCTTAGGCCTCTAAGCAACGAGACGACTTGCGAGAAGCAGACATGCTGGAAGCAATCCAAATGTCTTATCTGCCACTGTGAAGAGCACCAGGGAACTACTGTGATAACTCAAGATGAAAACATTGCAGAAATATGCACAAATATTGCGGCACTCTTTCTCTAGACTCCAGTTCCTCTCCCAACCCATTTTTCTGTCTCGTTGTGAATGCAAATGAAGACAGAAGCATGTGGAAAACATCTGCCCGTTACATTCTTAGCTGCCCATTTTGAAGAAACTTTCCTTTCACTTATTCCAAAATAGTTGAAGCACAGACAGATGGCTACTCCAGCCGTGGCAGGTGCGTCAATTTAGTCAGCGTGGCAAAAAGCAAAACCTGACCTCTGGTCTGCTCAAAATCTCTCTCTGTTGCTTGGCATCAATATTGCATTTACTGAAACTCATTAGACTGCTACGGGATCATTGGCTCCTGACACTCTGCACAAGGTACTCTTGCACAAGAGACCAATTTGAAGCTGTAGAGACTGTGGAAATTTAAGCAAGATCCAGTCATTTTAGGAATCCTTAGCACAGGTAAGTCCATGCCTCAGTGCAGAAATACTAATGAACTTCTCCATCTTCCCTTTCCTATAAAAGTTTTGACTGTTACACAGACAGCACACTGCAAGTGGAAGAAACCTCATGGATAGAATAGCATCTTTCTATTTTTCTTCTACAGTATCTTTCTGGCTTGCAGTTTCTATGGAAATATTATCAAACACTAACTTGATTAGGAGTCTTGACTGGTAACATTCAAATCCCTGAGAACTCTCCCACAGGGTGCAGGACTGCCTGCTTATACTCCAGTTGACAATTTATCACTTGCTTTCACATCTCTTACCTATAATCTTCCTGGTTTTGTTCAATATCGCATACTGAAAGAGCAACCTCCCCCATGTCACAAAAAGCAAACTCATCTTTCTATTGTATCCCCTAAAAAGTTATGTAAAAAGGGGATATACGGATCCCTTAAAATCTTATATAGGCAGCCATCAAAAGCACAGTAGTGCCCTGAGGAAAGACTATAGTGACTGCCTACAGGTAACTCTGCCCCACACAGACCTCCCCCTCTTTCTCTCCTTTTCACCTTTTAAATGTGTGATTTGATAAAAGCCTTTTGACAATGTAAAAAAGCATTTGGACTTTCAGGAATAAAACAACCAACAACACAGTGAAATAGTAAGAGAGTCTTGACCTTCCAAAGAACACTCACATGCTGGTTGGAACAGGAAGGAATGTAGGAAATGTATGTGTTCAACATGAGAAGTGTTTCCAGGAAAGCAGGATTTTTATTTGTTTTTTTAAAAGACTGGCAAGTCAAAATGAAAGTGCAACTGACTTCCACATGAGGGTGTGGTGCTTGAAGACAAAATGCAATGTGTCAGACCAATTCAGATCATTTCACTGAAGCACATCTAAACTGCAGTACCTGCTACTAGTCTGCTGGCAAAAGAAGGTTAGTTTTGTTTTAATATTAACTGCTCTGTATATTAAGTGTGATATCTTATTTACATAAGATAGAGAAGAGCTAGGATTTACTCTTAGTTAAGTTGGCTTTACAGAGAGACATCATTTTGCTAAGGGTCATGTTCATTTCCAGTCTTAAAATTGGACTGGTTCAGTAGAAGAACAATATTCTGCTTAATTCATTAAAGAAAAAAAATCTATCTGTTTAAACTGGGGATATTAACTTCATTCAACATGTATTCATATTCATGTCAAGTTTAAACACACAGAAACTGAATTTGTATCTAAATGGAAGGCAGGAATAATTCTGCAAGAAAACATGCAAAGCTGTCTATTAATGTATCTATTAATATACCTCCTTGAAAACAGTACTTGAAAAAACAGCTGAGGTTCTGAACTGTTTGGGTACTTGTGGGCAGTTTTGTATGTGATAAGACTCCTTTCTGTGCATAACATCCTGAGAAGTCTCCAGCTGTGAGATGCAGCGTACCCACAGCAATTTGACTCTGGAAGAAATTCCACATGGGCATAAGGTGGCTCGCTATGTGGGATGGAGACTAAACTAAGCCTGTTCTGCTGCTGTTGGGCACCTGACTCCCACGGGACTGCTTTGCTTTATGTAATGGGCATGTATACATGTGCCTGAGAAACAACATCATTAACAGGAATGACAGATACGAATAGGTGTGTTAGCCAAAACATAACCGTGTTTGTAAGGGAGAAAAATCAACTGTTGTATTTTAGATAACTTTGTTTCTGTCAAGAACTCAGGTCAGCCAAAAGCGTATCAGGCAGCAGAGCATGTTACTTGTCACAGCCAAACTGCTTTGTGATACACAGACTTCTTGAAGTTTGCACTGAAATGTTTATTGTTTTGCTTTCAAGCAAATTTGCCAGTGATCCAATTTGATTAAGCACTCCCAGATGGGTTCTGTAATAAGTGTTTTAGACCTCAAACAAATCTTTTCAGTTTGACTTTTAATTTTCTTCTGATCTCGGCTAAGTGGATTAAACTTTACCTCCATCAGTTTCTCTTCTACTAAAAGAAGATACATTTGCTGCTGATGTCTGAATCTCTCTTCAGAGTACTATAAAGCTGCAAAAGATTACCCTTGCTGAAAAATCCTTCTAACACAGCTTGTTAGGCATAGAATAGATATCCCTTCCCAAACTAATAAATAGAATTACTGTATCTTTCCATTCTGCACACTTCACTTACGCAACAGTAAATGACATATTACAAGACTTAAAATAAGTGTAATCATCATCTGAAGTCTAATGGGAAGTGTTTTGAAATGTTAAAATACTCCAACAAAGTCATTAAGGATGAAGCCAAACCACATAGTTAATTTCTAACTAACACATTTCTAAAAAAAATTTAGATAGAAGATTCACTGAAAAAAAAAAGTATCAAGTAAAAATAGAAATTATTCATTTCTTTCTATTTAATTGGTCTGCATTCCTAAACATGAGATCAATCAGTAACTTATTTTTCCTGGTAGACAGAATACATTAAAAATTTTTTTAAAAGTTACTGTTTATAGTAACAGTTTGGCAACCCTTCATTTAAACCCTTGTCTAAAAACCTGAAATGGTATTTGGAGTTTTTTCAAGCTTGAAAAAGCCAAGCTTAAAAAAGCTCTGGGGCAGAATATCAGATAAGAATCTGCTTTCAGTAACATTGGCCTCAAATGCTGAAACACTGCAGATAATGAGAAAGGGGGATGTGTTTTTCATTCTTAGCTACTTTTTGCTACTGCTGTTAAGAAATCTTAATCCCATTTATTTCAAGAAAACAGGGCACTGCAGGACTGTAGTTTACAACAGAAAGAATTTCAGCAAATTAATCAATGAACACAATTATAGGAAAAGAAGAAAATACTGTAGGACATGACTTGCTTAAGACACAGCCTGAAGATACAAACACTCAAACTTCAACTCTACGCTGGCAGTGAGAAAACAGCCTTAGTGCTTATGGAGCAAATCTGTCATGAGATAGTACTTGAAAAAAACAGCAGAGCTTCTGAGCTGTTTGGGTACTTGTGGGCAGTTTTGTACATGATAAGATTCCTTTTTGTCATAACATCCTGAGAAGTCTCCAGCTGTAAGATGCAGTGTACCCGCAGCAATTTGATTCTGTAAGAAATTCCACATGGGCATGGATTGCTGTGTGGGATGGAGACTAAAATAAGCCTGTTCCGCTGCTGTTCAGCAACTGACTCCACTGCTGTGCTTTATGTAACAGGCATGTATATATGTGACTGAGAAACAAACAAGCACATTCCTCCTATATTATACTTGTATCCCAAATTTGCCAAAATTAATGATAGTAGGCACAGAATACTACTGTTTGCCTCTCAGCTTTAACCTGTTAGTATTCCTTATCCACGCCAATGCTCCAATAGGATTTACAGCCTTCAACTGGTACTCCTTTGCTTTGCAGAGGCTGTAGAGGAAGGTGTAATTTCAACCCTATAAAGGTACAGACAAATTTATTTTGCAGTGGAATATTGTCAAACATAACTGAGTCAGAGCAGTCTAAGCAATGATGGCTCCTCAACTGAAATGTTGAAACCAGTGAAGTGCACTCCAAGCATCTTGCAATCTCAAACGCTAATGTTGTTAATGAAAGCATTTTCAGTTGAATCCATTTTACTTTACATTGCACAAACGGATGTAGTCAGTTGCCCCATTTCATGTGAGAATTTGAGACGGCCTGTTCTACCTCCATCAGTGCTCTACTTTGATTATTTATGAATGTATTCTCAATATCCAACTTCTTTAAACTTGAGATTTATAAGCAACCCTGAGCAAGGGTTTTAGGTTTCAACAGAAATTTTAAAACGTAAAACCAGTATTATTTCCTTGGTGTTCCCTTCCCCCCCTTTTTTTGTGTCTTGCAGCTTTGCCATGGGCTGGGATATGAATAACTCGACAGATTACTGGATTGAGGACGAGGAGGATGATCTCAACTCTGTTATAGATTACAATACATATGAGCTTCTCTGTGAAAAGAGTGACGTGAGAAATTTCAGTAAATTATTCCTTCCTGTGTTCTATGCATTGGCTTTCACTGTTGGAGTTGCTGGAAATTCATTAGTGGTCGCTATTTATGCCTATTGCAAGAAACCGAAGACTAAGACAGATGTGTACCTCATGCATCTAGCCATTGCTGATTTGCTCTTGCTCTTTACACTCCCTTTTTGGGCTGCAAATGCAGTGCAGGGATGGGAACTTGGAAACTCAATGTGCAAGCTCTCTTCTTCTCTGTACACCATGAATTTCAGCTCTAGCATGCTGTTCCTGGCCTGTATCAGCGTGGATAGATACAGGGCCACTTCTGAATCCCGGGGTCATAGAAGAATTGGTAAACATTGCAGTGTTACCTGCATCTGTGTCTGGCTGGCTGCCATTTTCCTCAGTATCCCTGAACTGATATTTAATCAAGTCAAGAAACACAATGACAGGAATGAATGCCTTCCTGTATTTCCAATGAACATGGAAACACTCTTAAAAGCAACCATTCAAATCCTGGAAATTATTCTGGAATTTCTGCTTCCTTTTCTAGTAATGCTGATCTGCTATTCAGCTACTGCTCGAGCAATCTTTAGATCTGCAAATGCTAAAAAATCTAGACCTTTCATGGTTCTGTTGGCAGTAGTGGCTACTTTCATTATTACCCAGCTACCTTACAACATTGTTAAGTTCTGGCGAGCCATAGATATCATCTACATGTTGATTACTGACTGTGATGCAAGTAAAACCATAGATGTCGCACTCCAGGTCACCAAGAGCATCGCTTTGTTTCACACCTGCCTGAACCCTCTTCTCTATGCCTTTCTGGGTGCCTCTTTTAAAATGCACATTATGAAAACCGCAAAAAATTATGGATACTGGAGAAGACAACAACAGGACAGAAGACCTGAAGAAATTTCTATGAATTATGAAGACCATACTGAAGAAACAGTTAGTTTCACTATATAGACTCTCCATTACTTTCATTATCTTATATAACTAAGAGATTTATTTACTAATTCTGGGGGTATTGTTTCAGCAGCTGTTTGTCTGCAAGTCAACTTTCAGATTAATTTCTGAACCTGCAGACTAGCCAAGACACTACAGTGCAGTTCAAAGTGGAACACGCTGATCAAAATCAAGTATCAAGCAAGAACTAAATACTGACATTCCTAGAAGCAACTAGAGATATTTACTAAAAGAAACCACCAAACCCAAAAAAACCACAACAAAACCCAAATATCTAAAAACCACCCCAAGATTTAAATTTCAAAGGGTCACAGTACTAGGCACTTAAGTAGCTGTGTAATGAACAATCTGTACATGTCTAAACATATAATTAAAACAGAAAAAGAAACCATCAGCCATAAAACAGCAGCATGGGAACTTTTGGTACAAAAAAGTTAATAATCTTGTCTTTCTCTTCTGTTTTGTAAAACTTCAGAACATTTGCCTAATAAGTCAGTTCCATTTTTTTCCTCAGCTATCATTCCATAGATACATTTGCAGCTTGAAATGAGGTATCAGTTCATGGCTGAAAATTGGCAGGGGGGGAGGGGGAGAGCAGGGCGGAAAGCCCTCCTCTATGTGTTTCCACACACGTATAGCAACAACAACATCCTCCACAAAAAACAGTAACTCCTTCTCTGTAACTACCAAAAATGACCTTTCACCTCTCCTTTTCTGCTCACACTAAACTTCAACAAGCCCAGTGTCCTATGGGAGGCACATTCTAGATCTCTGTAAATGTCATGTCAAATGTAAATGCCAAAGTAGTGCAGTCAACACATTAGCAGAAATGTAAGAAAAGTTAAGTTAATCTTCGGATACAGGGCCTGGAATTTCTACTCAGAATTTGTAAAATGACTCAAACCCTGCAGTAACTGTATCTGCTAAAACATATGAAGATACAATAAAATCAAAGAATAAAAAAAGTGCACTGGCTGTCATTTATTCATATCATTATGTTTATTTTGTTTTAATAGGTATTGACATCTCTCATCATAGGCATATATCAACCAGCAATGGCTAGAGGCCTTGCTTGATGAATGACAGAGGTTCTGACTCCATATGGAGCTCATGGTTGGTGGTATTTACAGTTTTTCCATGGAGACGTACCCTGCCACAGTGCTGGTGAGGATTCCAGGAAAACAGCAGTTTTCCATGACACTGTGGAAGCATTTCAAATGTACTGACATATTAGCTTTCAAAATGAAAAAAGTGGTATTACAGCACACTGTCCCTGCCCTCAAACATTGCATGGGCTCTGACAAAATGCCTGATCTGTGGCTTATGAAAGCCAACAAGAATCTCTAATTTTTAGACGCTGTTCCTAGTTACACAACTACGGACTGGAAGAAAAAGCTCTAAAATGACAGACAAGAAACAACAGTAGCATAAACAAGACATTAAGCCTCCTCTCTGTTTGGATGACAAAAGCTTACAGAATTTCTGCCCAGTATTTTCAGAAATACTAGGGCATGAACAAATTAAGTCAGAAGTGCTTGACAGATGGTCTACACATACACCATAAATCTGACATGTTTAAGCCATACTGGATTTACTGTAGATGTGCACAGCACCCATGCAGAGCATGGTAAGAAACTCCAGTTCTTCCACAAAGCAACTGACTCCGTGCATTTGTGATTTATGATTTGTCTTCACAAATACAGAGAGCTCGCACTCAGAGTGACATTCTGACCAGGCTGTCAGGCTTCTGGAATTCCCAAACATCCAAGGTCCTAATGTCCCACTCAGAGTAAAAAGGAAAAAAAAAAAAAAACAACAAACACACAACCAAAACCCAAACCAACCAACCAAAAAAAAACACCCACCCAAAAAATCAACCAAGCAGAAAAGTAGACTCTGTCTAAGGCAGAGCTGCATGTATGAGTTTCTCAAACTTCTTGAAATCGCAGCACCTTTTGTGCATCTGCCTTTGTGCAAATCTGACTGTTTAACTATTGTTATTAGAAATAAGACAAACCAAATCATGCTTACTCTCTTATGTTTACTCTTCTTTTTATAATTCACGTAACTAATTTTATGCGTAATATTTTGTGTGTGTGACCTCCTACAAATTTTCCCATTACTTCCTTAGGAACTGCAATGCACAGTCGAGAGACACTGGCCCAGAGCAAAGGTAGCAGCCAGCAGTTAAGTGACACTCTCAGGTCAAGAGAGAAGATACCATGCCTCCTTTTACCACCAGTTTTGCAGTACTAGAAAAGAGAGAGAGCCCTATCTTCTGGTGAGTTTAGGTATTGCACAAGCGTGTATCAGCAGGTAGCTGCCATGCTCAAAGGTACATAAATGAAACATTCAAGTGTCACTCCAGTTAGCAACTCAGTTTATGTAGTTGGCTTCCAAACTCCCAGGGAATGATGATTTTCCAGTTGTAGTCATGGTTGTTTCAGTAAAAAAGTAATGGTACTGTAATACCAAGGACATTTACCACTTACAGTCTAATCCCTTGATTTTTCTGGGAAGTACAGTATAAGCAAATTACCTGTAAGAATCAGTCCAACAGCATCACAGACTAGTTTAAAAAGCACCCAAATTTTACTGTAACTATACAGTATCCTCAAACCTCACGCACAAGCTGCCAAAGACAACTTCATAAAAACAAAGTTTAAAGGCTATGGCCATGAACATGTAAGTTACCTGATGGCAAGAGGTAATTTTTAAAGAACAATAGTTGCATTAATTCTGTGAACGAAATTCAGAGGTTCCAAAAAGGACCCAAAACCCCAAATTGGATTTGAGTCTTGGACTTTGCTTCATAGAATAAAAGCTTGATTTCAGCTCTTTCTGTTGTTTTACATTCCATTGCCTTTACCGAAGAAGAGATGATTTTCCATCTCAGAAATGGAGCACAAATATTTTTGTTTTGTCAGTTCTTGGAAAGAATTTTAGACTTAGCCATTCTTATTTAGGGTTTCCATACTTACCACTGCTCCACCACTTCTTGCCATTGATCACATAACTGTTTCCATCTCGCTCAATGCTGCATTGCATATTGGTGGCATCACTTGAAGCCACATCAGGTTCTGTGTAGAAGAAAAAAAAGCAAACCAAACCACTGGATTAAATATACAAGTAGTACTACCACCACAAAGATAGGGATCTAGATATACTATATTGACAGTAACACTGTTTTGCTCCCAGTAGAAAAGCTGTTTCCAGAACCTTGCGCTGCTGGTGGTCAAAGGCTTTCTATTTTCTAACAACCTGTTACTCATAGCCAGTTTAAACTTACTTCTTGGGCTCAGACTACTCTTTATAGTCAAAAGCCTTCTTCCTTCCCTGATGTTTTTAAATCCTTCCCCCTTCCAATGTACTTACAGATAACAGCCATATCTCTCTCCTTTTTTCCCCCTAGGCTCTTCTCAAGTGAAAATAAAGAGATTTAAACTACTTTTGTGATGGTTTATGCAATAGGTTACACAAAGCAGTTGCCAGCAAAATGTCATCAATTACTGTTTGGAACAGGAAAGATTCTTCCTCTCTCCTTTAACCCTTAGCTGCTTTTATAAGCCATCTTCTTTAAAGCAAAAGCATCTCTTTCCTCTTGGTGAACACAGTGAAACAGAATTTGCAAAATAAGAGTCCAGCTCTGCAAGACCGAGTTCTCTCAACTCCTACTGACACAGAAATATCAAGATTTTGACATCACATATTCAAAAGCTACCTTTCTAAATCAACAGTCAGGCCCTCCACAGATGCTGAATGCTATAAGCTTTCCAGAGCAAAAATGAATGTAATGCTGAACTACAGACATAAAGCAAGTGCATCATATGTTTTGCAAGTTATCTTCAGGTTATGTCTTAAAACCTCTGCCTATGACACACTGCAAAACTACACAACTTTAATCACAATAATTGTACCAACATGTATGTTTCTAGAGAACCCCGAAGCACATTACAAAAAAGGGTAAGTTCTACTGTAAATCTGTTTGGTACACCAAAATTTATTTTACTGGTACTAAAAATAAATTGAAAATATATGGAAAGCAAATACTAATTATTGTAACCATGAAAACCGGTAACTATCAGGGAAGGGCAGCAAGGATGCTTCACTTTGCACTCACACCTCATACATGATTTCATTTTCAAACACATTCACAGACAGAGTGGAAATTTCTGTATTAATTCATTAACACATAACAACTTGTAGTTTTGTAATTTTTGCACATGCCATGTGAAATTTCTGCCAATTCTTCTCCTGGTGAAAAATTTACCTGTCATGCAGAAGCAAGAACTAATCTTCCCTTCTAGGAGAGGCTCTAGCCACTCTTTCTTTTGCTCTTCAGTCCCATACATATGCAGGACCTCCATGTTTCCAGTGTCTGTAAGAAATCAACAGTCATGTTTACTTCTCAAGACACAAAACTTGTAAGGTGTAAGATGCCCAATTTTTCAATGCTCTTAGGGCTGTAGTTACAGGACACACTTGCTAACCTGGTGCATGACAGTTGAAAACCTCAGGGGCAAAAAAGCATTTCCCCGTCTCCTCAGCTATTAGCGCATAGTCAAGCTGGCTGAGACCACTGACATCTGGGAGAAAAAGGTTCCACAGACCTTCTGCTTTGGCCATTTCCTGTTGCAAGAACAGAGAAAAACATTAGCAATAAATCTTTAAAAGAAAATTAAATTCTGGCTGGCTGCTCATTTCCTTCCTTCCTGCCTAACATACTGTCCAATATATCTGATGCCTTTTTTCAATAGTTATTTTCAATAGGTACCGTTGTTGACTTAAAATTCAGACATAACCGTCACAGAACTCACTTTTGCTTCTCTCCTCTCTCATTCGTATCTCTCACCTCCTTTTATACACTTACTTCTTCCTTTCCTTACACTGTTCCTCATGCTGTTTCCTTCCATGCAGAGTAACTTCTCCAGCAGCATACACCAAACTTTCTTACGCTTCATGCCAGTGCCTGTTTCTCTTACTGCTAGAGTGCTCAAGAATAATTATCCCATACCTTCAATCTCCCAAGCAGTGGTGGTTTCTTCCATTTTTCCTCAGTATTTCCATGTCCAGCATAGTATTTTATTATTTCCTTAGAGAAACAATTAAAAATATGTTTGTTTAAATTAAGAACACATGTGACATACACAAGTAATAATATGGTGTCTTTTCCAGCCCTATACCCCAAGAAACCAATAAAAAAAATATTCAACACAGGTTTTTATTATATAGTTCGTTCCATTATAGAATTAAAAATAGAATTCAAAAATCAAACTGCAATCTATTCATTTTGCAAGACTTTAAATGCATCATGGAGATGACCCTAATCAGTACCTTATTTCATATAGGGAAATGGTTTGCTGTGGTTTAAAATGTGTGATGATGATGGTAGAAGGTCAGTGTTTTCTGATAATACAAGTAACTGTTACCAACAGTACGCACAAGAGGCATAAACCCAAAAGTAAAACAACAAATAAAAGCCAGATGTACTGACACTTAAGATTCAGGTTTCCCATCACAACATTCAGATATATAAGCCAGTTAATCTTTTTTTTAACTGAGAAAAAACTCAAAGACTACATTTTTCCCCTGTCAAACTAATTCCATAACAGATTATGTAAACAGTCATTCCAAGCACCAGTGATTAGTACTAAGTAAAACTGAGTATTCAGTAACACTAGTATTTTCACAAGTATGTTTTAGTGTGGCCCAGCACCTCATCAAAGCTGGCCCAGAACTAGTTTGAGAACTAATAAAAGTAGTGCCCTCTTCTGGGGAAAGAAAAAAAAAAAAATAAAAAAATCACACAATAAGACAAATTCCGAAGTAGAATTTACAAGTCCTGATTCACAATCCCTGTTATCAGAAATAAGTTACAAGCACAATGCTACTCATCTGCAAAACTTGCATGGCTAATTGTGGTTCATTTGTTTTTAAAGCAAGTACATTAATTATTTCAAGGCTTCCTTGGACAATCCAAAACTAGTTACAGACTTTTAAGAAACTTTGCGTATCAATGTCTTTCTGCTCTCATCCTCTCCTTGTGATAGGCAGATGCATTAATCTGTTAGATTAACATGTCCGCTGCACTTCTGCCTGACTGCAAAGAAGGGGGAAAAAAAAAAAAAACCCAACCAAAAAGCTGAAAAACCCAATTCTGGTACAAAAGTCATCCGTGCTTCCATAAGGCTAAAAGTCAAACCAAACCAACTTTCTAAGTGGAAAATTTCTAATCTCCCTAGGCTAAGAAGTAAAATGCTTCATCTTATTTTCCCTTCCACTAATTAGGGACTTCTGTGGGTATTTCACTCTCTGATTTCAAACCTTCACTGGTATTAGATATACTCAGGAATGAGACTATGTTGATACATTATGGAATCACATTTTTTGTCATAAAAGTCGTACCTTAAAAAATAATGCAAGAAACAGAAACATTCAACTTTGTATGGTTAAAAACAGCAGTTTCCATTTTTTAACTAAGTGTCTTTGCATTTAGTATGTGAGAGTTCTAGGGTTTTGTTAGTGTTAAAAATATTTCGGCAAATACCTTTAAAAACTATCTTGGCAAATACCTTTAAAAAGTATCTCTTTTTAAAAAGAGTACTTATTAAACTTTTTAAAGTTTAAAAAGTAACTCACAGCTTTCATTAACAATGCATACAACATTTTAATTCTGCAAAAAAATTAATACAGACTATAATGATTTCTGTTAATATTTTGCAAAGCCACAAACATCACTGCATGAAAATAAGGCTGTTTAAAAAAAGATAAAAAATATAGGACGGCATGACTTCTATACATAGCTTTACGTTTCTATAACTCTACTCAAAAAATGCTCATTTACAAATACATTTACTAAAAGCTTTTACCTTCTCAGCTGGATAGATGTGCTTCTTCATGAACTGCCTGACCTTCAGCAGAATTTCTTGGCCTTTCCTACTTTGATGGAACAATTCTCCAGAAATGCTGTGATGTGTGCTGCTGAAAGATGACCTAAAGAAGAACATTCAGTGCAATAACAAGTAATAATATAAGCTGTCTTATACAACCATTTAAGTAAGTGAAAGCTTTGCCTGGCCTTTGACCAGTAGTTTAGACCACTCTTACCTTTTTGAGAGCTCTAACCCTCTCTCTGCCAAAGGCTTCACAATCTTAGCAAATTCATGACTATTCTCTGCAGAAGCATTTCCAATGAGATATCTAGCATATACACCCTAAAACCAAAAGAAAGGCATCTGTGGTATAATTATGCACTTAAAATTATGCATTCTTTTTTCAGATTGGCGATTTCTTCAACTATGAAAGTAACACTTAAATGCACATATTCTTAACAGGAAAAAATTAGCACCCAGACAGATTTTACTGGGATACGTTAACATCAGTTTTGGTCCATTTCTGATATAATGGAGATGCTTGGCGCACAAGAGAAAAACAACATGCCCCAGCTAAAATAAACTAAATGAAAATCACAAAAATTAGAGGGGAAAAAAAAAAAGAAAAAAGAATACATCTGCACATGATACTGCAAGCAAGCCCAGCCTGTCCGTTAAGCCAACTGACAACAGTATACACACGTGATTATTATCCACAACTACATCAACTACCCACATACATACTCTTACTCCAAATTAATACCAGGTAGCTTATCCCACACAGTTGGTATGCTGATCTCATGTTGCAACTCATAAAAATATACTTATGCCTTACAATGGCTGAATAGCTAATTAAACAGTTACTTCTGTTAACAATGAATCAATAAAACTTATTTTCTCCTATAGCCACATCTCAAGATTGGCCTCCTATGCTTAAAATAAGCTGAGTTCACAATACACCCTTTTTCATTCATGGGTGGCACCAACAGGATCTTACTTACCTATCCTGCTATCTACTTTCATGAGAGCTGCAGAAACTTAGAAAGACCTTTGTTTCTCTGTAATACAGGATTTAAATTATCCAGAGAGTCCAAAAAGGTAATGACAAAATTGCCTGCATACTGGAACATCAATAAGAAAAAATCCACACATACACATTTGCTTCTTTTTCAGCCTACTTTCCTAAGAAGTTAGCTATATCTAACACAATGTACTTAATGTAGCAAGAATTCTATCCTAGAGAGTTATCAGTCATAAGCATCTAAGATATGGCTCCTAAAGGAACAAACTGAAATACAATGGTTACAGTTATTTTTTAAATATGATTCATATTTTGAACAGGTATTACCAAACTACAAATACTCATAATAAAAATGTGACATTTCAGCAAATGTGAGTGTATTACCTGGGATATTGCTGCCATTTTAAAATATGACAAAGCAAGAAAAAAATTAAAGTTGGATAAAGTAGTGCTAATACCCCGGCAGTGGCAGTAAATGGAAACCAGTTCTTCAAATGAAGGAGTTTCTACAAAAAAACAACGGAATATTTTAGAATATTCAACATTTTCTATGACTTTTTCCACCTTGTTCTTCAAACATTTGTACAGCCTTTCAGCTTTATGACATATTCCATTTACATAGTAAAAAACATGATTTATCATTTCTCATGATATGTGTGGTATGAAGAGCCAAAAGGAAATAGAAGCCGTCAGAATTCCAGATAAGCATAACACTTCCTACTGCTCCCCACCTCCACTCCAGCCAGGAAATTATTGCACCATGGGGGATATTTTTGCCTTTTTTTTTAATAAATGACAAATTTACATTTAAATTTTAGTTTTCTTCCATTATCTGTAAGAAAGGTTCAAAATAAACTTTTACAGAAGCAGCATAGTGTGGCTAAGCCACAGCTTATTAAAACAGGACTACCTTAAACCTCACTATCAGCATGTTTCCTACAACGAAGAAAACCATGGAAAAGTTCTTTTCAAGTGCAAAATTATGTGCTTATTAATTTAACTTTTTATAATTGTTTATGAAGGTAACTTATCAAATAGAAAGCAACCCTAGAATTCATTTCAACAAAAAGATTACAGTTTCATACCTATGGTGTCTTTGAAACCCAAGACAGTTCCTTGACCTAAGTCCTTAATAGATGTAGGCCAAAAGTAGAATAGAGTGGCATATGCTAAATCTGCTAAAGGATGACCAGCAGTTGAAAGTTCCCAGTCCAGCACTGCCAAAACACGAGCCTTAAATAAAAATAAAAACATCACATGAACGCCAGAAGATAAATTCTCTACACCCACAAATGCACAACCCACTTAATTTCAAACAGCTGTATTCGATCACTGTGTTTAAAATTAAAAACACGCACTGTACCTGCCTGCAGCAAAAACAGTTCCTTTTAGCACTATGTAAGGATCTGCAGAAAATTAACATTCACATAGTGGCAGAAAACCAGGCATTTTTTCCAATGAACACCTGTTTTAAATTCTACATTTTTGAGTAGTGTTCTTACTGTCAGAAACTTCTAAACTCTTCTAGTCAAAATATGATTGAATTAAAATATCCCAAAGAACAGTAGTATTGACGGTTGGGTTTTTTCTGTTTCCAGTCCTGTTGCACAGATACTGTTGCACAGTCCTTTTGCATGGACAGACCATGCACTAAAACAACATCCTTGCAATGGTGGTTTTTGGCTGAGACTCCCCAGTCCATCGTTCTGATGAATTCTTATAATCCAGCTGGCCTGTCATCCTGAACGACCCCTCCAGCCTACTCATGATCCATGGCTACTTGAACTATGTGCAAAAGACTTTCCTACATGGTCATTCCTCCACACACAGGAACAGTTTCTACAGATTATTTAAAATTACCTATGTAGAGTTTGGTCAATTCTCTCAACTACATCAGGAACAGCTGGGAGAGCCCCTGAGACTGCCAGATTCTCTGCTCAGGGAGTCAATCGACACATTTAAGCCAACAAACAGTGTCTATCAATTGATCTATGCACAACAACAGGAATCTCTGGGATCTGTTGCTTTGTTGTGAAGCAGGCATTGCGGAGTCTTGGTCACAAATCCCATGCATGTCTTCCGGTCACAACACAGCAAATAACATGGAAAAAAATAATGAAAATGCAATTGTGTCGATAGATAGGTAACACACATTTATTTCCACAAGCTAGAAAAAAAAATCTGTTCCTTTTCCCTAAAGATGAATGAGAAACTTTCGGCATCTCTGTGATCTATGTGTGCTCCGTACCTAAGAAGCTTTGGCAGATTTTTTTTTGCTTCCACTGGTATCACATACCATGCATTCAGATCCTGTTCAAAAGCCATTGTTGTTAATTGAAGCCATACCACAGATTTCAACAGGCTTTTGATCAGATGCTTATGTAGTTTAATGAAGTGAGCCTTCAGTATGTCTTTAAGTTGCACTGAATTCAACAGGATTTATGCATATAAAATGTTTTGCTCCTGGACTTTGAAGTAGAGACTAGAGCTAATGAATAGAGTAACTAGCTCCTGCAATGAAAACCAGGACTGTATTAGGTACCTAAACATCATACACAGAGTATAGAAAAGAGTTAAGTTCTCTACTGTTCCTTTCAAAGATGTATCATGCACTAAAACACCCACGTAAGCATCCCATTACATGGTAGGAGTACAAACAAATGGAGGACCAAAAACTACTAAATAGGTACAGATATGTTTTGAATACCTCTGTTGGGTGGAAGATGATGTTATCTATTCTAAAGTCACCATGAATCAGGCTTTCTTCATTATCATCAGGTGGCAAGTTGTTTGCTAACCACTCAGCCAGCTTGTTCATGGCAGGAATATCTGTATGAGCAGCTGCATCATACTGTCTTTTCCAAGTTGATACCTGAAGAAATGCAAACACTTCAACAGATTTTCCAGCTGATTCACCAGTTTTTCAAGAGCACAAAATTCTGAAGCACATGCTTCTGGGCTTTGACTATTACCATGTTACCTGTAAATTCAGTAAAACCCAGTACCCTTGCATTTGCAAATGTGAACTGTGAGATCAAAAGATGTAATGAAGACTACCTCTATTTTCTATTTCAATCCTATTTACATAGCCCAAATCTAATATTATTCCAAAAGTGAATTAATATCATTCCCTGCATAAGGCATTACAAAACTGATCTGAATGTAGTAGTAACTTCATACTTTGAACTAAGTGAAGGTGTTTAATAGCTAAAATATGCTGGTTACTTTTACAAGTCATCAATAATTAACAATTTAGCCTGCAAATCAAATAAATCTTCAAAGACCTGACAAAACAAGAGAATTTTTTGAAGAGCTGTACCTGTCTTCTGCAGTATCCTGGTCCTCTACCATACCCTTGGAGACCCAATGACTGTAAATCAAAGGAGTGCAACAGGGCCAAAGTTTCTATCATCGCAATATACAAGGCAGAACGCTCTGCTGGGCCCACTTCAGGCAGTGAGAGGTCTCGGAAGATGCGACCCTAGACACATAGTAAATCAGGTATTTGGTGGCATGTACGCATCAGATGAAGAGAAGTAAAGCTATACATTGCAGGAGCAAAACCAAATGCAGTGAACCAACACTCCCTATGCAATAAAAAATCTCTTCCTCATTTATTTTATTCCTTGCCCAGGACAGATGAAGGGATTCACAGTAATCTCAGATCATTAGTATACAGGATATCTATTGGAAGGCAATTAAAATAACAGATATATTCAGTAGATGAAAGTCTGAATTACAGCACTCAATCCAGATATCCTCAAGCTTTAAAGTACCAGGAAAAAAAATTTTACTATATTGTTTCTAACAGCTAACTTCCAGAAAAAATATCAATGAAGACCTTGGAGGTGGAGGGGTGCAGGCAGGGAGAGGAGGGGAATAGGTGGGTTGTACATACAAAGAGGTAAACAATCCAAAGAAATTCACTTGCATTCTCCTTAGAAGCAGTTTAATATGTTTAGAAGATGGGGGTGTCTTTCCATTTTCTCCTTTAATTTTGACCCTGCCAGTAACAGATTAGAAAAGAAAAAACAGACTCTTCTCTCCTCTAAGTTCCTCAATTTCACTGGTTCGTATGATGGCTTCAATATATTTACACAGCTAAAGCACCAATAGAACTTTTTTGCTGAAAGATTCTGCATAACAAATCTAGAAATCAGATTTTGGATTGTGTAATAGTTTATTCAATACAATAAATGTGTGTTTGTTTTCTAAATACACAATGTATTTGTTAAAAACAGTGCACTGCTATTCATCTTAGAATGCATAGACTGTAAATTTACATCCTTAGAAATGTAAATATATTAGTAGCAAGGATTCTTATTAAGGAATCACTTTGTTATAGTCAAAACCAGAAAAATTCTCCATCTTTAATGTAAGAAAATTGTTTCAAATTCTTCATAGCTTTTACATTTTATTACTCTTGATTCATTATTTTTGTAGGAAGGTTAACTTAATCTCCAGGAACTGGCCCACAAACTCTTACATTTCTTATTTCCCAGTGAATCTGATGATAGAGTAGGATGCAATGAAAGGGAAGAGGCCTGAATTCAAATCCTTCTCCCACAGGAAAAAAAAAAGACATGATACAGCAGACTTACACACAGAATCACCGAAATCTAGCAGAAACAGTATCAACTCAGCTACAGCACCCCCAGAGTGATGGACCACAGACCGAGCTATGCCATATTCTTTCTGAAACTAGTGCTTGAGCTGGAATCCTGCTTGGTTTTCAAGAAAAGGTGACTGTATGTAGATTCCTATCTTCAGTACTGATCAGGTCCCAGGATGTCCAAAGATTCAGTATAACTTTATAGCCTGATTGTTCTCCCTCTGACTTGTGTATGGTTTTCACAGAAGCAATATTGCCTCATTTCAAGACATCCTTCTGAGAGCTCAAACAAGAGCAAGAGGCTAAATACTGAGCTGAAAATTTCAACGAAGTGGGAAATAAGTCCTGGAGAAGCTGAAATCAGGGAGAATCTCTAATAGCTAGCATTTCTTAAAAATATCAGAGAATTATTTATGTTTATATCACAAAACTTAGTAAATGCCAGATAAGGCTCTAAGAGAAAGGTTTTGGACAATTTAAAGGTAGCTTGCAATAGGGAGAAGAAAAAAAAATCTCTCACACTGGAGGACCAACCTGCACATGCTGCATTACATAAAATTCTGTTCCAATGATAGAAACATCACTGCAATACAACAGGGGCTCAGGCACTGGAAATCCAACTGAAAATAAGGCTTTCTGCACACGATATTCTCTGTCGATCTGAAGAAGACACAGAATTTAGGTTCAATCAAAAGTTCCCAAATGTAAATGAGTACAGTGAATGACAATGTATCCTCTTAAATGTTTAGTTATGTGTATAGCCCAGAAAATTGGAAATGATCGAGCGGTTCACTGCATTTCTAGACACATTCAACAATGTGCTGCACCATCAAGTATAGGACTTAGCCACCTGCAATACAAAGTGTTTGGAGCTTGCTGAAAAACGTTACTTACCTTGTGAGCTCTAGGTAAAAGGGGGCCATGGGGCTTCTTCCTGAGCACATAAGCCTGCCCACCCTTCTGAAGATAAAAGGTTGGATTTGACTGGCCTGAGCTACAAAGAGAAAGATTATAATTATTTACAAATTCAAGTACTTACAAATTTGCAAACTTTTAACAGAAATTATGCAAAATGCACTGTGACTTGGCCTGAACAAAATGGCAAGACAGAGGAAAGGGTTCTTCTCAAGAGTTGTTTTTTTTGCATTTTTTCCAAATACAGTCTTACAAGGATGCAAGTGATAGCTTATAAAATCAGAATTCAGAGGTTCTGTTCCCACCTAGAAGAAAGATGTCTTCTTTCACTGTGGAAAAAGTCACAGATACTCAATTTGTTCTCCTGTGAAATGGAGATAGCATTTACCTCTCCTCCCTAAAGAGATGTCTTTAATGTTTTCAAGGTATGCAATAGATACTAACTTTAAAGCTTTCCGATTTGGAGGAGATTAAGCAGAGCAGAATTCACAGTAGCCCATGATTGTATTTGTCCTTCGGTGAGCTGTATTTTGAACAACGTAAGCATAGAGAAAGCTCTCCAAATAACTGATGAATTCTAGTACCAAGCCCCACTGTATGCTAGCCTGATCATCACATACATATCTATGCTTAAGGGACTGCCTATAATAACTGTAAAATTTTAAAGAATGAATGTTGCAAAGAATCATAGAAATTAGACATTTCAATCATATACATGTGTAAAAGAGAAGGACAACCTAGTTAAACCCTTCATAACACCTTGTCCATCATATCCCAGTCAAGCTAATTGATCCTTATTTTCCTCAAGGCTCTGTGCTAATCTACATGCCTTTCTCTCCTCATTCTGGATCATTTTTAAGATGCATTCTGACCTAGTCCAATAAAAGATTAGACAACTATCAGAAAATCAAAATCAAGCGAACTTTTGCCCTGATGCTCCCTACGACATTTCCATTCTCCCTGAGGCAGTTAGGGCATAGTCTGTAATATAGTTTAACAAGTATACTGCACAGACAAATACTCTGCCTGGCACAACAGAGATTTAGACCGGTTGAAGCCTTGAAGTGCAACTGCAAGACAAACAAAGTAGTAAAAGCATAAATACTGACAATATTTTAGCAGATTTTACTATTAGCTAGTCTTCTAAGGCATCTCCTCAAGTAAAGCACATATGAGGATTAGAGTACAGCTAGGATTTGATGGATGTTTTATATTTGCATCAGAAGACAATGAAAAATTGTTTACTGTTTCTTAGCAATAGGTGCAGATAAAGCAGTCGAGGTCATGTTTACAAAGGAATTAATAGGTATTTTTCAAATAACCTAACTTCTAATAGCTATCTCCCAATTTGAAGTCACACAGCCACACCACTAACTTGCTGAATGCAAATGAACTAGATGTTCTGTGGAACAGCAGCTTTGGAGTCTGGGCGTCGCACCTCACTGGCGCAATGCATTGCTCTCAGGGCCTTAACAGGAACCTCAGCACACTGTTATGCTGTTTTCATGGATTTGCTTACTTCACAATAGCCTAAGGCTTTTTAAATTCATTTCTTAAGCCATGTATGTGCTTCTGAACATTATTATTTGTTGTGCAATTAAAAACCAGTCAGACAAATTGAGATTTATGAGACGGCAATAAAAGTTATGCACGTACTCCAACAGAGTGCACCATGGAAGGCCAAATACATGTTTTTCTGAGGACAGCGGGAAGTCCACCCAACGCACCGCCTGCCTCCAGACGGCCAATGGCGGCCACAGGGTCTGCCTGTGCCAAAGGTCACCTTCGCCACCACCGCAAGCTTTTACCTCTCCAGCCCTTCAAGGGGCGAGCCCTGCCCTCATGGCCACTGTGCGCCATCACCAGGGCAAAGCGCCCTAACTCTGCCCACCTTTCCTGCCGGGCAGCAAGCAAAGCCGCGGCCCCTCTCCTTGTCCCACAGAGGCCCACTTCGGGCCCACACTCCTCAGGGCACCCCAAGGGCGAGGGCCCATGTCAACAGCCATGGAGGCCGCTGCTTGCCCCTCACAGGCGGTCTCGGGACAGGAGAGCGGCCCACCCTTTACCTGTACTGCCTGACAGCCAGAGCCCCCGCGGGCTGCCGAGGGAAGCCGGGCAGGTAGCTGCACAGGTACCGCTCCAAGCTCCCCTGGTCGAAGCGGTGCTGCCGCCGCACCTCGCCGGTGCCCGGCTCCACCGCCATCCCCCCACTGCGCCGGCGGCGTACGCCCCGTACCCGCCCACCGCGCCGCTACGCTACTGACGGAGGTGCCCCGCCCCGCCCGACCCAGCGTCGCCGCGGCAACCGGAGGCGGCTTGGTCCGTCAAGGAAAGCGGTCCCCGACGCCGAGCCGGGGGGGTGTCTCGGAGCCGGGTGGCTGCTCCTGGAAGAAAGCGGCTCCTGGGAGGTAGTTACCATCCCCGCTGACACCTGCCCCCAGTCATCGCCAGAGCCCGCTCGTTGCCTGCTGTCGGGCGGCCGGAGACCCCCTCGAGATGGGAACGCTCCCTGAGGCGTCGGCGCGAGCAGGGGACGGCAGTCCCTGACGCTCCCGGAAGCTCCCTCAGACGGGGAGACGTGTCGCTGCGGTGTAGCCGGCGCTGCCATGGCGGAGGCGAGCCGGCTGGAGCAGCTGGAGCGGCGTGTGCGTGAGCTGGAGGAGGAGCTGGCCCGGGAGAAGGGCGGGCGGCGGGCGCCGCGGGCCCGCATCGAGAGCATGAGCCCGGAGGTGACGGACTCCAACCCCTACAGGTGCGGGCGGGCGGCGGGGCGCGTTATGGGGTGAGGAGGCTGCACCTACGGGGGTTGGATTATGGGGAAAGGGCCAGGACTGAGCCATGGGGAGAAGGCCCAGAAGCTGAGTCAGGGTGTAGAGAATGGGGAGGAGGGAGGGCTATGGGGTCTCAGGCCGTGGGTTGGAACTGTGGGTCTGGGTAAAGGGGAGGAGGCATGTGGAGGTGGGCTCGGGCAGGTGGGGACCTGAGGGATGGGGCTGGGTGTGCTGAGGAGGGTGTCAGGGCAATGCTGAAGGCAGGTGCTCTGTGGGCAGGAGGGGAGAGTTGCTTTCAAATTTCCCACCTGACTGGGCTGGCAGGGGTGTACGTGGGGGTCACTTTGTATTATCTTGCTTTACAGTATAGGGAGAGAGGGGAAACATTGTGAGCTTTTCAGTTAAGTTGCTAATAAATGGGGCAGGTGTTGGTATTACATGAGGTCTTATTCTCATTCCTCTAACTTACCTATTTTAGAATTTGGTTTAGAGAAGTCTTGAGCATCTGGGACCCTTTCTAATGCTGAGCGCTTCTGGAAATCTGATGTGTTATTTTTTTTTCAGGATTAATTGCTTTAATACAAGTTGATACTTCCACTTTCATTTATACTTTCAATGAAAAAATGCAATAGCAGGATAAAATGTTACTGTAAAATACTTATCTTCACAACCTGATATTCTCTAATTTATTTTTTTTTTAAATGTTATGTTGGAGTTAACCTAATCAAATTGATCAGAAAACAGTGGAAGAGTCTTCACTGGCCTGCTGCCGTATGTTTCATTACAGAAAAAAGTGTATGCTTTCATTCTGTAATTCAGAGATTCATTTACAAAAATAGCTAATGGTCGTCCTGATTTCATTGATGTTACTCATACCAACTGAATAAGTACATGAGTTTCTGCAGGGTTAGCACTCTTTTGCTGTCACTAATAGGAAAGCATTTACTATTTCATTTAGACTGCATCTAGCTGGCATTCACAACTGTAGTGAAAACAGCAGGCTTGAATTTGGTGCTTGGTGGGGTTATTTTTAAAGCAAAAATGGTTGTAAATATCTGAAAAGCAAAACTGCTATTAGAAATGTAGAGAGCATTTTCTGTATAATGCTGCTGTTTTTCTTTGTAGTCGCTTGATGGCATTAAAAAGAATGGGAATTGTCAAAGACTATGAGGTAGGATTCTATCTGCCTTAAAACAGCCTTGCATTTTTTCCCTATGAGGACCACTTTTGATATATTGACCTGTATCGTATTTCTTTCTACAGAAAATCCGTACCTTTACGGTTGCAGTAGTAGGTGTAGGTGGAGTTGGCAGTGTGACTGCTGAAATGTTGACAAGGTGTGGCATTGGTAAGGTAATGAGAGTTTTGTTCCTCTTTATAGTAGGTGGACTAGTCGTCTTCATAAAGAATTAGATTCAACTTCACTCAGTTGATTTTTCCCAAATAAAAAAGTACTATGAAGAAAGCACTCAGGAACAGCACTTGCGTAAACATCGTAAATGAAGAGACTCTATTCTTCCTATGCCTTAATCCTGGATCACATGGATAATTCTTGTTTGGATGCTTGTCTTCTCCGTGCTCCTATAGGAGCCCATCTATCTAATCTTCATACTGGATTATTTCAAAAGGAAAACAAAATGGAGAAAACGGAGGGGGTAACTCGCATAGAGGATTAAGTCTAATATTATGAGAATAAGTTGGTATTCGTGAAATTGAAATGCAGTAGATGTCAAACAGATACTTTTATCACAAACATTAGTTCATCATGTGGCAGACTTAGAGCTAAAAATTTAGCAGCAGTTGAAAATAATTTGATATGTGTATAGATAACAGGAACCTCCAGAGTTAATAGAAAAGGATTTTTCTTTAAAGGATGAATTTGGGAAATGGCTCAGATGTTTGTATTTCTAGACAAAGCCTGACCATTACTCTTAGAACTTTAAGAATTAGTTTCTTAATACACAGGTGATGCAATTTTTTATTGCAAAGTTTATTCCCCCTTCCTCTGAAGGAGCATTTCCTGAAGACCAGCATCTTGGGCATAGAAAAGGACATTGGACAGTTGATTCAGATTTTATAATAATCAACATGTTCATGTATTATGTAGGTATTTTAAGTTAACTGTTTTTGAAGAACTACATGCCAAAACAAGTGAAAGAAATTACACATTTTTAGTTAATGCAATAACAGCAAGTAGGACTGTGATAACAGAGTTGATAGTGTTCATGTAGAAAATCTGTTGGATATTCTTAGTTTAGATCAAATGAATGGATTGCTTTTTATTAAGGGTGGTTTTCATGACTTAATGTATAAATACCTGGTGAATAGCAGTTAGAATTCAGTCTTTCAAGTATTCACAATGTTGGTACCTTTTGTATGTGAACTGAATGGGACTGCGGGGTCGGGGGGTGTTTGGTTGGGGGTTTTTGTTGTTGGTTTTAGAATGAGTTTTGCTGTTTAAAATGCCTTGCCATAGTGCTCTGGTTGCAGAGTCTTTGGACATTCACATATGTTAACACAATTTTTATCATAGCTGCTTCTGTTTGATTATGACAAAGTGGAATTGGCAAACATGAACAGACTCTTCTTCCAACCTCATCAAGCCGGATTAAGTAAAGTGCAAGCAGCAGAGCATACTTTGAGGTATAACTTAGAGAAGTGATTATCAAAATGTATTTACCCAGGATGCTGCTCCAGAAAACCAGTGTTTCATTCTTAATCACTTGCAAAGAAGCATGATCTAATTTGGAAATTTGACTATAAAATAGTTGTGGGAATGACTTATACATTAAGGACATTTTTGTACTGTCCAAAACCTTAATGTAAGTCTACTTTTTAAGTATAACTAATTTTGCTCAGAAGCTTGGTGTAAACTATACCACTTAATATGTTGTGATTTTTTTTCTTTTTTTTTTTTCCCTCATCTAATCTATGAATCTTTGAAAAATTTGTGTGTATTCTAGACTTTGGACTGGAAGCTTAAGACTGTAGCAACACCTGTGAAGTTAGGGAGTAGAATGCAAGTTATCGTTGTATTTATTAACATTGACTCATATTATTTCCTCCATAAGGAATATTAATCCTGATGTTCAATTTGAAGTACATAACTACAACATCACAACACTGGACAACTTTGAACATTTCATGGATAGAATAAGGTAAAATCTCTCACCTTCTGCTGGTGTGTGGCTCTAAATACAGCCTCACGTTTTTATTGTTGGGGTTTTTTCAATTTAATTAATTCCAATTGAAAACCGGTGGGAAATATATATATACAAACAAATTTCTGCCTAGACCTTTTCTATAGAGTTGGCATTTATTTCTGCTGTTACATAGTTATATTGGTGCGTCTTTAGATTTCCAACCAAAGCTGCAGGTCTTATAGGCTTTTCCCATTGTAGAAAAATAATCTGATCATATTTTGACTGCTCTGGCGTAGTTTCAGGTATGCTTTATAGAATGAAGAAAGAAAATGGTTATTAGCGGATCTCACAGAGAAGTTCTGAAATATCTTTTCCTGTTGTACAAAGATACAATTCTCCAATACTTTGTACTGTGAGTGTATACTATATAAAACTTCTATTAATCTAAAATGCCCATATATTTAAAACTCAGCTTCAGCATGCTGTTGTTTCTACTGTAGGTCTAAGATGCTAGTTGTATCCTGTTCTGCATTTGCACAGGTTTTGTTAGAAATACACTTCCTCTGTGCTTCTGTACTCTAAAACAGCATGTTGATTGCCATGTTGGTATTTTGTTCTGCCAGCAATTTCATGCAAACTTCTGATACTTATTTCAGTAACGGTGCACTAGAGGAAGGGAAGCCTGTCGATCTTGTTCTAAGCTGCGTGGACAACTTTGAAGCTCGCATGGCAATTAACACGGTAAGGCCAGTGAAGGCATGAGCTTGTGGAAGTCTATTTTCTCCTATAAATAATGTTAGTAATTGTGGCAACTAGAGAAAAGACAGGAACTTACCAAGAATCTTCTAAGAAATTTCCTCCTTGGTTTAAGGAAACAGAATCTGACCTTTTACCCAGTTCTTATAAAACATATTTTATGTATATAACTGTAGACTTCTATGTTACTAGCAGCTAATGGTTAGTAAAACAGTTAAGTATCATAAGCCCTCTCTGTCTTTCCAAATTATCCTGTTTATATAAAGTTATTATCAAAGCCTGCTATGTTAAATCTTACAAACTTTTTAAAGACTGTGTATAGCTAATTGTGTACTTCCTATGACTTTTTGTATACTAAAAACATCTTAAGGCTGTGTACCTAATCAAACTGTTTTTGTTTATAGTAGCAGCCAATGTAGGGTGTATGCCAAATGCATGTTTTCTGTTATCCTTCAGCTAACTTGATCCATAAACTGCATGTGCTGAAGGTACACAGATACACTGTATCCATGCCTCTAAAAGTAGTTTGTGCAATTAGATCCTGTAGTGTGCTAGTAACTGGATCATTAATGCCTTATATGTTCAAAAATCTCAGGTCCTCAGGAAAGCACAAAGGGCTGGCTTCATGAGGACAACTTTAATTTGTCCTTTGACTCTGATAAACAATTTCTATTCTACCTTTTCATGTTCCTTTTTCTGATCATAACCTTTTTGTCTTAAAGCAGGAAAATCAATGTGTTTAATCACTCTCAATTTACAATGTGGTTTGTTTTTTCTTTTCATTAAACTTCTGCAGTGCTGATGTGTGTGTTTCTGTGTTTATAAGGCCTGCAATGAACTTGGGCAAATCTGGATGGAATCTGGAGTGAGTGAAAACGCAGTGTCAGGACATATACAGCTGATCATACCTGGTGAATCTGCTTGTTTTGCGGTATGCAGTGTTCTGCTGAATTGCTCGTTTGTCTTTTAAAGCGGGACTGGGAATATGAAGATTAGCTGGCTAGTGAATGCCAGCTGATGGAGTAGCTTAAAATTTTGTGTGATCTGTGGGGTTTTTTCATCCTTTTTTTAAACTTGATTTCTTTATTTCCCCTCAGTGTGCTCCTCCACTTGTAGTTGCTGCAAATATTGATGAGAAAACATTAAAACGAGAAGGAGTTTGTGCAGCTAGTCTTCCTACGACTATGGGTGTTGTGGCAGGAATTCTTGTACAAAATGTTCTGAAGTAAGTGCCTGAGTTGTTGCTATTCAATGTACAGCACAATAAGAGAAAGAAACCTGAAGAAACATTTCATAATATTGGGTCTGGTTCTTTATATGTTTGTGGCCTATTTCCTAAAGGTATTGGCATCATTGGACAGGGCTGAAATATAAACTGCTTGAAACACTGGTGTGTTTACTTTGGAGCTGCTGTTTTTAATAGAACTTTTCAGGGGTAAGAAAAAGTCTTCAGAGTTTTCCTAAGAATTTCTCTTACTGCATACACACATGCACACTTTTTTTAGTTCTGCATTTAAACATGCTCCCATTTGACATCATTAAATCATACACAAAAAATGCTACAGTGCTGACTTGTCTTTGAAATTTTGTACTTGGACAAAGAATAAATAATTTCTCTTGCAGTGTTTGTATTATAAAAACCTGAGGTGAATTAAAAATAGTTATATAGCAATATGACATATTTTAACATTTTCACAAAGTACTGTCACATGACTCTAACTGCTAAAAGAACTGCATGTATCAGCAAGGAAAATATTTGAACAACTTCATACTCAGTTTCAAAATGATGCACCATTTTTTACAAGCATCTTTGAGAATAGGATCTTATTTAGCCTGTTTTTAGCCTTATCTTGGTTTTGTCAGTTATGCAAAAATTTCATTACAAGGAATAATGGTACTGTTTGCAAGTGTGCCTACAAACAACAAAGCTCCACTTTCAGCTCTGCAGAAAGAGGTATTGTATAAAATTGCATAGCAACATGTATTTTTCTTTAATGAAGAATGCCAACATTGCAGCTTAATTTAAATCTTTATTTTCATTGCAAATCTGACCCTACAGTAAAGATGATTAAACTGGTTCTGATTAGCTGTTGAAAACTCTCCCAGTGTAATACGGGGCACCTGAGTGTTTCAAGCAATGGATTAAGGCACAGGAGAAAACTGCTTGCAAACTACTCTAAACATATTTTTTCTGAGACTGTAGCTGACTTGCTCTCACACACTTACACCACAAGAGGACCGGGTTCTATGTTGATGCAGTTATGCTGTTGTCAGGTGACTACAGCTTATTTTAAGACAATTACAGTAACTCTTTACAACTTCATTAGTGTGAAAGTGTATTCTAAAAGTTCTTTGAGGAAAAATTATTCCTTGAGCAACTGAATTTTTAGGTTTACACCTGTATATAAGGGCCTGCTTTTTCTGTTTGTGTTTCTAGATACCTGCTAAATTTTGGTACTGTGAGTTATTATCTTGGTTACAATGCGATGCAGGATTTCTTTCCAACTATGTCTATGAAGCCAAATCCACAATGTAGTGACCAAAATTGCAGAAAACAGCAAGAAAATTATAAGGTAAAAATGTTTTGGGTTTGTGGTTTGTTTGGTTTTTTTTTTTCCTTTCTTGAAGTCTTAAGAACAAAGCAAGCTACAGATCTGTAGTAAAAGAAAACTTTCATTGCTATTCCAATTTTCAGCAGCCTTGTCTTCAGATGGTTGCATGTGTTTCTAAAACTACAGTACTTAGAGTTATCTTAAAGCAAAAGGTAGGTAGAGTGGCTTGCATTCAGTTAGATAATATTTTTGTCTACAGTAATTGCTCAACCTTTCTGGCAGTCGTACATTTTTGAGTGTTAATTGGTTTGGGTTTTTTTAACTTGCAGGTATTCTGCCTTTTTATGCCTAGCAAAGTTCTAAATGGTGACTGCATATCTTAAGTATTAAAAGAAGTGTGAACATTAGATTTTATCTTCTTTGCTGTTGTTGAAAATTGGACTATTACATATTTTATGGTTTTTATCTTTTTGTGGTTTTCCTTCAGAAAAAAGAAGCTGCACGACCAAAACAAGAAGTAATTGAACAGGAAGAAGCAATAGTACACGAAGACAATGACTGGGGTAAGTAATCAGCTGGAGACTAAATGATGTTCCCAGTAATGAGATACAATTGAAGTCATTGTTTTGGGTGAACACACTGTAGGGTGCATAAACTTCTTATGGTTCCTATTTTTTGTAGCTTATACTGCATAACTACTGCTAGCTTTTCACAGGTTTTGACAGTAATGTTACCACAATTTGATGATGTATTTTTAGTGTGATGTGCAGGTTTTAGGCTCAAAATGTAACTGCCATTTGAATAAAAAACTTTCTCAGAAGATGGTCTGAAGATATGAAAGATGTGAGATGTATTCACTGTGTGTTCCTTTTTAAATATGTAACTATAAAGAGCATTTGTCATTTCCGTAACCACTGTGCTGAGGCATCTTATGGTATGGATTTCTGTATTCCTCTGAGGGCTTTAAATTAGAAGGAATTGTCTTAAGGAATGGTAAGCATATTTTATAGAACAATTTCATGAATGGATATGTATATTCTGTTTATTACATGATACAGAATATAATCTTAGCTTACCATTGGGAGAAGTGACCTCATGATAAGATTTAAATGGTAAGGACAAGGAAGTCCTATAGGAGAGGTGCCATTCTTGTCCGTAAGTTACCCATATGGAATCATTTCATATATTGTAAAGGGAAGATATTTTCTACTGATGATAGAATGAAGTAGTTGAAATCAAAGGTCTTTCTGCTTTTAAATTTTTTTCTATTGCAGAAAAGTAGCTGCCGTTTTCATCTTATTGTGGTAACACAGTGCTTAAAGAACTTTTTCTTCTAACTTTTAATGGAGTTCTTGATTCCTTTTAATGCAAAGGCATTGAATTAGTATCAGAAACTTCAGAAGATGAGCTGAAAGCTGCATCTGGCCCAGTACCTGAGCTTCCTGAGGGAATTACCGTAGCATATACTATCCCAAACAAGGTAATAGATTTATTCTTTATGAATTTTTGAAATACATGTTGCAGATTAAATTTATAATACCAGCCAGTCTGGTTACCCTTTAAACCTAAAATAAAATTCCATCTTGAACAATTCCAGTGAAACTGTACCTCAGTACATCCAATTAGTGCTTTTTACGGTCCGGTTTTGTGTTTCTATGAAGTGTATTTCTTTAAGCGTGGATGCTAGTGTGAATGTAGTTGTGAGGTGATAGGAATGAATGTATTTGGGGCGTGCGGGGAGGAAAACAAATGTGAATTTCTCAGGTGATATTGTGGTGACTAATTAAATTTTACCGTATTTATCTTGTAAAAGCTGTATGTAGTCAAAGAGCAATTAGTATACCCGGGGAACACAGAATCTGTATGTATTGCAGCCAGAGCATTCTAACTCCTAGTCAGAATAGTTTACAATTTAAGCTTATAATTACTTAGGCCTAATCTTGCAATTGAGTGCTTGGTTCTAGGAAATGATGTGGTATAATGGCAGTAAAGCTTATTTGTATGGGGTTTTTTGTTTGCTGTTTTTGTTGCCAACTTTTTCTTCCTGTTCCTAATAGGAAGAGAATTTGATAACTGAGGAAACAGTAGCAGAGTCTGAAGAAAGCCTAGAAGAACTCATGGCCAAAATGAGAAACATGTAGCAAAACAACTATTCAGTACAACTTTTGGGACTTTGGATTGACACTGGATTTTGAGAAGACCAGACTTTTTTTTTCTTCCTTTTACCTCCACTGAAGCTTATCTTTACATTTCTGACAAAATGGAACTGTTAAAGGGGCAGGAGGGAAACAGACTTACTTTGGTTATATTCTGTTGTCTAGTCACATCTTTAAGATAGGGAGTTGTGCTACTGTAAATTTTAATTTCTCAGCATTGCTAGTGTCCAGATATTCAGTAGAAAATAAAGGAGATGGATAAACTAACAAAAGCAGGCCTAGCACATTATATTGCAATATCATGTGATGAGAACAGTACATAGCATTGGACAAGTGAAAGATGAAATCTGATGGAGTGGATTGAATAGGTCAAGGGCAGATGATCATGCCTTTCTCATATTGCTGCTCCTCATTTTCCAGGCACTTGTACTTGTTGTTCACTGGTCTCTGTAAAATGGCATGGATCGTGCTGTGGCTACTTTTTCTGAGTAAACAGAACATTGCAGCCTTTTCATCTGCCTTAAATATCTCTGGGATGGAATTTTTTTTAAACTTCCCCATTTTTATAAATGTTTTACTATTGCTTGTTCTTAAATAGCTGCCTGTATGTTTTGTCATAGTGGTTTAAGTATGCTGTAACAAGGCCAAGTCTTTTGTTAGTAGAGAATTATACTAGCAGACTGGGTAGTAGCATGTCACTATTGCAGCTGGCAGATGCTTTTCATGACAAAAATCTGTAAGAATTACCAGTAACACTAGAAAGAACAGGAGATTTTGTCTATCTCTTTAAAAAAAAAAATATTTTTGTTGGTTATTAAAAGTTTAGCTTTAATTCTGATCCGTCCCCATCATATGGGCTATATTAAGGAATATATTTAATCTGAGTTTGCATAGGAAATATATTTGATGCTCTAAACTTTGTTTAGTGTTGCAAATATTTTCAGTGGAGTAGCTGAGCTATTGTATTTGTCTTGTAAATAATGTTAGTACAGTCATATTACCTTTTAAAATATCATGTGTTAAACTGATCTGTAAATGTCTACATTCTGTAGTGCCAGTACTCTGCAGAACTGGAAGTATTAATTTCAAGTATTTTTACTGTGAGTGTCTGAACCAGAACTTTATCATTATTTAGATTTGGCTTAGAAGAACATAAATTTCAGCCCTTGCAGTATAATACAAATATTTTCAACTTGGGCTGTTCAGAAAACCTTTCCACAGCATGATGCAGGCAACACAGAACCAGCTAGTAATGGCAGTAGCAGTATCCAACCAACATGAAAAAGAGAGTAATACTGTGGAGGTGCTTCTGCTTCTTGGGATAGCTGAATGCTTAGTTAAAAAATGTTTGATTTCTAAGCAATGGTTACAAACTTCAAAATCTGTTTCTTCCACAGCTGACACTAGATTATATTATTTTTACATGAATAATCTCTGAAGCTAGCGAGGGAGGTTGTGGGTGGGTTTTGTGTGTGGTGCATTATACTGTAAAGTGGAAGTGTTTTTTTGGATTGAGCTTACTTGTGGAGAAAACAGATTTTAGAAATGAACTGTAAAGAGGGGTGGGAAATAGAACAATGAAATCATTAAAATGTGCATACTTAGATCTGTGTCACTAACTCTACGTTAGCTTGAGCCAAGTGTCAATTTAAGTGTTACTTACATTTCTTTGTGGCTTTACCTTTCTGTTGGGAACAATAAAAGTGAGGCACACGCTTGGCTCTGGAGATCTTTAGCAAATGGCTGACTCATTTCTGCAACAGCTCAGTTAATCTTGACTTTTAACTATTTGGGTGACATGGCTGCTATCACATGATTGACAGCTTTACAAGAGGCAACTGTTTACCCTTTTACTTCATGTACATTTTAATGAGCAAATTAATACACTTTTTTGTAGGCCCACTTACAGAGTATGCAAAATGGTTCTTATGTTACTTTCAGACTTTCAACTTGTATATACAAGAAGAATTTCAAATAATTAGAAAATACTTTGAGAATAGTGTATGTGCCAATGATTAAAATTATTTAAAAGTAAGCAACATTAAAAAAAGCAGCTTTAAGGATTTTTTTTTTAATTAAAAAGACATTTACAAGTATAATCTATTCTGACTATAAAACCTAATAGAAAATTTATGACTTCTTTTGTTATGAACTAACAAATTAAAGCATATTGCAATGGTTTAGTCCAGCTTTGATTATTTGGCCATCGTATAAAAGAAGCTTTCAGTTTTTACAGTGTTTCATGAATGTTATTGAGATGTTGATATTCTGACTGTATGATTAAATCTCCATTGAAACTGCTGACTTCCTGTTTTGTGGTGGAGGTTTCCTACATCAAAGTATTATTTGGCATACACCAGATACACAAATTACTTCTGGGGGTTTTTTAATGTACATGAGGTACAATTACAAATACATGAACAACTGTCTTAAAGCGCTATGTCTATAGCTGCATTAAGCTCATAGCTAACATGTGGCCTGCAAGACCCTCCACTGTTACTTGTGATCCTGTTTCACTTTCTGTAGAAAGTTTTCTTTGGGTTGACAGAGTAAGCATGTTCTTTTCTCACTGTCTTTGCTAATGGACCATGGATGGTTGGGATCTGCTGCATTTAGGGACTGATTTGCAACCTATGAGTAAGTTGGAGAGAAATCACCCAAGGGAAGAATAGTAACAGTTCAGAACTAGAAATCACTAAATGGGGAAAGTCTGATACAACACTGAAGGTCTAGGAGGTAGCTTCTTATTTAAGCTAACAACATTAAGGATAACTATTTAGAAGAGCAAGGTACATCATTATACATGTTAAAATCAGAACAGAGGTGACATGCTAGACCAGACATCTGATAATTCATAACACTGGCTTTAGAGGAGGGAATTATCATGTCTGAGAAGAGTAGGCAACAGAAACACATAGAAGCTGAGCAGGTTGAGGGTTTTCTTGTGGGTTGTTTTTGTTGGTTTGGTTTGTTTTTCCTTTCACCCCTCTCCTTACTCGGTAACAATCCTGCAGAGAACTTTCCCATTTTCAAAACTGTTCAAGGTGGCTGGAATACAGTGGAAAAAATCTTGCTTTGATTAAAACCCCATTTTCTGAAGTAAGAGGAAAATATCCAGAGAGTTATTACAAAGTGTCAACTCTTGTTGCTGTACTGTAATACGTTCAAGAGCTATTTTTTATTTTTTTATCAATTAAAGCTTAAAAATCAAATCTGACTTGCATATTTCTTCTATCAGTTTTATATGCTGTTTCTTTTGCCAAGTTACAGCCTTACTAAAATACTAAATTCCTTCTAACCAGATCAAGGGCTGAAATAGGTTATATTTAACTCTACTCTAAAAGGGAAAAAATGCAGTGGAAGGTAAGTATCGCTTTGAGGTAAAGGCCATTTGCATTTTTCAAACTGGATCAAATAAATCTTTACATCAGTTGCCTCTGAAACAGTATAGTGAGGTTTCAATTAATTTTTCACTGACAATCTTTTTATAAAAAGTCTTTTTTTAGTACATATTTAAATTGATTCATGGATTTATGCAGCGAATGAGAACAGACTTCAAACTGATTCTTCCAGCTGACTAGGGTTTTAAGAAATACAACAGGAAGGTAGACTTGATTAGTGTCTCTTTATCTGATGGCAAACTATTTTGCCTCGCTAGGTTTTTCCAGCTAATACATTCTTGTATTTTAAGGGATTCAGTAAGATTAAGTAGTGAAAGTATTGCTAAAGGGTTAATGACAGGGAATCAGTTCATAATCATCTTCATTCTGATTCCTCACTGGAAGTATTTTTACTGAACACAGTTGAATCTGACAACAGCTTTAACTGTAGATAATGATATATTTTGATATATTAGCTTCCCAAGGAAACAAATTATTTTTGCACAAGTCCCTTGAATGTAAGTTTGCTTAAAGCTGAAATCACCCTGCAGGTAAAACTTTGGGTGGAACAGTATTTTGACTTTTTCAAAATTACTGTCTCTTTCAAAACAACTTTAAAAGCTTCTGAAAAGGCAGAAAGGATTGATGAAACAAAAATACACAAATCCTCTAAGCCAGGCTATTACAACATAGAAGTAAGAACTACGCCATAGAGTATATACAATTGGTTCAACTTAACTTGTTATAATCCTGGCACTTAGGTTAAGAGGTATCAAATCCACATGGTTTTGGTGTTAGATACAACTTGACCTAGTAACTAATACGCGTATCTATATAGAATGAAAGAAGCTTACTTTGTACCATACCGTCTGTAAAGTTAACGTGGAAGGATTTCAAGCTTAAACACTTGTTTCCCTGTCATTCATGAAGACAGGTGTCGGTCCCAAAATAGTACGTTATACTAGGAAAAATAGATTTGTCTTAATAATTTTATGTCTGCTTCAAAATAGCAATAGAGACTGCCTTTTCTTTGAGCAGGTTTATATCACCTTTGTCCATGTTCCAGGAAAATGTTTGGTGATAATGCACTTTTTAAGCTGAATGTATCTCCACTCGATGAGTGTCGAGAAGTTGCTTTTCCACCTATCAACAAAGTCTCTGCTTCTTTTATTTCCATAGCTCTCTTGTAAAGTTCAGCTGCCTTCTCAAAGTCTCCCCCTTCATAGCTTTGGAGAAGAGTAAAACAAAGTTGAAACAAGCAAATAAAACAAGTCTCTCAATTAATTTAAATTGAAATGCACGCCATGCTCTCAATAAAGTGTACTTAAGGCTCTCTACTTTCCTAATAAGTACACCAAGTCCAGGATGTTTTGTTTCATCCAGTAATTTTTGTAGTAGTTTGCTTTTATAGGGCTAAAACATATAATCTTACCTTAGCACAGCCAAGTTTTTCAGCGTTTCCCCCACACGAGGATGCATGTGACCAAAGCTGTCTTCATAAATCTTTAATGCACGTTCATAAAGAGGTAAAGCTTCAATCTGCTTTTTCTTTGGGTAGCAGAAAGTTGTTTGTTACAGATATATATCACATTTGCTACTCTTTTTTCCAACATAGTATCAACACATCCTAGATGCAAAGTCATGCGTATTTAACCAGAAGGGTATTTTGAGTTCTCGGTACTGTTGACAGATGAGGATAATAATTGAGACTGTCAAAGCAATTGGCTTGCACTTGCAAATGCAATTCCCACTAATAATTAGGGTTTGGGCTTCCTAGGGAGTTTTGAAAATCTCAGTCCTGAAAGTTTTGAGTTACCAAATGCTCTTTAATTTTACCTGAGGCAGCTTTAATCACTGTTTAAAATCAGATACACAGATTGCAGAAATACAGAAAACAAGAAAACAATCTACAGCTCACTCATATTGATACAAAGTAAGGAATTCAGTAAGTTGATTGCATCTCCTTTGAATCTCATACTAGTTGTAGACTAGAAAGCCTACAGCCTTCTCAGATTTTTAGTTACGCACAGTTGCAGTTGATCAAAGTGGGCACTTTTCATTCATGGACATAAATTTCAAAGGATTGTGTTTCCCTCTGAGTCAGTGGTGGAGGTGTGTTCCATCATACTGTGATAACAGTCATATCACTGAAAATGCTGTACTCGTGCTCTAGTCTTATAAAGCATGTGGGTATTTTGAATAATCTAAAGAGTGTTAGCCGAAGTGTCCTTGTGAAATACCAGTCACAAAAATCATGTGTTCCCTGCTTACATTTTCCTTGCCAAATATCCTTTCAATTTTTAAAATGGAACCTAAAAATTTTCAAGTCTTATAAGGAATTTCCCTTTTAAATGAGATCAAGTTTCTTTGATATCATTTAGGTACAAATCATAAAAAAGTCTAAGACAGGAATAATAAACATGTAAGACATGAAAAACTTACCATCTGACAATAAAGGACAGCCAGATTCACCAAAGCAGTTGCTACACTAGGGTGTTTTGGGCCAAATGACTTCTGTCGGATTTCAACTGCTAGTTCGTACAGAGGAACAGCCTTGTCAAGTTTTCCCTAGAATAACAAGGGAAGAAATGATTCAATTGTCTTGTGTCAAAACGGTAACAGTAAAATCTATTTTAAACAAAAAGCCTTGGAGAAGATGTAACTCTTTCCAGAATAAGGGTTTAACTTTGGTTAATTCATAGTTATATTTTGCGCAGATTGTTTATCATGAATATTTATTAGGACCTAATTTTCAAAAATACTGAGCATATTCAACTCCAAGTAAACATGTTTCTCAGCTATGTCTATTTCCTTCTTTTTTAATTTTTTTTTCCCCACAAGTGTCTCACTGAGAAGGCTGTTAAAAAGAATTTTCAGTTGTACTTTTATCCATATAATCATCTCCATTTGTATTTCCTCATCCTGCCATAAATGAGAGCAGAGCTTATTTTTTGTCCTAAAGGGCCTAAATTTTACTGGTGATACAGGAATGTGAATGTAGCTGCCTTAACGTTTGAGCAGTTTTCTGCTCACTGAAGTGGTGTTTCCATCTTCTTTGGAACAGCCGCAGTGTCCGATGCCATTTCAAGTACCTACTGCTTCCCATTTACCATATTGAGGCTTTGGCTTCTTGACTTTGGTTTGTCTAAAATATCCCTCTCATAGTCCAGCTAATTTTACTATAGATTATTTTTCCAGCAAATCTGTTTTCCTCCAAATTCAAATCTGCTCACACATTAACTGGATGTACTTCAGAAATATGGTTAGGCTTCTATTATTAGGATGTGAATTCTCATATTTAATAGCAGTTAGAAATTAAATACCGCAAACTTCCATTTTATAATGGTTCACCGTAATTGCAAAATTCAAATCAAATTTTCTCCTTACTTTTTCAGAGCATTACCATGCCACAGTTGGAAGACAATCAGTAATTCATCTGGAATAAATACTTATCCGTAAATTAACGTCATTTTCTACATCTGATTCCTGTCCCTTCTCTTCCTCCGCTCCTCCCTGTGTCACTAGTTCACCATGAATTTTAATTTGTGCTCCTTCAAACTAGCAAAGAGCTTTTTGATGCAAATATTGAGTGCTCTTGCAGTTTCTAGCAGCATGAAGATTAGAAGCCGAAGTGAGCAGAGACTATGTGACCCAAAACAATTTCATGCACGTAACAGCAGGTAACAATTATTGAGCAAAAACACAGGAACATTTGATCCAAGGGATTATCTTCAAGGACTCTTTTCTCTTTGAAGAATGGTAAAATGTGGAAAATATAAAAGAAAAAAGTTGTCACCCTCTGAATTTGATCTTGGTTCAGCAGCTGGAAACCTTACATCGCTGTTACACTGATGATATTGAATGGTTAGAATGACCATCTGCAAACACAAATATTCATAAAACATTTTGAAATTATGAAACACAGGAGTTTATACTATTAATGTTATTCCCTGTAGTGCATTTAGCAGGGGAGTAACTCATCTTTCACTGAATTAACGTAAGCTGGAGGTGTCTCAGCTACACAATTTATTTGTAAAGTACTATCTCCCTCATGAGCCTTCAAGCTACTCTCAATTTGACTGTAAAGTTCAAGGTCATTGTGTAAAAAGAACTATTCCTACAACCTACATGATTTTTCCATTAAGACACATCAGACCAAACTCCTGTATGTGGATGTCACATAGCAGACAGTGGAGAACTCAAAAACAGCTGGGAAAAGGTTCCCTCACTGCAGCCAAAAGACTAGCTTTTAACCAAATCAGAAATTCTTTGTGGTGAATACTGAGCATGCAGGACACTGAAGATATTATTCATAAATAGCTTTCTTTAAGCAAAGTGTGTTTTGAAAAAGCTATGGGCTTTTTGGAAACAGACTGAGGCCGCCTGACGACATCTTTTATGCATGTGTGTAGAATGCCAATAGCTGACAAAATTCCCATGCCCCACTCCTTTTGGATTGAAGACTGTAACAATGCAAGGCATTACAGTTAATTTAGGTGATCAGAAAAAGGTAACAGGCTTGTGCTTACCATCTTTTTGTACAGCACTGCCAGGTGTTTCACAGTATAAGCCAAGGAGGGATGATCTGGAGCCAGTGCTCTCCTCCTGATGTCTAAAGCTTTTTCATAGAGTTCCTCTGCCTTGTCGTAGTGCTTCTTCTCATTGTACAAGGCTGCCAGATTGTTCAAAGACTGCGCGCAGTCTGGGTGCTCATGTCCCAGGACTCTCTCTCTCATTTCCAAGGAGCGCTTCAGGAAAAGCTCTGCTGTCCTACAGAACACATTAGTTTAGCAATATTTTAAAGCTGGTAACATCTCTACAGGCTGAAGTAGCTGTTTGAAACAGAACAAAAAGCCTCGGATACTGACACCTGGTAATAGACTTTCACTCTCCTCTGAACAAGCAAATGCCAGAGCAGCAATTCATGTATGCAGTGAGGAACTATACATCCCAGACATAGTCCTGCTGTGCAGGCTAACCCTAAGAATGTAGACAGAGAGCTAGTTAATATATTCCTGTGCAACCTTGGAGCCCCCTGTAAAGGACTGAAATGCCAGTCTAGCATATTTCAGCAAACATCACACTACCCCAACAGCTGCTGATTTCTTTAATTCAACCTACATCTTCATATATGCAAGTAATCCTTCCTTATTCAAAACATTCTACTGACTTCTGGGCAACTCCTCAGGGCAGTCATGTACTCCCATGGTTAAAGCAGTAGTGGAATGCAAGGTAAAGGTTCGGAACACACCACACATTTTTCAAGTAACTTTAAAAAATAAATAAAATAAAACATATTACAGGGTTCAGCAGACAGCTTTCATACCAAACGGGGAGAGAATGGAATGGGTTTTATATATGTCAGGAGCTAGATTCTCATAGTAGAATGTGTCTAGAAGTGACAAAGGTGAAAAAACTGTGTCATGCCACCATTCAAGCGTTTCCCTATCAAAAGGGCAGATTTTCTCTCACTAGAGTAGCTTACTACTACTCCGTTACAAATTTAAAGCAGTTCCTCTATCAAAAACAATGGGTGATCCCAACATAATACTGGCAGCATCCATTATAACTAGGCAGTTTGTCATCCTGACATACACACAAATTCTGTGTGACGCTATTCCCAAGAGGTCAGCTTAGTAAATTGGAAAAATCCCTTTCACATTAGAGAAAAAAAAAAGACCATTTATACACAGAACTGTAGGTTCAAATCTGGAGCTCTTAGACAAGTGTCAAAAGGTGTTCACTCTGTGTAAGGGCTAGAGGATGATGTGTGATATAACAACCAGAAGTGACATACCCTTCTGCCATTGTTTTCATTCTAACTGCATCGAATGATCAAAAAATTCAATCTTGGACTTGCTGATTCAGAACAGAGACACAATATCCATTAAAAAATGACTTAAAGCCTCACTAGAACAAATTTTATACTTTTCCTCACCTATGAAATAGTGGAGACACTAGAAGTAGGTTGTGTTGGACAGGAACTACATATGAATAATGTGGAATATAAAATGATCTTGTATTAGATTAGATAGATATCGGTCCTCTATAATCAGTCACTTCGGCATGACTTCATGACGGCAAACTGATGAAAAACCCCACATTTCCAACAACTGTTAATTCCTTCACTGCAAAGGTCCTGCATATAACAGAGATTCTCTGTGCCTATCCTAAATTACAATACACTTCTGCAGTTATCCATCAACTACTGGTGACATAAACATCAGATACAGGAAGAATGTAAAAATACTTCCAGAACTTAGTCTGTGCTTTTTTGCTGTGCACCTGCTTTCTTCTCCAAAAAGATTCAGTTCAGTAGAGTGGGATTTAAGGTGACTTTACAATTCCCTCACAACACACAGTTTTAGACTACTCTGTGGACTGAAGAAGTTGATATGAAGAGTGGCTAACCATGCAATCGCAACTGCTCTGCACCTTTTATTCCCCTTCTTCAACACACCTGCTTATTTCTATCTGCTTTTAGAACACCTTTGTCCTGCTCTGTCCTCTTTTGCCCTTAAAAAGGCCAGCAAGGTAAGATCCTGAGGATTACAAGCACAGTGAATATTTAACTCATGATTTATTGTAATACTGGCATTTCGAGTGTTTTTCACAGAAAAACAACAGTCCTGCTGTTCAAATATGAACACTACAGAGGAGGGTCACAAAATAGTGAAGCTGAGTAGAGGGACCATAACTTTCAAGAAAGAACTGGTATTTGCAACAAAGGCTAGGTTAAATTTAATTGTGGAACATCAATTCTGAATGCAGGAAATTCACTGACTTGGTAAATACATGCTAACAGCATCAACTCTAGAAAATATGAGTGAATTTCACAGTAAACAAAACCCAGTAGAATGAATCAAGGATGGCACTATAATGAGTATTTGATGATGTGTCTACATTTAATGCTAGTTCTCAATTCTTTGCTTCCATTTAGATCTATGGGAACACTCAGTGGATGTGTCACAGTTAATACAACTTACTCAAGATTATTCTGCAGGTAATAGAGGACTCCAAGCTCGTTGAGGGTTCGAGCATTATCTGGTGTATCCTTGCCTAACGTAAGCTCTTCCAGTTGCAGGGCTCTCTGACGCAGGAGAGCAAAGCCACACTACAGCAAAGCACAAGGTAATGTAAGCCAATCACCATTACTTTTAAAGTGTACAACTGAAGACAGAAAATCAGAAGACTCAGTTTGGTGCCAAAGGAGCATAATAATCCTTAAATTCTGTTTTCAAGCTAAATGGCACATAGGCATTCTGCTTATTTACAATCTAACAGTGAATTTCACCAAACATGCTTCCAGGAAATTTCAGTTATCATGCTGTCATAGAGCTCTGTTTTCCCTGTATCCGGGATCCTCCTACCCAGGCACACGCACTCGATGCATAGGGAGCACAAAACAGTGATTTGTTTTAAGGGTGTTTTACTGTAAATAGTCCACTGTGACTATTTCGTAATTTTATCAAAGGAAAAAAAAGATGATGATTGCTTAAACTCCGCAGTTCAGATAACTAATTCAGATCAAATTCTTAGGTTTATAAGCTAAAAACTTAAAATCAACTTAATATCCTATCCTTAATGCCATAACATATAACGTATTACTCAAGACTTTACGTGGATCTTTGTAAAATGGGCTGTCAAGCTAATGCTTACATGCAAAGTGAATTACAAGTAAAAAATGCAGCCATTGTTACAGGCTCTGCCTATTCTTGATCTCTGCAGTCTTAATAAAAGTATTTGTGCAGCAGAACTTATTACAAAAATGGACAAAATCTTCATGATCCAAATTCATTTACATTTAAGCATTGTGGAAATAGCAACATTTTTATGGCTTTTCACTACTTTCATTAGAGCCACAACTAGAGCTCTAGAGTTACTAGCTGAACTCTTACAGTACAGGCACTACATGACAAACAAACCCTTAGCTCAAGAATGACAAGAGGAACTCTGTAGCTGAAAAACACAAAAGAAAAAACAGGAAAAGACTCAGTATGGCACCTAATATTATTACTGGGATTATCCATTGCAGTAAGCATTCTGTTCAATAGTATTTGTAGGATAAATGTCTCAGTTATTCTGGAGAACACCTTTTTCCATTGCCATTTTGACAGCCAATTGTATCAGCAGTAATTCTGCACCTCTGAAACGTTTATATCCACTTATTTCTTTTCCACCTCTCTCAATTCCATACCAGTTGTACTTATTCATCTGCACTTCCAGCAGACTTGAAAGGGCAGTTACCAAAGCTGTGCTAGGCTACTTCACTACCAAGCCCTCAACTATCAAAAGCATTTGAGCATCAGATTAGCAGAGCTGCAACATGCCTTGCATTTTTATTAAATATCAAACTTTTCCTTACCAGGCTGCCTTTCCGCCTTGCTGCTTTTTGGCGTATTTTGAAGGACTTTTTCCTCAGTTGCTCAGCTTGTTCATATCTGAAAAGAGTTATTTACAGTGTTAGAAAGAATGTCAAATGTAGCATCACTGGGTATTCTAGAAAGCTTCTAAGTTACTTGAACACACATCTTGAAGAAATTCACACTTTTTGACAAAGATAAAAATATCCAAAATGCTTAGGACCAGACAATGCTCCTCCTTTATCTCTAACTTGTTTGTTTGAAAATTTGTTTGTTGGAAAACTAGCACAAAAGTTGGCCCCTACTGGGTGGCCTGCTGCAAGAATACAGAGGGGATGCTCATGGTGCATTGGAAGCTACGAAACTCTAAAAAAGAACCAAAGAAACATTCTGGCTTCAGGAAGAAAATCTTTGCTGTTATTTTTGTACCACCTCCACATGAAAGAAAAATACCAGTGTAATTAAGCTTACTTGTTCTGCTTTTGGTATAAGGTCGCAAGTGCATCAAGTTCACGGGCTACCCGAGGATGTTCGGCTCCATAAGCGTTTTCAGAGATTTCCAGCGCCTGTTTATACAGCTGTTCAGCATTTCCAAACTTTTTCCACTGAACATAAACTCCTGCTAGCTGATGGAGTGACTGCGCCACCCTTGGGTGGTCTGGATCCAGCGCAGTCTCTCGAATCTCCAGAGACCGCTGCAGAGGAGCTACAGCCTGTAACAACAAAGTTCAGAACATGATGGCAACAGGCAGCATCCTGTATGCTACAATAATTTAACAACTGCAACAGAAAGCACACGCTGAGCTCTGCTTAATTTGCCTCCTTGCTGTTACAACAATCTCTAAATGTACTTACCTGACTGAGAAGACCTAGGTCCTTAAGAAACCGTCCCAGGGTCTCATAAAGATCAGCCAGGCAGATCATATTTTCCTCTCCCTCACAGCTTTTTTCATATTCTTTCAGAGAGTCAAAATACTCAGCTGCCATAGAGCTCTTATCTTTCCCAACCAGCTGCCAGTAACTCAGCAATTCTGCAAAATGTCCCCTGTTTTAACAAGGAAATAAGAAGCTCATCTTATCTCTGATACCCCTCTATTCAGACTGATGCTAGCTTAGAAGAAAAGGGCCATGTGCACGAATTTTGTCTTTATGCAAAGTGTCTACAAAGACAATCCCCAGAGACTAATGCTGTTCAACAGCAGTATTTATCCCTTTACCAACCCCCAGGTGTAACAGAATAGAAAAAATGGATTATTTATATGAAAACAGCATTTAGCATTTCAGCCTCTACTATTTAAGTTCCTTTAATCTGTATCTGTCATTTTCTGATTTATTTTCAAATATTTCAAATTACTTTGAAATGTTTATAACCGCCAAAGCAGTGGCTACCTTTGTACCTTTTGTAAAGGTTTTGGGATACAAAGAGATTCAGAAGACACTTGTGTAGCTTTTGCTTATCACCCTGCTGTTGGAAGAGCCAAGGAAGTTCATCTGCACTTCTCCAAGTCACTCGGTCTCGACTATTGAAAGAAAAGCAAATAAAAATTAAAAGTCTGAGGCCTAACAGAACTTGTCAATTTGATGTGAAAAATAGGCAAGCATACAATTGCTGTACCTGAACGTCTAAACAGACAAACTACTATAAGACCTATGTACTCCATTTTCTCACATCTTCATTTTAATTTCACCTCAGAGGGTGCTGGAACCTGCAGGTACCCCACAGGAAGCTGCTCCTCCCTCCCATATGGGCTAATCTATGCCTACTAGCAGGCCTGCAGCCCTGCAGCAACAGCTCACTGTCCCTTTGTGTCCTCTTTGCCTGGCACACTGCATCTCTCTTGGCTTTCTGCTACCCAACCGTGGTTGTTCTGAGGAGCAGTAAGCAGTAGCTCACAGCTGGGACACACAAACTCAGGACTGTAAATGCTAATCAGTTTTCAAGCTGGATATGAACTTGTAGCTGTTCAGCTGTTCTACTGGGCCTCTTCTTGTGTATGTGCTAATTGCTTGCTGAACGCAAGTGGTCGTCTGCTTCTTCTTCAAGTTCCAAGCAATCTCAAATTTCCTAGCATTTACTGGGAGTTAAAAATCCACGTGGGGTCAGTTACCACAAAATAACTGATGCAGTATAAATTCATGCCCTACCTTTTCACATGATAACTTTATTATATGCCCATTCCCCTCCATAGTCCTCAATCTTGTCCAAGATATAAAGCAACATATCAATAATAAACTGCTAAACTGACAACTATGGTTTTGCAGAGTTATTTTGCCATAATAATTTACTAAACTGAGTCAAAGAAGCTATATGAAGAAAACAAAATATCCATGAGGCATACAGCCTGCAATTTAGCACATCTTGAGGAAATCTGACCTACCTTAGCTGCATAGTGAAATACTCCACTAGTTTTTGTCTATAGGCAGAAATAATATTTTCACCTTCTTCCATATACTCTAGTCTCACCATCTCCCAAGCCTGAAAGAGAGTATAATTGAGAGAAAGAGAATGCATTTAATTTGTTTATTAAGTGCTGATGTTACACAGGGCGCTATGCAAGATTTCTTTATGAAACACGTCTCATGTTGTAGAACTGAAAATCTTTCTATGTCAAAGGCATTACAAACAGACTGTCTTATATTAGACCAAAGCTCTGGTTATTCAGATAATATTCCCTTCTCCTTCAATTCTGCTTGTTTTTTGTGGAACCAGTATTTTCTAGGACACATAGAGTTAACAACTAATAGATCAGAAATTTCTGAAGGTTTGAAATGCCAGGTTTTCAACTGCTGAACAATACTGACCAATACTGGTATCACAGCTCTAGTAGTTTTCAAGGTGATTCTAACATCAGACCAGGTATTAAGGAAAACGGATGAGCAAACACAAACATATCACAGCCTACCTAGTTAACAACAGAACTTATTTAAAAACCAGCAGGGCCTTAGGGGGTGAAGTTTCACTTGCGAGTGTTTAGAATTACAAAATTTACCTGGAGGTGCTGGAACTTCAGCAAACCACAGCCATATGTCAGCAAACACATCTTGTGCAGGCTGTGAATGAGCGAGGCTAAGGCTGCAGAAGACAGTTCAGGATAAAGTTCCATCAGCTCTGACTCACTTACACCATTGTGGCTAACACCAATGACACACAGTATCTACGTAAAGCAGAAAATTATTTTACACAGTTAGCAATATTTGCTGCAGAGCTTAGTTACACTGAAATTCCAAGAAAAATACTGTTTATAATTGTGTATAACTTTACACTCCAAGGGAAAAAAAAACTGCCTACACAGGCCCTTTTCCTCTTCTGTCCTCAAAGAACAGTCCTCAGTGCTAATGGATTAATATTCTAATAGATAAAGCATCAAATGGGACAATCTGGGACAAAAAAAAAGTCTCCTTACAATTTCCTCTAAAACACTGGGGGAAAAAACTCCATTATCATAAGAAACTTCCATCTAAGTAAAATATGCTGAAGGTCTTATGCTGCCAGTACCAAAGAACTTCTAACAATTATTAAATATCATGTCCTAACCAAAAAAGTGTTCCACATAACAGGGAAATTCTGCAAAGGTAGGAAGAGGAATCAGAAATCTAATAAGCAGTGCCCTGTATTCACAAGATACCATATTTTGATTACATTTACTATGCTCAATGTAGTTAATAATTGGATCAGGGTAGCGATCAGCAAGGAAGTACTAATTCTATATCACATCATAGTGGAAAAGTTAGGTTTTGTGAGACGATGACTTAGTTGAAATTTAACACAAAGCAGTCGTTATGTTCTATATTATGCAACAGATACAATTAGATTAATAAAATTGTCCCTTCTATACTAATAATACAGTAATCTCTGAATCACACATATGAACCAACATAAATTTATACTTACTTTTAAGTTAAGAAAAACTCTTTACAGGAAAGAATATACATTACCTGTAGAAATAGTGACACATTCTCTGCTTACCTCTTTCAAAAGACCTTTCTCTTTATTACTCTGCAATGATTCTTGAATTGATCTCAGAACAAGCCTGTACAGTGACACCGTGTCTTCACATTGGAAACACTGTTGAAGGGTTTCATCAATATTTCCTGTATTTCCAACACTGAGCAGAAGGACAAAAAGGGAATGGTTTAGCATATTAAATTTGGCTGAGTAAGATGAATTGAAACTACTGAGGATCTCTATCTCAAAAGTGCTCTGAATTCCTACTGGGTTTAAAAGGTGCACAGCACCTGGTGAGATTAAAAACAGAAGCGGTGAATTCCTGAAGCGACCTTCTGTCATATTGTCTGATTTTTCCAAAGAACTGCAACATTTTTATTTAAAAAAAAAAAAAAAGAATACATTGCAGTGTTCTTTACTCCAGCAGGAGTACAGAATAAGAACATCAGATTGGATAAAGATAAAACCACTGTTTTATTTAATGCATTTACAAAGCATGTTTTCAAGAGCAATTAAGCATCCTAGGACACAAAACAGAAACAAAAAATAATGAAAAGCAGTCACCCAGAGTAAATTATCAATCAGTGTATCATCTTCTGGGAGTCTCTAAACTAAAAATGCATCATTCTCAACAAGATGAAGTGTAGGTTAATAAACCAATGCACTTATTAAATATTCCCTTGCACAAGAGGGAAGATTAATTTTCTCCACAGCAGGAATTATAGGGCAAAGGACCATATGCAGGATGTTAAACTAAACAGTTGTTGAACTCCCTTTTAGCCTTAAAAATCTATGAGGCAAACTATCTGGTACATCAGTAAATACAACAGTCCTGAATTAAACTGTTTAACAAAACAACACCAACATTCTCCAAATACCTTTAAAAAGCATTGAAGCAACTGACATACCCAGGAAGCAGAACAACAGAAAAATAAAATAAAACCAGAAGAGCTGAAAACAGACAGATACAACTATTTGGATTCACTTAGCATCAAAATGGCAATGGTAATCTCTCTGATTTTTCTTCCCATTGCATTCAGTCAGTGAAGGGGAAAAACTTTGTATACTGCTCCACTGTTTTTTCTTAACAAGATTCATGCTATGTTAAATGAATGTATTTCAAAATGCTAACAAATGTACTTGGAGTTTTCTCATCTAGTGATGAGCATAATAATTTCAAGATCATCTTAACTTACCACGCAATGGTTTTGCCCAAGAGAGTGACATACAAAGCATTGCAAGTTGTGGCAGAACGACAATGTCTCTCAAGCTTCTTCTCCTACAGTATTTTAAACAAAATCTGTGACCCAAGATGAAATTAACCATACCAATAAGATGTTCATTGTTTGACAAAAGTTCTAGATATGCTTCTGCCTGTAACGTCTGAAGACTATGACATGATAACTAGCACACAAAATACTGCATGTTTTTCTAGGTATACGAGCATATGAGTGAAAGTTTTCTTTTGAATTTAAAATGAAAAGAGTTAGGATCTAACTATTACATCTCTCAAGATAAGGATTACCTTACAGAATCGGTCTCCAAGGCAAGGAGGTAAAATACTTTTTTCCCCATTCTGTCAATCATTACAGTATTATGCAATACTAAACCTTCTATTATTCTAACATAAAAGAACATGTTTAGAGCAATATGTGCAACTGCACTGTTTTTGTGTTAATAATTTATGCTGTTCCATCTGTGTTTCAGTGCTATGAGCCATGGGGTAAAAATACTCAAACTGCATGCTATCTTCAGCAGTAGTAGTTAGTTAGCTAAATATAATACTTTCTTTTGGCAGCTGGGCTTATATCATCTCCCCGTATTTTCATTAAAAGTTATACTAGAGTAAGGTACTTTAGAAGAACTGCAACAGACATACCTGCTCTTTAGTCAATTTAACATTTGCAGAGTCACATTCTGCACTAATGAGAGATTTAACATCTTTGGAATTCAATGGATCAAGATGAAGAGTGGGCCACAACCTTTAGTAAGAGAGAACAAAGTCATATTCAGACCTTATTAAATAGCACACAAAAAGAAAAAAAGACATCAAAGTTCCAGAGTTTTTTAAAGATTTATATCAAAGCAGTAACTGAAGCTATTCCCCGCTACTAAGAAATTCTAGTTCTCACATGTCAAATTTCCACTTTTAGCCTTATCCTGGATCTACATCATGGTATTGCGGTTCTTGATGTGTGTCTGACTGCATTTAATATCCCCTTTCATACAGTCATGTGGATAGATCCATCACAGTAAAACGAAAGTCTGGTTTCCCAACAGCTAAAACCTGTCCTCATTGCAGTTACAATAGAGAAGCTTTCGTTGTCCTCAATGGTTGCAAAACCTTGTCCTATTAAATCTCCAGGTCTTGACAAATCTGGCTGTTTGCTCTTCAATGAGTAACTGTAATTTAAAACAGTAATTCTAACCCAGGCTACTTTGAAACATCTCAGAAATATAACATACCTCCAAGCCTGTGGACATGTTTCTACGTTCACTGATACAATCACTCTCACATTCACTGGCAGTGGATCTATCAGCCATTTCATATGCTTCTCAGCTTGCTTAAAAACAAATTTTGGTTACTTAATACAAAGGTTGTTAAAAAAAATGCCAGAAGTTGATAGGTTTCATTAACTGCACAGCTCAGTGAAAGGAGTCTTAAATTCTCCAGTGTCCTTAAAAATTGTTCATGATCTGGTTCTTGAAAGAGTACTAAATGATCCATTGATAGGTATCAGCATGCCTGTACATTAAATAAAGCAGATAGAATACTATTGTTGAAATATTCACATCAAAGACAGCTATTTAAATGCCCAGTAAGTCACCTCACAGCCTCGAACCTTTGCATAAATGAAGTACCTAGACTGCTCAAAAATTAAGGTGTTAAAATAAATTTAGGAAAAAAAACAAACAAAACAACCCAACATAAATTTTATCTATAAAAATGAAAGACTATTTTAAATCATCTGCACCTTTTGCAAAATTAGTTTCTATATGTGCTCTTTAGAGCAAAGCAAACATCAATATTTCTATTACATAGGTATATCTGAACCTGTTACAATAGTCAAGGTTTCCTTTAGACTGACAAATGGCAAGTATTTTGAAAACATACCTGTATTTGGTCAATAGAATCAATAATTATAATAATGCTCCCTTGATGACGTGCAGAAAGTTTTTCCAGCCAGCGGGGAAACTCTTCCAGAAGTTTAGCGGGATCCAAAGTCAGAGGTGACACTAACCAAGAGTGTTGCATAAGCTGCAGAATTATAAACATATATAACAAATTCTACCTTAAAAATCAACTAGGATAGTTGAAAGTCCTACAGACACAAGAGGGAAAAAACCCCAAAAAAACAACAACACACAATTTTGTGGCAATTTTTCTAGTCAACTTCACACAGAATTCTTTCCTTCCAGTATATGCAGAAAGCTGGCATATGCAGAATAAAGAATATTTATTGAACTAATTGTGTAAATTCTAGAGAGATAACCTGAGTTTACACAATGGACAAGGAATTTGGGGACTTAAAGGGCTTAAAAGTTGCACAGGTTAAATAGGCAGACTTCTAAAATACATGAGAAAATTACAAGGAGAGTGCAATTTATTTCATTTTTCTAAAGATTTCAGTCCTGTGAAGTCCTTAGTACCACCCTGTGAAGCAAAAAGAAAGCTCAGACCCTGGCACAAAAATACTCTTTCACTTAGTCCCTACATATCTAACACACAATTAAAAAATAAATTAACATAGGAGAGAGACTAGTCTAGGAACAATATGGTGCCAACTGGTGAATACTGCCTCAGGTTTCTAAACACATAAACAGAAGAGGTACCACCTGCCTCTCTTATTGGCCAGATGGCAGGAAATTTTGGAAGAAGCTTATATGGTTTTATAAGCCATCAATATAGGTCACTGGAAGCATAACTGCTAATGCCAATCTGTTATGAATATCCCAGAGATGCTATTTAATTGATCTGCATTCATGTATAGGATCGGATTCCCCCCATTCTATAATGCCTTACATGTGTTTTGTATTTGTATTACTCTTAACTGATGTAGAAAAACATGTTGAAAATTTTATCTTCTGACATACACACACACACAAGAACTTTTCAAAGAATTATGCAATGCTGGGTATGTAATAATACAGCATACCTTTAAAGTAAGGCGTTTAATTATCAATGCAGATTCTGAACTAGTAGACATGGGCCTCCCAACAAAGTGATAAAGAATTAGTGTGTTTGGTGAATGCTTCTGTTGCAATTGAATCCTAATGAGAGAAGTAAAAAAAAAAAAAGAGCACTTAACAGACTATAATTTTGCCTCAAATAAAAAACATCAGTTTAGCCAAAGGAGATAAGAGTGTCTGAGGTAGAGGTGTTCCACGTTTATCTTGCAAACTAGGATAGACATTTCCTGAGCTGTAATTGAACTTTTTATGTCAGATTCCATTTTTGCTCTCCTCAGTACTGATAGCCATTAACAAGTGACCTTCCTGGCACTAGATAGTCACATGTCACTAAGCTTTTAAGTAATGAAATTTATTTTTATGTCAACAAATTTTGTCATAGCCTACAAAATGACCACAAAATGTATTTCTATGATAAATCATTAGGTCTGATCTTTCCTTTATTTCAGTTAAAAAAAGACTCCAAAGGACTCCTCTTGGGTATCAGAGAAGGGCAACGCTATTGAGCTACTGAAACCACTTATGAACGCTGTGCAAAGACAGATCTGCAGGGTGTTGCAATTGGAGTCAGGAAGACATTAAAGGCAGTCCAGATGGAATTAGCTACTCAATTATTACAAATCTTTCCAGGATGCTTCAATAACTTCAGTGCTTTGTAAATGCTCCCATTTTACCTCTAATTAAACTGATACAATCACAGAAACACAGAATCATTAAGGTTGAAAAAGACCTGTAAGATCATCAAGTCCAACCATCAACCCAACACCACCATGCCCACTAAACCATGTCCCGCAGTGCCGTGTCTACGCATTTTTTGAACACCTCCAGTGATGGTGACTCCACCACCTCCCTGGGCAGCCTGTTCCAATGCTTCACCACTCTCTCAGTAAAGAATTTTTTCCTAATATCCAGCCTAAACCTCCCCTGGCGCAACTTGAGGCCATTCCCTCTTGTCCTATCACTTGCTACTTAGCACAAGAGACTGACACCCACCTCACTACAACCTCCTTTCAGGTAGTTGTAGAGAGCAATAAGGTGTCCCCTGAGCCTCCTCTTCTGCAGACTGAACAACCTCAGTTCCCTCAGCCGCCTCTCATCAGACTTGTGCTCCAGACCCCTCACCAGCTTCATTGCCCTTCTCTGGACACGCTCCAGCACCTCAATGTCCTTCTTGTAGTGAGGGGCCCAAAACTGAACACAGGATTTGAGGTGCAGCCTCACCAGCGCTGAGTACAGGGGCACAATCACTTCCCTACTCCTGCTGGCTACACTATTTCTGACACAGGCTAGGATGCCGTTGGCCTTCTTGGCCACCCGGGTTTGAAATGTAATGTAAACGTTTTTCTTACATTATGTTCATACAAAAAAAAAAAAAAAAAATTAGTTTAAACTACCATTTTGACAGAAGGAGAGATTTCCCAGAGCCTGGTCCTCCTGACACAAGCAGAGGTGGAATTGGTGCTGGTGCTGCTACTAGGTCATTGAGACGTTCAAAATACTATAAAAAAGAAACAATCATTATAAATATTCATCTGTTCAAGGGCAAAACATAGTGCTTGGTATTGTAAACCATCTAGATACAAAATGCAAGTACAGATTTATTAAGGTAAGAGAATAACTGCTGAAATGCAATATAATACAAATGGAAATAAATTTCGTAATGAAACATTTAAACCACAGAATTTATAATTTCTGTTAAAGAAAGTGTAAAATAAATAAATAACTTTTTCAAAACTCTATTTAATAGGAACTTTCAGTGCTAATAACTGAACTGGTGTTACTACAGTAAAGCAATTGGGTATTATGTTTGTTCAGGATTCCCCTCCCCTGCTCCTTCCCCCAATTACTCCACTGCATTGGATATGTTTGCCAGGACAAAGCCTTCAAAGCTGGCATCTGCCATGAGTGTTATTTAGAGGCACTAAGCACGAAAAAGAAAGGATTTCTTTCACCACATGAATGCCCAAGAATGTTGTAGCAGAGTTCAGGATGACAAAAAAAAAACCCAACCAAAACCAACCAAACAAAAACCCCACCCTTCAACCACTTGGGAGAAATTTTGTCTGCAAAAAAGAAGTGGAGGCACGTTAAGACACACATAGGTATTTCTTTTATTTATGTTCTATTATTTTACTATTCTAGCACGTAGTAAAGATGGCAAAATCCTCTAACTCATTGCCAATATATGAGCAGTGAAGTAAAAGAATAAATTGTGCTAGTAAAATAGGGGTACTAACAATTTAAATACACTAACACAGAAACTGCATGCTTATGTTACTTTATGACATCAAGGAATGTTGCCCAAATCAACTGTGGCATCACTTTCCATGACCACTTGAATGTAGGAAGAAAAAACATTAATTATAACTTCCCTACATATAACTGTTCCTGATACCCCCAAACTGAAATGTTTTAAAAATTTTCTTTCAAGTAATGAGTAAGTACTGAGTTATTCAGCAGCTCTCCACTTTTAACTTTCCTATGTTCTTCTCAGCCATATGTATGGCTGCATGATGAGACGAAATCTTTCATTAGTCATCTCCAAAAGACCTAACTTCAGGTGTCAAGACAAAGCTCGGATTGCCTCAAAAAAAAAAAAAAAAAAGAAAAAAAAGAAAAGAAAAGAAGCCATTCAGAGCCTTTTCTATTGACGATCAAAGTCTGGGAGAACATCCTACTTCTGGCACACCGTTATAGTGCTTTTCCCCAGTGCAGGAACAACAACTGCTTCTTCATCAATGCCATTCAACAACACACAGACTGGCACCTCTCCCCAAAAATAAATATGCCATCTATATAAGACATATGGCTTCTTCTAGCCTAAGGACTATCAGCTTCAGGGATGCTCTCAGACTCAACTTCTTCTGTAGAGCTACACCTTGCCTAACAAGAGATGGAAGTAAGTGATGACTTTCTCTTCATCCGTATATATTTCCAACGTACTTACTTTTTCAAATCCCAGCTCACACGTTGAATTACAGGCCTGCTGAAAAGCTTCCATCTGTTCTTGTTCATCATGTGCATCCCACAATACATCACCAAAAACAACTTCTTCAGGAGCAGTGGACTCTTCCTTATTACCCAAATCCTTGCTTTCTAGTTCTATCATTTCACACCCCAATATATCCTAAGTAAAAAGAAAATTACATGGAGAAAACTGCAACTATAATTCTTAACAGTGCAGGCACATTTAGCATTAGTCTTAATTCCACAGTATATGAGTGCAGCTCTACTAACATCAATATCCTCATTTCCTTTTAGGATAGCAGAGAACATAAATAAACGATCAATTAGATGAAACCAAGTTAAGACTGAATGCACAGATCTCAAGACATTGGTTTTAGACTTCTCATAGTGGAAGCAACTCACCACAAGGAAGGATAAGGACAGAATGGACTATGCAATCTTTCCTTATCCTATGATATGGATAAAGAGAAATTAAGAGAATTTAGGCCACGAATAGATCCCTTTCCCCAGTCCATAAAAGCACTGCTCCGTTTTGGGGTTTATTTGCCACTTGCAGATTTCTTTGCTTGCCAGATATTAATGATAAAACACAAAAAGATCCTTTGAATTACATCTAAGTAGCATATAGTAATCACACTGACATCATTTAAGATCATAAATCAGAGTAGGAACAGAAAAAGCTGAAATGCATCATGTACTCTACCTGTTTAATTATCTTTTCCACACAATTATAGATTTCATATGCTCCTTCCTCAACATCTCCAATATGATCAATCATCTGAAAGAGCAAATCGTAAAGCATGATGCAACTCTGAACCTGACTGGGAACAGTATTTAGGACTTCCAAATAAAAAAACAATTCTGGAACACATTCTGTTCCATTCTGTTCATTCCTTAGGTAGGATTCACTTTGCCTAAGCTTTTAAAAGTTGGGCTTCTAGTTTCAGCTGCTCTCAACAGTTCTCTCTATAGAGGGAAATAAATGGCAACTGATCTATTTTCAGGTGGGAAGTATCTCTCTGGAGGTACACTTCTTTCTCCTCAGTGGCTACAGAGAGACTTTAGATAATTAGCTTTGCCATTTAAATGGCTAAACACAGGTGAGAAATTCTGTCCTTATAACATAGGGGGGTTTTTTCAGTGAAAATGCAATGGCTTTTTTTCTCCCCTGCTAATGAAAATTTCATAACATTCACAAATTTCAGTTTCATCAATTCGCTTATATAATGAGCAATGACTGTAATGCAATTTCTCCTAAAATCTGGGACTACTAACACTTGATGTTGTTTATAGCAGGAAAGTAAGCCTTTTAAAATTCAAGTCTTTAAAATGCCATACCTTTGCTTTGTTCACATAAGAAATTTGCTCAATTAACTGTTGCACTGATGCTGAACTGACTCTGCCATCCTCCTTTCTGTGGTAAATTAGCCGGGGTTTTTCTTCTGGATTTCTCAAGAAGGCTTCTTCACAGTCCTCCAACAAACAACTAGATTGGAAATCAGCATTCTTGTGCTATATTACACTGCTGTAGTGAACAGTTCAATCAACACAAGCTCCAAAGATGGGTTTCACTGCAAAATCTAATTCAAAAGTCATATCTATTTACAACAAAGGGCAAGCAAATATGTCAGCAGAGAATTTGAGACAAGCTCTGAAGCAAGGAACAGCTAAGAGAGAAATTTATGCTACTTGTACCAAAAACATTAAAACCATTTATTAATTTTTACCATTATTGCTTTCTAAATTAGAAGTTGATCTTCCTGTCATACCAATACGCAGGGTGAAAGGTAATTGCCTTGCATGGAAAGAACATAGATTCACACATGATTAATAAGCATCATATGCATGCTCTGCCATCACTTATTTGAAGGCTCTGTTCTATTCCTTCATCTTTTTAGGAAAGTCCTTTAGTATTTGTCAGATGTAGGATAGTCTTTTAATTTATAGTAGTTGAAAAGGAGAATTACACACCTCCAAACTCAAAAGCACTTTGTATTTATATATGTAAATGATATCCATGGATATCATTCCCAGCAATCTATTGCTGTTCCACAGAAGGAACTATACAACTTGGGGATGCTGACAACAGCAGACAGGCTCTCTGAAATATTATGTTCTTTATATGAGCACTACAATTTTCATCACAGATTTTCTAAGAGAAACTCTTTAAGTGAATACTCTTGGCAGGAATACTCCTTTGTGGTTTTTTTTTCCTTGTGTATTTTGTTCTTGAACACTTGTGACCCACATACATGAAACTGGGTTATTTGGCAACAGTATCCCCTCAGAGTGTCAATATACCCTCAGCAGCTGACACTATCTTTCTAAGAGCATAAATGTATGCTCTAGTCCAATTCCTCCATGAAAACAAATCAACATCTTCTGTGGTACCTGGCTGTTCCCTGAAGCACTCCACTACTGTAAAACTTAGTTGCTAGTGTCTTAAACCAGCCTTTAATGCTCTGCGGACAGATATTTTATTTACAGAAACAGGAGGTCTAGTTAATACAAGAGCTCTAATAATACAACAGTATTTGAAATCCCTAGAGTTCAAAATCTACCCCTAATATGAAACCTAATGCATACCAGTATTTTCAGATTTTTGCATTCATACAGATATTTTGGAATGACCACTCTGTGATCCTTAATATTATCTTTTCTGATCCCTTTTTCTCTCTTCTTCAGCAAAAAGATACCCCTCTCTCCCCCAAACGTTAAAACCAAACTTTGCCCAAAATTCCCAAATGCATAACAGAAACAGTCCTAACACAATTCTAAAAATATCCCTAGTTTGGTGTTTTTCATTTAGTAAGTCATGTTTCTTCTTCTAGGTTAGAGAATTACTCACTGAACAAACAGAACACATTGCATCACTATTTGTCAAAAACCATACGACTTCAGTAAATTAAGATGTAGAAAGCTAGCATAAGGTACCAAACAGGAGAGCCATGAAATCAGTCCGAAAAATAGCCAAAGATATAAAATAATTTGTGATAGAATAAAATCAAAATACAGACAGTAAGGCTAGATAAGCAAATGAAAAACACTGAGGACATTCACACCAGCCATCTTTAATTCCTAAGACTCCAGCAATATGCATGACAGAGAGCTGCTCTTGGAAAGCAAAACATTTCTGTATTATGAAGACATCTTTCATGCTGTATTTTAAGAGAATCTGTATCTACAAGAAAAAGGAAATGATACAAAGTTGATATATTTTTTTAACTGCCTGAACTAGCAAACCTAAAGTTTGAAGAAGTATCACTTAGAAGATACTAGCTTAGGAATTGTACTGAGTAAAGCATCACATACATTTTAATAAACTATGCACTCTGCATAAATTACCAGTTTCCATTTGCTTTACCAGTCTGGAAAATACTTACCTTGGCAAAGTTAAATGCAAGAGCAAAATGACTAATGAACTTTTTTCAATTTCCCATTTTCTTACATCCTTAAGAGGCCTTTCATTTTCTGCTGAAAAATTAACAACTTGAAAGAAGTACCCCATTGTTTCACAGATTCTTTGAAGTTTTGGTGAGTAGTTCTGAAAGCAAATTTGAATGGTGCTTTATTACAAAATCTGCATAGCACTAAGGACCTACTAGATAAATATCAGCTTCTTTTCTCTACACAATTTCTTCCCCTGAAGTCCTTGACAATACTTCGCTGAAATCAGGCTACACCTACTAAAGCTTTCAAGAAATATTAGACAAATTTCTGAATAAATATCACAGTGGAAACAGAATGGCATATAAGTTAGCATAAATTTGTGAGGTACTCACTTTAATGAAGATGTCCACTTCTGGTTGAGTCTCATCAGTACTAATAACAAAACATCTTACTGTGTTACTCCACAGAGAGTGGGAAAACAGAGGAGTAACCTGTAATAAACTGGCGACAGCAGCATCCCAATCATCTGCCAATGAAAAAAAACAAGATGCAGTCTAGAGATCTTCACATCTGATTACACTACACAACAGATAAGTCATCACCTCTTAAAATAGTAGTAACATTTACTCAACTATTTTAATTTTTAAAATTTGAATTTAGAGAACCTAAATCATCTGATAATGTCATATAATTTGATAATATGGCAAAACAGTGTTAAATATATTCATATTATCATTACAACGATATTTCCTTTAAATAGGATTGATGAAATGTATCCACAAAATCAAGTTGATAGTTGCAAAATAAATAAAAATACACAGGAATAAAATAATCACTCATAATTTAACTTTTTTTTTCTTCCAGATCTACATGTATTTCAATTAGACCATGTGAATAAATGACAGCGAAACATTATAACTTCCTCTTCTTGAGATGAAGTCCATTGCTTTCTGTAGTACAATACTGCATGTCAATTCCCTATAGAAGCAATGAATTTTAAAACTTTCTTAAGTAAGTTCTTCATTTTGCAGCTGGTCATTCTTTCAAGCTAGGAATAGGTTCCCCTGTCAGAACCACAGGGCACGATGAATGGCTTAGCATGTGAAGCTGGAGCCATCACAGAGCAGACCTGACCCTCCCACTTTGCAGGCACAGGCTTCTGAATCAGAGCCTGAAGGACTGAAGAAAAAATGGAGAAACTGCCAGCAAAGTCAACTACATGCAGAAGGGGTTCCAGGGACAGGACAACAGTGAGGGAAACCAGAGCACCGGAAGGCCATTTGGGAAACAAAGTTCAAAAGCAACAACTACTGATAACAAAGTATCTAATACCAATTCACATAACAGTGCATACATCCTGGTCTTGCAATCAGACTTCCATGAATGGCCCATAAGCAGACTCAAAACCCATGCAAATCCAATGAAAAAACCCAAGGATATAAATTATTCTAATACAAATGTAATATTGATACTCAGGAAGTAGAGAACCTGACTACAAATGGAAAAAAGAATGCCAGCAGATGTTGAAAGAAAGATCACTATATTCCTTAGTCAACATAAGGAACAAAATGGTATTCGGTTTACTCACAACGAAGCACTATTCACTGCCGTTTGCTAAAATCACTGCTGCACCTATCGTAGTCACCAAATATATTAAACATAATTTAGCATGTACAGCTACAGATCCCTTTTATTTTTACAAAGAAGAATTCCAAATAACCCTTTAGTAAAATTACCCAAGAATGGAAAGAAAAGGAATTAAGAAAGAACAGAATTATTTAAGAATGGATAGGAAAATGACAGACACATATAATCCCAGCAAAACAAACCACCACTACTTACCTCTGTTTATATTTGCAAATGGTCCCTCAACGTCTATAGAGCTATGAGCGAATTCAGGCCCTCTGAAAGACTGCTGAAGTTGCATCATACTACCCATGGATGGCTCACTTCCCAAAGCTCCTCCATTCCAGTACTCAGATTGTGCCCCAGCAGCTAATATTGGGGAAAAAAACAAACCTATTCATTGTCACTAAATGAGGTAAATTATCAGTCTTAAATACTCCAGCTGAAACCTACGGTCACATGCCACTGCTCATAGTTTTTTCTCCTTTAGCAGGTTTGCTCACACTCTTGTATGCTGTAGTTCTAAACAGGAGTCAATGAGAAGCCATGCTGCTAAAGAACAAGGTATTTGCCATTATTTGTTATTATATGGATTGCTCACATCTGTTGGGTTCAAATGTTGACGTGGATTACAAATTAGGAAAACCATTCACAGTATTGCTGCAGTCATTTCAGCACATCACAAAACTGACAACTTTTGTTCAGGGAAGTTCCAGAACTGAAAGACTGTAAAGGGGCTGTAGGTCAGGATTAAAATATATTCTCTGTGCTGTGTGAAAGAGCTTTCAGTATCTCTTCATAATATGCTTGGATTACACTTCTGCCAATCAATATACAACATTCAAGACACTAAAAAAATCTTCCATGGAGAAAATCAGGAAATTGAAAAAGACTTAGAAAAAGGTAAGAAGGGAAGTATGAATTCAAAAATGAATTTAACACAAAAGAAGACAGAAAAAAAACCAAAACAAGACTATCTGTACCACTAAAGTTCATCAAATGCATAATTACTATGCAAAAAGCAATCACTGCATTTTGAAACATTTCTACTTTTAAAAGATTGCATATTTATACTCCTGCCAAGATGTGACTGTTGATAAATCTCAGTAAGCAAAACAAAGGTTAAGCAACAGCACTTGCACACAGTTTTTCCTCAGTAACCCTTCATGGTGCCAGAATTAATGGTGGCCATCCTTAAGAGTGTTAAGGCGTTAACTGTCTGCTACAATTACTGCTCTGTTTTTGAATCATCAGAGGACTGATCACATACCTATCTGAATCCTTCCCATGTTATCAAATACCTCTTACAGCATATATAAGGTTTTGCCTTTTTTGCCATTAAGTTTGCTAGGGCTTCCCTTTCAAAAAATTCTTCAATAAAATGACTCTTTTGGTCAGTTCATGTTTGTTAAATATCTAACCCTTCAATTCTGAAAAGTACAGCAGCTGAGACTGGCATACTTCATAATCTGTAGACAGTAAGTCTGTCTAAGATTCTCTCTAGTTTCAGGTGTGCTTTTTGGATCCTTTGGAACATGATCTCTCAGATCTAGAATCAGAAAACTCAGAAAAGACTACAAAACTCAGAATTATTCATGGAACAATTTAAAAAAATGTTCAAGTCACTGTGTCTAGACAGTGCTCTATTTTTTTCATCTATTCATTCATAAGACCAGAAATGTGGGGTTCCCACAATCTAAACCAAGTTTGTAAAGTCAGCTGCTTTTACCCTTTAAACTACATTATGTTGCTTTTCACCTGGATAATAAAACTTTTTTCAAAAGAATTTAAATATTTGCCTTGTGCTTCACTATTCAGAGACTTCAGTCATGTTCCAACACAAAATGCTGGGGATGAAATTCTCACCAGTAACATCTGTACAATTATCATCAGAATCAGACTCTTCAGGATCAAACACTTGGATTCCTTGGGCCTGGAGTCTCTGAAGTTTTGCTTCTAGCTCTCGTTTGGCCCTCAGTAAGTCCTGAATCTCATTTTCTTTAGTTTCTCTAAAAATCTATGAGAAAGAAGGGGGAAAAAAAAGAAATACAAACTGTAAATCTTTTAAAATTTAATATCAGTTGCTGAATTCATGTTATCATGTTATTCATGTTATCTGCTTTCAATTGGGAAAATAAGTTTCTAGCATTCATTTAGCAGGCAAAGACATGAAAATGTGAACAAGAAGCTATCAGGAGCCTATAAATGAGCAGGAAAACATAATTTAAAATTATCTATTTTTAAAATTTTACTATTTTAAACCTTAGCATACTGTTCTGAAAGTTAGAAGTCTGTGTTAGTATGGAAAGTTCATTAAAAATGGCAACTAACTTTCTTCAACTTTTAAAGTTTATTGTCTTTTAAAATCTCTACATGTAATATTTTCTTTCAAAGGTTCCCTTTTAGTCTTCCGTGTATTTTTTTACATTTACATATAATCTTAGTTTTACTTTTTATTGTTGCGGAAATTTAAATTTCCCTAAGATAGAAAGTGATCAAGCATCTCCAGCTGTCCCATTTGTAAAATATTACCATCATATGGGGAAGGAAACACAAACCTAGATTTAAATTCCAAGAGACGAAATCTTCAATTCTCATTTTGTTAAATAAGGTCAAAACCAATCCTCTTTTTACATATCTACCAAATATTAACACCTGTTACAATTAAAGATATCACGGATCTTGAAAACAGTGCAAAACCAGGACCTATTGCCCTGTTTTGGGTGGTAGAAGTATCATCATCTGCAGTAAGGCAAAAGCAGAAGCATCAGCTTGGCCTTTCAAGTCATCCCTCCAGAAAGTGCAAAAGCTTTTGTCTTTAACTGGCTATCATATTTTAGCAGCCAAAAGACATGCACCAATACACACTTTTCTTTAATGTAAGCTAGAAATGTTAAACATTGCAATGCTATATATAAAATTTATTCAGAATGGAACTCTGTGTTTATACATTCCTTCAGCATGTGTCAGTTTGCAGCCTGTGTCTTCTTGTCACTCTCAAATATGAATCTATTCCTGTGTTCAGATGCATTGCTGCATAGTCTCCTTTTAATATTTAAAAAGTTTTTAAGAGAGGTCCTCATGAAAGCTATGGGAGAAGAGTTCGTTGGGGGAATGTGACCAAGTGACATCTATCTTTTTTTTTGGTCATTTTCCCACGAAAAGAGAAGTCAAGCCATACCTTGAATTGCCTTTTGACCTTGTCTCGATCATGTTCAAAAGTAGCAGCTCTCTCCATGGCTTGGTATTTAGCTTCTAATGCACTTTCTTTCTCTCTAAGTATTTTCTGGTAAGTTTTCTGAAGTGCCTGAAAACATTTAATATACCATTTTTCTCAGTGAAAGGAATCGCTGATAAAAGGTTTTAGATTACTTTTCAGTTAGTGAAATTCAGGTCTGAACACAACGTTATCCCAGCACCCTACATCTCTCTCCTTGCTCTAAGGATGACGGCCACACACCATGCGGTCCCCATCCCCAGCAGCACACCTGGACCACAGCCTGACAGCTTGCCAGGATGGCACAGGGGTGCGCACCATTTCCCCAGCATCCTGCCTTCCTCGGGGAGGAAAACTCATCATACCCGTCACCTCCCTGCCACAGCTTTCCTGGGAAGCGGGACGAGTGCTTTGCAGCCTCGCATGCGAGGGCTCAGCTTCGCTGCTCAGCCCCCTTGGCCGAGAGGGCGGCAGGAGCTACCTGCAGCTCGGCGCGCAGCCGCTTGTTCTCCCTGTCCAGTTTGGCCTCCTTCTTCACCATAGAGGCCACCTCGTTGTTCTTGCTGACGCGGAAGATCTCGTACTCCTTTTTCAGGCGCTCGTACTCAGCCACGCACTCCAGCTCCTGCACCGAGGCCGTCGACTTGAAGCTGGCCCCGATCAGGCCACCGGGCCGTGAGGCCCCAACGCGCCGCAGAGAGCCGCGCAGCAGCCGAGCCTTGGGCTTCACCTCCACCGGGATCTCGCAGGCCTCGCCGCCGCCGTACGTGTCCTCGATCACCTCCCCTACACCGCCCGCCGGGCTCACCAGGGACGACGCCGTCCCCATGGCCGGGGGACGCCGCAGCCGCGCCCGCTGCCGGGAGAGGCTTGAAGACCGAGCGGAGGAGCCGGTGCCTCCGGCGGACCCTCACGGCGGGGACATGCCCGAGACGGAGCGCCTCCGGAGGCGGCTGCTCCCGGCCTCGACCCGGCCAGTGCCCCTCACCGCTCCCCCAGCCCGGCCGAGCCGGAGGGCCCTCCGAGCCCGCAGACCATGGTCCGCTCCTTGCGGCGGCCGGACGAGGAAGGGAGGGCGGGAGGAAGGCGGCCCACGGGGCGGCTTCCTCCCTCTCCCCCTCCCGCTCCGTCCTGTCCCACGGCGACTCCCTCCCCGCCCCCGAAGGCAGGGGAAAGGCAGAGCCGCGGTGGCGGTGAGCGGGAGGGGCCTGACGGCGGCCGGAGGGCGGGAAGCTGCTCCTCTGAGGAAAAGTGGGGTTTTTTAGGTTTTTGCTTTTAAAAACAGGAGGTAACGTGAGGGCACAGCAAACCCTCCCGTTCCCACTGGCACCATCTCGGTGTGCCTCAGCCCTGCTGGGCCCCGCCGCCTGGCCGGGCAGTGTCAGCAAAAAAAGTGTCCATTTTCTCCTCGGAGAGCAGGGCTCAACAGGGTCCATCACCTGCCCAGAAGCCCGCAGGCTGTGCACGCCCCGGGCTGGTCTACATCTTTATGATGCCTGGTTCTCCTCGGCAAAGCAGGGGCGCACAGGTTGTGCTGCAAGATTTTGTGTGGTAGAGAACTTATGGGGGAATTACCTCTCACCACCCTAAAATAGTGACCTTTGAGACCAGTTAGAACACTCTGAAGAAGAAGAACTGAGAAGAGATGGTAGTGGGTCTACCAAGAAGTAAGTGCTGGGTAATGGTGCCATGTCACACCCAAGCTCAGTGCCTGCACCTTGTGCTGCCTCTGGGCCTCGTCTGAAACTTGTCAATTCCCTGTTTGAAGACCTTCCCTTTCAAGAGTAGGGCAGTCCTAGATTATCTGCCCCTTAAATTATCCTAATGCCATTTCCCTCTCTGCCTCTTCAAAAACCCCCATCTGGTTCCTTCACCCATCCTGGGTATTTTGGAGGAGCAGATCCCCGAGGCTGAGGAAAATGCCTGTTTGTTCCCAAATCTCAGAATCTGCCCTACCATCAGCATGAAAAACAAAAATGTCACTACTTTAAAACAGATTTTACCTCACATATGTGCCAGGTTTGTTACCCATGACTGGGGGAGCCATTTCCTCTTAACAGGAGGAAATAAAATATCTTAGCAATGTCTTCCCAACAATACATCCCTGAATTGGAGGGGAAAATTACTTTTGTTTACAACAGAGAAAAGGTGTTGTTTTATTTCCCTGAGTAAAAACTCTGGGTTTTGGGAATATGTGCTATTTGCCCTAACTTTACCGCTTTGTTTTCATGAGGAAAAAATAATTTCATTTATGGTTACATTGGTGATCTACTCCAGTTAAACCCCGTTGCAGTGAAAAAGACGGATACAGAATATGTGACAATTGTGGGAAAAGGAAGGGTGCTACTATGTTTTCCCTAATACTGACAATAACATAGCCTGCACAGTATTAGGTGATTGCAAATGAGCCTGTAATTCGGTAACAAAGCAAGGCTCTTGGTTTCTTCATTTGCATGTTGGTATCAGGCTGCTTCTCCACTTCACTGCTGTTTGAGCTCTGGGAATAATTAAAAATACATTCATGCTGTTGCTTGAACTGAATTGTTCTCATATTCTGAGTTTGTGAAAGTCAAAATCTCCAAGCTTTAAGGCTAGAATAAAAAATGTAGTATTGCAGGAGCTCCTGGATTCCTTCTAATAATCCACTTGACATTAACAAATAGATTGGAAGAACTGTAGATGCTGTTTCTCTAATGCTGCCTCTGGGTGCATTACAGAATTTGTATGGATAGTAGAGACCATATTAACACAACCCTTTCTGAACAGAAAAATTACACTGCTTCCCTGTTGCTTCATGGATTAGTTTTCCTAATGTTTAGAGATTAGAATAGCTTGCTCCAACATCTAATTTGTAAACTAACAAAGATTGCTTTAAATCACCGATTAGGACATTTCAGAAAGAAATCCAACTGTTCATTGCACAGATGTTGGAAACAGTGTCTCAGAGTATCTGAGGATGATGTCTTAACTTTCAAACATAAATTGACACAAAAAAGCCATCGCTGGAGAAAATATCATACCAAGTTCTTTAAAAATTGCCTTGTCATGTTACGTTACTTTTTTAAGCTTCAATTGTAGCAGCCCAATCCTTAGTCCTCTGAGGACATTAATGCTGGGTGAATTGTGCCATAAAGTTCTTCACCAGTCAGTGAAGACATTTGGGATACTTGAGCAGCTTCATGTTTAACATTGCTGTTATTTAGCTAATTTAGAAAGGTTATTAAGATAATCCATGTGTGAGGTGTGGTGGGTTAACCCTGGCTAGCAAATAAGCACTCACCAGTTGCTCACTCACTACCCCAGCCCGATGGGATGGGGAAGAGAATTGGAAGAGCAAAAGCAAGAAAAACTTATGGGTCAAGATAAAGACAGTTTAATTAGTGAAGGAAAGCAACAAAAGAAAGAAAAAACCCCAACAAGAGATGCAGAGGTGGTCACTCACCACCTCCTACCAGCAGACCAATGCCCCACCAGTCTCTAAGGAACAGCTACTTTGGAAAGACTACCCCCGAGTTTTATTGCTGAGCATCACATTATATGTAACAGAATATGCCTTTGCTCAGTTCAGATGAACTGTCCTGGCTGTGCCCCCTCCCAACCTTTTGCCCACCTCCAGCCTACTTGCTGGCAGGCAGAGTGAGAAGTAGAGAGGGCCTTGATGCTGGGCAAGTGCTGCTCTGCAACAGCTAAAACATTGGTGTGTTATCAACACTGTTTTAGTTACAAATCTAAACCACAGCACCATATGGGCTGCTATGAAGAAAATTAGCTCTATCTCAGCCAGACACCACACAGATATATTTGTCAGATGAGGACCTGTACTTTGTAAAGCTCCTTCATGACTTCAGCTGTAACAGAACCAGACTGCTTTCCATCCCTGAATCCACATAATGAGGAATATAGTACATTGCCTGGTCTGCTGACAAATTTACTCTTCTAACTACCCCTTCAGGTTCAGTATGCAATCTATACTCCTGATCCACAATGAAACAACTACTTTGCCAATCTTCTCCTACTACAATTTTTTTTTTTTGTTTTTGTGTTACTTAGAAGCCCATGGACTTTTGTGCTTTATGGCATGGACAATTTTGTGCAAACATTCTAAATACTTTATTTGCTGTTACTTAAAATCTGCTGGGCTACAGTTTAAAACATTTATGTGGCATCTGTAGGTGTATTGCTCTTGCCTTTGATATATCCACTATATTACTACATGATTTATTGTTGAAGTTTCTCACTCTTGACTTTATTTCATTTTAGGAGTTCTTAACAAAAAAAATCTATGGATCTGAGGATCTGTCCCATAGAGAAAAGTACAGCTGCAGGAACCGGTCTTCTGAAAGAAGGTTGGTTTTTTACATGCATTATTAGGTTCAGCTCCAAGTTAGCAGGTGTTCATTTTACAAAATAGTATATCTGATATGTTATTACCTATGTATTCCTGTAAAATTTAGTGTACAAGGTCAGGATACAGCAAGATAAGAGCTGAGGAAGATTTGAAGATGATAGGTTGCCACAGATTGACTCCCCATTAAAAATAAGAGTTGTTATGATTAGAATGAATGTTGGTAATGACCTGAAAGCAGAAGATGCTTTACATGAAAGGCAGCTGAGCAAACTTCTACACAACATCCTTTTTGTTAACTCAGATGCTGGAGTGACTTTTAAGGCTATATACTACAGACATAAGCAAAGTGTGTTAGAGCCCTTCATAAATCACTATTAAATTGTTTGCGCCTGCACTGAATCAAGTTGATAATTTTTTATGATCTCATTCATTATTCAAAAATATCTGTTGTCTGACGGAACGTGATTAAGAGACTTCTACTGAGGACATGCAGTGAAAAGATACAGTGTGGTAATTTTTAAAAGATTAGTTTTGTCCTGGATTATATATGATTCTATTTCCCTCTTTTTAGTGATGATGAAGACCTTGCTCTAAAAAGTTTCTTGCTATTGGGCTGTTCTTTATTAATTGGTTGGCTTTCCCCAGTACTCTACCCTGTGCAGTAAGTGCAAGCCTGAATAAGCTAAATGACTGATCTACTTCCTCAGCTTCTTACTTTTGTATAACATGAGGCCTGATGTAAAACATAATGAAGACAGGGTGAATTTTTTAACTGAGATGATCTGTTTTGAATCTGGCACTCTGTTTTTTCCAAAAATCCTGAAACTACTAGGTCTTAGCTCTAAGCATGAGAATTACTTCGTTGTTTCTGCCCTGTTGCGACACCTGCATTTCGTTCATCTGCATGAAAGGCGTCTGCCTCTGTCCTCTGAGACCTTCATGCTAAGTGGCTAAGTTCCATGATTCGCCAGCCACTGTGACTGGTGTGTAGGGTTCTGGAGCTGTACACAGATGAGGGAATGTCTCCTACATAGTGGGGAAGTAGAGGTCATCTTCCCTTTTTCATGTGATAGCATGGCTGAGGCTATATCCATCATTATGACTGACTTACACCATACACAGTCTTTCTGTGACCTGACATGAAATCGCATACCTGGGGTTTGAGTAATTTAAGGTCTTATTGAGTATAGGAGACAGTAACTCAGAAACTGATTAAAGTTCATCATTAGGTCAATAAATTAGAAGTTTACATTCATAAGCAAGACTTTTTGTCATAAACTTAAGTTTTAGAAGTAAGACTGTACAATTGAAGTCTGAAGAAATGTGCTGAAAACCCCATCTAAAGTCTTAAGATAATTTATTTTTATAGGCATGTTTATCAGAATCTCTAAGACATCTGCTTTTTCTTTTCAAGCTAAAAAGAATACAACATACAGGTGGTTAATTGTAAACTGCCTAACAAATTCAACCTTGAGGCATAGTTCTAAGTTCAAATAGCTATTGAACTTACTGTGTTTCACTCAGTAACTTTATTACAGTCTGTCAACCTGAGATCATCAGCTTCTTCTAAGAATCCATTTGCTGAGAGACCTGAAAATTACCCGGAGCAGAGATGATGAAAATCACAATGAAGGAAAGGACATCTACTTTTAAATGCTCCCGTAACTGTACACGTCATAGCCCTTCGCCACTAGAGGACAGCAAGACTTCAGGCAAATGGCGTTGTGTCAGGAGGTGGGAGAAAAGGAGAGAAATTACTTACCCAGAGTTAAGAAAGTATTATTTCAGAAGTTACATGCTTCTAACTATAATCAACCTTGTTAAAGAATTGAGACAGGTTTGGAAGATGTTGCAAGACAAAATACAGAGGAGACACTTAGATAAATAAAAGCTGAAGTTTTAATGTAGTGGTTTGCCTATCAGTCATAGATAATATTATTTGAAAAGCACAATACTAGTTTTGAGAGCCATATACTTTCCCATTAAATTCATAGATAGTTTTGCACTGATTTCAGTAAGAATAGGGCTTTGCTCTGTAATCTTAAATAACTGGTAGGTGTTCTGGGTTTTGATGAAGGACTTAGATGCCCTTATGTAGGAAGGTTGTTACAATCTGTTATTTAGAAAGGAAATAACAGTCTGAAACCACTGGAGAGGAATCTTCTGCTTCCACATGTATTACTGGAACCATATTTATGTTTGCAACTTGTAATGCAAGGACTCATTAAATGCTTCAACATAATCTAGAGGAATTGGATTCAGAACAATGCAATTCATGATCAGAACCAACCTTTTCACTTTCATGGCTTCAGAATGTGAAACAAGATAAACTTCTTTAATCCTTATGGCAAGTCACTTGGTGACATTTCTCCATTAAAAGTTCAAAAGAGGCTTTGAAGCGACCTTAGTTTGTCATAAGTCTGAACTGGGTTTTAAGTGAAAATTCCACAAGGAGTTATAATCCTAGCAAGAAGAGAGCTCTTGAACATCCATTTTATCATCACTGAATCATCACTGAACTGAGAAGGACATCTCAGGTTTTGCAGTCTCATGGTCATTTCATCGCAGGCCAATTGGATTAATATTGTGTGTGGTCACAATGCTGAGGAACATCTAATCTTGTTCACCAGAAAAGTGGAAGGAAAGGGAGGGAAATGTCCAAATAAATAGCAAAACTGAGAAATATTAATGACAAGCAATTGCTGTTGCTGTGCTCTTTATTGCTTCAGCCTAGAGCCACAAAACTACAATGGTGCATAACAAGGGATGAAAATAGAAGAAATACGCTGAAGATTGCACCTAATAATTTTTAAGATCACTTAAGAGTGCTTTTTACAAAACCTTCCTGTGTTAGTGGGAATGTGAAATTCAGTAGAACCCAAGTGAAATTTCCTGAGTACTTTCATGTTGTATTGTTCATGCCCAGAACATCTGCTTTCTTGGCAGAGCTGAGTGTACCAATAGCTTATCCTGATCTGGATTTGCAAACTGGGCATCCTAAATCTGAACAAAATTTTCTTCAAAAACACATGTGGAAATGGTGCTGCCACCCAATCCAAAAGGTTGCTACCCGAGTGGGTTCACTGGCTTCTTTAGCCTACAGCAATTAGATCCTGCTGCATCTTTTGTTTCCCAGAAGGGTGCCCTGACCAAGAGGCTGTAGGGAGGACTGGGCTTGGACCTTCTGCAACTGTCTAGGGAGAACTAGTATGTCATACAGCATAGAGTGCATATTTTATGAGGCCAGAGAGAAAGAACTGTAAGGATCGTGATTTTCTAATTCAGTGATTAGGATGACTCCTCTCTTCCAGCAAGCTAAAAAAAAAAAAAAGGGTTCTGTCTCCAGATGTACTCAGCTATACCCAGATGAGGTTGAAATGAACTCTTACTTAATTTTAGATGTCTGATTCAGGGAGGAACCTGAGATCTCAAGAGTGATCAGGTATAAAACACACCCATTCTTCATCATTCCTTTATGAAGCTATCATCTCTGTCCTTCAGTATTCTGTCTGTGATCAGGTGTGAGTCTCCCTCTGTAGTGTCTACAGAAGTCAGACATTTGAAGTCATGGATTGTACCATCAGCGCAAGAGGCTTGAGAGTTTGGTGTGACAATGCTAGAAGATGCCATACTTACTTAAGTCTCTTTCTAGAACAACCTTTATTCAATGGTGCAAATGGCTGCAGTTCACTAAGGTATCAATTTAGCAATGTCCTTAATCAAGCCTAATATGTAATCATGTCAGTATTTACTTTGATATCCAAGGGGCTAATCCCTTCCTGCCATTTTTTCTTGTGGTTGGTGTCACTCTTCTATTTCATGCACAAGCAATTTTGCTTTTAGGAGTTATAAGGACAGTCGCATAGATTTATTTCTGACTTGATCAAATGTAGAAGAAATTATGTTCATATCCTGTGAGAAGAAGGTTGTTTAGAAATCCCCATGTTGCTAGGCTAGTGGTAGAGGTGCCAACAGAGATGTGGCATGTGGGATGTTGAATCCCATCTTTAAGAAGATAAATACTAGAAAGCTTCCCAGAAGTTCTTAGCATGTACATTTGAACCTGCAATTTCATCTCTGAATGGGTCCCTGTAAAGGCTTAGATGCTCTGAACTCCTGCCTTCCAGAGGAAGGTCCTTTTCATCTAGCTGAAAATTAAATACTAAGTTCCTTCAGTTTTCCATTGATGTCTCCAGTTTTAATTGTGTAGCTAGAAGTGCTCGATGTTGAGGGATGCTGCTGTATTTTATTATTTGTCCTGCTGAACAGGATATCATTTCAAGAAATTAATGTGGACAGTGTGGAAATTGCTGAAATGAATGAAGAATATTCAGTATTTTCCAAGGAGTTCATGTTATTAGAAAGAGCATGTAGTTACTTGTGTGCTAAATTAATTTTGCATGTATGAACTGAATCTGACAACTGCATGATGTAGAATTTTGTCTCTAAACCGTAATGTGGCATGTGTGTGGAGTCAGTTTATATAGTTTCCTAAAAAAATTCTTGGGCTACTGGGCTAGCAGGTTTTTTTAGCACTTCATTGTTTATAGTGTTTAAATTCTGTATATGAGATGTGTATTGAAACAAAATGATGTTTTTCTTTTTATAACTGCAGCAGATTCTGAATGTCCTGAGGCTATAACTGACTGGCACACAGAGAGATTAGATAACCATTGCATAGTAGGAATGGCTGGAGAACAGTGGAGCTGCATATACTCCTTTAAACATATGTAATTTTAAAAATCTGACTGATATGAAGAAGGCTTTACGGTCAGATTTATACTAAATTAAGTTACAGCTTATTTAAACACACTGGAGCTATGTTGTGGCATTGATGAAATTAGAACAATGGGCTATAATATGGCAAAAGGTCTAGTTAATTTTTCTCCGAAACATGTGAGGCATGCTATTACAGTAACTCTTCTGGGAGTACTTTAGATTGAAGGTGTAAAGGTCTGTGATTACATTCCAGGTTCATGCCACAGCTCATCTTACTTCAGGAGTTTTGTAGCAATGAACTGTGACCAGAGAGAATGAGAGGAAGGAAAAAAAGACTTGTCTGTAGTGCATACAGCAGAAATGTGCACTTGTGGAGTTTTTTGTGGTATGTTAATTGGTACCTTGTGGCTCCACATTTGGAGTGGCTTCAGTTCATGAGTTGGGAGTATGTGTATGTGTCTGGAAAAAGAGCATATTCATTATTGGATAGGAAATGTGGTTGTGATCTTGTGAGCTTCTGGAAGTCTGGGACTAGGGAGCATCTCCACAGTGTCAAGTGGTACAAGTTCTTATCAGGTAGGTCTGACTGATTGTTGTATAGCAAGACATGCTGAAGATTGCCCACTGTGCACATGCTAATCAGCTACACTGTGCCTGTGCACTGAGTTTGATGTTATAGGAAGTGTCAACTCAACGTACATCCATTGTACAGATTATCAGTTTTGGGCCCCTCACTACAAGAAAGACATTGAGGTGCTGGAGCGCATCCAAAGAGCAACGAAGCTGGTGAAGGGTCTAGAGTACAAGTTTTATAAGGAGCAACTGAAGAAACTGGAGTTGTTTAGTCTGGAGAAAAGGAGGGTGAGGGAAGACCTTATCGGTCTCTACAACTACCTGAAAGGAGTTTGTTGTGGAGTGGGTGTCGGTCTCTCCTCCCAAGTAAAAAGTGACAGGACAAGAGGAAACGGCCTCAAGTTGCGCCAGGGGAGGTTTAGATTGGATATGAGGAAAAATGTCTTCACTGAAAGGGTTGTCAGACATTGGAACAGGCTGCCCAGGGAGGTGGCTGAGTCACCATCACTGGAGGTTTTTAAAAGACGTGTGGATGAGGCGCTTTGGAACATGGTTTAGTGGTGGACTTGGCAGTGTTAGGTTTACAGTTGGACTCAATGATCTTAAGGGTCTCTTCCAACCTAAATGATTCTATGATTCTATCTGCCCAAGTGCAGTGGCTCTGATACATATGAGATATACAGGATTTACAGAGCATGCTCTACAAGCTGCAGTGTGTCCATAGTACTTATGTCTGGGGAACATGACAACTCCACTTTTATATAGCAATTCTATTTGTATGTACGTGCTTTGTACCTGGAGCCACAGCTTCTCTGCAGTACACATAGAGGCATTTCACAACTGCGTAAGATAGTACAAGTAGACATTACTGAAAATGTCTTTAAGGCTTCAAAAGAAAGGACATACTGCATAATTGTTACTTCATTTCTGAAAAGTTGTTTGCCATGCTGTCCTTTCCCTTCCACAAACTCATTTTTTCTCCCTCCCAGGCTTCATTTCCATCCCATTCCACCTTTCACCATCTTACAGTGCATGCCAAAGGAATAGTAAGACAATCAGATAGCTACTAGCAGGGCCTCTTCACTCCTGCTACTCAAGTACAAGTGTTGCAACAGCCAGACATTTCCCTGCATTCCTTTTGGTATTTCTCTGCGCCACAAGTCTGACTGCTGTCCGTGCTTCATCCCCTTAGCTCCTAATTCAGTCTTCTGTCTTAATTTTTATTAAAAAACCACAACTGTGCAGTGTGAAGAGACATCACATATGGTAAAGGAAGAGGAAAAAGATAAGAGATATCTTTTTGGCTTGGGGTCAACATAGGTGAAAGTATCTTCTGGCAACTGGAAGACTGTAGTGTCTCTTACTATCTTCTCTGTGGCAGGAAGCAGAGCACAACTGCTACAAATCACTGGGAAAAGACAATGCAAAGTGCTTGGTGTGAGGTACAATCTTTAATACCTGCTGGTGTCTCAAGTACATTAGAAAGCTGTCTTTGCAGTCATAAGGGCTAAACTTCTTTTATAGAGCTTTATAGAGCTCTGCACAAAGAAAGCAAGCTGCAATGAGAAGAGAGACCTAACTCCCCAGAGCAGTTTCTAAAAAAAACAAAACAGTCAAAGTCTTTTCTGCATTTTTCTACTTGTTTTTTAAAGACCTTTTATATTGACTTCACAGGGAAAATATGCTATAAACCACTTTTTCAAAGTATTTATAAACAGCAAATTGTCACTTTATTCTTAAACAAGGTAAATAAAGCCACAAAATGCATAGCTCAGACCTGTCAAAAAACATACTGCCTTTAAATCAGAAGAAACATTTCACACTGCATCTTCAAAACAATTTTACTATAATTCTGTCCAGCAATGAGACTAGTCTTGAAAACAGTAACCCTGCCTAGCTTTAAATCGTTAAATGTCAGAGCTGGGCTTATGTTCATAATGGAACTAAATGATGAACAGCAGCAATTGAATGACCTTTATTGAGTAAACAATTTGTTGCAGTCTCTGGTGAAGCCTTTCCGACTTTAGATTAGGTGATATGTTAGAATAAACACTACTGATATCTAACAGTAAAGAAAACATTCAAAATATTACTTTATTTCCCCATCCTCCCTAGAGCCTGCCACTTCATTCTCATGCACCTGCTAAAGAAAAGCCCAAGGCTACTTGAAATATTTGGAGGTTTTTTTTGAAAATCAATCTGCATGGAAAAGAAATTGAGAGTAATGGCAACCCCTATTCTTCCTACTGCACTTACATTGTTTACACAGATGATAGAAGAAACTAATTGTAGTTTCTGGGTTAAGGACCAGCTTGTGTCAGGAACTCAGGTAGCAATGAGCTTTTTTTCCCCCCCACAATAGAATAGCTTGCAAATGAACTGGGCACAACTGAAGTACCTTTGCATTGGGGTATCATGACAGTGCTTCCACAGTGCATTGGGAGCACTGAAGTGGGTATTCATATCCAGTAAACAGCAAACTCAGGTGCTTGGTTTCAGAAACAAATCTCTCTAGATTCCTTCTGCCAGCAATGTGGCAATGCCTTTTGGGAATTGCATTCCAGGGTCCTTAGCCATGTTGTCTGCAGGATGTGCTAAGGAAATGAGGCTGTGTCTCTGTCCTCCTCCTGTTGCAGTTTAGGACATGGTATTAACACAGAGTAACTTGCTACCCTGGAGAGGATGCTGCAGTGTTTGGATTAATCTTTTCAAAGGCCAACATGTCTTTGGTCAGCCTGCAACATAGAATGGTGTTTAAATGGCGTGGTTTGTTTTTCTGAGCATAAGAAATTGTATGTTCCATATGAAGTGCCTCCTTAGGCACCAGGCACTTTCAGAAGGGTGTGAAAGCAGAATACCAGCCTAAGAACGCAGCTCACAGACAAATGATGAGAGCACAGATGGGATGCAGTGCCTGAAGCCCACAGGGAATGAGCAACAGAATTGAGCATGCATTTGCTTCGATGACGGTTGGGTGGGGACTGTGTTCTTGGTAGCGGGTTCTTTGTATTTCAGTGCAGTCATGTGAATTTTGATGAGGTTCAAGGAGCTACCTATTTAGTTAGTCACACCTTAGGGAAATTTCCATATGCTAAATGTTTGAGTATATTGCTCTCTTATAGCATGTTTCTATTATCATCGTGGGAGAAGAATTGGAGTCTTCTTTTGTCAGTTATTTAAAACAAACTGGTGAAAAACAGGTGCAGTAAGCAATCAGGTCTGTGCTAAGAAGTTCCCCTCTCCAATTCTGTGCTAATAAATGGGGAGTTTACTTATATCCATGACAAATTCAACAGAGAAAGTAATTGGCCCTTGTGTGTGGTACATAGATTATTTGTCACCTTGAAAACTATCAGTAAGTTTATCAGGTAAAGATAATTGTTTTAGACATGTTCATGCTTCTGATATTAATCTAGCTGTTTCATTCCTTTGCTCTTCATTAGCTGTCATATGCATAATTTATGATCTAGTTTTATAAAACATAGATTTCTGTACCTTGGGTCCCGTCTATCTTCCTTTAAGTTTTGCTATAGAAAACTTCAGAATGAAGAGGATCAAATCATATTAATGTATAAACCTACACATAGTGAGTGACTGAAAAAGCAGTACATATCCCCTGCAAACCTGTATCGTCATTTTGCTGGATACCAGCTGTGTGGAAAGGATGTGAAATTGTTTGATTGATCTTTCCAGTAAGTGATGCCTGTATATTTGGTTACCAGAGACATCTAATGTTCATCTAAAATAGGCTGTGCAAGACTTGGTATATTTAGCAGGATGCTTGTCAGTGTTCAAGGTCACATGGCTTGGTAACCTGCTTGAGCTCTTAGAACAGCTGAGGTATTACAGGAGGACAAAAGGCTGGTAAGAGTAGGAGACTGCAGGGGAGTGAAGGTGGAAGTAGGAGCCTGCCCCGGGGCAACACGTTTGGATGTAAGTGAGGAGGTGAGAAGTCGATATTAACAGAGATTCTTGCAGCTACAGTTCCATATGGTTAAGCAGCTGTGTGCTTGCTCCTCTCAAAAACACGTTTTCCTATTACAGCTTGGAGTTGATTTGTTCAGAGATGCTCTCCAGGCCATAGCATAAAGAAGCAAACCTTGCTTTCTACTTGGGTTGTTATATTTTAATTAAGCAGCAGGTAAAATATTAAAATAGCTTCTAGGTGACTTAGAAGTCTAACTTAATTTTTCATCAAATTTCTTAGAACAATGTTGAACTGGTCTTAAACTCTATTTGAGCCAGTGTGAAAATGGGGCCTGAATACGTGTATCTAATGTGTACCCATATTTCTTTATTTTAAAGGATCCTTGTGTTTGTTAGGAAAGGTAGAAAATGAGAAATATTATTGTTACGCTTTTCCCTTAAATCAGTCAAGCTGTCTTGTGAGGCTGAATAGTAAGCAGTAATATTGGCAGAATAAAGTAAGACATTAACTGAAAGTGTAAAGGAGAAACCAAAGGGGAAAGATATTAAGTGCCCTGAAGAATTATTTTTCTTAATACATGATTCTTTCATAGACTCATAACACCACCACTGAGCAGACTATTCTATTCTTCATTTTTGTATCTTAAAAGTCTACATGATAATTTATGCCACTCAGACTACAGAACCTTACCTTTTAAATCTTCACTAATGTCTGTTGTAAATACTGTGTTTGCTTTTGATGAAAGAAATAATTTTTTTGTGTGTGCTACTTGGTGTTCTTTTATTCTTTCTCTTCAGTCACTTTTGCTTTACTTTGCTGTAATGCTTTAGATAAGCATTTTGAAATAATACATACTAAATAGATTTGAAATTGAAACGTGAAATAAATTTGGAAGATTTTAGGAAGATGGTGAAATTTTAAATGCAGCTAAGAGATGTTTGCTGACACATGTCTTTACTAGGTGACAGAATATACTGGATAACAAAGTTATAAAGAATTATGAGATTATGTGATATTTGGATTTGAGCTGCCCTTCCAGGCTTTTGGTCCTGAGATAATACACATCCACTTTGGACGTTTCTTGTTTTTCTCCATTTGTATCTAGTACAAACATTACTGAAGCATCTGTGTACACATATAGGTAAGAATCACACACTCATGTCTTTTCTGCAAAGCTGGTACAGTTAGCAGTGCTGGCAATCCACACCCTTCACTCTTAAGGCCTTCCTGTCTTTTTTGTGCAGGAGTAATTCCTGCAAATCCCAATTAGCCTGAAATCTGTGAGGCGAGAACCGAACCCAAACAGTACCAGAAATGATATCTCACCTTGGAATGTGGCTGTGACAGGAAAGGACTTTGTACTGTTTATGTTTCCACTTTTGCAGAGGAAAAGCACAATCTGGATGTAGATATCTCTTCTACATATTCTGGGGGAGGGATGAAAATTAAAGTATAGTATCACACATGGCACCATTTTCATCACATGTCAAAATTCTTTAGGAAACCACATACTTCTATTTATCCACTTCTTTCAAGAAAAACTGTGTTAAAATACTTGAAGATAAAAAGCATAGCTGAATGTCCATTTTGCTTAGTCATATCTTGACTCAAAAAACCTGGTGTTTGTGGAAAAATATTGTACTGCATCACATTTCTAAACCCACTATTCATACAGCCGTATACATTATATGCAAAAGGAGAAGTTGAATCTTAAAGAAGTGACTCCTAAATGTTCCACTAAGATACGTACTCACTCTGCAAACAAATGTTTCAGAACAAAGCAGATTAAAAAAAATAAAAGCTACTTGTGAAGAACTCTAGAACCTTTTGCAAAAACATCAAGAACCACTAGAAATGTCAGTGAATATAATAAAAGATGTAAGCAAAGAGAACTGCTTTTCTCTGAAAACAGAAATAAAAAATTCTGTCCTATAAAAATCTTCAAAAAGAAAAAGTAGGATTATTTCAATGACAGAGTTCACATCATAGATTTTCTAAAGAAAGTGTAATCCTGTGTTAATGCAGCTTCTTTAACTTAACAGTACAAGGTTTGGTTTGAACCCAAAAACATCTGGAGTTTTTATATCTCCTTGAATAAGCTCAGAAAAAAGGGAGGTTCTGCAAAGGAGACTTTGCACCAGTTATTTTAAGCCTTCCAAAAGGAGCTTTTGCAAATTTCAGACATCAGGTTTTTTGTGTTTGCAAAAGCCCAGACTTGTGAGTATATCTTTCTTTTTCATCACCTTGAGCATATGTGCTTATAAATCTCTTTTAGTGTGACTAATGATAAACTTGGACCCTATTCCTGCAAGCAGGAACATAAATACATCAGAACTGCATTTCCTAGGATGGCAAATTCTGCATCACTTGAAAATTTTCAATCAGTATTAGATTTCTTGTAATCACTTAATTTCTTTCAACCACAAATTTTGGTCTCGATTCAAGGACTGCTGCATAACACCTAGGAGATTTTTTTTTTTAATCTCAGTGTCAGGTTACATGATTGTAAATTCTTTTCAGATCTTGAAATGTTTCTTTGTTCTTTGCATGGACACTGGATCTTGAAAAAGGGGCGGGGGGGGATTGGGGAGGTGGCGTGCGTGTGGAATTTAGAAACCACTAATTGAAGGCAGAGGACAAAATGGCTTGAAAGGAGAAAAGTATAAAATGAGATAAAAGAGGACATAGATAAACATGCAGTTTTAAAAAGCCAGAAAAATGTAACTGACAGACCACAAAAGCAAGTGCAAGGGGCAGAGCTGATTGAAGAAGAATTTGCTGCATTGCATATTTTCATCAGAACCAAGCTCTGCACTTAGGTGGCCAAGCTTTCAACTTCTCAGGTACGCTGGTTCCATCCAGTGTAGCTGGATTGGTTCTGTCTTTCTTTTGCCTAGTACTGATCAAAAGACAGGAAAATGAAGAAATTTCTGAGGGCCAACAGGCTATGAAATGCATTTTGAATAATGCAGATACTTCTACAATGCAAAATGAAATTTGTCAGCTTAGTTACTGTGCCAAGTAACTATAAATAGACCTTGTCATTAGATAACATAACAGCTGTATATTTCATATGATTTATTTTGCTTCTTCTGATGGCAAACACTGCTACCTCATAGTGCCAGATTGATTTCTACAAAGGGATTTCTAGCTGATATAAAATGCCATTAGTCCACTGACTTAAATCCAGCTATGTCTCAGTTTAAGTTGGGGGTTTGGCCAAAGTGTTTGATAGATGGTGCCAAGAAGAGGAACAGTAGTGCGGAAAAAAAAAGAGTGAGTGAGTGAGTGATCTTGGTTTTACAAAACACTCATCTGATTTCTGAGTGAAAAAGTTATGAAATAATAGATGCACGCTCGCATCTTATTGAGTAGTTCATTTACTTTTACGTATGCTGACCACAGAGTCCTGTAAAGGTAACATATGATGGCATACCTTAATTCTACTGAGGGAAAATCTTTCAAATGCTTTTTTTTTTTGCTTTATGTCAAGGAGTGGCAATGAATTTAATTGTCCAGTGAATCATAAAACCAATCTGATGGCTTGTTTTGTAGTATTAATAACTTCACCATGACAACAAAATAGTTCAATTACTCTGTTTCCCATCCTATATTAACAGAGATGTATTAATTGAATACAGATATATTATTTGAACTTCTGGGTTTGGATCCATATCAACTCCTGGTTTTCCCCAAAGTTTCCAGTAAATTGGAATCTGGAGTTTCTATGATTTCTAGGTAGTATGGAAAGGCTATTTGATAATTTGAGTAGTAGTTCTTTACGAATTTCTCCAGACATTTCTGAGTTTTCAATCAAATCCACCTGGGATAGGACCTATGAACAATCACTGATCATACAAGAAATAATGAACTACAGTGAGTAAAACAGCTACAGGTTATATCAGCCCTAGAATGGGTAACCAAAGATGAACAGAGCTTAAAAAAAAGGTCTTTTGAAGGCACTGGCAAGAAAGAGAAATCGTCATACTGTTGCTTCTTTAAGGGGCGGATGAACCAGCCCATGAACAGTTTCTTTAAAACTCTTTCTACTTCCAAAGGCTTCAAGTGCAGGTGTCTAAGGTGTGAGTTTCTCACATGTATACCTGTCCTGATTTCTAGGGTGCCAAGGACTTGGAGTCAGGTGAGGATATAGACCATCATTTCAACCCAGGGAAGACCATGTCAGCAGCCCCACTCTGCCGTAGTTTGTAACAATGTCCACTACTAAGAAAACAGCTTAACTTAACTGCATAGGCTAATTGACAACAAATAACTGTGTTACTACATTGGTTAAGAAGAGTGGCTCAAAGTCCTAAAATCACTTGAATACTGAGAGCTTTTCTTCGTTGGTGAAGTAAATAAAAATGAAGTTTCCTGATTTGCATTGACTTTAAAAATTGACGATAGCCCTACAGAACCAAGTGCCAGCAATAAAAAAGTTGACATCATATGTTTGGACATCTTCTTTTTCTTCTTTTCAAATTTAAGATTAATTGTGTTTGACCACAGTCAAGGACAGTGTAATTTTCAAACCTTTCTTGTATTACTACTGCTGATTTTATCCTTTTTGAAAACTGTTTATCCCCCTCATCTGTATGGAACAAAAGCAATCTCTGGGGCTGATTGTCAAGGTACTTTATTTCCATATTTTTTAACTGCATGGAAAGAAAAAGAATTCAGCCACATACAGCAAGCTTCTAGCTTTCCAGAGCAAAGTCACTCAATCAAGACATTCAATAGCAAGCATTTAACAGAAGGTATAAGGGCACTGTTACACTTTGGGCTTATACAGGTACATAACTTCCCAGGGGACAGGAATAGTTGAAGTAGAGACTGTCTGTAGTGTATAAAATGAAACATATACATACATCCTTTGGAGGACAAAAGTCTAATTTTCTTTGATTTTTAGAGAAGGAAAGAAGAACCCAACCAAATGTTTTAGGCAGCTGTCACCTTCTTAAATGGCATGCGACCTTGGATAATGCAAATTTAAAAGCAGATTTGTTTAAAGACAAAAACAAACTGTGAAACTCTTCCCTATGAACTGTTCTTTAGCCCTCTGTACTTTCTAAGGTGCAATGATCTTTGCTGCCGATGTCTTCAAATGGAGAAGAAAAGTGAAATTTGATGGGTACGCAGCATATCATATTTGTAGCATTCTTTATCAGAAGATGTTGAAACACTTCTGGAGAATGTTCACACCTCTTTTACAATGAGACAGCTTCAGTCTGAGTACATCCCTGTCATAGTTGTGGTGTTGTATAGTGAGAAAGATGTGAATGCCAGATAATGTTTACTGAAAGAAAAATTCTTATGCTTTCCATCATGCTGAATAACTTTTTGCATATTTTAAATTATTTTTCTGCATGTTAAGAAAATTAATACAATCTTATAACAAAAGAGAACAAGTAGCAGTTTCCATTTTTTGTACTGAAGCCCTGTGTATGGATATGATAGCTGTGATATTTCACTACACAGTATTTTAGTTAAAATAAACAGTCTAGTTTAATACTTTAAATAGTATTTGCTAAATATCAAAAAGGCTGCTGTGTTACATATGTCCCCTTGATACATGAGGATCAAGCATTTTAATAAAGTACCTTTTTAATTAAAAAAAAAAAAATATCAGCTTTACATTATTTTGACGTTCTGAGTATGCACAAATAATGGTATATATTAGATAAACTAGCAGCCATTTGATTGCAGTGCCTTCAGTTTTCTTAAAAACAGTTTGACTTAGGGAGAGCTGCAATTTAACATTCACACACTTACAGCATAGGAAAGACAAACAAAACCCTTTTCAGTGCCTTTTGAGTAAGGCAAGTGCTGTTAATGCAAAGTTTGTTTACCATCCCTATGGAATTATAACAGTGAGGCCTTGACCCTCTACTGGGATATGATAGCTCAGATCCCTGTATCCATGAAGAATCCTTTTTAAATCATTGGTTTACACCTGAGTGCTTTTCCTGTCCCAGTTTGTCATCTGGTCTATTTCTTTTAAAAGATCACAAGAATTTAACTGAATAAAATTAGTCTTAATATAATTCACAAAGATAGTGCAGGTTAAAGAAAATGGCCCTGTTAACAAAATAAGGTTAGTGAGAAACAAGAGTTTTTAATCTTGGTTCAAGCAATGATGAAATGGTAACACTGCTGTGCTTGATTTCAGGTTCACCATTCATATGTTGTTTTTTCTGCTTGCAGAGAGAGGTGATCATTCTTATAATATTCTTTCTTCATCATGATAAGTAGGCAATTGCACCTGCAGGTGGATGAAATCTACCAGCTTGTATCTAAGAGCAAAATTGTACCCCTACTCTTTGAAGGAAGACATACTTAGCACCTTGCCATGTGCCTGAAGAAATGGTTTATTTTGGCTTTACTGTGCTCTGGTGGTTCAGCCACATGGATGTCTTGTTTATCTACACTTGCCTTTTATGTCCTTGCAAAAAGAGGCTTCAAATACCATGAGTAATGCGTATTCAGCAGTAAGCTACAATACCTAAGCTTAGAGAAACATTGAATTACCTTTGTTTAAAACCATAGCTAGTACAGAAGAGTGTAATTATTTGCAGAGGGGATCTGGAGAGTCAGCAGCTTCCCCATTTATGAAGGAGCATTTAGGAAATAGCTGACCTTATGTTTGTTGCATAACATTAAACGCTAGGAAAAGGAGCTACAGATTTTCAGATCCAGATCCTCAGACATATAAATACCTTTGAGAAGCCATGCTGTAGTAGTGAGAACTGTAGTTATGCTCTAGGACCCATTTTGTTAGGTACTATGCACAAAGAAAAGAATTGTACTTTTATCCTACAAATTAAATCTTAAATACAAGTCAGCACATTATAAAATGGATGTAAATGAAGACTAAAGAAGGAGGACAAGGAATCAGTGGGCTGGTTTTGGGCAGTCTGATAGCCCATTGTGTTAACACACCAGCAATTTAACTAGTGTTGCAATTCTGTGAAGGCTGCCAAAGCAAAGATAGATGTGAGGAGAATAACGAGGCAGCTGTGCAGATGTTGATATTAACAGATGCCCAAAGTATCAGGGACAGCAAGGAAGGAAGCACGAATTATTTTACTGTTTACTTGCTTGCCTGTTCATTTAGTAAGGCTAAAATGAGTTCAGCATTGGTTGATCACCATCTCAGTAAGAATTGTTTGATAGCGTAGAGCTACATGTGCACATACTGAAAATGCATACCAGTCTTTTCTGATTTCTTGCGATAAAAGATGGGAGCTGGTGGAAAGATGCAAAGAGACAGCTGTTGCAATATGAACTTGGAAAATGACTTTTTCAGCAGCTTTCTGGGTATGTACAAGCAGAGCCAGCTTCTGCTGATCGAGACCAATAGAGAGGAGGTTACAGTATTATGAATAACAGGTAATGAGATCCAGATCCTATGGTTAGATAGCATGTACAAGAATCTTGGAGGTGGAGTGGAGCTTTCTAACTTGATTGAGATTTAGACATAACGTGGGTATGAGGATTTGGAAGGAAGTCTAACTCAAAAGTAGTGATCAGTTGCTGTATATGAATACTGATGAGAAAGAATTGGTGATTGGTAAAGGAAAGAGAAGGGAGAGATCAAAAGATGTAAGAGTGTCTTACTTTTAGTCATATTGATGAGTGGACGTCTATGAGACAGAAACAGACACAGGAGTCAGTTGATTCATCCAGTTTAACTCATGTTTGTGAATGTTGCTGGGTGATTATATGGTTTTCCAACCTGTTAGTGAACAGTCTCCAATGTTGGAGCTTCTGCAACTTATCTACTTGATCTTTTTTATTGATTCACTACTGTTATTGCTAGAATGTTCTTCCTAACATCTAACCTGAATTGTATTTACTGCAGGTTGAGTGTCCCCTTCAACCCTTTTTTTAAAGATTGGTGCCATATTAGCCACCTTTCATTCTTCTCATGCAAAAGGGATTCAAGTAAGAATATAGTCACTTCAGTTAATAGTTCAGCCACTGTTGGGGCTAGGATTTTGAGCTAGGTATATATTGGTTTGATTCTTAAGTTTGCTGAAGTTCAGTTTCAGTCTATGTTCACAGTTCTTTTGAGGGCTGAGAACACTGCCATTTCACAAAGGATCATAGAATCAAAGAAATAGTATAGCTTGGATAGGACTTTTGGAGGTCCCCTCAGCTCAAACCACTGTTCAAAGCAAGGCCAACTTAGATCAGGTTGCTAACAGCCTTGTCCAGTTTTTATTATCTCCAAGAATGGAGATTTTGCAGCCTCTTTGAGCATCCTTTCAGTGTTCGACTGCCTTCATGGGGACTTTTTTTTCCTCTATATCCTTCTAGGAAGTTATTGAAGACCAAGATGCTTTCTAGTTCAGTCTCCTCCAGCAGCTGCTTCCTATTATTAGAAGCAAATATCGAGGAGTATTTGTGCATAGTTCTTTTCAACTAATGCATTTCAAGAGCTTACTAGACAAAACATGTTCTTTCCTCTGGACAACTAACATCCCTCATTCCCACCACTAAGTTTGTTTTGAATGATTTTGCAAAAAGCCTACAGAAATCTTGGTTTATCTGATTTTGCTGGTTTGGTTTCATGAGTAAGCTTTCCAGAAGAGATCCCCTATTCTTTTTCCTGTTCATTCTTGGACTTTCAGTGGGTTCATCCACATTCCAGGCTTCAGAGCAAATCCTTCATGTGGAAGCTAACATCACCTTCTGTCTTTTCTCTCTTCTATCTTCCTGAAACAAACCAAATTAAATGCAGGGCAACTAACTGAGTTATACTATTGGATCTCTGCTTTGCCATTTATTTCAAAGCCCTGATCATGTGCTAAGATTTCTACCAGCTCTTGTTTTTTTCCCTTACTATGCAAACATCTAAGATGATCAGTGATTTGCGCCATTTCTTCCTTGTGTCCTCCTCATTTCATCTTCAGCTATTTGTTCTGACAGTATTTCTTTTGCCCGTAATGTTGGATAACTGTTAGTAAAACTGGATTATAACACTATTTTTGAAAGATCAAATTATGAAGGAGAGCAACACATTTCTCACAGTATTGTGTAGAAAATAAACTGTTTCCATGGAGTGGGTTTTCTTCTGAAATGACCTGTAAGCACTACAGTTTATAAGAAGGAATCGCTAAATACCTCAAGTGCTGGGACTGTAATGTAAGGAAAGATTACAAAAGAAGAAGTTAAGTGTAAATGCATTGGAAGTCATGGTGAGAATTGATAACTCATGTTCTGAAAGGGTGATCATGAAGAATACTATGCTTTCAAGCATTTGTTACGCTATAAACTACACCCAGAATTTTAAATGAAGGGCTCTAATCCTGTGAGATTGTGACATATAGGATGGATAAATTGAATTTATACGTATTTATTTCCAAATATAACATAAGCAAAAAAATAGCTAATATGTACCATGCAATATGAATTCCACTAGCATTTTTATTACATAGTTAAAGGCAAAACATGCCAAAGGAAGGAAAATAGCATAATTCTTAAATTTAGAATTATGTCTATCAGCAGGGGAAGTAGTCTAAAACAAAAAATGCTTGCTTTAGAAAGTATTTTTGTCTATGAATGTCGAATGTGAAGGTCAACTGACCCTGTGGCCTCAACTTTTGTTTAGTGGTGTAATGTGTGTATTGTTGTCTCTGATATGCAGGGTTCCTGTGACCAGAAAACATAATTGTAGAAAACCAGAATTTGAGTATTCAAGGTTAATGACCTTAATGTATTCAATTTCATGCTATCCACAAGACAATTAAATTGAGTTTGTTATAAAGCTATTTTTAATAGCTGCTGGACATTTTCCATTTGAGAGAGCACTCCCAGTAATTACAGGGCATCAGAATCCCAAGCAACTTGAAGAAATTTAACTCATTTTACCCAGTCTAAGTGTTGTCTGGGTTCATTGTTGATGAAATCATCTGACTCCTGGTTCTCAAAGTTAGGTGGGGTTTGGCAGGAAAAAAATCCCTGTGAGTGCAGTGCACAGGGTGCTGAACTATCTCCGCTCCTACTGAAGTTCAGTAGCAGCAGAAAGATTTGGCAATTAGGATTAGAGTGTACTTCAGGCTTTGCTCTTGACTGAGGAACTCCAGTCAAAGTACTTAGTGAGTGCTTTTAGGCCATTATGGTAGAAGGTGTCTGCTTTCTGACTCACCTTTTCTTCTGCAAAGAACATGCTCTCCAGTCAGGTATTCAGAGCAACCTTCATTTTCTCTTAAATTAAAAAATAATAATAGTATTATAGATAAATAACATCCTTGTAGTTAATGTTATTGAGGATATTCCATCTTCATCCTGGAATGCTGCTGTAGACTAATGATACTTATTGGCTGGCTCATGATAACTGTATGTTTAACTCTATCCTTGTCACTCCCCTTCACCTTCACATTCTAAGTGCTTTCCACTAATGGTACTGAGTTTTAATATCCCGTATTCCTGTACAGGATAACTTATTTTTTTATAGTTGTAAAATATGAAAAGGGCATGCCACTCATCCTTTGGAGTTCTCTTGTGCCTGTAGTTGTTAGGCAGGACAGCAACAGGTAATAATCTTATTTTCAACAATATTTTGGCTAGTATAGTTTTTGATATGTGAGTTAAAAGCCTTAGCTGTGTATGGAACTAAGAAGCAATTATTTGTTACTTACATTGATTTAATATTAACTGAAAGATGCTTCTTTACTTGAAGGAATACTTAATGCAAGAAGAAACTGTCATCAGTAAAATTAAATGGTATAATGGAGCATTTATCCTACTGGAAAGAATTTTGGTATCTTCAAATCAATTGGTACACATGGGGGCTTCCACAATACAAATAATGGGGAATGTAGAAATTATTACTTCCACTTGCGTTTGACTGCAAAAAGTATTAGATTTGGATTTAGAAATGTTTTTGCAATATTTTTCTTAAGTAATGACTGTTAAAAAGAACTCTGAGACTTAGAAATATGAGATAAATCCAGTCACCATGTAATTACTTTACAATTAGATTCACATTAGAGACTTCCTTACAATTTTTGTAACATAAACCCCACAAAATATTTAGATATTTAAGAGCTCAGTCACTAAAATTATCTAGATCTTACTTATAAGATTAGAGCCTCTAGCTTCTCTCCCTTACAGTTAAACTCTCTTCTTCAGTCTATTGTGAGGGAAATCCCTGTGAGATGGCAATCTTGAAAATACTCTGTGTTGAAACTTGATTGAATGCCATTAAAATATATAAAGGATAATTTTATTTTTATCCCACTCTCTTGTACCAGTAACTGTAATTTTAAATTGTAATTCCACTCTATCTCCTTGTATGGACACCTCTTTACTTTGTATGAAACATTATTCTGCATACTTATTCTATTTATTCTGTATACTAAGTGTTAATACAGGAAATAGTGTTAACACAGGAAATGAATGTATATTAGCTATTTCAAATTCACCTGTTAACTTCCTCATCTAAACAAGGCTATAGATGAACAAAACACCCACCTTCAGGTGCATTTTAAAATAGAATTTACAAATCAAAACAGCCTTGCATCTCCTTCATGTAACTCCATGAGCTATGACACAAATAAAGGCAAGGATGGATACTCTCATTTAACCCATCTCTACTCATGCAAATGCCACAATTATAAAAATTCTGACCATTCTCACATGTATTACACACCATACATACCAACACCATATTTATAGTGCATATAAATATGCATATATATATACTCTTTTATATGTACCTAAGATATTATCTATATCAAGAAGATATAATTTAAAGTATTAACATGTTTCCTCCCGAATCTCAAGATATTAAAAGAACTTCTGCCTTCTCATTAGAATTAAATCCATTTTGATGTACATGCATACATATCAGTTACTGAATTTTAGCCATGTTTTCATTTCAAAATCAGCTCCAGCTCTCTTCCATTCTCTCACAAAGATAGTTACACGAATAGGCTGGTCTAAACTACTATCAAAGTCTGGCTGTTTGAAACTCTGGTAGGATCATGCATCTTCAGTCTAATCCCTATTCTAATGTGATCTGGGTTACAATTTTTAGTAATCCAGAAGAAATTCTTCTCCCAGGAATGCTTATTCAGTTGGCAATAGCCAAATAGTAAGTCTCTTGGAAATGCGTGGCTCTCCTGTAACTCACTTGGTATTATTATTGGAAGAATTCTGTATTTTAAAGAAAAAGCTGTAGGTTTTAAGGTCTTTTTTTTACTGACATACTGAATTTCTAGAGCATAAAAATTACAATCTAGACTATGTAGATTATACACAATACACCAGTTCTATTTTTTCCTCTTGCAACCATATGTTGATTAGTTCTGTTATAACAATGCCAACTGTGTAGTATGAAAAGGTAAAAACAATTGCAGTCCATTCATCAGTGTTACTGTTTTGATCATTCAAACATACTCTCAGAAAGAAAGGACAAAAAGCAAGAATAAAACTTGTTGTTGTTTTGGGGAGGAGGATGTTTGTATCTGTTTGCAGCAAAGATAAAGAAAGGAGGATTGGTTACTGCTTGCAGCCTTTGCAGCTGCTTCAGGTTAAGGTGACAAGAGGGCTCACAAAGAATGATGATGGTGACATGAAGTTTGGTGGGGTTTCGGATTGCTGTTTCAGAGGGGATGCAGTCAGCCCACACTGAGACAGTGTCTGCCATATGCACTCATGAACATCAGAAATAAAATGCAGAAGTATGTGACACCCTCTTGAGACTATAATGCCTTCTATTCATCCAGCACATTATTTTAATTTGTAAAACTGTCATAAGAGCGGTGTCAGGAGTTGCCAAATGCAGCTATCAGTCAGAAAACAGCATGTAGTTCTTAGCTGTGTTTACCTGAGCACAATGGTAGATCACAAGCAGCTTGTAGGAAACCCTGTGAAAGGAACAGTTGTTTGTACACCAAATTAAGTAGATCACTGCATAGAAAGCTGCTTTGTTTCAAAGCGATACAATAAAAGTTCTGCCTGTATTCATATTGTCCTTATGTATGTTGCCACTTCTTAGATATTTATAATTCATTTCCCTTTGGTTCAAAAGAGGAGGAATTAAAATATAAAAGGACAGCTCAGGAAAGGAGAATATGTTCTATACATAGTTGTAACAGGAGGAAGCCTGGTGTATAAACTCCCCTCCGGTAATTAACTGAAAATAAATAGTAAATGCCTTAAGCAAGGAGAGATCCTGAATTCCTCCTGGAAAAGAAGGAAATGATGTTACCCTGTTGTATTTCACTCTTCTGAAACCTATCTAGAACTTGAGAGATCTCCTGAAATTAAAATGTGTCAGTCAGAATCTAAATGCTTCAATACTGAACTTGAGAGGCATGAGTCTGCATGGTCCTCAGTGAATACCAATATGTACAGATACAATTAGAAAACAACATACTCAAATTATATGAAAGGCATCAAATATAATATATATAGCTCAGCAACCTTACAGTAAATCATGAACATGGAATTAGCTGAACACAGCACTATGATTTTAGCTCTTAGCTGGATTCTCTTCATCCAAACAAAAAGAAAGGTGGCAGGCTCAGGAAGAAGGTGAGATACGTCTCTTCCCATGGATCATAATGGATCATTCCCATGGATCATAATCACTTGAGGCAAGAGCCACCTATACTAATCTCTGTGCCTCAGTGTTAGATGAGGTATATCTTCCTTTCAGTAGCGCCCTTAGTCCCATGGCTTCATGAGAACTTTGCTGCCTACTTGTATGCAGCTGCATATGGAAAGGTCCTGGTGGAAGAGCTGCACTGATTACCTTGAAAATAGCCATCATCATTGCTGCAACTGTAATAAAACACATGACCATCCTTAAGGGCCAGGACTCTTCATGAAAAGTGTGAAAGGGTGGTGCCACAATCAGTATCTCTAGCAGAGACATTCTAGAGTCATGGTTGTTGCCACCATGCCCTTCAAAACTCGCAGAGCATTTACATGTTCTGGTGTTACACTAGAAGGAATGAGTTAGACACATGTTCTGGGGCAGGTAAGCTTGTGTATTAAAAGTGGAAGTCACAGACTTGACATTATGAATCAAAAACTGTTCAGGAGTTCCTTAATATGTATCAAAATATTTTGAAGGGTTGGATAATTTTATATGAAGATTTTAAACAAAATGCCAAGCAAAGCACAAAAAATTGCTTTGGAGTTGGAGGGTAAAATGTATTGTCAAATAGGAGTTTTGACCCAGGAAGAACTGTGATTCTGTGTCCAATCACTTTAAATAAAGCAATTCTTTTTTCTTCATCTCCTTCAGTTCTGAAGTTTTAGTAGCCAGAAAAGGTCTGTGTAGTGCTTTTGAAAGTGACCATACTTCAGACCAGAAATATTCTTTTGCTGTGGTCTTCTGCTCCCTCTGGAGAATATTACACTGAAAAATTGAGGATTAAAACAACTTAATTGGGAACAATTCAGGCCTGCTGATGGGTAACAGGTAGGTGGAGAATATTTTGCAGATTTCTTCCTTGCCTGGAATGATGAGGGGCTGGTAAACACAGCATTGAAGAAAGAATGATAGAAGGAAGTACCATGGGTTATAATATAACAGCCCTGAGTGAAAAAACAAAATGTAGGAGTGGGAAGAGATGTTGTTGGAGATGTTCTGTTTGTTTTTGAAAGAAAGAGGATAAGAAGGGTAGCAGGGGAGTAGGGCAGATTGCGTGTGGCCGAGGCACCCAGAACTCTTTTTACAATTTAATTAAATGAAGCAATTAAAAAATCATATCTAACAAATAAGCAATCTACCTTTGAGTATCATCTCTTTGGTGGGGTATGAATCCATGGCCCTCAGAGAATATAATAAATCCGGATGATGTCCATGAAAACTGATGTTGCATTTGGATCTCAGTCTAACTGACAGATATGTAAAATCTCATGAAGACAGACAGCTCCCCACTGGCTCTGCATCTGAGGAAGGTTCCTGTGCAATGTTTTAATTAAGGTTATTTATTTCTTTATTATGATGATTGCATTTTAATTGCTCATGAAGCACCCCAGGGGTGGAGGTGTAGGTACCTCATAAATATTATATGACAGTAAGTAAAGGGAAAATGTTGCAGTTTTAGAAAAAAACCAGCAGCTATATACTTCTGATGCAATTTAAGAATAAAATCAGAAATGCTTCTCTAAACTCTTACAGATTTGCAAGTAAATAACGTTATCTTATTTGTCTTCTCCATTTAACATAGGTGACTGGCAGTGTCCACATGTCATAGTCATGTCCACATCTTTGCTTAATTGATACACTATCTAGCCAGATGAAAGCTGTCTGATGTGCACGTCCACTTGCAGAACTTAGTGGGACCTTTTGTATTGGGTCAGGATAGACATTTATGCTTCCACTCAAAGCACTGCCTGAATAAATCTCTACTAGGGGAATAGGATAGGAAAAAGGGCAAAATAAGAAAAAAATCCTGCCTTATGATAACTAGTCCCTCAGCTGCTTCTTCTCCAGGTGTTCCCTGGGTCTGTGTTTGGTAAGTGGACAACGTATAGATAACTGGAGGTAAAATCCACATTGTACAAAGGTATGCTCTGCTTGTATGGCTTTATATAAGCCTTAGGCTTTCTCTGGCTCATCCGAGCAATGGTTTTGCAGCCAGGAAATCAAGTTCCCTATTTATACTTTGATACACCTCTCTTCACATGCACAGATTCTTGCATGCACAAATTCTTGTTTGTGGCACAAACTTGTGTTTTGAAGCCTAACAAAATATTTGCATCCGGCTAAAGTGGTGCTCTAGAAGTTGGGTGGGTTTTTTTCTGTTAGCTATTTTTGCTGTTTAATTCTTGATTTATAAAAGGTTCTTGTACAGGGACTGAAATATTTTTTTTTTATTTCTCCCCCAGCTTTATTTTCATTGCTTAATTCACAAATTTAGAAAGCGATATTTTTCAAGATTTTTTTTTATATCTGACCAGGCTGGGCTATTTGGCTTGCTTCCAACACTGAAAATTGTTCCCTGCAGGGGGAAAAAAAAAAAAAGAAGCATTTCAACAGCTTAAATTGTTTGACATTGTACAATAATTTGAAATTTATTTGAGCTTTTCAGGTCTTAATATGCACTTTAATTAGGAAGAGATTTGGCATTTTTTTCACACAAAGACTTAAAGGAATATCTCATTGGGATTATAAACAAGAAGTCTAGTACCATCTATTGGGATATTTTTACTTAGCAGTCAACATAAAATCTTATGTCTGATTTTCTCCATCTGGTTATTTTAAAGATTGCTGCACGCAATAAGGCACTGGAGCATGGCTTACTGTCTAAATTGCAGTTTGTGTAATGTGGCAGTAGAACCTGAAGAGTACTGATGCTTGTTATACCTGTTCAGCCACCTAGGAAGTTCATTTAAACTATGGTTATGGTCAGGAATTAGGTACTTTTGCATCATCTTGGGGCAAGATAGTTCTGTGTAGCTTCTGTATATATTATTATACATACAATAAGTCTATGGGTTGATATTAATCCCCTTAGAAACTGGCTGATTTATAACTATCACTTTTTCGGAGCTAATTCCTTTATCTCAAATAATATAGGATTCTGCATGTGAGAATGTCCAAGTGGATCCTTGCTGCTAAAAATAGTATTAATATTCATATGGCCACAGTTTGCTGTATATATGAGGGTGGTTTTCATGTGCAGAAATTGAATCTACAATTTCCAAAACATTCTTTAGGTCTGATCCCTCTTTATTTTATCTGCCTCCCCTTTATTTTGCTGGCAGTGCATCAGAAAGGATGTTCTACTCTCTGAATCTTCTGAGACTCTAAAGAGAATAAAAATACAGTGGTGAGGGTTATTTTATTTGCTCTATGTTGCACCTATGTGCCGAACGTCCATGCTAATGATTCAGTTGCCAGAAGTGTCTACACTGATGCCTCTTCCTCAGCAACTCACTGTTACATGAAGTTGCTGTAGAGCCAGTTCTTCACCACTGGGGATTCCCTTCTGTGTAGGTTCTGTACTTTGAGGGCTATAGGTTCAGAGTAGCAGAGACTTTGTAAATTATTTCTACATCACACTGTGATTATTAAGTCATTGCACATAAATAATTTGCGTATGGAATCTAGCAAAAATTCTTCAATCATTCTCCCTTTGTTTTCTTTGGTCTCTCTTACCTGCTTCCCTTTTTGTCTTTATAGCCCCTTAGTTTCTTTCTGCCTCGTCCTTTGGTCTCTCTCCATAATCCATTGCCTCCTACCTATTCTGTTTCCATCCCAAACAAATGCTGTCTGATGCAGTGTCTGCTGCACTCAGTCAGCTACAGCACATGAAGACATATATGAGCTAGCTTTGTACTAGCTAATTTTGGTATTGACAGCACAGTTTCTATTTTTGTCTAAAAGCCCAAATATGTACCCAGCTCCTCACCAAATACTGCACATGCAGTCACTTCATGCTACTATTGGTGTGTGAGCTAGTTCCCATATGTGCACGCACAGTGACTGCATTTTAGATACACCCTGAGTGTAATGCAGCAAAGGTTCAGTATATTCACTGCCTCTAGTTTTCAGCTGCTTAGTTATTGCTTACAGTAAAAAAGGCACCTAACCTATTAAGGAGACAGTGGCTTTAATCAGTTACTTACTTAGATGCAAGACCTGTTTACTTTGCAGGAAGCTGGTCTTAAACTCTGCAGGAATCAGGGCAGCTGCAAGGCCCTGACTATGCTCTTCTCAGTTGTCTGAATATTTTTAAAGGCTATTGGAAGTATCAAAAGGATACAGCTAGAGAATTTTTTTAAGGGATTTGAGTTTTTTATTGATTGATAATTTATGTAAATGGTTTCTGAGCTTGAAAAAAAATGTAATTCACTAATGATTTTATATTTATCAGAGTTTTTTTTTATTATCATCTCCCATTTCAGAGCTTGATATTAAAGCATCTTTATTTGATTTATTGGTTTGTGCACCTGCATCATCAAAAGTTTCACCATTGTTTTGAGAAGAATGTTCACTGACATTCAGTCTCTGCTACAAGTGGAATAGACAGGGAGAAGGCATCATGCTTAGCAGTGGTCAAATCTACAGCAGATTGCATTAGCTTTAGTGGGAGTGGATGACATGTGGCAAAGTCAGCTAGACAACTACTTTACTAATCTGAAATAAACTGACTGAAATCACTCAAGGATAGAGGTGATGCTTAAAGGAATTTGTGCAGTTACTTTAGGTAATGGTGGTGTGAATACAATATCCAGAGCAGTGGCTTACTCATTACTCTAGATGAAGAGTACAAGATGCTCAGGGAAAAAAGCCTCTGTGTTTTAGTAAGTCAGGACGTTTCCCTTCAATCCTGTTTATCCCTTTGCAGCAGTATACTACATATATAGCAGTATGCCATTCCCTTGCTTATTAGTAAATCTGCAACCAACGATTGCTTAGTTATGTCTACATGCACATTTCTTTCTCTTCCTGATCTTGCTGTTTTTACAGGATTAGAATAGGTTAGGAATTTGGAACAGGCAGAGGATAAGGCAGCATATCAAATATATTGATTGTTGAATGCCTGAAAGTTTTTTCTTGAGGAGACCATTTTAAATGAGTTTGTGGAAGACTAGGTTTGTGTGAGCTTAAGCTCTGTAGCAGACTGGGACAGTGCCAAGTTCCCTAACCCTGGTACCATTTGTTAGCTAGATTGCATTTGTGCCTGTCTCTACCTTGATGGAAGCGCTCTATTTTGTCTTACCACTATCCCACTCAGGTTTTTTTGCTGCAGGGTCAGGATTTTATACAACTGTGTTTTTGTTAATTGCTGTAATGATTTCATTATGTTGGTAGTAGTTCTATTTCATATTGGAATCCCAGTAAAATGTCCAGTAATACATTAGAAATGCCATGGTAAATTACATTAACTGCAAGTGCATTTAGCAAATGGTGATATAGTCTGTCTTTAATTAGAAAGACCTTGAAGGGTCAGGTGCATGAAACATATATGTTCAACGTGGAAATTCTTTTGAAAAAGCATATTTAACCCAGTTTAACAGCAGGTCAGCCTAGTAAGAATACAAAAGACATATTCTGTATGTAGAATGAGTGCAAAATATATCTGATTCTTTGTTATTCTTCTAGATGTTTTAAAATCCATCTGCAGCCATCCCCTGAGTGCTCTGGGCACTCTATATGAGGGATTAAGAAGTACAATATGAACTTTGACAAAACACTTCTTATAAGTGTATCTCCATTTTCTCACAACTTCCTCAAAAGTTATCAGAAAGGAGAAAAATACGGGCTGGGAGAAAATTAGTCCATTTGGTGTCTAGGAAGTAACTAACTCTTTAGAGTTATCATGATCCTGTTGAAATAGTGCCATTATAATTAACATATTCAAGAAATACTCATAAAGGTAAGGTCAGGGCCTGTGTGTGTTTTGAGGGAAGTGGTTTGATACGAACAATTTAAATAGCAAAGAAGTTATACAAAAATGCTGGGTATAATTTGGTCAGTCTGTCTTGCAGACAATTTTTTTAAGAGATCTTCTGAGGCCCAATAGAATATCAGGTTTAAGCTTTTTCCGTAAGTTACACTGAATTACCTACCCAGACGTGAATCTGATGGTCCTTTCTTCTGCAGAGATGCATGTAGCTGGAAACTTCTGTTTAAAGTGTACCTTTAAGCTGAGAACTCCTTGTTCTCACTTTTCAATCATAATACTTAAAACATCAATAAATATTTTAAATCTTTATAGATACAAATACCTAGTCTTCACTTTCACACTTCAAACTTAGTATGACCATTAATAGAAAGAAGATTTTGTAAGTACACAAAAGTTTGCAGACTTTGGCCATGACAGCTTTATGTCTTGGGCACACATTTCACTTCCTTCTTGTAAGTGCTGTGTTTAAATCCTCTAAAGTCCATTTTCTCTCACCCATTTTCATAGCATATGAACATGACTGCGTATGATTGTTTAAAATATAAACAGAATCTATTTCAGTTCAATGCATCAAGGTTATTTTGGGCTAGCCTTCCTTTTGCCTGTTTTTTCTTTGTGCGTGTGTGCCATTGTCCTGTTTTAGTAATGTCTCTACAAAAGACACCATTCTGTTCATACAGTCTTTCAAGTCTCTGCACTGATCTAATTGACAATGTTAAATGTTAGGCAACAGGAAAGCCTGCTTTTACTGTTAGTCACACATTACATTCCAGCTCCCAAAGCTGCAAGTTTTCTCTTCTCTGTATTGTTTGTGCTGAAAGTTCGGCCATATATGATGTGGATATTAAAGACAGATTGGGGGGAAGGAAGATTTTCTACTCAGAAGTTTTTATTCCATGTGTTTGAAGATCCAGTTGCTAATCAGGGCTTGTTTGTGACAGACAACACACATTACACAAAAATATAAAAGTCTTCCAAGGGCCAGAGATGTTCCTTTCTAAACATTTAATAAGTAGGTGCAACACATATCCAGGTAATAACAAAATAATTACAGTTGGTGGGATGAACAATGACTGTAGAATGCCAGTTTCTCATTAACTCTCAAGAATTCTGTAGGAAACCAGGCACAAATATGTTTCTATAACTGTGTTGATTTCTTTTCACATTTTGATGCTATGTTTTGCCAAGTAGTTAGTTTCTTGGCTGGAAAACCAAGATAATTTTGCATTTTCCCACTGTTCATTCCAGAAAATTCAGACACTCAAAATATCTTATGCATCATCTTATCCTCTATACTTTTATAAGCCTGAAATTATCATTTTATTTCCAGATGAATTTGTCTGTAATTCTTTTTCAGTGGTACACAAGTATTTTACTCAGTGAGCTTTACTGAAGAACATTGTCAGTCAAACAATTGTGTATCTTTTTATTTAGCCCTTATTTAAGTAAGGTCACTTTTAACTTGTTAGAGTAAAGACTGCCAGGTGAAGATCTAGTTGAGATTTCTTGAAAGGTATGACAGTAAAGCTTGTTTGAGCTCTTGTCTTTTCCAGCACTCCTTGCTTCTGCATTGCAATCTCCTTTGGGGAAACCAGGCTTCTTTGAGACAGGCGGGGGTTTTTTTTAATTGTTATGCAATTGGCTTGAGGGTGTTTTCAGTTGCTGTCTGCAAACCCAGCTGTGTGTGACTGTCATTTTCATTTTCTGATGTTGGATTAATCTGGAGGTGTTTTGCTTATTGTGGTTTCTGTTGTATCCTCCCAGTATCTGTTTTCCAAAAATGTTAAGTTCTAAAAGTACATTTATGATTGCCATATACTTAGAATTGCTGTAACACACTGCTGAAATTCTTCACTTAATTTCTACTGTTCCTGCTTTCCTTCAAATACAGAGATTTCTGCTAAAACACTGAAAAGTAAAATAGCTGTTGTAACGGACATATATTGTCATTATGAGACATGATCAAGTAGAGTGGTAGAAATATACTTCAACTTATTGCTTTGTATTAGCCATCACAGAATTGACACTCAGTAACAAAATCGTATCTACCTGAATGGTGAAAACACTAGCTATACTTTTAATTGTGAAATAACAGTTCAATATTTTCATGCTTTTCAAATTCAGTGTAACTTGGCCAGCTGGTAGGGGCTGGCTATATATTCTTTCAAAAAGCAATGATGTATCTGTAGATACATGTCTTCATGAAAGTTTAGAAATTTAGCCATATGTACAGCACAATGAGTATTATCAGATATTTTAAATTTCTGTAAGCAGCACAGAAGATTTGAGCCTATATTTTCCATAATTTTTATTAGTGTCACTGTTCTAAAAATAATAAATATATGACTATATTCAGAACACAGGTTTATCTTTTTATGTGAATGTTTTTGTAATGAGAAGAGTACAATCTGTATGTCTGAAATAACAGCAGCCTAGCCTCCCATGTACTATTGGGTAAGAAGACGACACTTTGAAGGCTGCAATAATTTTGGCAAAAGCTCTTCTGTTGAGCAACATCACAGTGTATGGAAAGGCTACATGCTGTTATGTGGTGGTGTTAATTGGCGTATAACAATGAATGCATTATAAACTTCCTACATTCTTTGGAAGTACAGTCATGCTATGTGTTTGGTGGTGGATGTATTTAGAAGATTAAATAGAGAAGCTTTGAAGAAGTTCAAAGTGGTTTTGGTTTGAACCACATCTAACAATGATGTGTACCTTACCTGAATTAAATTAACAACCAAGAAAATAGCTTTTTCATCCTGCCTTCATTGAAAAGTCCTATTAGAATTATTTTTGAAGTTGCATTTGTACAGGGTTGTTTTGGGAGAAAGAGGGAAGCATGCTATCTAGTAAAGATGATTATTTTCTTATTCAGTTCTATAAATCACTTTTTAGAGTCTTATAAATCACAGTTTTAGAGTCATATTGGCGTTGAACCTTTTCAGTCCTCATGGCTTTTCTGCCACCCAGGATTGGTCTTCAGTGAAATCCATGTTGTGCAGAGTGGACCACATAGTATGACTTCATCCTTGCATATGGTTCTGTACATTGACTTTTCATAGCTCTGCTTCTTATTACAGAAAAATATCATTAGTAGAAGCCATGTGTCCTGCATAGCTTTACTTTATTGTTATGCAGCATGTTAATGCTAGAAACAAGGCCTTGATGCAATTATTATAAATAAGACCATATGCTTATATGAGCATTTCTTAAACTCTGACAATGCGGATTGCTTAATTCCATCAGTCATCAATCCATTCCAAAACCTAGAATGTGCAAAATGTATGTGGCAGAGGATTAAAAGAAACTTGAAAGGAAATCTATGTGTGTGTAAAGAAATAGTTCTTGTTACAGTTTGGGTTGAAGCTGCTGTATAAAAGCAGTTGTCCTTCCATTCAGTCTAAATGAAAGAGCAGTTAATTCCCTTTTGTTCAGCCATTGCAGAACAGTAGAAGCTGAACACAGGCCCAGATAAGAATTAGCAGAAACCATTTAGTCTAAAGCCTTTTCTTGGGAAATGATAAAGCATATGCAGGAACTAGGATTGACTGGAGAAAGGGGAGAAGGAAAAGGAAATGCAGCCGAATCAAAAGCAAAGAAGCCAAAGTCACAATGACCTTTGAGAAATGAAGGGAGAGGCAGTCTTGGGTTGAGTGCTGACTGCAATAATGCAGGGAATTCCTTACTGGGGTTCAGGGAAACAGGAGTTTATACTCCTGTTGTATATAAACGAGGTTACATTAAAGGCATTTGTGCTTCCATTCAGTTTTTCCTCTCCAAGGGACTCATCTAAAATCTGCCAAATTTGACTAACTCTTTCATCCAAGAAGTGGGCAACGGTAACCTGAGTAAGACCCTGACCAGCTGGTGACCAGGTATTCCAAGACAGTCTTCTGCTAGTAGCTCATCAAGAATAGTAAGCCATAAGAAGACATTCAAAAAATGACATTCAAGGGTGTATTGGAAATGTGTGTATCTACTTGTTGGCTTGCTTCAAGGGTTAGCTGCTTAGGCTGTGGAGTCAAAATGAGCATTTGGATGATCTAACAGTTCCCACTGCAGTGGACAGACAATAAATCTGCAATTAGAAATTCAGGCATTAAGTCCATTTAGGAGGCCAGCTATTTTGTAGTTAAAAGTTGTAATGGCAGGGAACTTTCTATGCTCTCTAGGCTGCTCTGCACCTAATCAGCATCAGCGAGGGGTGGGGAAAACAACCCAGTCTCAATTGTCTAGCCTCATTTTTCAGCTGTCAGAACTACTTATAGTTTTCTCTTATAAACTGAGAAATGCTGACAGTATAAATGGATGAATCAGATTTGCTATTCTTGTAAATGGGTACAATTCAATTGAAATTAATATAGTGCAATTGAAATTGCCTGTAAATGTTATTACACTGTTAAGGTTTTGGTATTCTATTGGGAAATGTGACCTTACCTTTGGGTTCATGTAAATGATCAATTTTATTTGCATTTCTTCCATTTGTTTGCCACCTCATTCCTGCAATTGAACCTGTCTATAAAAATATTTGAACAGTTAATATGGTAATTTGCCAGCTTGAGGAAAACTTTATTTTATTAAAATGAGTTAAAGTTGAGTGAAGTCGTCTTTATTTTTTATCCTATGCTAGTCAACACTCAGAATTTGAATACATCGAAAAACAGTGATACTAGAAGAAGACTGAGAGAACCTATGATTGATAGTAGACACATGGTTGCAATAGTATCAGATTCCAACAGAAACAAAGGGAGACAGTTTTTGAAAATATATTCCAGGTTAGCCTTTCAAGTCAACTTTCCTGTCATCAACACAGATAACTTGACTGTCTTCTTTCTGAGCTAATCCTGACATTTTTTCTCCAGTCAACCAAGTAACATAGCTACTGAAAGTTCTCTTTGTCCTTACACAGATCAAATCTAAATTGGTAAGTTTTGACATAATAAAAGTTGAGGAGTGCATTCTCTGCCAGCATTATACTAGCCTAGAGGAAAACACAAATACTTTTGCTAGCCAGGTTGCCAGCAAAGGAAATAAGAATTAAGATCTTTTGGGAAATCCAGAAAGCTGTAATATTGAAGAACAAGAGGCTGATTTGTCAAAATAAATGGGACATACAAACCAAGTAATGAAGACATAAACCAAAACTCTCAGACCAAGAAGTTCTGTATGAAATGACTCAGTTACTTGTATTACATATTTGTTGCTTCAGTTGTGCAAAGCTCTGGCTTCCATTTGCCTACCTCAACACTTCAATATTTGTTCTCTTTTATACAGACTCCTTTAGGATCTGGGGCTTCATTACAGTGGCAACTTTTTTCATTGTAAGACTTCAAACTGTACTTCAGTGAGGTAGTATTTTCAGTTGTCCCCAAACTACTTCTTCACTTTTTTCACCTCTTCAAGTTAACCATTTCAGAAATACTTGAGATAAAATAACTTGACAAAAAATGCCCAGACGCAAATCAGTTTGTAAAGGAGAAATAAATTAACAGGTATTACCTATGTGGCATCTAGGTCTTTCAGAGGCAGCTTCCCCTAGATGGTGTTTCTGCCCTAACAACAGTATAAGGACAGTTTAAGAGTTCCATCACATTTAATATTTTATTTGTTGACAGACTCTTTTGTTCATATCAGACAGTGAAGGTAAATCCTTTTGTGATCATGAAACCTGCAAACAATGGAAACAAGAGAATCAAGAATCCCAGAAAAAGAAGAGTTATAAAGTAGCAGTAGTATAGAAGAGACCAGAGCCCCAAGCTGTAAATTGTCAGAAATCCATTTAAACAAGAGCATAATTGCAACAGATGAGAGTCTGGACATAAATTTTCCAGCAAACTTTTCTTATTGTAGTTGTTATGTTTGGGGTTTTTGAAATCCAATATTGATAAAATTGGCATAAGTCTGACATTTGCTGCTTATTTTTTGTTATAAAACAGATCAACAACCCATACGTCTACATAAGAGACAAATATTGTACAAACTGTCATCCTGTATCCAGACAGGAAAATTAGCATGTCTGTTCATCTTCAATGTATGCAGAGATCTCTGGAACTGAAACAGACACAGAAGGAAAGAGACGGTGACTAAGTAATTCCTGTCTTTCTATTGTTAAGATTCAGACAGCTGAGTCAGTAGTCAACACAAATAAATTCCAGGAGGGAGTTACAATCAAGACACTCAGGTTCTCCCATTCCGCCCAAAAAAACATGGAACACTGTTACTTCCAACATGAGTCTCCAGAAGTGATAGGTAAAAGGAAACCAAAACCCTAGTGAGTATGTCAAGATAAGAATAACTAGCCATGTCATCTTTTCTTTTCAAATGTTAATTTTATTGAAGACTGTACTGTTTGTGATCTGTTGTAATTTGGTGGTTGTCTTTAGAAGGGAAGTAAATAGAATTATTTTATTATAGCCTTCTTTAGACAACTACAAAAATATTTCTTGATAGTAAATGACCTGTTTTTTGGTTAACCTAATCTTCTGAGGTTTTTATTATGCACCTGGCACTGTGATATCTTAAGACTACCTCAAGAACTGACTAAGGAATTTCCATATTCAGGTAGAAGTTTCTTCCTGACTCAGAAGCATGCTATTTGCTACAGTGTATACTGAAATAGGGTGTGTTTTGTCTCCTGTAAGGTGTTGCCTTGCCTAGGAAAAAAATACCAGTTGCATGAGAAGTGACTTGTGGGACAGGATGTGCTGATCTGAGATAATACAGAAGTTGCAGTTGCTGATTACTTACTACAACCTCGTTCACCATGGTTGTTTTTTAAAGTTTGACCAGACTCTCTGATTCTGTAATATCTTGTAGCACTAGTTAATACGGTGTGTATACAAGTAAAGTATTTTAAATATTGGTAAGTTCATGCTGCTTGTTTTGACATTGCAGGGCATACTAATTAGGCCTTTTTTGAACATTTGATAACTTAATATACTGGTTTTGGTCGACTTGTATCTGAATGTCCAAACCATGACCCTACTCAAACATCCAAATGTGGTGGATTCTGCAGAACTAGGAACAATGGAATCCCCTCTCCATGGTGGCTTTGATGTGAGGATTGCACATCTCTGGCCTGAACCATCACCACTGTCATGTTAGCGCCCCTGGGACTGCTGTGAAATACAAGTCATGGGCAAGTATGAAATACAGACCTTCATTTTAGGGGCTGAGGGATGGACTCAGTAGTTTTTGATGTCTAGGGCCTGAGGGATGGACTAGAAGATCTGCTGATGTTCCTACTTGTCTTATTTTCTATTTTCCTGTGCATAGTCTCTTTGTATCCTTCTTCCCCTCCCACACTGGCTCTTATATACAGCAAAATCCTCTTTGCCTTTTTCTTGTGAATATTCCTATAAAGTTGGAAACCATTTTGGAGTCTTATTTTTCTCTACCACTAACTCTTTTTTCTGGAGGTTCTTATCATTAAGAAAGGTCCTGTGACAGTCATAAGCCATAGTCTTTAAGCCATAGTCATACTTTTTCTCGATTCTATTTCTACTGTATTGTTTTTTGGGATGAGATCACACACCTGTATGTTCTATTGAAAGTGAGGATGCACCAGTGATTTAGATACTAACATTATAGCTTTGATAGTATTCTGTATTTCCTTCTTAATGCCACCTAATGTCTTATCATGATTTTTAGGTACTGGCTGCATATTGAACAAATGTCTTTATTCAGTTCTCCTTGATGGCTCCTTCATTTTTTTTCACCAGGATCTTATAACTAATTCAGAAGTTATCAATGCATCTGAGTAGTTTAAATTGTTCTTTCCAATGTGCACTACCTTGTAATTTTCTATATTCAGTTTAATCTGGTCATCATATCATCCAATTGCTTTGTTATAATAGGTCCTTGTGGAGCTCTTCAGAATCGTTAGCTCAAAGGTTCCTGAGCATTTTATCCCACTGCCTTTCTGTCAATATAGCAACATGCAACACTTTAGCAGGAGTTAGGAGATCAATATGCCACTCTAATGGGAAAGTCTTATGCAAGCTAATAGAAATAAAATCAGTAGGCCTCCACATACGTTATTATTAAAAATACATTTCTCTTATTAAAACATGACCTTTTTCCCTGTGGGTTTTCAAATTATGCCTAATATAACCATTTATTTTTGGATGAACTGTAATTGACAATTCAAAAGGATAAGACACCATGGCAAATTTATGTTTTTCTAAATGGCATTGTATAAGTCTCTTCAATAAGAGTATAGTTAACAATAAAATATATCAAAGTGTTTGAAAAACAAAAAGTGCTTTTAAGGAGAAAATCGATGAGAAAAGGTTCATAAATATTAGAAAAGCCCTATTAATAGGCCCTATTAATAGACACAAATAGATACAAAATATTCCTAGAAGACGACAGTATTGAATGATTCCTGGGTTGGTAGAAGCTGTCTTAATCTTGATTCATTTGCAGTATATGTGTACCCTTATATTTGAAATGTCTTTAGTGCCATATCAGATCCCTTCTTGCTTTTGGCTTTTGATGGTTTTCTAGCTGTGGTTAGAAAAGTTGACTTTTTAAATTTTGACTTACTTGCACTTATTTGGCAATGCTTCTCCTCACATTAAGCTTTTAATTAATGATACAAAAAATATCCTATTTTGAACTTTTGAATTAAACAGTCTTTCAAGGTGTTTGGGGTTTTTTTCCAGGCAAATGTTTGGTTTCCATTGTAAATTGAATCTGTTCTCTTTTTGTTGTTGTTGCTTACCCCGTGTTCCAATCTGTTTGATTCAGGAGAATCTTGAAAACTTTTTAAACAATTCCTTGAAATATTATTTTGTTGCTATATTCAGGGCAAATTATTTTAACATGAAAAATAAAATTCACCCAAACTCAAAGCTTTGTTGAATACTGGTTTTCAGTAAACTTTCCAGTAAATTTACTTCTTCCCATGCAAGCCTATCTGTAGTTTAATAAAGTTATCATCCAGTAAACCACTTGGAATTAACATATTTTTCTGGGCATTTGCAGTCACAGCGAACTACATGCGTCAGTAAGGCTATTGTCACTCTTTCCCTACTTATGCATCTAATATTAGAGTAGTAATGAAATTTTATAATCGATTTTATTAATATTTTCATTACTTAATCTTACATAAAATCAAATCCCAGAGGGTTTTTTCTATGGAGTCATGAACCTCCCATCACATCCATATTTATCACTCACACTAGAAGATTAAAATCAAATGCTTGTGTGGTACATGTTGCATATGTAAAAAGGAATAGAAGAAGCTAGAAATTAAATCAAAATGGTGTTAATTGCTAATAAATGCAGGATATGCAGCTGGAGTGAAATTTTGTTGTTGCAGTCCTGTTTGTAGGTAGAGCCAAGATTTGTGTTATTTAGATGTTTAACAGTATCTGCAAACTTGGTTGCCTTTATATATTCCTTCCATTTTCAGTGCTTCAAAAAGTGGAGGTGGAAAATAAGAAATTCAGATTGATGTCCTATCCTCTCTATCATCATTCTTGAGACAGCAATAACATGAAGCTATGGGAGAATACTGCATTTGACAGAATCTTGCTGTTCATATAAGCTATTCATTTGCTTCAAATATATGTGAAGAATATTATATGGAAAGGTTCTTTCTTACCCAAAATGCTATCTATCCCCCTATAAATAATATCAAGATGTAGACTGAGAACAGTATCATTTTTCAGACTGTCAGAAATATGAGGATTTCACAGAGCACAAATGCACTCCCTCTCAAAAATCCATGCAAGATGCCAGTCAATTCTTTCAGTAAAATAACCGTCTGTTTGCCTGTTGTAAACAAAGGACCAAGCCATATTTCACAATTGCATAGTAGATGCAAATATTTTTCTTTACTATTTTAAATAACAGCCCCATGAGAACTCCATTCTGTCTTTCATGATTAAAGCATTTCTACAGAGAGAGTTACAGATTGAAATCTATTCATTATGGAAACTATTTTCATGTTGTTGAAGCTTTTATGAATGATTCCAAGTTTCCACACCATTTATTAGGCAATAACATCACAAAAGAGAAACACCAGGAATATTTTAGATTAGAAGAGATCTAATAAGGACCTTCAGAATTGGGGTGAACATGGTGTGCTGGAGATTTGAAAATGTTTCAGAGAAATCTTATCACAGCTTTAGAAAAAGGGAATAATCCCCCTGCCCCTCCCTCCCATACTATCCACTTGGACCAAAGTCATATCTTTGCAATTAAATCCAAATTATTATGAGTCATATGGTGACTTTTTGTTCAGTAATGGGAAACAACAAGGATGTTGGAACAATAGTCAGCAAAAGGATTCACTGAACTGGAAAATGCAGCTTTGACTGTGAACTCCAAATCATTTAAAACCTATGGAGATGTGATGATGGGGTTTGCTGGCATTTTATGGAGAGGCATTTAAAACTGTCATGTGTTTAACAGTAATTTTGCTGGAAGGTACAGCAACTGAACAATGTAAAAAAATCCAAGGGGAAAAGGAGATAAAAGTGTGGTTTATTTTGCATTTGATTGCCCTGTAAAAAGGTCAAATGTAGACCTGTGACCCACTGGGCAAGAAGCCCACCTCTTTTTCCAGGGGAAAGCAATTAATTTTTCTTTCTGTGACTAACATACGAAAATCCAGGAAGATAGCTGTGCTTTTCTTTTTAATTTTATCAGGAAAAAAGAAAGGTACTGGGAAGTTTCTCCCTCAGTTATTTGTGTATATGGATACTTTAGAGCTCGAGAAGAAAAGAACCGGAACAAGAAAATCGTCTGTGCCTAGAACCAATGCAGGGTAAGACTGATTACTGTTTTGCCCATGGTAATGTACTTTAGTCCAAGTCCCAGTGTGCTTGTGAAACCTATCAAATATAAGTGATTTTCCATTGGTAGACAGTTGTCTATATGGAGCTAGCGGGAACCTACTAATTCCGTGAAATTGTTCAAGGTACTGAAGAGGACGATACCCTTAAAAAATGGTTAACACATCATCCTTAGCTGTATTAGTATAGCTTCCTTGTCCAAGCAGGTGCTACATTTCTTTCTTAATTTTATTTGTTTTATTTTAGTCTATTTCTCTAAAATCTCACAACTTCCTTTATTTCCTGGGAGAGCCACCACCAATAATTCTTGAACAGAATGTGAATCATACACACAGCTTAGAAGAAAATGGCTTGGGTCTATGTTTTACATAGATGTTTTGGGTTTATTTTATTTTATTTTATTTTATTTTATTTTATTTTATTTTATTTTATTGTTGTTATTATTAAACAGTTAGTCTTTAAAGGCTTAAAATTTTCAAGGACTCAATAAGACAGATCAAGCACTTTTTTATCTATTGCCTTTGGCTTTACCCCTTGGAGTTGCTAATCTGTATTTATTTATTTGTTTTTATTTTTAGCATGTGGTCAGAAAAATCTCTGCAAAAATCATTTTGAAAAGGTTAATATGTGTGTGTGTGTGTATATGTAGGGGAGTATATGATGGACCATTATTAAATCATACATTACAATTTCATTCCTCTTCTGTGATATTGCTCAAAGCCCCTGTTTGTATGCACCTGGTCTGGATGCTTTTATCCTTATTAAAGTCTCTCATAAGCAGTAAATTTCAGAGATATCTGAAAAACATAATGTTGATAAAAAGACTCAGCATTTGTCCAGGGTTAGCTCAGTGGCCAGAAGGCTGCAACTACTCAGCACAAAGCAGCACTGTACATGGATATCTGCATTTGATCACATACTAGAAATTATATAGTTGCGTTCACCTAAAGGAAGAGCTGTGCAAATTACCATTTCTGAGATCAGTAAAATGTATCTATAGCATAAGACCAATAAAAATGTCAATAGGAACTCCTGCAAAATTAATCCAGTCAGGAACCTGCCATTAGCAGTCAGAGGCCCCTTCAACTGTAACTGGTAAGTTCCTGGAACTGATCAGTAATTAGCCAAATTGGCAATCTGTTTCTTTGTAGGACATAACAGTGCAAGGCAGACTGAAAGACAATAAAGAGATCTATTCTTTCACTGTTCATGAATGCTTGCTATTCAAATCATACTTCTTACTTCAGTATTTCCTAGTGCCATATTTTATAGCATTGTTTATATGCATTTCACCACACTTTTTTATTGTTTCCATTTGCAAAAGCCCCAGAACAGTAGTAGAATTACTTAGATTTTGTTTTGAAAAATAATATAAATAATACTTCAGAAAAGGAGAATAATTTACTTGGAAGATTTTCTGATATTAATCAGAGGTAGAAATACCTTATTAGATAAGTCAGTTTGCCCCTTTCCAGACACAATGATTCCTTATCATAAAAATACCAGTGTTGCAGACATTTGAATTATGAATTGCTTTTATCATTTCCCTGGTTAGACTGTTCCATGGTCTGGGAGAGCCCATGAACTGAAGGTATATCCACTGCAGGGGGCAGACAAACCTGGAGTCACAGCAGGATAGTCATTAATTTAAAGTTGTATCAAACTGAGATTTGTGAAAGCATGATTTTGACCTGGATCTATACCAATTTAAGTTTACTGAGCCAAATGGAGTTACTACTTATTCATGACAACGAAGAAGAGAAAAAAACAGGAAAAGAAAGGGAAGAGAGGGGACGAAAAGATAACAAACAACAAAAAGAGAAAGAATAAGGGAGGACTGGAAGGCTTTTAGATCAGATTTTGAAATTAAGATCTGGGACTAGGGAGAGAGCATGCATAGAGAAATTAGAAGGAGGAGGTCATTAAACACAGGAAACTTCTAGGACTTTGTAAATGCAAAATTAAAAATCAAGCTGAATTGTAAAGTGGGTAACAAGTTTCATGGTGCACTTTACTATGATGTCCTTTGAGCCTAGGACAGAACCCAGGTGCTCAGTGCTCGAGAGATCAGAATATGCCCCAGCAGTTGGTAATAAGACTGTAGAAAACATGGTCACTAATAAATGGAAATAAAAGCCAGAGCTTAAAAAGAAGATTTTTTTGCAAAAACCTTTCATTCTGAAAGCTGTCAGAGACTGAGATGAATGACAGAAAGCTTGAAACAATATAGATGATCCTCGTCATAATTAAGAATTAAAACTCTGCAGCTCCTTCTTCAAGGCAGACATAGAATGGTTCTACATAGATCATTTTTGTTCCACATAAAGTCACCAAGCACCCTTCTGACTATTGTTGTTCCCATTGGCATAGCAGTCCAGTGCTTAAGATGATAGAATATTTAATTCTTAGAATAGTGTATTATTGCACAATTACATTAATTGAGAACATCCGTACTGAACTTTTAAAGTCTCTGATTTCCTAAGTCCTTCTGAAATGGGAACAATCTGTTTATAAAATGCAGGCTTCATTAAGAGAAATTGCTCTTTGTAAAGATGTTTCCTAGACATCAGCATCTTCCCTGTGGCAGCTTAATTACAGAACAGCGTACTTAGTTATAACTGATTTCTTATTTAAGAATGAGGGCAGAAAATTAAACTCACACCAAAATAAAGACAACCTGCAGCTGGCTCATTTTGTTCTCAAGGGATAAAAATTCACAGACTAACTAATAAACTTTATTAGAATTTCCCATTGTGTTGCTAGAAATAAGAAAGTACTGTGAATAACTAATTGGAAAGTAGTGTGTGTGCTGGTGAGTTATTTGTCTCCATAGCACATATCACATTTAAATATATGGTCTTTCAGCAAAGACATGCTCCCACGATGAGCTACATTATAATCCCTACTGTGGTAGGTGAACATAAAGGCCAAATTAATTTAACTGTTAGGATTTCCTTGCGGAGGAGCAGGTCCTGCAAATAAGCTAGGTGTCCTCATCCCCTAAACTCAAAACAGGTGAATATGGTCATGTCTTCCTGGAGATTTAGTCTGCACTCTGAGCTATGAATTCAGTTCCAGTTAGAAAATTCATAGTGACTTTCCAAAAATGTTTGTGTGCCCCACTGGAAGGGGTGAAAACAGAATTAGGGGTTCAAGATGGAAGAAGTCTCTGACCTAAAACAGGCTGGTATAGTTACCATGGAAGCAACTAAGGATCTGAAAAGGGGTTGCACTCAGAGCTCCTGGCTTTTGCAGTATGTTCATCCCATGATTAGTTACTGCTTTTCTGTAGGGTTAACCAGAGTCAGATGCGATTTCCCATTGACATCTCTGAGTCTTCTCAGAAACTTCAGTTAATAAGCTTTGTCCTATTGATCATAATGGGCTTAAAGCCAGGTCCTTTGTTTTTCTGAATTTATATTTTCACTCAGGAGCCAGAGAGGCAGATCTATCATCACTAATCTGCAGAATACAAGAGTCTATGGAGAACTTTTTCCTTACCCTTTGGGTCTCACGATCACCAGTAATGCAGATCTCAGAACACTGTGATATGATAATTGATGCTTTAAGTCTCAGTTGCAAAGTAGACACTGAAGAGGAATGACAGCTAAGTGAAATTGGGCCCAAAATCCCAACAGGAAATAAATGTAGACCAAAGGTTTCAGATGGATTATTTGTGATTTGACATATGTGTTTTCTTCCATTTAATTATATAATTCTGAAATCCAATATGTCCAAATGAACCCCAAACACATACATTTTCAGTTGCTGAGACTTAGGAATAGTGTATCTGTATCTGAACTCTGCAGCAGAGCTCATTTCTAGAGCTGAGTCTGATTACCTCTCTGTTGCCTTTCTGAGACCATACCCTGAGTACTTAGAAACATATCATCCAGGCATTAATTGTTGAAATCCTCAGGGTTTTTGTGTACGACTGTATCTAGCGGCACCACATCTAGTGGTATTCTATCCGAACATGGCTGACCTTAAAACAGTAGAATCATAGAATATTTTATGTTAGAAGGTCCAACAACTCCCATGCCAACAGCTTTCTTAAAGCAGGGGTAATTTGCTAGCTGAAAAGATCTTGTGTGCACAACAGTTTATATACACAGTTTTGGAAAAAACATTTTGGGTACACCCCTCAAGAAAGCAAGGTGCTCAGCATCTTGTAGCATTAGATCTAGAACTGTTACAGAAAGTGAAATTTACTTCAAATGAACATGTTCACAGTATCCCAAGAAAAACTACTTTCTACTCACATTCAGAATTTCATTATTTTCCATCTATAGATGATGCTGGGTTTCAAGTAAGTGTTATAAAAATAAACTAGTAAGTTTGGCAGATAGACCCAGCTTGGGACTATACATGAAAGAGATCCCTAATATTTTAACCACATGATATATTTAAAAAAAGGTATATCTGCAAGTTTCTGAGCTACAAAGTAATTAAATAAAATACAAAAGTGAACAAGAACTATTACCCAGCAACAAAAATATTGGCTACTTTCTTTTCTGCCTTTGATGTGTTTAAAATAATCCAAGATGCAGAAATTGTTGTTCTTTAACACTGTAATTCTCAGCAAGATAGCTGTATTTTGTTATTATGTCAATAAATCTTTATGCTGTTCATTTTTAAAATGTTTTTTTTAATAGGATACAAATAAACCCTGATCTCCTGTTCCCATTTCTAGACTTTAAGAAATCCCAGTAATGGTCCAAAACAAAGGGTTTATGAAAATGGAATACGAAGACACAGTATTATCAGTCACACAAGCAGAATGGGCGTTCATAATCTCTGTATTTTGCTTAGGACTGGAAGAGAGCGAGCTGATTAAAAACTATAAACTTGCTTAAATGAAAAACCTGTACAAGGCCTATTTTCCCCTTCAGATTATGTCTTAAATTAGGCAGCCAAATATAAAGCTACTTCTTTCTTCCCCTCCCAGCATGAATCTTGAGATAGCTTAAATATGTATGTTAGAGTTAAAATCTTGGCTATAGAACCAGTTTATCCTTCTGGAAGGCAGTGATTGTGATTCCATCTCACAGATGTTCAGAGAAGATGCTCAAACACTAGGGGTTGTTATCAGCATAAAGACTTTGCTAAATGCACATTGCACTTGCAGCCTCCATAGCATTCTGCTTGCCAGGACCTACTCAATTTCTGAGTGGATCTTTGTTGTGCAGTAGTTGTATGTTTGAATTGCAGCAGCGATGTCCTTGTGAACACAATGAAATTAGTTATAAATTAGCTAGTTTTGTTATTGCTGCCAGGCTCAAAACAGAATGACAGTTTAGGTGTTTGTTTTATTTACTTGGTGCTTTTTGTGGCACAAACTGAGCTCCATGTTATCACAGCTAAATTTTGAAATTTCCTACCTAGCTTAAAATTAGCTAACTGATTAGTTTAAACTATCACTTAGATATGTATCTAAGCTGTCATCACCGTCATTACAGCACAGAGGTATCCTTCTGCTTTGCACAGAACCTATTTTGATAGGTTCATGAGATGTGTGGAGACCTTGACACAACCTAGAATCATACCATAGGGTTTCACAGGAGTTCTTTGCCAGAACACTTGGGTACTCGGGTTGTACTGCAAAGCTAACTGGCTTTGGAGCAGGCACGGTCTTGCAGAGTTGAACATGTCCCTTTGATTTCAAGGGTACTTACATCTTTTGATAAATGATGCTATGGATCTATAACCCTTTATAGGATCTGTGTCTGGGAACGTTTTCTTATCTGAATAGATCTTATCCAGTGGAATGTTATTGTGAAAATAAGTCTTCTGTAAAGATAGAGAAATCTCACCTTTGAGTACTGTTTTGCAAATCTGAAGATCACCTGGGGATATTACATCCTATTCCAAGTGGGTTATGAGGTTTTCACTGTCGTATGAGATCCTCCCCGTCTGAATTACATAGTCAGATAAGAAAGAAATTATGCCTTCCTTTTCTCCTCAGTAAAAACTGTTGTAAAATGGGGTTTGGATGTATGAAACGTGTTCTCACATTAATATTTTAAGCTTAAGAAAATAACTGCCAAACATTGGTTAAGCAACAGGGATTCAAAAGTGTTTGTCTGTAATTTGTAATGATTAATTCACAGAAAAATTGACAGATATTTTAGGAAATTCCAGAGTTGCCCTTACATTGATAATTTTTCTATTTGAATTTGCAAAGTGTAATTTCTTTCAAAATCTTTACTTGAAGAGGGGAAAGTGATTTCTGATATAATCTTAAGGGAATGCTATCAGAAAGCGATTAACTTTTAAACCTACAGTTCAGACTACAGCTCTATATATTTCAAAATTTATTATGGTTTTAATTAGGGTTTTAATTTCAGAACATACATAATTTCTTCTTGCAAATCAGCCTTTATTAGTGAATCATTCTCTACATGGTATGCATTATAAAACCTGATTTTTGAGAACAGGTGATTTTGACTTTTGGCTGCAAGCTTTTCACCTTTCACCGTATTTACTTATTCCTGTGGGATACTGAGAACCTTCGGCTCGCCCTGCCTTTCACACAACTGAGCTCTGAGCATACTTAGATTCTTTGATTAAAAGTTTGTTCCTTCGTTTGCTTTGTGCTCCCAAAGGCTTTGCTTCCAGGCAGCTCACATTCATTAAAGACTATGTGGAGAACACATGGGACAAACTTAATTCAGCAGTGCTAGTCCAGAATAGCAATGCATGTTCGGTGAGAACAAGGTGCAAGACAGTTGGCTTCTTGGGAATTGTAAAGCATCACCACAGTCTTCAGAGGCAGGTGCATTTGCTGGAGACAGCACTGCGTATCAGGGGATATTGGATCTTTCTTCTGTAGAAACACAATGATTTTAAAAGGTTACTGTGTAAGGTGAAATCATGCTGTCTCTTTACCCATTACAAACTATCACACTACTCTTGAACTATATACAGTATACAGCATACTCTTCATTCCATTGCTTATTTCAGATAGTTCGGGGGCTTTCTATTGCAGAAGTGGGCTTTGGTCCTGTTTCTGCATTTACTGAAGTACCTGAAATTTTGCCATCCACTTAAGCAAAGGGCAAATTGGATTAAAAAAAAAAGTGTATTATTTGGTGTATTTAGTAGTATATGTACTATCTACTGTAATAAATACTTCATTAATAGCTAGCAAGTACTTCTACATGTAAACTAGGAATGAAGTATAATGCAATTATTCATCTCTGATCTGGAGACAAACAGATCTTGTTTAATTTTTCATCTTATGACATGTGTCAGTTTTCTAACATAAAAAAGTATCTGTTAAATAGCACTGACCCAAATACATAAGCTGAACTCTGAAATTTCCAGCATCTACACTAAAAACAAAATTTGGGATGAAAAGCACAAATATCACATTGATTCTATTTTGGAAAGTTTTTCAATATCTATGGAAACCATTTCTCCTCCTGATATTATTGAATGAGCCACTAACGTTTGATGGGTTAGGCATATGCTAGTGCTTTTGTCCTGCTGCTCTACTTGTAAAACTAAGAGTTGTTTGGAAGTCTATTCCATTTTATCTGTATTTCAGAGTCATTAAAACTGATTTTTTTTTTAATCAGAAGTTGTATCACCATGATGGTGAGTTTAAGAACAGAAATAACAAACGCTTGGTTGGGAGACCATGCTTTAGAATGATCCAAAAACAATCTGTGTGACCCAGCAGTGCTGGCTGACTTTGATTACAGGTAATATTGGCAAAGGATGAATATGCTGTTAAGCATTTCAGTTCTCAGTCCTCATTCTACTACCATGAGTGCAAACCTCAGGAATAGGTCACAGAAACTTTTTATATGTTGTCAGCTAAACTGAAACCAGTACTGCCTTTAAATTGCAGGGATGATTGATATGGCCAGTTAAAGCACAGCATGCTACGTGCAGCTGACATTTTTGAAATATTTCTCTGCAGTCCCACATTTGTCCTGTTCTCAAGAACAAACTTACAACTCCCATGCTCTTGGACATGGTATAAATAAAAGGAGAGAATGAGCTTGTAAGGAGACTTGAAAAAAATGTAAGTTTGCAACGAATCCTGCATGGAAAAATTATATAGAATTTAAGACAGGGGAAGACAATAATATTCTTAGAATTTAACTGTTTCATTCATTTCTGAGTGGTGAATGACAGCCTTTGAATAAATGACCACTGAACCTTTTTCTCAGGTGCCAAGGCAAGAGCGTGATTTTCCGTGAGGGAAACCCCAGAACCTTCAGACTTTCAAGTTTCTTCGCTCAACGTGTGTGCAATTTAAGAATATATTTTCATCAAAAGTACTCTTAATGGCAATAAAGGCAGCATAAGAGTTATGTACCATATAGCTCGAACATTTAACCGCTTTCTCAGAGCTATTATTTAATATTGAAGAAAGTATGTAAGGAGTCCTAAGAGCCCTTTTTAGCAATTCATTGGTTTCTACAGTTTATTTCATTCCTTTAAGAAATTACACATGGTTTTGCCATTCAGTTATGTTTGGTGATGAGAATTTACTGTCTTCTTAGCGCATAACTTGCCTAAGTGAATATAAGTGAAAGGCCTTGCTTCCATGCCAAGAAGCTGTTTTTAAAGCTGTGGCTTTGCTGAGCCACAATGTCATGATCTATTAGAGGCCAGTACACCAATGAAGATCTCCTGATGCAGAGTAAAGCTTGTAAAGCAATACTACGAAATGTTTATTTCTGCAGCAGAAGTGTGTTGTTGGATACTTCAGTGATTGTGAAAAAGATTCATCCTGTTGGAAGTTTCAAAGTACAGGTGGGCTGTAATCATCATCTGCATTTGCTATTTTCTCTACTTTCAACATCTTGCTCTGGTAGAGAAGCACTCTCTTCTCTGAAAGTATTGACTTCAGTCTCCCATGGCTGGTCATTTGATGAAACGAGTTTATTATGTGGGCTTCTGAGAGAGAAAACAAAAACAGCAATAAAAAGCAAGCAGATTGGCAGTTGCTATGGCAATTCCATCCTTTGTTAGTGTTTGATACAAGTCTTAGGAGCTAGGGGAAATGCTCACAAATGGTAATTAGTTTTTTCAAGGGAATGTAATTTTCCATTGTGAACAGAGATTATAAAGTCAGCAATATAATTGATACAACTGGATTAAGGAATCTAATTTTTATATTATCTGTTTCTTAGGGACCAGGGGCCTTTTCTGTAAAATAATTGTATTGTTATCTGCAATTCCAATTATGTAGTATCAAATTTTATTTCAGATTATTGACTTTTTTCAAATGTATATTGGTGACAATTGTTAATAATGTTATCTGAGCAAACACAAACCCAATAAAGTGTGTTATTTGTTGCAAGAGATTTATTAATTTCAATACAAAATATCATGCTAAAATAACTTAGATTTTCCCATAACCTGAGAGGAAATCACTATGTGAGTTTTGGGACACAGCTTTGAGGGATGATCTCTGGGGAAGTTCCTGAAAATGAGACAAAGTTACAATTATGTGGTATTTATCCATACCGCACATTTAGTAGATTGCAATGGACTTCCAGATTAGAAGTTTGATGCCAAGCCATTTTTTCTGGAGAAAAAAATTTCTGGTGACATTGTACGTACTACTGCTGCAAAGCTTATGAAACACCTCTGGGTTTTGGGTAGACTAATGGAGTATGCGATAATACTCTTCCCCATTTATTACACTGCCAATTACACTGTCAACAGCACAGACATCTAAAGGGTCTTATTTATATATTGCTTTCTTACTCTGAGACTCTCTTTATATTAGGCCTTATCAAGTATTTTCCAGTGATAGATTTTTTATACTTCTAAGAATGGATATTGAATAGATTTAGTGGTTATTTTGGAAGTGTAATACCCAAAATTCTCTGTAGAAACTGCAGTACAACCACAGCACACTAATTCTATTTCACTTGGTATTTGTTTCCAATAGGGTTGAATTTGTAGGAGATAATCTTTGTTCCCATGAACAACAATAGATTCCTACCCTCTCTTTTAAAAACAGCACACTTACAAGAAATTTTAAAATTTTACCATTTGCGAATAGCTGCATCCAATACCCTGTATTTTCTAACACATGTAACATTGAGAAACATCCTTGCAATGAAATTGTCTCACTGTTTGGCTGTAAAGACACAGGAGACATTCTGGGCAAATGTGCTAAGAGAAGAGTGGAGAAGACAGCCATTTAAAAATACCAACAGAAAAAAGCATGGAGACTAGCTAACAGCTGAGTAACAGGATAGGCTGAAATGAACCTACAAATTCAGCCAAATAATTGTCTGGCTTTATTTTTTCCTCAGGTTCTCTGCAAGAAGATTTTATGTGAAAGTACATTGAAGTGGTAAGGTAACAGTAATTTTTAAAACCCCATTTTAAATAAAATGTCATTGCACTTTAAAGGTTATTTTTTAAAATATATGACAGCAAAAACCAGTTAAATTTTGAATTATCCCTTTGTTTCATGCCAGAGTAGTATTCTAAAAGGAACTTCAAAGGAGAGGGGTACTATAAGTCACTATCTTCCTATTTGATCCAAGAGATTATGATTTACAAAAGAACCTAACAAACAAACCACAACAGAAAAGGGGAAGAAATTAATTATCTGCAAGGAGGAACACTTCAAAGGCTGAACATGATTCCTTTCTCTCTTGTTAATACTACTGGCTTCTGATTCACACAAATGAGAAAAAAACCAAGATTTTTGTGTGCTTCAGTTAGGAGTTATATGAGTATGGACATCTATGTAGAGAGAAGGCTCTCCATGCGTGTGGTTGCATTCTCCCTCTGAAGGAGTCTGCCTCCTTATTGTCACCAAATGTGTAAGAAGCCTCAACCCTTTAGCTAAATGGTTAAAAAGGCAGTGTAAATAACCTCCAGGTGCTGCACAGAGTCATATTTCTGAAATTAGGGGATATTATTGTAAAATCCCCATATACTTGCAGCATACTTGGAGGTTTTCAGTAAGGATTACACGACATTCTTGGAACAACTAATACCCACTTTGTATTTGTTATGGGATATTAATTAACCTCAGAGATGACCCAAAGACGTGTATAACCTGTTTACCCAAGTTTTCATACCTTGGTCTGCTCTGTAGGGAATGCGCAAGCATGACTGAGGGCTGCACTTGCCTAGTAAGTGACACCAAACATAAAAGAGCAGATGTGTTCCCTCCTGGGGACTGTGGGCTGGTAGCAACGAAGGTGTTATATAGCACTTTGCAGCTCTGAGAATCCATCAGGAGATCTCACAAAGAATACTTCTCCAAGAGAGATCATCTGGCCAGAACCCTGCAGCAGAGCTGTTAGAGCTCCCAGGGAATTACTTTGCATACTTATGTGTCTAGACTTTTTGAATAATTTGTGTTATAGAGATACACCTCCAAAATTAGTCTAGAGAAGTATTTTCTCAAGAGTCTGAGGAGGAAGGCTTCTATTCAATTGTATTGATTTGCATTTTATTAAGTTTTCCTGGTATTACCAGTCAGGCAGTAAATTTATATTGGTTATATACCATACTCCATTGAAACAGTTTAGTACAGTAAAGCACACAAGTGCCAGTATCAGGGAGACCACTTTGTCCTCTGGCTGTCTGCATTCCAGGTTCCTCACCACCTGGAATATATACACAAGAATGCAGATTTTCTTTCTCTGTGATGATCACAGACTTGAATGTGCTGAACAGACAATTTTGAAAGGGTCGGCAATATGCATGCCTGTGGAATTATTGCTGGAGATGACTTAGAAATTAAATCTATATTCACATTTTTAGGAAAGGTACAGCATTGAAGAAACTTTCAGGGTCGAGTGTGATGGTCATGCAAGAGTTCCATCCCACAAAAGTTCCCTAGGCAGCCTTAGGTGTTGGCAACACCAGGGAAGCTTGGTGTGCTGACTCTAAGAGAAACTCTACGGAGGGTGGAGCGGAGTGGAGACACCGCTGCCAGGCTCTGTGATAAGATGGGAACTGGAAGGCACTATGGAACATGGAGATGGAGACTCACCCTGATAATTAGGATACATACCTTGTCAAAGACAATGCTATTGTACAAAGATACAATAACCTATTTAGTGTGTGTAATGGTGTGTAGTGGAGTACCTGGGAAGGGGCCCGCAGTCTGTCACCTTTTGACAAAATACTCATTATAATCCAATTATAATACTAAAAAACACACCTCCATCCCAAAGTTACCCACCTCCAAGGTGTGACCACCCCTCACTGAGCACGTGCTCTGAATTTTTCTTGGTCTATACCTTTAAAAGCAAAGTGAGAAACTTTTACACCAATTACAACAAAGAAATATATGACTAGAGTGACTCAAGCTCCACCTGTAAAGTAAAAATAGTGTGAAAAGGCTTAAGAGAGGAGGGGTGTTAGGGAAGATACCATCACAGACCTGCTCTGACATCTGGGATCAGTCGACGGGCTGAACCTCTCTTCCCCCCCAATAGGGATGCCTTTGGGTAAGATTTGGGCACTTGGCTATACCAAGTGTCCCCCCCCGGAGATTTAGCAACCTCTATAGGGTTGTTTTGTGATTTAATGCGCTTGTAGCCAGCTGTATTTCTCATATTAACACTTGGCTATACCAAGTGTTTCCCCAGGAGCTTTAGGAACCTCTATAGAGTTGTTTTGTGATCTAGCTCGCTTGTAGCCAGGCTATATTATTCATATTCTTGCTATTTGTACCATCTTTGTGGGCAGTAGTTCTATCACCGGCAATCCAAAAGAACTTGTGCATCTGTTGCTTTAATAAACTACACTATTCATTAATCTAACCGTAAGAGTTCTCATTGAATGCAACCAAATTCCTTAAAGGTGGCCGTGATAGTTCATGCAACACGGCTGGACTGAAAGTGTATGGAGTTACAAGTGCATCTGTAATCATTAGGATTATATATATATACATATATATACATTTATGTGTGTATATGTATATATATTGAACACGATCGGACTTGTAATACAGGAAATTGGGCATCACTCAGAATCTAAGCCTAGCCGCCCCCAGCCCCTCTGATACCTGAGGACTTAGAGAGGTGCACTCTTTGCTGGATAAAAAACCGGCTGGACGGTTGAGCACAGAGAGTTGTGAATGGAGTAAAATCCAGTTGGCGGCCGGTCACAAGCAGTGTTCCCCAGGGCTCAGTTTTGGGACCGGTCTTGTTCAATATCTTTATCGATGATCTGGATGAGGGGATTGAGTGCACCCTCAGCAAGTTTGCAGATGACACCAAGTTGGGCGGGAGCATTGATCTGCTCGAGGGTCGGAAGGCTCTGCAGAGGGATCTGGACAGGCTGGATCGATGGGCCGAGGCCAACTGGATGAAGTTCAACAAGGCCAAGTGCCGGGTTCTGCACTTTGGCCACAACAACCCCATGCAACGCTACAGGCTTGGGGACAAGTGGCTGGAAAGCTGCCCCGCAGAAAAGGACCTGAAGATGAGCCAGCAGTGTGCCCAGGTGGCCAAGAAGGCCAAGGGCATCCTGGCCTGTATCAGAAATAGTGTGGCCAGCAGGAGCAGGGAAGTGATCGTGCCCCTGTACTCAGCGCTGGTGAGGCTGCACCTCGAATCCTGTGCAGTTTTGGGCCCCTCACTACAAGAAGGACATTGAGGTGCTGGAGCGTGTCCAGAGAAGGGCGATGAAGCTGGTGAGGGGTCTGGAGCACAAGCCTTATGAGGAACAGCTGAGGGAGCTGGGGTTGTTCAGTCTGGAGAAGAGGAGGCTGAGGGGAGACCTCATCGCTCTCTACAATTACCTGAAAGGGGGTTGCAGAGAGGTGGGTGTTGGCCTCTTCTCCCAAGTGATGAGTGACAGGACAAGAAGAAATGGCCTCAAGTTGCACCAGGGGAGATTCAGACTGGATATTAGGAAAAATTTCTTTACTGAGAGAGTGGTGAGACACTGGAATAAACTGCCCAGGGAAGTGGTGGAGTCACCATCACTGGACGTATTCAAGGAACGTGTGGACGTGGCATTGGGGGACATGGCTTAATGGGCATGGTGGTGGGTTTTTTTTTTTGGTTGGTTGGTTGTTTTTTTTTTGGTTGATGGTTGGACTTGATGACCTTACAGGTCTTTTCCAACCTTAGTGATTCTGTGATTCTGTGACAAGCTGGAATGCAAGGGGGTTTATTTTCTGCCAAATTGCTCAGTCCTTTAACATGACAATGCCAGATACAGTAGGGCATCTTTAAGCCTATACAATTGTACCAGCATTCTTGGCCATCTGTCCCACCTGAAGGTGCAGAGATGAAAGAGGCCAGAGATAAGATAGGACTGATCTAACAAGGAGAGTATACAAGTAACTGGAATGTTGGACAGTGAGATTTTGTCTCCGCAGTCTCTGGCTCTACATGGAGATGACCCTGAGTACTAATCCAGACTAGGTCCTGATGTTGAAGACTAACCTAAACCTAGTAAAATGCTGTGCTCTGCAGAAGTACTCAAGTTAGGGTTTTAAGACACTTGGCAAGAAAGTATTGAGTCTTCTCAGTCAAATGCACTCAGCTGCAGAGGTGTGTAACAATTATTCCTATCAGGAACATGACACACGCATTGTCATCTTCCTTAGTGTCCTAAAATCTGGCAAAGCAATGCTCCCATTCATTGAGCTTGACCCTGTGTTCCATGACAAGGGATGGAAGCTTTCAGAGCTGTAGCCTGCCAAAGCAAAGAGGCTCAAATCCTTCTGGCATCCTCTGTAATGGAAAAAGACATAGAAGTAGTAACAGTGGGGGAAGTGAAAGAGCCAATGGGTGGAAGAAAACAGAGCAGCGAGAGCTGTTCTGGAGCATCTAAATGTCTTGATGCAAGAGCACCAGCTCCATGACATTATCTTTCATGCCTTGGATAGTGAAGGTTGCCAAAGTGGGACACAGATTTTAGCAACATTGGGAGAAACAAAGCAGGAATAGGCAGCATTTGCATGCAGGCACATACTTTCTGAGCAATTAAACCTTTTTAGTTCTGCAGGTTTCTCTGTGATAACTTAATGCTGGTACAGTTTGTCATATCTTTACAATGTGATAAGCTTGGAGAGAGCAGGGATTTCACAGTAAATGGAGGTACAGTGAAAGTGCCTTGTAGGGTTCACACCCCATATATCCATGTATTTAAAAATCCAAGTAATTTTGGATGATATCTTACATTTTAATGTATTAGTTAAAATATATTCATGGTCTAAAATTAAACAGCCTAGGGTGATCATATGGTAGAGGATAAAATATTAATCTCATTATAATTACAGAACTTAGATATAAAAGATTGAAATCTAGTAATGTTGCATTTTGAAAAAAAGACTGTATTGTAAATCTGGAGGATCATGTAAGTAACATCCATTCTAGGATTTTAAAATATTATTTCCTAGCATAAATAAATGCATTTTGTGTTGGATTCAACTTTTTCCTCAGTAAAACAAGCAAACTAACAGTGTCCTTTCAGTGAGTGGTGGCATCATGGTATAAAGAATTTCCATACTAAAATGTACATTACAATTGATATATTTTTATATCATGTATACAAATTTGAAATATGGTGTGTTTGCAATAATACTACATAAGTGATGGAAGCAAATGCTTCCCTCTCTGCCAAACACATACACACAGCAGAAAACCCCCTTGAACTCTAGCACAAGGAGGATGTGAAAAATAGCCTAGAGAAGAGGCAATGTAACATCAGTTTTCAAATAGGCAAAAGGTTGCTACAAGAAGAGACATTCTGGGTCCATCCACTCTGTTCTTCTAAATGTAGTGCTCTCAGAGGACATAAAAAAGCCTGTAATTTGTACCAAACAACAGCAATCCACCTTTGTTATGTACTCCCTCACCTGTTTAGTGGACATCTTCGAAACAGCAGGTCTGAATTATGGTGGGACTATATGGCTGGGAGCTATCATGGAAAAAACATTGTTATGAGAGAACTAGAGAAGCTGCTTAACTTTAAATGAGGACAGCTCCCATTCTACCTGTGATTTACTATTAACTGCAATGACATCAAGGTTTCCTGACTCAATAGCTTCTGAAACACAAGTTTCTGGCCTCTCTATGGCCATAAAAAGCCGTAATAACATTATAATAGGATTTCAGATTGGAGAAAGGAATGTAGGAAGCAAGTTCAAATACCACTGGGCAGGTTCATTATAAGAGAACGTATGGCTATAGGCAGAAGATCAACAAATCAAAATATATGTAAACATAAACTTAATTCTGACTTCAAAATATGCCTGTAAAGGAAGGGATACAGTCAGATAAGCATAAAGAAATCTAGAGGCAGCTATTGCCAAACACCTCAGCCTTTTGCTGCCTCATTTCAAAGTCCAGAAGGGATGGTTTAGGCATCAGCTCTACTAGACAAATAAAAATGGTAAGGGGTGTTAGATGTAGATCCCTTCCCTCATTTTATCTTCCAGACAGAAGCTGTTGCCCTAGAGCACACTTCTTGTTGCATTTATGATGCTTCCTTTGAATTTTTTTGTCACGTGAGCAACTCGTTCAGCAATAGCATGAGCTTCTGGGTCTGTTTTATACTCTGAATCTCATTAGACAGGTGACACATACCTGTCTGGGAGGTCCAGATCAGTACCCACTTAATAACGTGTTGTCATTTTAATGGTCCTTTCTTTCACTTTACAGTATTGCTATTTCATGGTTATAGCACCCAGCAGTGCTAAAGAGCAGCCAAGCACAAGGCCCTGTCAGGAAGAGGTCTCTATTTTTAAAGCATTTTGATTATAGTATAGACCAAGAACTTGCACGAGAAGGTGCAGGTCTGTGCCTAAATTCAGGTATAATGAAATTCGTATGGATGGGAGGAGGGTAGAATGAGAACACACAGATGATAAGGACTCTTCAGATAATCAGTTTATTGAGATAATGCATGTGACAAAAATGTGTAGGTGGATTTTCTCCGTTCTTCTCTGCGTAAGGTATTTTGTCGGCTATGTTTGTGCTATCCTTGTTAACTTCAGAATGGTCCTTATATACAGAGGTTGGATGACCAAACCTCTAGTAATTTACTCTTCCTTGCTATGTTATTTAATTTGTTACCATTTCAAAATACATAGGAATGTTAGATCTACTAAACACTATTTCAGCTCTGGTGAGAGTTACGAGTTCACTTTAGCTTTGTAATGATGAAGGAAAACCTCTCCAGCAAAGTAAGGAATAAATTATTTTTAGTGAAAGAAAACAATTGTTCTTTTTGTAAGTAGGAAAATGAACACAGTTATTTAGACATACCTGCGATGTAGGAAGTAGTGATCCATGATATCCTCTCAGAGTAATTAATGTAAGTAAGTGGTGCAATAATTTTAGAAAATCTTTTGATCACGTCTGCACAAAACATGTATTGGTCATATTCTACCTGCCTCTTTGCTTTTTTTATTTTATATTTTTTAATTTGCTCTTTTGCTAGAGCAAGCTAAGGTTATTTGTACATCTGAAGTCAAGGTTTGGGGCATTTCAAGCTCCACTCAGCCCCAGCTGAAGAGATTTCTACTCTTCTGATGAGATATCTTAGAAATATCTTTTCCAACCTTGAAGAAGGAAATGTTCTGTAAGAACATATATAGGAACATATATGCCTATAGCCAATTTTGAACCTTTACAATAGCTAAAATATGTTGGTTTCAATTGGCACTGAGTATTAGGTTCTGGTTCTGCAAATCTATAGTGTTATATTATACATACATTTAAATAAACCTGCAGAAAGTAATATATGTATATTGCTTTTTGTAAAAGTAATGTAAATCAGAGTTCTGACTTGCTTTCTAATTTGGGGAGGGGGAGATGGATTCATTTTTTTGTTTTTTTTAGTATTTGACATTGGCTGCCAATCACGTTGTCATCAAATGTAGTCAAATATGATGATCTTTCCTTCAGTCTTGTCAACAAAGCAGATGGCATTCTACTCTTCATTGTTTCTCTAGTTTTCTGTTCAAAATGCTGTAAATTAGATGAAATTTAACGTCTTCCATGTATCAAGATTGATTTTTTTGGTAATTAGATATTTGAAAAGCCTCCAGCAACTTTGACTCTATTCTCCTTTTCCTCCATGTATAAATCAGCACAAATCAAATGGAAACCTACACTTGTGTCACAAGCTGGCACTGAAGGTACTAAGCTGTGGTTTTCTGGTGTCATGAAGAACAGGAGAGTTTAAGGAACCCTTTCCCTTCTACAGGAAATAAAGTCAGGCTTTTTTTTTTCTTTGGCAATGGATTGCTTGCTAGGTGAGAAATACGTGAAAGTGCTCTGACCCGACTACCAGTTCATTTCATGCAACCCATTTGAACCACTTGCATTTTTAGGAGTCAGGAAGAAGTATTAGTCATGCACACTCCAGGTGACAGAGAAACTGTGCACAATGGATTTCTGTAGCAGATGTGCATATGGCAGTATTCCTGTTTTCCTGCCTTCTCCATAACAGTTGAGCTAAAACTTGATCTCGTGTCCAGTTAAACACATCCAGCTGTTAAATAACTAAAAAATGGCAGTTGTCAGGGCTGCATCCAAACCTATGGTTGCAGCAACAATAGCAAGAGGGAAAAGATTGCACAATCTCTGTTTATAGACTGTCCTTTGGCTTTTCCCATCCGCATACCAAAGCAAGTAAACTGCTGTTAATCTTAACATGAGCAATCTGAACAGGAAATTAGACCTTGTCCATTATTTATGAGGATGGGTAGAAAGTAAATAATCTTTTTTAGCATTAAATTGCAAATTCGGAGAGAGATATGCTGGTTTTGGATGATATGACACAGAGAAATAAATCTTACTGCTCTCCCAATTTAACATATCAGATTCTAAAGGCATAAAAGTGTTTTATTTCCCGCATCCCCTTTGATTACCTCCCTTTTTTGGTCTTACATGTTAATGCCTTTACTCTCTGTTGTTTTGCAAGAGATGGAGGTAAAACTTGGGTATACTATCAAGCTGGAAGAAAGAAACTATAGGCCCTAAGCCTCCTTTCAATTACACCAATGCAAAGGAATAATTTAATTGAAATCAATGACATTTCCCTGGTGTGAGACCTGCTGACAGATACAAGCCCTCTACTAACAATCTAGTAAAGTAAAAGATAGTTAATGGATTTGTTGTTCACTGTGTGCAGTGGCAGCGTCTGCTTTTCCATTGCCAACATCTAAATATGAGGCCACAATAAAATCTGCTGCTTGTGCAGCTGCCATTGCAAATCTGGTGCTTTGATATAAAGGAGAAAATAAAATGTGACAATAAAATGGTTGTCTGCCATTGGCAAATTTTAAGGGCTTCTTATTTAACAAGAGACATTCTTTCCCCACTCCTTCATGGTGTTTTTGGTTCCCTCCTTCACCCAGAGTCACTTTTAAAGTCTTGTTTCCTGAATGATGGTAGGAAGATTAATCCTTTTGCAAAGAAATAAGGGCAACTTCCCTTAACTGTGCTCCAAGCTGCTTTCCTTGTTGCCATCACTCTGCAACCACTGTATGAAATGGTCCATATTTACAATCCAGAAAGACAACTTTTTGAATGTGTTGGAGGCTATTGACCCTAGAAAAATAAACTTGCATTTCCATTTATCTACTACCCTGGAGTCTTCTCACTTACGTGTTATGGATCATTGTCTGCACAGAACATCAAGCTTAAAAAAACAGGCAAAAAGGCTGGATACACATGTTAAATGTAGAGGAAAAGAGCTTCTTGCATACCTCAAAGTGCTTTCTGGGGATGCTGATGTGAACTCAAACAGAAAGTCCAGTTTTCTAAATGTCAGTGATAGAGCACACTCCCAACTATGCCTCCAGTTTTAATTTTCGTAAGTAATGCTGGCTTTCTTCTGCATCACCACCCCAAATATTTAGTTTTGATCTGGTAGCTTTTTAACTCAGTGTTTTCCCTTTTTGCTTTCCTCAGGGAAGCTACACTCAGGAGTGTAGCCTGGAGTCATTTAGTTCTTTTTTACAAGATGTTGCCTTTAAGAGTATATTATTATCAGGAAAGATATTTTTCTACTCCATTGCATACTTTTCCCTGTGAACTACTTCCATTACGGAAGAATTCATTAGCTGATTGACTCCTGTCTCTTTCCTCATGGAAGCTGGTAATGTCATCTATCAGATCTCAGTCTAAATCCCAGTCCAACTCAATGTTGTATGGTCATGAAAGAGCAGGCTAAGCCTATATCTGTACTGATGCATAGTGAGAACAAGCAGGAGAAAATTGGGTCTTTGTTCAGGAACTACAAATTCCTTATGTGCAGCACTAAGTCCCTTCAAGAAAATCAGTTGGTAGCTTCCTCACATGTACAGTAGGGCATATCTTCTTGTAATGAAAATGGTCATTGATCCACTGACATTACTGGAACTATATGGATCAAAACCAATTAAGGACCTGGCCCTGTAACCCTGCTTTTCCATGCTTTTTCTCATGAAAAGACAGCAGCGACAGTTTGTCATCACTGTTCAAAACAGAAACATCTCTGTGAGAAGCACTAAACAGAGTAGGGCATACCTGAGCTGCAGAGACCATCGATATGGCCTTCAACACCCTTGCTGCAGATGTGCATCAGCTTAAACACAGCACAGTGCCATATTATGTTGCTGTATGGTTTTCAGAAGCCAATTGCTATCTCCACCAGGGACTAGAGCATGTGGAGCTACCAGCTCAGTTAGAGCTGTCATGGGTAGCAGTGAAAGTAAGGGTTACATGGCTGAGATATACTGTTCTTCTGTCTAGCATTTAACCATGATGGCAGATCAAGGAGGGAGTTACTTTTTCTGCCGCTCTCTTACTGCTGCTATGAAGCAGCAATGAAAAATAATGGCTAAGAGGTTTTTTTAGGCAAACTGCGTATAAATTTCCCCTAAAATATAAAAGAATGGTGATTTCATTAGTCCTAAGAGCTGAGAGTCCAAGGACAGGTAAAAAAAAAAATCATGCAGATTGCTTAGGACTAAGCTTTTTCTACATCTTTTGTAGGCTTCTGATCTCTAAACACAACTAGGGTTGATACAGAAGAGAAGATGAGGTTCAGTTGCTTTCCCATCAGAAAAGTTTGCTCAACTCCATTCTAGTGGGTTTTTTGCCCCGTGTCTGGGGGCTGTTCACCAATAAAATCACATACATTCCAGAAACATAATCACCAGCTTCATCTTTTATCCAGTCTTTCAGGATCAATAAACCATTTGCATTTGAAATGTTAGTAAATTCTTAATCCATCTGCATAATTTTAAACTGGCTGCAAGGTTACCAGCTGCAACCTTTGCTATGCACTTGGACTTCAAACCTATGTTGTCAGTATCATTCCTTCTCCAGGTGTATGCAAGTTACTTAACTAGTTCCATCTGTTTAATAACTAAAACAAGGTTATGTGTGATTATCATAGATCTGCAGATGATGACAGAGGATATTAGCTGAACTCTTGCTTATATTTACTGCTTAGGAAATACATTCTGCTGCAGATTGGAAACGTCCTTCTCCTTTTAAGTTTCCTCTATTGCAACCAGAGCAGATGTAGGCTGATAAACATAAAAGGCAGACTGCAGGATGTTGAAAGGTCTTGAAATAACATTTGGAGCCTGTATAAAATTATGTCCTAACTATCACATATAAGGTGCCATATATCCATTTTTTACACAACTAGTTTATGTTTCATACTTAAAAATTCTTTAGCTAAAAGTTTTGAAAATGAATGCCTGTAATCGGACATTTACACCTGTATTCAGACACATAAATAAAAGTACATGACAAAATACATAGATAAAGGTACATGGCTTGTTATTCTTTTAGACTCACAGCTTACGTGATGACTGGTGATTTTGTAAATAACATTTCTTACATAGAACAGCTACAGCAGGTCAGACAAGAAGGTGACCTTCCCCAGTATCTTTGCAAACGTCTAATAGTGGATGCTTTAGAGAATTAAAAATGACAAGCATATAGTGACAATTCTAGCAGTACATCCTCCCAGCTTCTGTCTGTTTAACACATTGGGGGCACCTCTTGGGTTGGAGTTTGCATCTGTAATAATATTTGATAGCCATTTACATGAATTATCTAGTAATCTTTTGAATCTCTTCATAAATGTGTTCTCCTGTGGCCATGAGTTCCACTGCTGAATTATTTATTGTGTTAAATTGTTCTTCTCTTTTGTTTCTTATTTAAGTCCCTAGATGTAAAAATAGTAGTGTGGCAAGGTCGATCCCTCCTGGTCTCTAATTATTCCTTCAGTATTTTAAGAATTATTTAAGAGTGCAATTTCCACTTGGAAAAAAATATGGTTCTCTTCTTTCTAGTAGCTCTTTAGTGCTAACTAGACTAAACTTTCCTCTCAGGTATATACCCTCCAGTAGCTGCCAGGAGGCAGACAATGACAGTACCATATGTCCATTTGTAATGTTCCCAGGTGGTAGGTAAATGATTTCTAAACACAGGAACAGATTTGTGATGTTTTAGACTCCTTACTCTGTAAGGAAAAACACTTCCCATATAGCTCACTGTTGTAAAAGCAAGTCAGTTTCTTCAAATAGTCTTAAAAAGTTGTTTCTCAAAATGCTAAAATTAGAACACACCTGAACATTTCAGATAAATTAGAATAAAGAAATGAATCCTCAGTAGGAGAATGTATTGCAGAAGCTCATAGATCTCTTCCTTTTCTAACTTCTGTTATACTGTCATCCATGTTTTTAAAAATTTGTTTCTGACAAACAGGAACCCTCTGATACCTATTAGACATATATAAGCAGCCTCTTAAAATGATGGTGGTGTTTGCTAATGGTACACCAGTACCTTTGAAAGTTTGCAAGGATTACCTGTCCAATCTGCACAGCAAATTTTAGCACTAGGTGAGAAATACATTTGCTGCTGGCCCTAGGGTGCCAAACCTACTATTCCTCCTTCACATCTCCTTCACTTTTGTGCTACTATTTCAAACTGCTTGTTAAGGAAAAGATCATTATGGCACAAGTATGCCTTTGAATTTTAAACTATCTGTTCTTCCTGCTAGAGAAAAGGCACATTTGGGTAAATCTGAAGATAAATAGGATTCCAAAGTGGCCGGTCATGATTTTCCTCTTCTTAAAAATGTCACAGCTGTCTAAAAACTAGATCTCTATCAATCTTACCAGGCTGAAAAGGGAGGCTGAAAAAATTCCTCATGTCCTTACAGTGTATACACTACTGAAGTTAGCCAACAAGGTTTCATTTTTGAGGGGTTCTTTTTAAAAAATTCTGACTTTTTGAGATAGAAACAGTAAAATAGAAATGTGCCAATTTTGATGAAAAAATATTTGGAGTATTTTAGATTCAGGATATGGGCTTCTGCAACAGGGGCACATGAGGAGAAGAAAGATCCCACAGCAGCTAATAGCCACTAACCAAGGCACTCATTTGGGATGAAAACAGGTCTGGTTAAATCATCAGTATGTTGAATAAGGAACAAGGACTCAAGCAAGCGCTGACATATCCTATGAGTGCCCTACACTGACATGATTGGCTTTACCAGGACGGGAGTCTCTCAGACTCTCCAGGTTCAGTTACTGTGCTTTGGGTAAGCACTCTACTGCTCTTGACACCAGAACAATGAACCCTTGTGATGGATGGTTAGAGTTCTCTCTTATTTAGAATATAGGAGACTCAAGTTGCTCGTCAGCTCAAGAAGGGCAGGACAGTGGAACTGTGCCTCTCACATGTAAGGTGTTGTTTGCCTTGACTTAAATAATCTGTGCTCAGCATGTCTCTCATTCTTTCTGAGAAAATATCAGCAATTCTTTACAAAGAGAGCAGCCAAAGACTGAAATCTCAGAATTTTTCATGCATTCTGGTTTCCCGACCAGCTGTAGAAAAGCATTCAATAAAGGGCCTTCCTTTGTAGAGGCAATAGGTTTTAATTATAAGGTACTTTTAAGAATGTGAAAAACACCGCAGTTTATTGGAGAACAAGATCTGAGCATTGTCCTTATAGCTACTGCTGCATCTAGACAGAAATGTTTCACCCCCAGAAAAGATTTCTAAACAATGCAATGAACATGTAAAAATATTTTCTGTAGTTTATGTGGCATATGCAATATGCAGTATGGCATAGATGTTCAAGTCGTTCAATATGGGATGATACTCATAACTTCAGCACTCCGGAATAACTAATCCTTCCCCTGTTCCTACTGCTTCTTATCACATTGTCAATCACATGTTCTTTATTCTCTGAGTGAAATACACTAAGATTTTTTTCTGCTTCTCTATCAATCTCCTTTAACCAAAATATGAAACCAATATGGTTAGAGTCACATTTTCAATCCATTGTATTAATGGGTTACAATTGTTCAGCACAGATTCTGCTCCTTCCTCCATAACTTAAACTAATCCTTAGGGGAGATGCAGAATAAACTTGTATCTTCAGTAAAATGCCAGTGATGTCTGCATAATGATACAACAAGGGATGAGAAATGAATGATACATAATCATCTTCTAAAAACAGCACTTGGCATTGCTCAGAATTAACTGCTGACTGTTCAGATCTTATAATTTTTACTGGCTATGGTAGTGGAGGTCATTGCATTTTTTATTAGTGTCTGCATGACCATAAGATGAGAGAAGTATAATTTGGCATAACTTCATAAAAAGGACATGTGTCCTGGTTTACAGCTATTATTTCTGTCCTGTGATATATTTTTGAGCTTTAAGGTGATCAGATTTCACTTAGTATGTAGACTAAGGGAAAATTGGCACCTTATAGGCAGTACATGAAACACTTGGCATCTACTGAAAAAGAAGTAAAACTGAATTCTTTTTTTTTCTCCTAGTCTGCAGAAGGAAAATTTATTTTTCAAAGTATTTCTGTGTAATAAAATTCTGATATTTTATTTACTTGTTTATCTTTCTTATTTTACTTATAATGAATGTGGGACTTAGTCTGTTTAGATATTTAAAATGGAGAGGTAAATTAAATAAAGTTTTATACCAGCGATGCACTGTGATTTGGGCTGAGTTGAAAAATCTGAATCTGGTTTAACATACAACTCTCCTTATGCGTCAAAGAAATATGATGACACTGGAATCACGAATTCTGGAACAGCACACTCTGTAAGTAAAAGGCAAGTATGGTTATGGAAGGAAAATATCAAATTTAGTTTCAGAGCTTGGATCCAATACTTCGGTTCAGGTCAAACTCCATTTATCTCTCTCAAATTTCACTTCAGAAATGTAGGTATTGCATACCCCGTTGTTAGATTCCCAGAAATGAAGCAGTTCCCGATAGCTGCTTTCCATTTTTTCATGCTTTGCTTCCCATCGTCATTTTCAATAAATCTGCAATGCAAACTGAAACTTCATATTTAATGTAGGGATAAACTTGTCTATTACTACTGAGATATTGAATTTAAAGCATGGGAAATTGTGTAGTCTCACTTCAATGCATTTTGCCATTGATGGTATCTCTCAGTTTACTCCTTAAATATTGGTGTTTGCTGAAAGCTGGATCAGAACCTGAAGTCAGTTCTCATTTGTCACCCTTACTTAGGCAACCTTCTCTGGAAATCAATGTGATATAAACAAGCAGGAATTTAAGCAATACTTCATAATTAGGTCTGTTGGAAAAAGGAACAGTGTGTGATAACAAAAGGCAGTGCTGGTTTGTGTTATTTCTTAGCGGTCTGGACAAAGCTACTCCAAGGGATGACACATCTCTCTTAGTCTCATTCTCTTGCAAAGCCAGTGGAAATGCTGTATATCGGATAAAGCAGTGAAGATAAAGATGACAATAGAACTGTGAAATAAAGCAGTAGGCCAGGTGCTGAGAAAACAGTCTGGTTTTTCTCTGTTTGTAGATAAAGCTGTGATTGACTTTAATCATTTCACTTGTACTAGGCATTAATTAGGACCTTAAGGTTTGACCAATACTGAATAATCACTCTAATAATCTACAATGTACAACCTAGTTATGCCATGGAAAGGGCAGGTTATAAATAACTTGGTATACAAAGCATGAAGACAGAGACCTCTCATTGTGTTTTTATCACTACCTTTTGATCTTTTATCCCTTTGATTTCTTATTGAAGAAAAGATAGTAATCTCGCATTAATATACTGCCTTTCACCTCAAAACACATCAAAAAAGTATACACACATAGTAGCATGTGTGTATAGTGTCTGTGAGTTTGTGTCTTACATAAATATGAGGCTTTTTATTTAATAGGAAGTAGCAAGGAGACAGAGGCTTAGAGGATGAAGTGGGAAAAAAACCCAAATAACCATTTTAAATTTGTTGGGCATTTAAGTCTCTAGAATATAATTATCCAGGTTGGACTGGTTCTGGGAAAGAGATTCCTGAACTTTTTAGGCCGTGTAGCACTCAGCATTTCTGGTTTATCACTGCAAAGCCACCATCTTCATGACAGTATGGTTGCGCAGACTGGGCACAGATCACTTACTGTGGCCTCCACAACACTTGCTGAGGATGCACTCAATCCCACTGTGCATGTCGCCAACAAAGATATTAAACAGCGCCGGTCCCAATACCAGTCGCTGAGGAACACTACTCATCACTGGTTGCCGCTTGGATATCAAGCTGCTGATCGCAAGTCTTTCACTGTGACCATCCAGCCAATTCCATATCTGCCGAGTGGCCCATCCATCACATCCATATCTCTCCAATTTGGAAACAAAGATGTCATGCGGGACAGTGTCAAATGCTTTGCACAAGTCCAGGTGATGAAGTCAGTTTCTCTTCCCATATCCACCAATGCTGTAACCCCGTTGTAGAAGGCCACCAAATTTGTCAGCGTGATTTGCCCTTAGTGAAGCCATGTTGGCTGTCACCAATCACCTCCTTGTTTTCCACGTGCCTTAGCGTAGTTTCCAGGAGGATCTGCTACATGATCTTGCTGGGCTCAGAGGTGAGACTGACTGGCCTGTAGTTCCCTGGGTCTTCTTTTTCTCCCTTTTTAAAAATGGGGTTATGTTTCCCCTTTTCCAGTCAGTGGGAACTTCACTGGACTGCCACAACCTCTCAAATATGATGGATAGTGGCTTAGCAACTTAATCTGCCAGTTCCCTCAGGACCTGTGGATGCATCTTATCAGGTCCCATGCACTTGTGCACCTTCAGGTTCCTTAGATGGCCTCGAACTTGATCTTCTCCTACAGTGGGCAGTTCTTCATTCTCCCAGTTCCTGCCTTTGCCTTCTGCTTCTTGGGCGGTGTGCCTTGAGCACTTGCCGGTGAAGACTGAGACAAAAAAGCTGTTGATGACCTCAGCCTTCTCCATATCCCAGGTAACCAGGTCTCGCATTTTCTTCCAGAGAGGGCCCACATTTTCCCTAGTCATCCTTTTATCACTGATGTACCTATAGGAGCTTTACTTGTTGCCCTTGATGTCCCTGGCCAGATTCAATTCTATCAGGTCTTTAGCTTTCCTAACCTGATCCCTGGCTGCATGGACAATTTCTCTGTATTCCTCCCAGGCTACCTGTCCTTGCTTCCACCCTCTGTAGGCTTCCTTTTTGTGTTTGAGTTGGTCCAGGAGCTCCTTGTTCATCCATGCAGGCCTCCTTGCATTTTTGCCTGACTTCATCTTTGTTGGGATGCATCGCTCCTGAGCTTGGAGGAGGTGATCCTTGAATATTAACCAGCTTTCTTGGGCCCCTCTTCCCTCCAGGGCTTTATCACATGATACTCCACCAAGCAGATCCCTGAAGAGGCCAAAGTCCGCTCCCTGAAGTCCAGGGTAGTGAGCTTGCTGTGCGCCCTCCTTGCTGCCCTAAGGATCTTGAATTCCACCATTTCATGGTCACTGCAGCCAAGGCTGCCCTTGAGCTTCACATTCCCCACCAGCCCCTCCTTGTTGGTCAGAACAAGGTCTGGCACAGCACCTCTCCTTGTTGGCTCCTCTATCACTTGGAGAAGGAAGTTATCATCAACGCATTCCAGGAACCTCCAGGATTGCTATGCCCTGCTGTGTTGTCCCTCCAACAGATATCAGGTGATTGAAGTCCCCCATGAGGACCAGGGCTTGTGAACGTGAGGCTGCCTTAGGTTTCCATCTTACTCTTCTTCGTGTATTAGAAATAAACAGAAAGGAGGAGGCTGTGTGGAAATAATAAATGGAGAACTTTGCAATGGTTGCCAATGCATAGAGTTAACAGACAAACTTAGTACTGTAAAATGGTATAGTAGAGTCTGAAGCAAAAGGAGGAAGGCAGAGTCTGAGTATCCTTGGGAGAGGAGGGAAGAAACACCTTTCAGGGTGTGCTCAGAGCCTTGCAGAAGTGATCTGAAAGCAACATTGATGTGCATGGAATGTAGGCAGGGAGTTTACAGTCTGATGAAATCTGTCCAAGCCTTTTTTCCTCCTCTAGACTTCAAAGAAAACATCATGTTACTCTAATGAATAGTGGGCCTAGAAAGGTGAGCAGTAAATAGCATTTTCTATTGTCCTATCATGTAAATCATGCTGTACAAATCCTTTTGATCTTGGCTAAGTCCACTGCATTATTGTGGGATGGTATAAGCCCTGCCAATGTCAACCCTGGTTACAAAAAGCATTCATTTTCCCAGATTAGCCATTTCCTTTTGGCGCTGGCAGCAGTTGAATCAGACTGGTTTCCCCAGAGCCCGGAGTAACTGTGATCTATGAGTTACTTTTTCCAGTTGATAATTTAGCCTGATCCTATGATCATAATAGCCAAGTTGTTGGGTTTTTTGGTTTTTTTCCCCATTAGCATCATGAGTATCTCCCTTTGTTCTATAATACCATCAACCTGGGATCTACTTTGGAACCACCAGTTCAGTGGTCCAGCAACTCACCATAGTCTTTTGCATACTAAGTATCTTCTTCCTTTGGTAAGATCTCTGCTTTAATCTGCATGGTAAACATAATGACTGACATAGGGCACACTCTGTCTCAGACTGACAAACACAAAAAAATCTTCACTGGCTTGTCACTTGCCTGGACAAGAATTTCTTTCTTTCACCAAGAAAAAACATTATCAAAAGCGGTGGGCCTTCAGTGGTGACAACTTCTCTGATGACTGTGAAGGTAGGGACATATCAGCCAAATTTGTTGAATTTTATGTAGTCAGACTCAGAAACAGGGTGTATTTTTAGTTGAGAATTAGTAAAAAAAAAAGTTTTAAATTCTTACCCCTTGATGATACAATGTAGCATCTAGAGGTTCCTTCAGGCCAAACGGTTTTGAAACAATTCATCAAGGTGAATTTGTAATAAAGAATAACAACTAGTGGCAGATGAGTGGGTGCTTAGGGACATTGTTATACATGGGGAACCAGATCCTAGTCAGGGGCACAAAATGTGGGGAAATGTCTGCAGAGGACATTTGTAGCACTTATTTTTATGAAGTGTTCCCAAATATTCTGTGATTTCATTCAGATGTGATAAGCTGCAATTAATTTTGCCTTTGCAGAGGTATATGCCTTTCTGGGGTTTTTTTGCATTATTCATTATTCAAAGGTTGGCCTTGCCATTTGTCTGCAGAATGAAGTTCAGATACCTCTGAGATCTTCTCTTCAAAACTGTGAAAACCATTCTGGGTACAATAACCAGACAGTCTTCCTACCAGTTTTCCTAGCAGTCTTCCTACTGTCTTTTTCTAGCTCTGAGTATAACACTTTTAGAGGAAGAGGTTGTGAAATAGGCCATGTGTGTCTATCATAACTGAATTAGATGTCCACCTCCTAGTTATCTGTAATACTTTAGCAAGTTCTTTTTTCTTGGCTGGGTTTCTCAAGCCTATCACTTTTCTTCTTCAGAAAGAACCTTGGATTTTGACCTCTCTTCACAGGTCTTTTCCCAGACTAGTTTCTTAACATTTCCAACACTTCTCATTTATTTCTCCCCAGCTGTCACACCATACCAATAGATTCATGCAGTAAACATCTCAACGATAGACTAACCTGAGAGAATGTAAATCAGCACAGAGCTGCTCAAAATCTGTCATGATCCCAATTTATGAATTGGGATCTAGCCCAGAGGTCTAGAGGTTTGGACCTCAATCACAGTCATTTCACAAAGAAATTTGCAGCTGGTTGTGTGTACCAATATCTGCTCTATAACAATCTTCATAAGTAACTAAATCTATTGTTCAGTTTCAGGAAAATTCAGTGTTACCTCTTAATAATTTGTCTTACCTATTGCCCCCACCATTTCCTAGACAGAAAACAGAAATGCATTGCCAATAAATCCTCATTTGAAATGAATGTGCAAGGCATAAAGAAGTGCTCTGTGTGTGTGTCACGTTTGTGTGTATGACAGAAAGACAAAGCTTTTGGAGAATGGTATTAAACCAGCTAATACAGTTGGGACAAAACATTAGGCCTCACATTTTTGTGCCTGGAAAATTGTCCATTTTTCCTAACTGATCTAATAAAAGGATGTGCCTGTCCTACGGACCTTGCTTTATCAGAACTATAACAATAATTTTTTTATGCATCATAGTTTTCTCAACTCATGACTTGCTAGCAAAGCAAACTCATATGCAGTAATTAATCTGGCACTGCAATTCTGTCAGCACAGGGGAAATTTGAATGACATGAAGGAGTGGATATGAGAGACTGAACTCAGAAACATCCAAATGATTCACTGAAAACTAAATGAAGATTTAGAGAATCCACCTGTTCATCAATCCTGAGACAGTAGTGAATAAATGTGTTTTAGTAATGATCCAAAGAAACAACAAAACACAGCCTTCTGTTATTAGGACTGACAGCAATAAGAGCAGAAGAAAAAATGCAGTGAATTACATGCTGCCCGTATTGGATTAACAAGTGAGTTATTCAAACAAAGATGGAGAACACAAAGTGAACTGATACTTCTTTTTATGCCTGATAGGGCAAAAACTACATGCTTGACTTATGCTGAGCATGACCTCTTTATAATCATCCTCCTGCAGACTTAGTGGAAATTCTGCAGTCAGATGTTCATTGCAGCATCTGGCCTTCAAACAGGACCATGCCTTTCTATTCTACTGTAGAGCAATGCGTGCAGTCTGGTACTCGCAATGTGAATAAATGTGTCAGAATCATGACCTTCATTTTTAGCAAAGTGGATAAAAACTAGGGATTTGAGCTATAGCAACCTCTTTTTATCTGAAATGTTTTGTGCAGTTGGAGGTCATCGGAGTTCCTCTCTGATTTTATAAATATTTCTGAAAATTCAAAGTAGGATTACATAATTCTATGATGTGTTCAAATCCACTACTACTGTTTTCATGCTGGATAGCTAGCAAATTACAGCACTGTGTGTGTGGTAAATAATTCAAAATTATTAACACAAGCAATGACTGATATAACTATCTCCCTTTTGAAAACAAAATTCCTTGAAATTATTTGCCCTTAAAAAAAAACCCCATTCTTGTTGTGAGATAACTCATTCCCATTTCTTCTTAGTGTCACTAATATCTTGCCCCAGATCTTTCAAAGATAAGACAAATAGGCAGCATTCTCAGAAGCATGAAAGTAATAGAAACATTTAAATCCTGGCAGACAATTTCTGAGGAACAGTTTTTAAAGCAATATAAACAAGGCAGACTAGGAGGGCAGAATTGTGTTTTAACAACCAGGATATAGAGGCTGACAAAGTTCAAATGAGAAAGATGGAATTGAACTGGTTCTGGCTAGTAAATGAAATGGTGACTCACCTGTATTTTTCTGTTAAAGAAACGCATAAAGACTGCCTCGCTTTATCAGCACGTTGCCGTTATTTCCAGTGGCATATACTGTATATTCGATTAGGCAGAACCTCACACTGAAACTCTGAGCCTCTAGACTCTCCTGTGTCCTCTTGCTGTACTACAACCTTTAAAATAACCCCTCATTCATATCAACGTTTGTAAATTTGGCCAGGTTTTGAACAAACCTAGGTCTGTTTTTCGATTGTGTCTTCCCCCACATTATCCATTCAAACAAGAGTAATGTGCAGAAAAATACAAGTGTATTCATTTATATTTTAGTGAACTTGGGCAGCTTTTTAAGTAGGAACAAATAGAATCCTTCTTCTAGCAGAAACTGTACCTTGTTGAACAAGAAATCCCTCCCCGGTCATCCCCTTGAATCATCCCAGTTGCTAAAAAGAGTGGTGGTAAGACCAGAAAACTTAGTATGACCTGTGTCTTATCTATTTACTTCTGTAATCAAGGTGTCTGATGAAAATGGGTAAATATTGTTTGCTAGAGCATACTCTAGGTATGCTTCCTTAGGTAGCTTCTTTTTTCATTAATATTGCCTATACACAAAAATTCACGTCTTAAATATTTCATGAACATTTGCTGGTTTGCAAAACAGTCTTGAAAATAAAATCTGATTTTAAGCATAATGCAAGGAAAACTAATTCTGCAAGAGGAAGCTGTCTGCTTCAAAGCCAGTACCAAACACTTTTTTTTTTTTTTTGCAAGGGCATAATGTCCTTCCAGACAAAAAAGTCTGATACTTTATAAAACTTTTGGGAATGTGCATCTTCTGAAGAAATTACTTCTTACTCTTTCTGTACAACACTTAGCACTGTTGTTGGTCCCATGACTGACTGGCACAGCTCCATGCTATTTTTAGTATTTCCTCAGAATTTCATTGCTCTCTTTAGTTTTTTCACATTATGGACAAAAAACCTGATTATTTGTATGTCTGCTATAAAGTTATTAACCTAGGCTGTTTGCTTCATGGAAACAAATATAACTTCAAAATGAGATGCAAACTTTAAAGTGGGCTGTTTCCCTCCCTGATTTATATTCCTTCTATTTCTTAAGTCTTCCCTGCCCTTAAGTCACAAAGTTGGCCAATTATAATTACACTCCAAAGGAAACTGTCCCTAACAGGTTTTGATCTAATGCAAAAGATCTCTCAGTTTTCATTTCATTTCCCTTTGTATTCAGGGACATTAGTTATTTATAGCCAGATAACTATTTTTAGTCATTCTACTGGAAAAGATAGGAAGAAAGCAACAGGTAAAGAGAAGGTAAAACCACTTTGGAAGCTAACAGAAAAAAAAATTGTTTAGAAAGCAAAATTCTGACTTGGGTCTGAAATAAAGTTCCTGATCCTTGGAGACAACAGCAGGGCTTATATTGATGTCAGCTGGACAGTACCAGTGCCCAAAGGTCTTGTGATGCCAATGCAGATGCTAAGCACACTGCTCAACAGGTTAGTGGGGTTGGAGGGATATGCCTAATGTTAACAGCGTGGTCTTTCTAGCCTGTGCTGTATAGCACAGTTAACCATAGTGACTACTGAGACGTCTCAGGGCAACCACCCAGAGCAGGAGCAAACTTGCTTACCACACAGCAAGAAGCTGTCTTTCTCCCAGTTATATTCGCCCTCTTCAGTAATGATCCATGCAGAAGAAGGAAATATTTTGATTTTTTAACCAAAATGAAATCAAGCCTCAAAATCAAATCTGATTTTTAACTTTCCCAACTATAGTGTTCACAGAATTGTGCTCCAAGCCCTTTTTTATAGTGATCTGAAGCTCAGGTCTGAACTTCAGCACAAATTTTACTGTCAGATCCAGAGGAATTTGTTCTGGAATTCACCTTGGGTAACATGGCAAAATCCTTTTCAGGAGCTAGAAACATACACTTCTGTAAGTGTATGTTCTACGTGAACATCTAGCACATTTATAAAGAGTGCAAAGGAATGAGAGAGCCAGTAGCATCAATGGAAGTAGAAAAATACTGGTAGATCAGCATTATGTGAAGCATGACTGTGTCTTTAATTTTTTATTTCTTTTTTATAACTTCTGGTGGTGTTCAAAAAGACATTTGACTAAGCTTGTCTCTTTAGACTAAATTTTCTTTTGCCTGGGTGTATTCTGTTCCTCATATACTCTTTCTTGCCTTGGCTAGGAGAGATAGGAAATAAAAATCAGGAGGAAACAGGAGAATCAGTTCTAGTTTGCATTAGTAGTGATGGAGTCAGAGCTGACTTTAATATGGGTAATGTGAGAACACAGATTTTTCCTGACAGCCAGACAGAGAAGCTTTCGTAATTGAAAAAACCTGTAGTGAGTAATGAAAATATATGTATGTGCATATATGTATGTGCACGCAGCTGACAAAGAAAAACAGGTTCTTTCACTCCTTACTTTAAGAAATGGAGAATTGCAACTCTCCATTAGGTAAAGCATTTCTTGGAGGAGATGAATAAACAAGCTCCTAGCAAGCCATTGGTGAAGGCTGAATAGGGCTGAGATGAGGCAGGTGCCACACTGAATGACATTATAAATCAAAATGCACCAAATAAATAAAATCACTGGTTTGAAGAAGCTGATTAAGGGTTGGCTAAAGTTTGGCTTTAGTCTGTGATGAGCCTGAGGAGACTCATTGGAGGCTGGAAGGGTAGAGGAAGAAGAGGTTTAGAGATTTCTCATTGAAGAAGTAATGGAGGATGAACTCCAAAGATTCAGCTGTCTGACACAGAGGTACTAAATAATTAAAGCTGGCAGTTGTCTAGGTTGAAAATGGTTATATCAAAACTGAAATGTGGTCAGTGTCTCCTAAAATAAATTTAGAAAGAGAAGGGAAAATTTAAACTATTGAATACAAACGTGTCGCATGAGTCCTAAAATTCCATGGACAGATTATATTACTTCGTCTTTTACAAAAGTCCTTTGTTTTCTGTTCATTTCTTCATTCTTTCCTTCAAACCTTCCAGCATTAACTGCAGTGGGAAAAACTACTCGTGGTCCTCATTTAAGACAAAGCAAATTGAAAAAAGAACAGCACTAGCACATATGCATTCTTTTTGACTGAATACAGTGTTGCATTTACTTTTTCCTTAACTAATTTTATTTTTGAATGGCAGCTTAGGAAAAAAAAAATTATATACTGAGATACCACTCACACAAGTGCAAAATTCAGTAAACTGTTAAATGTGTGAATCTGTTAAAATTTTGCCTGCTCCATTACATGCACATGACCTAAGTTGAAGATCAGCATATTTAAAAACTTGGACATAATTGTGCAGTCCTGAGGGAGTGAGGCTTAATAAGTAGTCATACTTCTTCCCACTTTGTTATTACTAGATTATTGCTTTCTTATTCCACTATCTTAACTTACATAACTTGACTGTTCAAATAGAAATTCCTTGACTTGAAAATAAGCCACATTCAGTTGGCTCTACAACTTTTGCCTCAGAGGAAAATTTTTAATAATGTAAACCTCATGAAACCACAGACATTTGCATAGGAAGAGAAAAGAATGAGGCAAGTATTTCCACTTTGTCTTCAAGAGAACAAGGGGTAAGTAGGGATGTTGTATTTTTTGTTTCTGTGTCTACAGTTCTTAACCAAATGCTTTAACATTTCTGAAGTCCTTATTCAAGCAAAATTATTAACTTCAAAGTCTGAGAACATGGCCACAGGCCTGTAAAACCATTAGGATCATCTTGGTTTATGTGTTGTAGGACTGTGAATTGCTAGAGGGCGGTTAATAACAAGGTTGAATTTAGCATTCAAAACAGAATCAGACAAATAGATTGGAAACCTACATTTTCCATGTTCAGCAAGGAAATTACAGGACAGACAGGAGCACTGTAAACTCTTAAATGGTCTAAGAAAAATCCCTTGGTTTTGAGCTGAGAAGCTTGCCGCTAATGCCAAAAAAATAGTTGACTCAGGCACACTGATGAAAGAGGACACAGACGCTACGTTGGAATTGAGCTGCATATCACAACATGTATTTACTGCTGCCTGTGTGCACATACACACATGGACATAATTTGTGGTCTATCCTGCGAATTAAAGGCATGGCATGACACTCCTAGTGAGGGATTCCCAAATCCCACTCAGGTTGGTTGTTTTGAGAGAAAGGAGCCCTGCTCCTATCAGTCCAGGCTCAGCGTTTACCAGCCTGACTCCTTACACTGCTGCTACAAGGCTGGGTGAATCATTTCTCCAAATTTCACAGCCTGAATACATCCATTTTCATTCCAAGGATTGGCCTGTTACTATCCCAACGCATTGGATTCTGTTCATTTCAGAGTGTGACCAATGTTCAGCTAAACACCTTGCTTGAAGCGTGACACATTATCAACAAAATCACCCACATTTAGGACGTCCCTTTTTACCGGACATGAATAAGAAGTAAAAACATTTGCTGATCCATCCTTTCCAGGAAAATCCCTACATGACTCTCGCAAATACCAGCAACTGTACTAGATGCACTGAGTAACTTGTACTTGCTTTAAGATCAAGACAAGGTGGATGGTGTGCTTGCTTTCTCTATTGTATCTTCAGAGGTGATAGAGCTTGCCAATAGGCTAAAGACCTGCTTACAGGCTTCTGCAAACCTGTCACCCAGCGGTTGCATCTGGTTGACAGTGGCAGGGTTATTACGAGTCCCCAAGGAGTGGCCTGACAGTGCATCACCTGAGCCCAATGCTCTCCCCAACATGAAACCAGGGAATGGCACTTCTTGAGACTCATTTCTCTGATCATAACGCTGTGTCTGGCAATTAATGTCACAGTTAATTAATATAGCTAATTCATACACATTAGGAGATAGATAAATATCCACTAGAAATGCAGCTGTTTTCACCATCCTCTTTTATTAGTGTTACCAAACAAAGATCAGCTGTCAATGTCTTACAGTTGTTACTGATCTGGGATGATATATATAATGTAAACTGGGGCTTAAATCTTCTATTATTTTTCCTTTACCAACCCCGACTCCTTGCAATTCAGTCCATCTTTACTTTGACAAATGGTGTCTACAAATGCCAGCGTGCCCTGCCATTAACAAGTCCTGCCTTCCATAATATTAACGAGCTCGGACAGCATAATTTGCACAGTGCTTAAGAGGGGTTGGTTTGTTTGTTTTATTGGTATGTAATAGAAATAGATGAATAAAATCTGGTGCGGACTGATCAGAAGCTTCTTGCACTAAACACAGTACAAAACACAGTGCAGTCTGGATTGCATCCAAATTTAATTACTGTGTTTCAGAACTGATGAGGCAAATCTAGGATTTGATAGAGATTCGTATTGCAGAGTTATGGGCTGGTCTTTCCAGAGGTTTGGAAGAGTCAAGGGAGAAAGTCAAACACCTGAACCTGTAGGAAATTGATGGGCAGAGGTTGTTTAGGATGTTGGCCCTGTAAAAATATCTGAGAACGTTTTGCAAGCAGGGATGAAAGCAGCAAATTGTAGGCAAAAGGAGGATAGCAAGTGGATGGAAAACAAAGAGGGTTTTTCCACCCTAGAAGATACTAAAAGAAAGGAAAAACACTCTCTGAAAATGATCTTTTTTTTTTTCGTATCTATGTAGTAAACAAAAATCTAATACTCTGTGGTCAAAAACAATCAAAAGAAATCAATATACTATAACAGAATTCACATGCCAGGTTTCAGGTGTCTCAGTGCGCTACATATTTTTACTTTTTCTTTTTTTCAAAGAAGACAGCCATATTCTGTTTGCTTTGTCAACAATCCACATTTATTTTTTAATAATAAATAAAAGGCAGATACCTTGGCCATATCTTATATTTGGCTGAAATACTTCTACACTTCTATTGCAAGTCATATTTAGAAAAAAGACCTTCTTTTTCTTTTCCTTGACAAAGCGAGGAAAAAAATACTGTCATCAGGACATGGAGGCTGTTGTGGAACCCTTCTGGAAAGCTGCTTTGACCAGGGGTTTTCCAGGAGTCACATGAGCAGACAAGCAATGCACTAGTGAATCAGAATCCTACAGTAGGTTTTGTGATGAAATGCACTTAAAAATCTCTACAAAATGCTGACTTTTACATGGCTGAATTAATAGCCCTTGAAAAAGACCTATTATATAATTTTGTTAATGCAGTTGTTCAAATACTTTCATCCAGCTATAAAGAAAAGATCCAGTAGGCTCTAAACTGGTTACATTTTCATACAAACAGAAATATAGTGCCGTGATGGCAAGGAGATAATTTTCTAATTGGATCAAGGACAGTGCAAACAATTTTTATTAGACATCTGTTTTTAAAGTCTCACTTCCTAGACTTGTAAGTTATGTGACAATTTTCACTACAAAGCAGTCTCAACCTTTGAGGTTGGAAACACATGAGTTTTCTTTTCCTTCTCTCCCTGAAATGCACAGTTCAGAAGAAGACAAATAACGTAGCTTATTTTAGTTTTCTTGATTTGGATAAATATAATAATGAATTAATCCAATTCTTTGCTAGTTTGGAACATGATTGTAGTTTTAGGGATTTTTACATTTAGGAATAAGAATTGCACTATATTTCAGGGGAACTTTTACCTTAGTATAACCCTTTGCAATTTATTGAAAGTCTCTGATGTTCACTTTATGTTTCATTTCTGCTTCTGAAAAGTTCTTTTACAAATAAATGCATCCAACTGAAAACTGCTGTGTGCTACTCTAAATCTAGACAGAACAACTGCGAAGGAAAAGAGAGGTAATTTAGGAGGAAAAAGCAAGGAAAATTTTACTTTACCTGTGTTTACATGACAGATGGTGAGCAGAATCCTGGGTAATCTGTTAGTCCTTGTGAGTGAAATCAATTAAGTTTAGAAAAGCTATTTATTGCCAGGGAGATTAAAAAGTAATTAGCAATTATAAAGAAATCTGCCAGTGTCCTAATTATAATGAAGCAATGAGTTTAGTTTCTGGACAGGAGGGAGGTTCTAAATACAAGGGAAGTTTGTATCTTCTGGTTTTTATTAAGAAAATAGCAAGCCCTATCTTTTTTGCTGTTATGGTGATGATCTCTGGAGAGGCCTCCTGGATTTTTATCACAATGCTGAGACAATAACAACAGCCCTAATACCAGTTTATTAAAACCCAACTGCAGGATTAAGTACTTAGTTATGAACATTTAGCAACAGATAGGAAAAGAATTTAAGATCTTGCTACTGTCATATCTCATATTCTTGCATAGTTAATCAAAACTTTTCCTGCAGTTTCTTTTAGTTTTATTTAGTTGTTTATTTGTACCATTACAATAATGGTTTTTTCCTCTGTTTCCAAGAGCTGGGCATAAGGTATTTCTGAGAATAATTTAATTGACACCACTAAGTTTTCACGAGGTGTACATCTGGCTCCCAGACAATGATTCAAAACTAAATTCCACCTATTTGAGCCACATAATATTTTGATAAGTTCCAACAGTAAGCAAATCTTTTTCTTGTTTAAAAAGTCCATTGTTTTTAGGTATGCAGATCTTTTTAACGAAAGCACTCACTCAAACTTACATGAAGAAACCTTGCTTGCGGAAAGCTTTCTTGATGGACGATGGCTGAATGATACACAAATGCCCAAGCAGCTGTTTTGAGGTGCAAGGTGAAGTGGAAGCTCTGCAAAGATGCTCCAAAGCAGTTCCCAGTGCAAAGCAATTTACCAGGTGACCACTAGGGATTTTTGACTGTTGGAAAGCACATATGAAAACCTAGCATAAAGGTGGTCATGGAATATTTCTGTCAACCATACAGACATAAACTAGGGAAACACCTAAGGTGGAGGAAAATGCAGCATCAACAAAACCCTGGAGTTTATGGGACATGTGAAGGTATGTGGTTTGTAGAAGAGGCTTAGGCATGCCATGAGGGGAGGTCTTCTTGGTCACTTGCTGTCCAGAGTGCCTGAGCTTCTTCCCTACTGTGCCACTGTTGTTATTCCTGACTCTGATAGAAATGGAAATTTAAGCCTCCACTGTTTCGGTGTGGTGTGATGACCCTTCAGGAAGACAGCTCCTGCCAGTAGTGATTGCTCAAACAGTAGTAAGAGTTCTTTATGGTTGAGGGCTTCTTTAAACTAGATCTCTTTGTTGACATGTTGTAAGAAATGCTTTTCTCCATGTAAACTACTCTCAGATGGCTGTGCTGAACAAAAAATCCCTATTTTACTTTCAGTTACCAGTGATCATTCTCAGAAATGTGTTTCATTAAGATATGGGTGAGGTATGTATAGATCCTCAACACCTCTGGTTTTGAAAAGTCTGTTCAGCACATTTATAAGAAAAACATCCATATTTTGAAGCCTGATATGTAATGTTTAGAGGACTGAACTAAAATAATTGTGACAAACATTGAAAATTTTATATTCTAGTTTGGTCTTTTCAATGGTATACTCCATGCTCTTCAGCCAAATACTTTAACAGCTGCAGTCTTACCCAAAGAATAGTACTTTCAAAGTCTTTTGTATTCTTCTGTAAGGCTTAAGGTTTTTTCTTCCCTTTCTGAGACCTTTTAAAGCTTTGGTAATTTTTTTGTTTTGTTTAAGATTTTGTATTTTTAAGGTATTGCTTCTTTTCCATCTTTAAGATATTATTTGCTTAATTAAATGCTTAGAAACTTCTGGTATGTTCACGCAACCAGCACAAGAACAACTTTCCCCTATTAACAGCTACCTCTTTGAGAGCCCATCTTGATTAATAGACATCAAACCCAAATCTGTGAATGCTTTCCTCAAGCCATTCAATATGTCAGCATGTCCTATGTGTAAATGACTTTGGCATTCATAGCTGATCATCTTTTGGTTCTTCTGTCCTTCCCTTTCTCTTCTTCACAAATTCTGGGGTGCTATAAGACAATTGTGAGGACAGAAAAGGATAGAAAACCCCCAGATATGAAGTTTGTAGGCTTAATGTTAGAATTCCAGGACCACGTATAGAGATTTAAGTAAATGTTGCTCGGTCTTAGAGCTGCTAGGTATTTATAGCTTCTATGATTGTCAGTGAAGCAGCTGAATGTTCAAGATGCCTGAAAAGCAGACTACTTTAATTAAATATTTTAAACAAGGATTTGGGGACCCAATGTTAAGCATAAGCGTAAATACAAAAGATGGTAGTAAGAGAACACTCCACTGCCCACCGTTATCTGAGCTCCCCATCAAAATTAGTCCTATGAATACAAAATGAGAAGCATTATTTTTAAAACTTTCTAAAATGGCTCAGGCCAATGTTGTAGTCCTGAATGAAGTCCAGTATTTTCCATATTCTTCCCAGTACTTTTACTGTTACTTTTATCGAATCTTTGTGAGGTTTTTCCTTTTTTCATACTACCTTATCCTTCTTAGCATATGAATAATTTCATGACTTTGTAAAGACCTAGAGATGAATTAAATTTGAGATGAAAGGGTAAGAGATTAATAGTGAAAAGGAAAAAGCTTTCTCTTTTAAAAAAGTGACTCTAATACTACAAATTCACCGCCAGTGCTTTTCTGAGAAGTATTTATGATCACAGATGTTTATAAGCCAAGACATTTTTGTAAAAAAAATAATGTGTTTAAGGGATAGCTTTAAGCATGTAAGGAACATATCCTTAACGACTCATCTCCAGGTTTTATTTTTAGAACAGTGCCACAATATTTTAGTATAATTTATTAAAAACTTAATAGGCTGTTAGCTCTCAAGTTGTAAATGAAACGTGGAGGAGGAGAGGGATTACTGCTGTACAGCTCCTGCAACAGGGAATAATTACAGTCCTTCTAGAATAAGAAGGGGGTGGAAAAATACTATGTAATAAGTTCTGTATACTTTTTCCCTTCCAGTGACATACTGATTCAGTTTTTAAAATTGCATATTTATAAGCTCCTGCTGGATGTTTGTTACCCACCATGCGACTGGTCTACAGAGAGAAGGAATGGTTACATTCATAGAGGGCTCATCTGTGGCTCCTCATGGCTGTAGCTCTGAGAGTTGGCAATGGAATTGCTCCTGCATTGTACAAGAAATCAGCCTCTCTGGGGCACATTTTCAAAAGGACACTGAAAAATTTGGAATTAAATAGTTTGCTGGCTCCAGTTCTGTAAATCTGGTTGTTTGTTTATATTGTACATACTATTCCTAGCTGAAATTGGGAACTTTTTTGAGTCTGTGCTGTTTTTAAAGCCCGTGCCTATCCCAGGGAGCTTGAAGTCAAGTTAGCCAAAGGCAGGAGAGAAAAAGAAGAGCTTGAGAAATATTCTGGCTTGTCAGAAAAATGTGATATCTTCGTGGCAGGCTCAGGAAGAGAAACCCGACTCCTCCTTATTCACACTGGATCAGCGTTGCTTGTGTACCTCATCCAGACCCTTTGAAGCTGATGGACCTCTATCAGGCTTCAGTTCTCTTGAGTGCTAAGGAGTACTTCATGGATAAAGGCACTTTTCTCTAGAATTCATGTGTACACCCTCATTCGTCCCACTTTAGAACTTTCATCCATTTTACAAAGACAAATTTTACTTTGTATCTAAACCAGTTCAATTTGGATTCCCTATGTACTGAAAATTGCCATTTGTTTTGGTTCAGAACTCTGGTTGTTATTTTTCATTAGGTACAAGGATGAATAATGACTTTTTACAAATCCCATGAGGATTTGAAAATTTCTTATAACTATAGTTATAACATCAAAATTAATTTTGTTCCAGCAAGGAAGAAATTCCAATCCTTCTCATTTGTTCTTTATGATTACTTATGAATTATAGTGCCTTGAAGGAGCCAAACTTGCTGGCTTTTGACCAGAGAAAATCCATAACCTCTCTTTAAATTGTAGATCTCTGAAGAGGCTGAACCTTAGTCTTCTTCAGAAAACACCTTTTAACCTGTGAATAACTAATGCTGGCTAGTTAAAAACAAACTACTAAACTGCCTTAAAGTAGTTAACCTCAGGTACGTTAAACATAGACAGACAAGAGATTTCGCTGAAATACAGTTTTTATATGTGGTCTGTGTGAACCCTAGGATAATGTTTTCTCAGCAGCTGAGATTTCTTCCTGAATTGCACGAAGCAACTATTGAAGAAAAAGCTTTTACCAAACAATATTATTTTAAAAGGTTATCAGAGTTGATGGACATTCTTCCAATCAAATCCGCTCTGTGTGGAGCATAAGGGTGCTTTTTAATTTCAGGCTGTTACGTTATTCCATATAGGGCAGCAGGAAGATTAGGCAAACTGATGGTCCTTTTCTCTTTGAATCTGGACTGAGGTTTAATTTCTAGCAAAAAGAAACCTGTTCTTCTTGAGCTAAGAACAGTTCCTCCATTTCCAAGACCGCCTCTGCATCAGGTCTAGTCTGTCAGACAAGGATATGAAGCCCTCTGTTATCCAGCTCCAGTAATATTCCTACTACTACCAACTTCATTGCTAGCAAAGGTATAGTAAGTGCATAAAACCTGGAAAAATGAACTTTTAAAGGGTTTGTGACAAGCAAAGCTTCCTCAGGGAGGACATGCTTGATCCCACTGATTGCTAGAAATTTGCCTATGGCAAAGCTGAACTGGGCATTTACAGCCAGGATTTCCACAGTCCTTAACTGGGCACTTGTAGATGTAGATGGAAAGACTTCTTTAACATGTGCAGACCTGTTGTTGCCAAACATTGGAGCACTAATTCTCTTTCCTCCTCTATAGCTCTAAAGGCTATTGACTATGTCACAGAGTCTATAAGCTGGTGATCAATTTACTTAGTCTGGGCATTATAAACTGGAGTATCCACAAACTGGCAGACATAATTGAGGATGCTGATCTGAAAAATTGTCTTTATATCCATTTGCTCATCATATAGGAGGCTTAGAATCTTATACTTCCTAGTCAGTAATGAGTTACTCCATTATTACAGCTCAATTAGCACATTTAGCCTAATTATTTTATATTTGTACTATGATTTGAAAACATAACTAACTACAGATGTTGTTAGTTGCTGATGTGTGACACGGACTCAGACATTCATTTTGTTATTAGTATGCAGCAACTCAAAGGAAATATTGGACAAAAGAAGAAAAGAGAAGGGAAAGCTCTAAAAACAAGACAGTGGTTGATGCTCTGGCACTAACAAAGGAAAGTCTCATCAAATAATCCAGAGCTGCAATGATGGTGGTATTTTACCAGCAGCAATTCTTGCTTTAATCGGAAGAAAGACTGCAAAGATTGCAAAGCCTCTGGAACGAAAAGCTGAGCAACCAGGCAGCTGGATCCAACTCATTGCTATGACCTACCACATATGTCTGAAGCTGTGCGTACCACTTTACACTCTTATATCCTGGAATCCTGACACACTCAACATTTCCGCTAAAGTAATAGAAAATAAAAAGTTAGATAGCCTACACTGGCAGAAGATAGATGTAGCAGGTTTGTCTTGGCTGTTAATAATTATATAGCAATAGAAAACCCAGGGCAAAAAAGTAAGTAAAAAAGGTAGGATTTTTCCCTCTACTGGTGAATGTAGAAAAATACAAACCAATAATGATTATGGTTAATAAGGGAAGAGGAATGAAGGCTTAAAATTTTCACCAAGCAGTAGTGTGTAGGATAAGGCATTAAACTGGAAGGGATCTGGGTTGGGAGCTGGCACTGTTTCTGGATCTGCACTTCCAAGGCTCAATTTCTCTTGGAGTAGCCACACCAATCTCCCTAGAAACATTCCCTTGCCTACAGGATAAATCCTAACTCAGAATCACAGAATCATTAAGGTTGGAAAAGACCTATGAGATCATCAAGTCCAACCATTAACCCAACACCACCATGCCCACTAATCCATGTCCTGAAGTGCCACAACTACACATTTTTTAAACACCTCCAGTGATGGTGACTCCACCACCTCCCTGGGCAGCCTGTTCCAATGCTTGACCACTTTCTCAGTAAAGACATTTTTCCTAATATCCAGTCTCTTAATTCTATAACTCAGTGGTGGCAAATTTCTTCTGGGGGGTCTCTTCCAGCCAGGTTCGAAATTCTAAGAGTTGACCCGAAAGCACACCAGCCCTGGTGCAAGTAAGAGTGATAAAACACTGTCAGAATTTTGAACAACCCACTGCTTGTAGCAAAAGGGACTGCATGGAGCAAACCGCTGTAGCAGCCACCTGTAATTTCATTTTAACGCTGTATTCCTATCACCTGCTTTTGTTGTGCGGTTAACCTTTCCAGCCTGGCCCCCCTAAATACCGGACTTCCCCTTTCGACACAATTATCGCTAATCCAATACAGCCGTTGTAAAACCCTGCCCCTAATCTGCCTCGCAGCCGCCCCGCGCTGCCGCAACAGCGGCTCCTCATTCACGTTCGCTGTCCGCGCCTCGCCCGCCGCTGCTCCGCGCCCCCGCGGCGGGGCCGCTACTGCCTCCCCCGCTGCCGCAGCCGGGGACCCTTCCCGGGGAGGCCGGGCCGGCGGGAGCCCCGCCCGTGCCGCCGGAGGAGCATCAGCGTGCGGCGGTGCGTGCCCGCCCGCCAGCAGCGCCGCTCGCTCCGCAGCGCGGGGGGAGCCGCCGCCGGCGCCGCGGCGGAGGTAAGCAGCAGCAGCAGCCGCCGCCGCCGGCTCCTTCTTCCCGGGGCTCAGCCGCCGGCCGGGGCGGGTGCTGCGGGGTTGGGTTCGGCAGTACAAGCTTTGGAGTAAGGGATGGGGGAAAGGATGGGGCTCTGCTTCTGAGATGCGTTTGCTTACCAGCTTTCTTCTTATTCTTATTTTATGAAATGTTATCTGATGTGACAGCTGCCTAGTGGTTTGCGCTGATGGTTTAAAAAGCATTGCATTGTAACTGTCCTGCTGCATCTTAGTGGGCTCGGTTATATGTGAATAAGCAGTTTCAGGGGTAGGCACGTAGTAAAAATCGTGTATGGATTCCTTCCGCTCTTTTTGAATGGGTGGGAGCTGCAAGGGAAGGTGGCATTAATATCTATCATTGCATGAAAAGCATCGTATCTCTTGTAGAAGGCAGGTTATTTTTTTTTTTTTTTTTTGAGCAGGAGCTACAAGGTGCTTGTCAAGACCAGTGAGCATATGTTTGCTGAGATGCATATGGGTAATATACAACCGAAGGCACAAGACTGCTCCATATCGTAATGAACTGGGAGCTTGTGGCTTGCGTACTGTATTTAAAGTAGAACACTGCGTGAAAGACTGCATCCTTTTTTAAACAGGTTTTGAAGCATAGCCAATTGAAAAAGCCTGTTGTAGTACTGTGATAGGCAGTACCTTTTATCTAGGCAGTTTACGAGAGATTGCCTTCATATATTTCTCTCAAATAGTAGGAGGGGCCAGATGACTGTTTCAGGAAAATATTTTAAAGCATAGATTGAACAGATGTTTTATAACAGAGATAAAACAGCTAAGGATAAGTAATTAAGGATTGAACTGACTTCTACAGGAAAAATTGGGAAGGACACTGAACTATGCTATGAATAAATGGCCGTGCTTGTGCAGCAGAACTACAAAATATATAATCTAACAAGAAAATCCACCTCTTTCAACTGCAGAAAGCAGTCAGGCATTCAAGGTCTATGGAGGGAGTCTTTTATATCGAGAGGCTTCTGTGGAAAAAGCTACTCATTAAAGCAAGTAGGATCAGTTCCTCTTTATCCTATTGACAATTTAATGTTTAAAAATGACCCTTTGACTGCCTCAGGAGGTAAATCAGCAATGGGAATGTGCTTCTGATGAATGAGGCTGTCATTTTACAGCTGGCTTTTTGCCCCCTCCCCTCCCCCCCCCCCAAAAAAAAAATAGTAGATTAAGGAATACAATTCAAAAGTAAATTTTAAAAAAATGCTTTGCAGCAGTACCTCTGGAAAGCAGATGCAACTATATTAAGATCTGACTCTTACATTTTCAGAGTGATTTTAACCAGATAAATTGCAGGAATAGATAACAGTATAGTAACAGTGACACTACCTGTATCTGAAAATATTCTAGTGACTTTACTTAAAAACTGTATTAATCAGACCTAAATCTACACATGCAAGCAATTGGCTATTGCCTACTACACTGTTGTCCCCGAGTGACTTATTATCCTCTAGTTTATGTAGCAGGCTTACTGTAGGCCCTAATCATAAAGTAATCTTTGCAGATGCAGTGAAATTATTATAGTAAATTTCTTACTAGCTATTCTGATTGTGGTGGACCATGCTAATCAACTGTATGAACACCACCTATTCCTTTAAAAAATATTTGTTACTTCTGAGGATTTGAAAACTGCGGAAATACCTTTAATCCTATTAGGACTGATGGAATTTACTCTAGCCTTGTAAACTGATGTTCTCTAGATTAATGCCAGATATGGAATAGTTTGAACTTCAGTCTTTCTGCTGGAGAGATTAAAGAAAGAGGGCAGGCAATTACAAGTGTTACAGTGATAGAGATGCAATTATGCAATTGTGTACAGGATCTGCAGTTACAATAGCATAATGCAGAATAAAATAAAACTCAAGCTTATTATTGACAAAGCCTTTTATTTCTGCTAATAAAACTTATGTGCCACTATAATGCTAAAATAGTTGCAATAACGTGCATACATTAAAGATGTTTTATGTATTGACACTGACTGCCTTGAAGTCTGAAAAACTGGGCGATCTTTCCTCTGCTGGCAACAGGAGGCAATATTACTAAGTGCTTGTGCTGTAGGGTCTGCTCTGGTGCTGTTCCCTTGGAGGTCTTGCCAGGGCTGAGTTTTGCCTTAACAGATAAACTGAATCAGCCCAGAATGCATTTCTTCACAGCCTGCAGCTGACCATAGCAAGAGTTTAGCTAAGCCGAATCCCTCAGTGGGCATGCAGCAGATCTCAATTGCATCAACAAAACCCAAGCAACTCATGCTCCAGTCTAGCTCCTTGCAGGTAAACAAATTCTTCTCTGCCTATTATAGGCAGACCAGAGGTTTTGGCCATGCTGTAAAGTGGATTAATCAATTGCCAGGTAAAGAGAGGCAATTAATGTACACATAAATTATGGTGTATGTACTTGCAAATTATTTATTCTGGACAGAGTTAATGGATCTGTGTAAAAACTTTCACTGAATTGTTTCATGACATCCTTGTTTGTGGAATATATGAACTGGTATGCCTGGCTGTATTTACTAAAAAACTAAATGAATTAATAACCAACAAATTTATGAATGGTTACTAAGTTTTTGCATCCAATGTTCAGCTGTGTGGTGGAGCACAACTGAAGACAATGTGGTGTCTGCAACAGATCTCCTTTGAATGATAGGGTGCAAATTTATGACTGTGGTACTGAAGATGGTTAACTTAAAATCAGCAGAAATTAAAGTGAACCAAAAACTCTCTTGTCATTCCCTGAATTATTCCAAGAAAACCATTAGACAACACAGCTACTGTGGGGTAGCTGCAAATAACTTGGCCGGAGGTGTGTGCTGGCCACAGTAAATATACAAAACAGGAAAAATGAGAATTGCTATTAAGTTTCTAACTTAACATCCACAAAAAGAAAGCTTCATAGTCGACTCTCTTGTCTGACTGAAGACCAAGTTATTCTTCAAAAGAAATGGGAATGAAACAAGATAGTAATTTTGGACCTACTTTGTAGCCTGTTGTAAATAAAGCTTTTTAAACTTGAGTTTGAAGTACTAGAACTCAGAATGTTGAGGTTAGAGGTGTTATCTATAGATCATAAATGATAGTAATATGGTAGCTGTTGCCATAAGGAGTGATGGGTATGGGAAAGAATGACCCATCTCTTGTTCCTGGCTGACTGAGGAACTTGATTATGCAGAACACTTAGCCACCTCTTTGGGTAAGATCATGATGCATCTCTGCTTGATACTGGGTAGTCCTTGCCACTAATGACAATGTATGTAATCCATAGTTAAAGCACTCATTGTGACCTTTGGTTTGCTGATAACATTCCCTGAAAGAAGCATATGAGCTGGCACACTTACTGGTTTTCCTTTGCAAAGCTCTCTTAAGCACTGGGTAAGGGTCCAACTTGTTCTTTATTATGGGGATGAATTCTCTATGCTCTGTCATCATTCTTTCTGCATCAGAAAGTGGGTTTTATCCAGTGTCCTGTGACGCTGAGGGAAAGATTTGCTAACTAAAATTGCTTTGGCAGTCTCTGTTTGGGAGCATGGTATAAACTGCAAGACGTAAACATAGTGCCACAAGTGGGCAATGCATGAAATGCCGCAAGCAGAACTACGGATCTTACTGCAAGCAGCAGTGACCATTGGAGCTTTTTCTTCTAAGAAAAATGCAAGAGGAGTTGTATGATTCTTAGAGTAAGGAGCATCTCTAACATCTAGTTTAATTTTCAAAGTCATGGTTTCATCAGTCCATTCTATCCTTAAATTGTGGAGACCTCAAATTAAATTCTTGTCTCACTGTTCAGGATCAGGTTTTCAACTTAGCCATGCCAGTAACATACTTGTTAAAAATAAAAAAATTAGGGAACAGGGCTCTGTTTACAGGCTCACAGAATGGCTGAGGTTGCAGGCACCTCTGGAGGTTGTCTCATCCAACCCTCTGCTCAAAACATCTAGAGCAGGCTGCACTGGGTTGTGTCCAGCTGAGTTTTGAATAGCTCCAGCCTCTGGGGATGGAGACTCCACAGCGTCTCTGTGTGACCTGTACCTGTGTTGGACCACCCTCACAGTGAGAGTTTCTTAAGTTTAAATGGAATTTCTTGTGTTTCAGTTTGTGCCTGTTTCCTCATGTTCTTTCACTGGGCATCCCTGAGAAGAGTCTGGCTCCATCTTCTTTACTCTCCCTTCTTTGTCACAAGGGCATGCTTCTGGCTTATGGTCAACTTGTTGTCTGCTGGGGCTTCCAGGTCGTTCTCTGCAAAGCTGTTTTCCCAGCCAGTTGGCCTCCAACCTGTACTAGTACAAAAGGAGAGGGAGGACTAAACAAAAGGAGGAAGAAGAGAAAATGACAAAGAGAAAAGGGTAGGAGAAGGGGTTAGGGGTGGCAGTGTGCAGAGGAATGCAGGCAACTGGAGCCAGTATGCTGGTTGCAGCAGGCTGGTTTACCTCAGCCTCATTATAATGCCATTGGGGGAAGACCACAGTCTTGAATGTCAACCCACAAGTGTTCCTATGCTTGGTAATTTAAGCAGGATTTAATGCATTCTGCAACTACAAACAATGACATTAGTATGACTCAAAAAGGATGTGTGAGTTTTGTTCTGAGGTTGGTATATATGCTTCCAGGGCAGCCAGGACACTTTTCTTTTCAACAGTCTTTGCAATGGCATAGTTCTGGCAGTTTTGGTATGATTTCATAAAAAGTTTGACTGGGCAGCTCACGTTGCTTTATTAAGCTCTGTCTATTAAGGCAGACTTTTCCAGGAAGGGCCTTTAAGTAAAGCATCATGATGCCTCAAAGGAGCAAATGTAGTTTTATGACAAGACTCTAGTACAATATATTAGTTGTGGAAGCCGTGGGGGAATCAGTGGTGAAAGAAGCCTTCTGTGGTCACTTAAAGGATCATTGGCATTCAGATTGTAATCCAGCAGTAGTCCTCTAGAATAGGTGATGCAGGACTACATTTAGGAGTCCTTTATGATGGTCCTAAAATGGAGGTTGCACAATAAGGTTGATTGTGGGGTTTCATAATACATGTATAGTTGAGCATATAACTCTTTTTCATGTTTGGAAATAAGACAGGTATATCAGGAGTTTTTAATATCTGAGAAATAGTTGCAGCTTTGTCCTTATCATTGGTCCAGATCCACATCCACTGTAAATAGGTCAATCAAAATCAATGGAGCAGTACCTGTCTGCCCTTTGTGTACCTTGCCTGTTATGTTTTTTCTTCCAAAAGATTGAAAGTCACCCAAGACACATAAAATAGAGGGATTTTGCTTGATCAACGGTGTTGCTATTCAAAGACTTCAGAGGTGTAATCCATGTGATCTGTGCCAATCTGTTAAAGCAATGGCTTTATCTTTATCACTCTTCATCTTGCTTGTGGCTGTTGGCTCATTCCTCTTTGTTCTCCAATGCAGGCTCTCGGCTATCTCATATCTATCCCTGTAGTCACATAATTGGCATGATTGCATACGCAGACTCCTTATTCTATAGGAATTTGGCACATGACAACCAGTTTTTTCCATTGAACTGTAATCAGTTCTTCAGTAGTGTTGTGGGAGTGGTGCGCCACAGAGTTCTCTTTAGCTGCATCCAGGCACATGCCAAAGCCTATGTCCTAAATGTCCCTTTTCTTAACCTGTTGCCTCTTCCTGCCAAGTAGTGATCTAGTCCATGGTTCAGTGAAGTGCCTCTTTGGCCTACCATCCAAAGGACAGCAGCCGCTCACCTCTGTCTGGACCCTGCTTGCTTCAGGTCTCCTTGGTGCTACAGGGACAAGGAGCTTGATCACCTTCTCACCAAGATGATTGGCCATGTAAGGCCAAGGAGACTTGGTGGCTGCCTGTCCTGACGCACAGGCTCTGGTCTAGCCAACAGGTCTGAGATGGCAGGAGGGTTTAATGTTTTAATACCAGCCAATTATTTCAGGATATTTGACATTATGTTGGATTTTGATTTAGAAGAGTGATACAGCATTATGCTGAAATCGCAACACAAGCATGATATAACGATTGTAATATACAGTGGAATCGCAATGCAAACTGATTCCCTATGCCAGTCTCTACGTGCTCCACTGTGACGAAGAGAGAGGTTTTGTCCTAATTAGAGAGGTCCCAAATCATGGATTCAATAAAAATATAGTTCGGAAATGTTCAGATATGCCTCATGATACAGGCTTCTTAGTATTTTTTTCCTAGCAGTTTGCATTCTGCTGCTTAATTTGTAAGACTGGATGTTGTTTTTTTTTCCATGTTAAATCCTGGCTCTCATTTTAACCAGTACTTCTGAAGGACAAATCTTGTACTTCACTGAAATCAAGTCCTGAAAGTTGTCAGAGGGAAGAGGAGAGCTTACATAAGGTTGGTCGTTATTTGGAGTCAAGGACTCTAGGGTAATTGTGCATGACCATTCGGACCTGAGATCTGTCTGCATTGAGGAGGAGGCACAGTTCACTTAAAAACATCTCCCAGGATCAAGGCCTTTTCTGGCTCCATCAGGAGTTTCAGGTTTAAATGGCAATTAAATCAGATGTACCTTGTGCCATAAGTGCCTGATATGCCAGCTCTGCCATGCAGGGACAATGTGGCTTTGTGTGCCACCCTTCATAGTGGGAGTTTACACCAGGATATAAGGCTACAAGTGGTTAATATAGTATAAAATGTCATTGCTGATGATTTTTAGGCGTTCTAACTGAAGTGAGTTCATTTTCAACTTTCCATGGTAAAAAAAGGGAGGGAAAGAGCAGCCTAGTAAGATGTGTATGCTACAAACCATGTATATATGAAGCTATACTAACCTTTGAAATACTTGTGAACAGTTTCTGTGGAGTGCAGGGGTAGGTTTTAAGCAGCAGCATCCAAAATGTGGAAAGCAGCAGGTGTTGTGCATCCCATTTTCTGTGCCATGGTGCTGGAGCCAGGGGTGTCTGATGAAATCTCGTAATAAAACAGTTGAATACTTTGAGAAGTTAAACACAGCTCAGCAAAGCAGATCTGAACTAATGTGGACTGCCTGTCTGCCAGTAAACAGATGATTGCACTCTTGTTTAATTGAACTTTCATGAACTTTTCATGAAACTAAAATATGTTTTTTGCAAAATCCACCATGAAAATGTGTTCTGCTTGTGTATCCTGCATGTAGGGGATCAAGGTATTGGCGGTGGGGAGGGGTATCTGTCAGGTACGAAGGTAATGTTCTATAAGCTGTACTGTCTGCAGTGAGGAGTCAAGCATGTGTAAGTGACTCTCAGCTTTTGCCGATGAAAACTCTAGTGCCTAAGCAAAGAAGCTGTTGCTTGGTTTTCAGAGGTCCTTTTGGTTTGGATGACCAAATTAAAATACCTGAAAGGCATTCCTCTGACTGAATTTTCCTACTGTCCCACTAATTCACTCTGCTCCTGAAAAACTTTCAGCAGTGTTCAAAGTCACTTTTTTGGAAGGCGTTTTTTCTTTTTTGTTACCTTAAGTGCTGAACATAAATCTTGGCCACTCTGTCAACTGCTTGTTTCTCAAATTAGTAGCATTCCTATTCCTGAACTAGTATCTAAATGTAGCTTAGTCCCTTTCTACAAGAATCAACCTTTAACAGATAAATTGACAAAGAAATTGGCGATTGAGATGCAAGTTGTGCCATTTGTTTTGTACAGTAAAGCATTTGAGTTTCATAAGGGAGGAGCATGTTCTCAAATATACAAGATATACACATATGAAATATGATGTTTTGGGAAGTCTGCAAAGAAATCCTTGAGTCCTCTATTTATATTCCCCAAAATCAATAACCTACAGAAACATTGTGGTCTGTAATCTGTTACACTGAAAGCTCTGGAGAGCAATAGGAGCCACATGGCACAGAGCCATATATATTTAAATTGAATGCTTTGTAGAATGAGATGGATAAACATCTTGGAATAACACACACAATTCTGTAAATTTATAGGTTGCACCAGCTGGCAGATTAAAAATAAGAAAACAAGAAGCTGGAAGAGTTGCTATTACCATGAAGATCTGAACCAATAGGCTGTATGGATATAGATATGTTTGAAGGCATCTGCTCTTCCCATTACAAGGTAAGACACAAAAGGGCTTTTTCTGCTGGCTTGTTTCTCTTGGGTACAGTGCAGTGCAGCTCTCTTTTGTGGCACTGCCCAAGATGGCAATGGAGGTGTTCTGCAAAGCTTGTGCAATCTGGTGGCTCACTGCTAATAACTGTGGCCTACAGTTAATGTATGATAGGACTATATTCAGACCTGAAAAGGCCTCAACTTTCAAAAGTCAGTGACAAATGTGGATCCTCCAGGCTTGTAAATTCAAAATTTTATTATGTAAAGTATCTGTTCAGATAGCTTTACAGGTTGTCTATTTTTAGCATGTGCTAATAGGAGACCTTCCCACTCACCTAAGGCTGCTTTTTTATGTGCTGATTAATTGCTGTAGACTGAAGTAGACTTGAAACCTGTACTTCTTAGTGCAGGATCTTAATCAGGAGAAAATATCTCTAAACTGGACGCCAGAAAATGTCTCTAACTGGAGATGCAAGTTATGCCATTTTCTTTGTACAGTCTTAATGTTCTTTCACTATCAGGATTGTTATATGGTTTGTTTACAAAAACTGCTGCATTTTTCTTTTTTCTATCTATTCCAATAAAAATGAATTACATATTACTCTAAGCTGAGGATGGTGGAGAGGTTGATACATTTTTTTGGCATCTTTTGTCTGATGCCTGGGTATGCTGTTGCTTATTCTGAATGCTTCCTTTACTGAGTTGTTTTCAGGGAAGCTACAAAATACAAATTTTCAAAAACTTATTTGGAACTGGTAGAAACACTTGAGAAAAGACATGAAGCAAAGTAATTTTGAAGTAAAGTTTCTCACTTCCAAGATCATGTAGTTCTGCATGCCTGGGGGATGGCTATGTGAGACTTCTTTGTATTCTAACAATTCTGATCAATACATGATTGCTACAGAGCAAATGCAAAACCACACCACCAGCTCTGTGTTACCCAGGAGCTCAAATCAGGCAGCTGTGCAGTTGCAACAAGAGGCAGCTATAACTGGTCTTAGCTGGTGTCTGCTTTAACCCAGAGAGGACTTTCAGCTGAAGTCAGTGTGACACTCCATTTCTCCATGTTCACCAGACAGTGTGAAATAATGAGGGAACCATCTGTACTGGGGCAATGCACTGCCATTGCTTCTATTCTGTATGGAAATACTGGCCACCAGTGTCCAGTGTTACCAGTCTGCCATTTTCACAAGCATGAGATACACTGCTCTCTTTCTTCTTTTGTGAAAGAACTAAATTGAAGAGAACCTCTTCCTAAGGTGTGGAATGTAACGCTGTGGCACTGCATCCTATAGAAACAGAAGGTGCTCCCTTGTATGCTGAAATAACAGGAATGAAATGTGTGAAGTATTTAGAAAATGCAAAGATAAGCAATAGCAAATACAGCTTACAAGGAAAAACACATTCAAAGTCTTGAGTACTTGGGACATTCCAGTAATTTTCCGTAATTGTTGTTAGGGAGGAATGTACATAGACCATAAAAACCTGTAAGATCTGTTCTAGATAGCAGACAGTTCTGTAAAGAGTTTTATTTCCCCTCCCAGATGCTTGCGTGATCCCTGGTGTCTACTTTCCACACATAAGTGCTCCATTGGAATCTGTAGTGCCACCAGTTATTCCCAGCTTCCACAAAAATTAATGCTGGCCTGGCCTGTGCTTTCTTGTTTGAACATCTTTACCACTTGCATTTTATGAAATACCCAGCTTTAGTCCAAATTCCTACTATAATGGGGGGAAGGGGAATGACAGCTTTGGTTCCGCATATGTGAAATGAGCATACCATTTCATGTTGCCACCTTGCCTGCTTTAATCGTGTCCTTCTCTGAATCAGAACTTCGGAGTTTGTGCTGCTTGGCATGGGAGGGAGCCCAGCCTTGGACAGGGCCTCTGGCTGTTGCATGGCAAGTAATCCTTACAAATAGGATTTGCATTCTTGCAGCAGCCATTCTGGGGATGGAGGATGAATACATGGAGGCAAATTCTGCTTACACAGACATAGCTCAAGTCCAGCCATTCAGAACATGAGTCAATGACAGACAGAATTGCACATAAATGGAGTCCTTTCTGAAAAGAGCTGGTACTAGTGGTTAAGAAAAATGTACAGGGTCAGAGCATCTGCAGTGTCTTAGTTAACTGGATTTATAGGCACTTAATTCACAGCAAAAATGTTGTTAGAGCCCCAGAGTTTATTAGTTTTCATTTCAAAGGCTGACATCTCTGCAGAGTTGTCATGTGGAAATGTGAGCTTGCAACCCAGCTATTTCTGTGTAGGGTCTCGGTCTTCACTTAAAACTTCATTGCTCTTTCAGTGCTGTGTACTGTTTGCTTTAAAGCACCTGAGATGGTCTACTATAGTGACTCTTCTATTTGGGATGATAGCCTGCAGTGGCAGGATAGAATACATAACTGGAGGTAATAGTGGCTTAAATTAAAATCAGACCTTGAATCCCTGAACTTTTATATTGCCATTTATCTGTGGGCATTATTCTTGATAGCCTTCTAGGTGTGTTTATCGTTTTTTGGCTGAGAAATGATTGAAACATCAAACAAAGCCTAGGAAGTGAAGGAACAGACTACCTTCTGGTTTATACTCATCACAGGTATTCTGTTATTAACAGAAGCTGTGCGAGTTTCAGTTAATTTTTTTCAGCAATCTAAGTTTTAAATGAAAGCCTGAAGAAGCAGCACCTTCTGGGAACTCATATTAGGGAAGTTCAAAACTGAATAAACTTCCTTCAACTCATCAAAATGTTTTGTAGCTCTTGGGGGTGTTTTTTTTTTTTCTCTGCAGAACATAAAGATGTGTTTGTTCTCTATATTGAAGCACTGGTATCTTATAATTGAAACATTTCTTTTCAAACTTCAGGATAGCTGAATGAAAACTGGTTCATTTTGCCAGGAGTTCACAGTTCAGTGAAAGATTTCCTTATAGTAAAATAAAATAAATTAATTTTGCTTATGACTTAGTCCTGTCTTTTTCCTTTCTGGTGCACTGAATTTGATCTTCCTATTACTCACTTCTACTAGTAGTGCTGAGGGACCTCAGGCTTTGACGAGGCCTCAATTGTGCCAGGACCCATGCCAGGTCCAGCATAAATTGCAAGTGCACCTTTCTGCAAAGATTACGTGATCAAAGAGGCAAGGAAGATTAGATGGGTACAGACCCAGGAGCACAGGGGACAGTGAGACATTTTTCATCAGCATGGTAAGCAGTGGCTTCAAGAACCTGCAGGCAGCCATTTACATATGTAACTCTATAGTCTTGAGGTGATTGTGTATTAAGGTAGTGGAGAATCAAAGCATTTCATCCCTTCAAGTAGGGAGGGATCCGAAGAATTGCCCATAATGTCACCATAGTACTCCCTCCATGCTGTTTTGATTTGAATAAGAGCAGTTTGATTTAAATCAACTCGGAAATGGGAGCAGCTTCTTAGCAGTGGGGGGGAAGCCTTTCCCTTTTGGAAGTGAAGGTGACATACAGCTTGCCTGTCCTGCAGTGTAATTTGTCCTGACATTTGCTGGCACAGTAAGTTCTTACTAACTGCAGTGACACTTGCCCTGTGTGACATAATTTGAAACACTTTTTCATAGTACTTCGACTTGAACTGAAAGCAGCCAAACTGTCTTCTCTAATTTCAGCCCTTTTGATCCCTTGTCCCCAATGGTAAGTTCTGCTTTGCAGTGTTTCCCAGTGCTGCCTGAGGTAAAAAGATGAGATAGCAGCTAGCAATCCAAGGTTTTTCCCCTGTTGCTACTCAAGAGCATGCTAGAAGTCATTGATCCTTTATGAGCTAAATCCTGAAGGAGTTAGCTTCAGAAGTTAACCCTCTCAAAGCAGACATTAAGATATAGAAGTAACAACAGAGCCACCTAACAATAAGGTGTGTTTGTGCTTGCCTGCATTTATTACTACTGACATTGGACACTAGTCACAGAATATTCTATTTAAAACCCATCAAAAGGAAAATGGTATGGAACGAGATCAGATCCTTCACAATCAAAAAGAATGCATTTTTCTAGTTTTGCTGTGGGTCACCAAGTAGGAATTGTTACAACTTCGTTTTTAATTTTTTTTCTGCAAGGAGAGTGGCTTTTATTCAGTAAAGAATACCCAAACACTTGTTGCTACTTAGTCATCTATTCAAGTGAGATGCTGCAATTATTTCCTGATGACTAGGTGGAAGATACAGTTTTTTGATAACATTTTGTTCATGCTGATGCCATGAATATGTATAATTCACTCCAATTGATGATCTGGCCCTCACACAAGTTTGATTACTATTCCTAACATTTCTTTTGGGGTGGTACGAGACTATTATGCACGATGTGGATGAAAAAAGTCTTATGGGTACAGTTGAATGCAGTCAAGTGCGTTGTAGAATTCACCAGTAAGTAGAGGAAGTTTGGGAGTATGACCTCTTGTTTGATAGCTGGTATAAAAGTAAACTGGTATACTGTGTAAAATCAGACTGGGAAATCTGATATAAAGGTAAACTTGCTATGAGACTAATCTAAGAGTGTCTGTAAGTACTGGCAAAAAGAAGGAAGTAGGTACCTGGTTATGCAGGATGCATAGTGCTTCCTCTGGTTTCTTGCCAAACATAAAAACAAAAGTGGGGACACTTTTAGGTGTCTACTTATTTAGCCTCAGGTCCCTCACAACCCATAATGAGTCATGGTTTTGAGGACAACCTCGTATCATCTATGTGAGGTGGGGAAATGCCCTTATCCCGCCCCTCCATACAGATGGCCACTGAGATTAGCCTAGGATTATGCAAAGCAGAGAACTAAATTCCACTTCTAAAACCAAGCACCAGACCTGGCTATTCACTCAATACTCTTACACCAGTGGATTGATATTTCTGCAGAATTAATAGGCCATACCACTCTTATCCTCAGTTAGACTAAGGATCAGTCTCTTGAATTTCAGCTGTGCTTTTCTAGGTCAGATTTAAAGGGAGTAAAAAGGTCACACTTTGTTTCAACTGTTCGCTGTTTAGGAAGAGAGCTGAAAATAGTAAATGGAGTAGAGAAAACTACAGCAATTCAGGAGAGACTCAGTTTCGGAGTCCAGCTTCTTACAAGAAAGAGGCCACACTGAACTTTTAAACTCTAATCTGTCTGCAAAGGTGAGGTTGCAGCTGAGACAGCATCACCTTGTGCTAAAGAGGTCCCTGTAAATAAAGATCCTCGTACTGGAAATTAAGTCAGTATAGAAAACATTACAAATGTATACAGTGTGACTTTGTATTTATTTCTGTATCTGTGCAGTTAATTACGTGTTAGATAAATAAAAGTACATTTTTAAAGTTCTGTTTGTGATATAACCTTTGCGTTTTTGTTTGTTTCATCTTTTTTTATTCCTCCTTACATGCATGTGCTAATTGCTTAGATTTAGATGTATATTGCTTTAAAACAAGCCTTTGTAAAAGCAAATGCAAAGTAAAATTCTTTTTTAAACAAGTGTCTGTTGGCATTTAGCATGCCAACAGCAGTGCTAGGAAGTCAAATGAATACTTGCGAGTAGGAAGGCAGAAACACATCATGTGAAGTTTCACAAATGGAAGCCAGCATCCTCTTTTGCACATAGTTGGAGTTGTTTATAGCTGCAAAGAGCTAGCTGAAGTGCTTAAAAAGCGGGGAAAGATTTTGACTTCTAGGTGTTCTGTAAAAGTATGTTTTCATGCATTTCAGTGTGGAATCCAAATTTAAATTGTTGGCATCTTTCTAAATGTGTATTAAAAGGAATGGGAAAATTATATATAATAAACTATGTCAGAAGAAGGAACGGTGATTTCTTTTGCTAGCAAGTGAGACAACGATGGTCTAAGCACGATCTTGCCCACAAGATCTGGTTGGATTTTTTTTTGCATGGCTTTAGCCAAATTACTTAACTTATCCGCCTTGAATCTTTCCTTTGGTTAAATGGAGTAACAGCACTAGCTTCGTTTGACTTTCGGAACGAAACGAGGGGAAAAATACATGTGCAGTTGTTGAAGATCCAGATTGTTAAAAATGCAGAGTACTGTTATTATATGACAGGCTGCTTTGTCTAGGCATCCTAGTGAACTACCAAATAAGTATCTAATATCCTAAATCCTCTGTTGGGGTTGTCTTTTGATTACATCAGTGCCACAATTCTTGCTTTCTTCTATAGCTATTCAAAGAAGAGATTGTCTGGTGCTTTTTTGAAAGTTATATTCTTTGTCCCAGTCCTTTTTCTGAATGCTCTGAAGAATTGTATTTCCAGCTCATTTAGCTGCATCCACTGCTGGCTTTCCTTGCTCATCTTAGTTAAATTTTGGAGGTAGGGTATATTGTCTATAAACTTCAGGTGGTTCAGCTACTCTGCCTTTTATGCTGAGTCTTTTTTTCTTTTCCACACCATTCTCCAGAAGACACTTTCAAAGCTAAGAATTACTTCAGAGAGAATGACCTTGTACTATTCTTCTTTCTGATTTGGTCTATTAGCTGCTCTTGTGTTATCTTATGGTAGAGGCAACTGTTCACCAAAAATGGTGCATGTAAAATCTTATTCTCAGAGATTTTCTTTAAATTAAAGGATGTTTTACTTATCACAATAGGGTTATTAATTTGCAATTGTTGCCTCCTCTTTTTGGATGTAACCTTCATGTCCTTGAGTAGAATCTCTCTTAACATGCTGTTGTCTTAGGCACACATAGTCTACTTTATTTCCTGATTCTGCCGCACAACCTAATAGCTTTCAGAATGGAGGTTGTCATGTACCAATTGGCAGGAACCACCACACTACTCTTATTTTGGACTTTCTTTGGCAATTTAATAATACTGTAGTCTTCAGTTTTCTGTTTCTCAGCAGTAGCTTACATCTTTCTTCATCTTTCAAATTCCATATGTTTATGTCCTGCCTTTATTTTCCCCTTTTGGAGAATTTGACACCTTCTACCCTTCTCCTTAGGCTGTTGAAATTCTTCCTTCATCTTACTGTGCCTTTCCAGGTTAATTTTAGTTGTCTGCTTATGGGTGATCAATCTGTTTTTATCCAGCTTTATACTAAGTGGGATCTTCTTTGTGTTTCTCTCCTGGGACTGTGTCATCCCTTGAACTTTTGCTCTGTACAGAAGTAGAAATATTCTGCTTCTCAGTCACAAAAAAATCAAACATATTTTCATGTTGGTAGTTAGCATTTTATTGTCTTATCTAATTTCAGATCAAATAGATCTACATGGTGCCCCTTCATCTACAAGGAAATTATGCTAGCATTGCTATTCTCTTGTGCTAAACTTCTTAGACAGGCATGTGTAACATCATGCCTGTCTCTTGCAGCTTCAATTGTATGTGTATATATATGTGAAAACAGTGCTTTCTGCTCCTCACACATTCGTGCATAACTTACGCAGCAGAAAGTCACTGGGATCTCTTATTTAAGAGTTTCTAGTCTTGTTCCACCCAGCATCTTTTCTAATTTAACATTGCTGCTCTCATGATTCAAGTTGCAGGACACCTGACTTTCAGGCTTGGAGGAGTGAAGGAAATTTGGAACCTGTTAAAGAAATGTTGGCAAGAAGTGGAGGTAGTAATTTTCAATAGCTCATCCAGCAATAGGTTGAGAAATCCTAATGCCTGATTTCTCTCTGATGTAAATGGCATCACTTATTTTAAAGTAACTTCAGGAATAAAAGACCAAAATAGAATGACCCTGAGGCATGTGCTGTACACATGGCAGATCAGAGCAAAGCAGTCCTAATGAAATAGCCCTTCTTTCTCTCTTCACATAAGCAGCTCCTGGGAAAGCAGTGTTGTGATTTTCCACTGCACAAGTAGAAAAGGCATAGGAAATTGATGTGATGAAACCTGTTAGGGACATGTTCCTTAAAAATTTCCCTAGTGTTGGCTCTCAAGTATGAAGACTGCACTGATCAGTAGAAGTGTCCAGGTATAGAGGAGGCCATTCTGCCTATTTTCCTGCAGATCTTTCTCCAAAGAACTGCAAAAAATTTCTAACCACTTCAGCTATCAGAGGCACAGTCTCATCTAAGATGTACATCTGTTCCAGTGGAGCAAAGAGGAATGTGGAAAAATGTGTTTTAAACAAATGTAGTTCCCTGAGAGAAATTTGTGTTTGTATCAAAGATCCATTTTTTAAGATCTTGTAATTCTTCATATTTAAAGGAAGAACTGAATGCAGGTGAGGAGAATGGTTCTGCTGCTTCTGTCAAGTTTTCTGTGTAACAGGCTAGGAAACAAACAAATTTAAAAAGCTTTTAGGATCTTTAAAAAACCTAAACACAAAACCAGATTGGTACTTAGTGTAATTATCAGAAGGGCTAGGCGGCTAGCCTTGACTGATTTGAAGGCTATCGTTAGGATCTATACATCTCAGTATCAAATATGGCAAGATATCTTAAAATCTGACACTTTGTCTATAACGGTGTATTTCCTATGGAAGGTGTGGTGTTGCTGCACAGAGATATGTTTGGGAAGTGTTTTAAGATTTGTAGATGAAAGTTGTTATATACGAAATGTACAAAGTGTTAGAATATCAAAGGGGTAGGACGTTATATCTAAGATTAGAAATAAATAATTGTCTCCTTCCCTACTGTGTGTTTAGTTTTCAAGAACCATAGGGTACAGTGTACCAGAAGGGCTCCCTAAGAATTAGGTTTGGATACATGGCTGCCAGTGGTGACCTTTTCTTAAAAGAAAAGGCAATTTTAGATATCGGCAGCTAATAGTACAAAACCAGTCTAGCGCTCAATCTGATAGCGTGGTTTGGTTCTAAGGCAGGAGCCTGGGAGAGAGAGTTGGGGAATGCATTGAGGGGGTGGGAAGATAATTTTCACACTCTGCACAAGTAGCATAAGCTCTTTGTTTAATCTAATGTCCTGAAATCTGACATGGATAACTATCCACAGGGGATATTCAAAGACTGTAATTAAGAAGTTTTGATGTGAGGAGAGGATAAATCACTGAAACATTGCAGGAAGGGTAGCGGTGAAAATTTTTCCACAGGTTTTTTTCAATGCTTTTTATCTCCAGTTTAACCTCACGTTGTACTGAATTGCCTTCATTTTTCCCTGTCTGATATAAAATGCATTAGTGGGTTATGGCAAATACTCATATCTATTGCAGCAAGGGGTTCATTTGCTATTTTTCTTCAAACTACTGGTAATAGAGCTCTGCAGCTGTGGCATACTACCTTGCAGTGATGCAGTGAACTAGTCTTAGGCTTTCCAAGTATTTTTTCTGCATTAATTAAACTTCACAATACCCTTCTGAGGCAGTATCTGACATGCTAGGCAGTGCTCTGTGAGTAGTTATATTGTAATTAGTTCAGCTATTTATGACTGAAAGTATAAGGTGTTGGGTAAAATCATGGAAGGTAGCCCCATCACATGTCATATAGCCTCCTCTCAAGGTCTTAATGCTATGACAACAGGAATGCTAAAAATAAAAATCAGGAGTCTTAGCTCCTGGGGGAGTGATTGCATCACTGGGCAGCATTTCCTCCCTTAGGACCTTCTTCTGTGTGTCTACTTGAACCCACCTTCTTTCTACCTTTGTTGCAGAGAAACAGTATGGCCCTAAATCAACTTTTAAGTGAAAGGTAATTGCAATCAATCATAAATCTCTTCCATTAGGGGGTTGGCATTGTCTGTCTCTTTAAGTTAGATATACCAGGAATCATACCAAACTGCTTCTTGCCGTGGAGTCAGTAGTGCAGGAAAACTGGCAACATTGAGGCACCTTTTTAATAAAATGCCCTTACTGATGTGCAAGGCAAGTTAGTTGTTAGCTTAGAAAATCAACCAAAACACAGCCACCATTTTTTGTTTTCCTCCTATCCCTGTTTCATGACCCTCTTTTTTTTCTATAGATGTTAAAAGCCAAGATTCTCATTCTTTTTAGAGAGCCTGCACAACTCCAGTCTAATATCAGTTGGACTGTCGTGTCAGGTCTAATGCAGTTTTTTTGCTACTGTGTTATAAATGCAGCAGAACTTGTGAACCATGATCACCAAAGGACTGTTCAAGCTGGTTTCTTATCACTGGAGCTTACTGCCTGTAGCTGACAGCTCGGTAATCATGCAACTAGGTAAAGGTCAGAAGTAATCCACCACTTTGCATTCCGGTGCTGCAGACCTTTTCTAAATACAGTAGCTAGCTGGGGAGGTGGGGTCTGTTCAGATCTCCCTCATGGCATACACAATGTGATGAGAGAAGTAGCTAATGAAAGCTTAGTTTCTTATCTTGAGACAGGTTGCCCAATTCCTGTTGTTAAATAGCCAGCTGCTCGCTGCTTTGCTGCAACATCTCCATCATCCAAAATAACATATTGACCACAACTACTGTTCAGTAACAGAAAAATTAGCTGATACCGTGCTGTGGGTAGGGGTAAGAACTGTTACAGACATACAGGATCTTTGCACAGATGTCCAGTGGTTTCTGGGGCGTGTCCTATGGCTGAATTTATTTCCACTGATTGCTTCTGTATTTTAAACTGTGATTTATTTTTTTTTATTATTTTATTGGTGTGGAGGTATCACCTCAAGGGAATTCCTGGAGGCATTTTCTCCCATTTATGCAGCATTTTCTGCTGAAAGGATAATCTGATCCGTACTTAGTACAAGGCAATCTTGAGTAATTTATGCCTATATCTTGACTGCAGAAAACAGACTACATCATAAATATTTTTGAAAAAGCATGGGGATCTCTTACTGAAATTAACAGTAATCTTTCTATTGACTTAATGGTTGAAACTGTGTTCAGTATATTTGTGCAATTGTTTTGAATGATTTAGACAGGACTGATGACGGGAGTAGAATGAAGATTTGATCGGAAGAAAACAGGGTTAATTAGAAACTGTGTGGTCCTGCAGTGACCCTAGAGATCACTGAAGTAAGCAGGACTTTTGTTGGACATGATACTGGTTTTTCAGCTCCAAAACAGTGGTTACACCAAAGCATGGATGAAGTTGTTTTTAAATGGTCTTCTCCAGAAGGTGTCATTCATTGAGGCAAAGCAGCTTTTTTGTTTCTGTTTTGGAACTATTTGAATAAACATGGATCAGAGACTCTCTCTCCTACTTACTCATGAGTCAATGTGAGAGATTCTGGCCCTGTGCTGTTAATGATCATAGTTTTAATTACAATGTTTTTGTACAGCATCTTTAGCTGTAATTCTTCTCTCAGAGATTATATTATTCTTTTGCTACTTTCTGTACTACAGAGCATTATTTAGTGTATTTGAGAATTATATTTTGCCCAAACTTGGAATTTCTTCTGTCATTTTGCAGTACAAGAGTGTTGTTATGTTACCATATTTTTATAGTCTTCTGAAGAACACCATCCCTTGATTCTTTTGTGTATTTAAAAGGCTGATACATTATAGTCTACTTTAGATCAGAAAAAAAAAGAACACTGCAGGAACATCAGGGATGAATGGCAAGTATTAGTTAGTCCTCCCCACAGCTTTTCTCTCTACTCCTTTGTCTTCATAGGAAGGAAGAATTCAACTTTTAATATTTTTATTCATCTTTATTCAGTGAAGACATAATTCAGAATGTAATAGCTAACTGCAGAGTGCCAGAAAAGTCTAATAAGATAATAAATTACCTTAAAAACTAGACAACTTTCTGGTACTTATTCTTGCTTCAGGACCATGTCATTTCACAGCTACATACTTAAGCCAATGTCCTCTCAGATGTTCTCCCACAGTTATTACAGTAGGTGAATTCCAGCCAATTTACTGTTTGGTGTGAACAGGAATATAAGAATCTGGTTTCAAAATAATTTCTGTTCTCATCTATTAAATGAAATACCAATAGTTTCAGGTCTTTTTAAATTAGTAATTACAGTGTATTTATACTGTCTTTCAATTTACATAATTCAACAGCAGATGATGAAAAAGATCATAGATAACTTGATTCATTGCTGTGCCAAAGCAGGATTGTTCCGGGTGTCATATTTTCCATTGCTTTGCCCAATATACTTTTAGGTGACTTCAAAGACAGATTGCCCATAATTTCCTCTTCCTTTCTAGGTAAGGTTCAGGTTCTTACATGAGTTTCAATAAGAGGCTCATTCTTTGTTGCAATAAACAGTTCATCAATGTAGAATGTCTTTTGCCAAGTTGACCAAGATGGATCTATGTACTTCATATAATAATGGAGCAGTTTATAAACCTGTATGGCTAGATGATGAAATTGGAAGAGAAAGCATATGACCCCTTGACTTATAAGGATCTGAAAAGGTAGAGGCATTGCTTCTTGAATGTTAGCCATATGACCATACAGCTGTCTCTTGCTGTAGGAGAGCAAAACCAGCCAAGTGGGTAAGCATATGCGACAGGTTGTTTGAACTAACAGAATTTATAAAGGGAAAAAATGTACTTTGCTGGAAGACTTCTGCCTCAAGTCAGCAAGGCTTCCTAACTCAAGCTCTCACTGCTTACCCCCTTTATAGCTATAGACAGTCTTTTCAGGTGGTTTATTAAGTGATTGTGTTTAGGGCTCGGCAGTAAACATGGGGCTTTGCTTTCCAACCTCCAGTGAAACATTCAGTGGTGAGTAGGTTGTCAGCCAGGAGTAACTGTGGATTCAGTCCCTTGTTAAGGATGCAGCAGTGTTCCAAAAATGTAATTACTGAACTCTTTGTAATCCGGAGAGAGGCTGATCTCTAGTATGAGTCCTTTCCCTTTTTATAACTCTTAATCTACATGAAAAAATTGGCAGTCCAGCCTAGTCATATAAAGTCGTCTTAATCCAGGTAAAACTTTTTCTTCCTCCTCTCTTCTTTTCTATAGTCCACCAAACTTAAGTCTTCAACTAAACCTTTAATTGTATTTAAAAGATTACTTTTATAATGCTTCCTTTACTTTTCCACAAATTACACTCAATCCTTTCTAAAAATAATTTCCAGTGTGAAAGTAAGATCATTCTCCAAGTGGAAAGTTTTTGTACTCTCTTCTCTTATTTAATAGAGCAAAACATATTAAAGAAGTATAAAACTTGAGCCTCTGTAGCTCCTATTGTCACTTAACACAACTAGCATAAGTGATTACTGAAGTATGTACAATCTGGCATTTATACTGCTTGATTAGCAGATCTATCCACTGAAATTTTGTTCTTCCTGTCCCTGTGGAACTGAAACTGCTTGCCCAGTCTTCTCAATTCTGGCCAGGTAATTATCTCGGTAGGATTAAATAAGGAAAAAAAAAGGCAAATGGTTTATGCTTGGTTTTGAAAAGAGATGTTGGATATTAATTCCCATTTGTTCTTATCATTAAGGAATTGTGCTGACAAAAGCACTTCACTCATGAAATAAGAAGAATGGAAGGGAGAGGGGAAAGCAAAATAAATAGGACTGAGGGATGTGCATGTGGCTTGGCAAATCAAGTACGGGGAGGAGGTGGGGTCAGAGCTCCCAACTTCACAGTTAATCGTCTGACTGATTTGCTTGGTTTAACTTATTTGCTCTGTGATACAAAGTACCTTCACTCTTCAGTATGCCCATCTGTAAGGAGGTTATGTTACCTGATTTAATAAAAGGTTCTGCAGATTATGTGTAAAATGCTTTGGGAACTTTGAATAAAAAGTTCTATGTAGATAGGTACAGATGTAGAAATAAATATAGACATGCACCTCAGCCTAGTGCAGTTACAGAGCACAGCATTACTGCCACCATGGAAAGGACTGGAAAAAACCTGCTGGGAGCTGTTCAGTAATTCCTCGAGTCTTTTTAGACATTTACTATATGTTACTTTAGCTTGGCAGCAAAGGTGGTGTGATATTCAGCTTAATGCATAAGAGTTCTGGAGGGAAAAGGGGGAAGTGTGGGGAGGAAGGGTCATCTGTTGAGGTTTTTAAATTCCTTTTGTACTCTTAATGTGTCATAAGAGCCAAAATTCATTCTTTCTCTCTTCTAGAGCCCTAGCTATTTACTCAGTGTTGAGCCACTGGCATTCTAAAATGAAAGATTTTCCATACTCAAGGATTATGTCCTGAGGGGAAATACAAGGGTTGTTCTGGGTAGGTGGATGGCTGGTCAGCTCCAGGATGGCACTTTTTAGATTATTATAGCAGCTCTTCTCTGAACACTTGCTTCTCCTACTGCTCATCAATTTCATTTGCAAATCACTCAATTTTTAAACCATTCAATGACTCTGTCTTGAAAACTATTCAAGTTATAGTGATCTGCCAAAAATAACACCAACCTGCTCTTCCACAGCACTGTAGGATTCATTCCCCTTGCTTTGTATCTTCTGTATGCTTTTTTTCCTTTAGTTTCTTTTTCCTCCCCTTTCCTCAATTTCAGCTGTCCTTGTGACAGTGGTGTTCAGATGGAGTAGAAAGCAAGAAGGGGAATAGTTCCCTTAATGCATTTTTGCTGCACAGTTGAGAGAGAAACCTATCAGTACGTGTCAGCAGGGAGGCAGGCAAGAGGTAACAGATGGCATGAAGGGAGAGCTGAGAAGCCATAAAGATACAAGGGAGCAGTATTTCTCAAAGAAAGATAAGTAATGTTGTCAAAGTAATGTGCAGGGGAAGGAAGGCAGTTGGGGACCTAAGGCAAAGTTGGTCAGAGCCTGAAAGTGAACTAAACACCAGCCTTCCCAGAGAGAGCATCCTCTCTGCTGAGTGGCCCATGGTGAGCTGCTGGCTACCGGGGGCAAACCTTTGGCTTCTCCACATTGAGCTAGAAGACCCAGGTTTCTAGATCAAAAGACATACAGACCTGTCAAGTAATTTGATTCATGTTTCTTCTTGGATGTTCAGGATGGAGGCACAGCCTGTCCTAAGCCATGTGGTAAGGGAGAAGCTACAGTGCTGCAGCTGAAAGCTGTTTATCTTACCTAGCCAGTGTGGCTGCATCAGTATAATAAATTAAATGTGGCCGGCATGCCCAGAGTTATTCTTGGGCCCTGAGCACAGCTAGCTACATGCAGCTCATCCCTATATAATTAAACTTTTTTAGCTTCCAGAAGATAGTCACGTGTAAACTGCTTGCTTGGAGTGGTCTCTGCACATTGCTAACTCCCAAAGTGTGCCTGAGAATTGTGAAAACCAGGCCAGTGACCATTTGAATAATTTAACAGCATTGATGATTGATTTCCAGAGCCCATGGTTGTTCCTTTGCGATGAGTAACTTGGAAATGTGAGCCAGGGTGCAACAGGTTGGCCTTCTCTGAAGGGTATGGAAAGGCTTGAAAAGCTGATGTTACAATGACAATGTAAGGTCAGACATAGGCAGTGAGGATGCACAGTGAGACATGTTGATCTTGACAGTGTCACTGTAGTGTTTTGGGTTGACTTTACCCCACCTTCAGGAACTGAAAGAATGTTTTGAACAAGTTTTGCTTTTGAATGTCTGCAGTTTAAGCCTGAGGAGCTCAGCTGGCAAAGCAAACAGGGACAGATTGAAAGTCATCTTCCACAGAACTGCTTCAATTTTTCAGACCTTTCTGCACAAGGAAAACAAGGTTCTTGGGACTTTATTCCATGAGGACCAGCCATAAAACAACGCTTAAGAGGCACGTTTCTGTTGACCGCACAAGGAATTGCACTTGCCAATGCCATGATATGAATGCCTGTTTGCAGTAGCGCTGTAAGCAAACTTATACCATGGTTTATTTCTAACTAATTGAAGTCTTATTTAGGAATGAGTCATTTGTACACTAGAATGATTTATTTATTTATTTATTTTAAATCATAGAGACAGGCATTTCATACTGAGGTCTGCCGCCTCTGTGCAATTTATTATCCTAAAAATTATCTGGGGTTGCTTCTCCCTGAATCCCAGCATCTGTGACGTTAATGTTACTGCATTTTATAATTGGTACTTGATAGTTTAAGTGGATAATCAGCTAAGACATAAATGCAGCTTACCAGGAAACAATTGAGAATTTGGGATAATAAGGCTGATCAGACACTGTGTTATACCAGTCTCATGCTAAGATAATTCTACTGAGTTGAAGTTGTACAAATAATGCTGTAAGATACACAGTGGTCAGGCAGATCCCTGTCACATATGCTTGACTGCCTACCTTTGAGTAGACACAGTCTAAATGGTAGTAAGCTCCTGTTAGTGAGAAATATTAAATGCTCCTCAAGTCTAGGATTCTAGATGTTGCTTCCCAGAGATCTTTGCAACTTCTTTAATAAAAGAAGTTTGAAAACCAGTTAATAACATCCCATAGCAGTCATCGTTTCAAATGCTTTTCTTCTGTTATCTAGGCTTGATATTTTAGATTAAAACATGTAAGGAGAAGCATCTTGTCCAGCATTACATAAACTTAGTGGCTTTTAGCATTCACTGGGAATGCTTGTTTGCTCCTAAAGCAGGTGTTAATGCTCTGTAGAGGAGGGAACCATATGCGTTCTTCTTGTGGACAAGCACAAGACTGAGAGCTCTTAATTCAGGGCCCAAGCAGTGGAACCACATGGTCCACTCGAGCTGTTTGGAGGAAAAGTTGAACAAATAAAGCTTTAAATTACCTTCATGACTCCCAGGCACAAGGCTTCATGGGGACCAATTTAGTCTCTGGCACAAAAGATAACAGCCTTATTGCCTGGGTATCACAGGGAGGTCAGACAGAGCCTGTGTTGCTGGATATAGTTTCTTATGGTGTTATTTGTAGCACAGGAAGGAGACCACTTACTCTTGTGTCCCAAGGGCTCATTCTGACCCTGTTTCCCATGCTATGGGGATGGAGAGCAAATAGAGAGAGTTCAGTGATGATAATACCAAATTTTTTTTTTCTGGAGTGTGTAGTGCTTCCCTGATACCAGCAAGTAATTTTACTAAGTAAATTGACCTGACAGTGTCATGTGTTGTTCTGGGACTCATGTAACCTGAACCATTTGGATCTGTTTGTCAGATTCCTCTGTGCTTATTAGGCTTATGAAATCCACGCACTCTGAGCAGTTAATGCCGCCTCCAAAACTGCCGGCTAATCCCTCTCATGCCTGTCTCCTTTTGGCACTCTCCTGGTATCATGGTTTGGCATGCCCTTGACGACTTCAATGTCATAGGAACAGCAGCTGGAGCTGTATGTTCAGTGGCCATGTGATGGTTGGTTGGGATGCATTAGACATATGCTGTGTGTTGAGGGCTGTTGACAGGATTAATTTACATGAGTCATGCAGCTGAACTGAAGCTAGTGATCCTCAGTCTATGCTCATTACTCCGCCATGCTTAAACACAACAAACTATTCATCTTATTCCATGTTTATTTTTTTTCCCCCAGTGAATTTCTGGGAGGAAAAAAATTATAATAGAACAGCTTCCATGGCTCGTTATAAGGGAAGGAATGAGTTAATTTCCTCCTGGGAAGGAAATACAGGCAAAACTTGCCTGTTCTAGGCTCTGTCTGGCAGAAGCCAGCTGGCCAGTCTCTCTGGTTCATAGCTCTGAACAAGCCACAGCACAGGCTTCTCCTACCCAGGGAAGACATCAGAGGGGACTGTGGGTTGAGGGGGGCTTTTCTGGGGTTATTAAGGTAAGGGGGAAAGAATGTTACTGTTTAGGAAACAGGCTACCAGTGGGATGATTGCTTTTTGAAATAATGTCGCCAAATTTCTTCTTTATCTGTTGTCTATATAGTGGGTTATTCTTTTATCTCTGTACAACATAGGGTCATTTCGCTGTGTCTCCTCTTTTGTCCAAGCATAGGAGGTTTCACTTTTTGCTTTCTTTGAACTTGATAGATATTATTTGTGGTTGTTAAGATGAGACTTGTTTTTAATACTTTGTCTGTAGAAGTATGGCAAAAGTCCTGAAAACTAATAGTCCAAGATGACTGGCTGTCATTTGGATTTTTGCTTTGATGCCAAAGCGATTTCTGTGAAGGGATAGCTCTGGCCTCTTTTCAGAATTTTGTCACTGAGAAAATGGTTGAACTGATTTGAGTAGTATCTGCTAAAATTGGCATCATCCTTAACCCATGGAAAAAGACACTTCGCATCCTTGGCTTACTTCCTAACAACAACACAATATCATTTCTATCAAGGTTAGAAGATCCTGAAAAGGTCCCTAATAAATACCTAATTGCAACTGTGTCAGTGGATCGGCATGGCTGTGAGTTGGGAAGACTGAGATATTGATTTCTTTCAATTTTTGGGGGTATCAACTGTACATCTACCTGACCTCCTATCAAACTGCTATTGCTGCCTGGGCTATATGTTAAATTTCTAATAGACAAGTTTTTCCTTTTTCCCCACATCTTTCTGTAATGTTTGTTTTATTTGTTTATGCATGTATTTATTCATTTTTATGCATCCAGCAAGATGAATCTGTCTGAAGAGCAACTAAAACCAGACCGTAATTCAGCCGTGTCCTCGCACAGCATTTTTCCAAGTGGAAAATCCCACTATGACAGTCATAGCCCAGCTGCACATCTTAAACCCTGTTGCAGCTCTGAATGACTCAATTGCACAACTTAAATAATGAAGTAGAGCTCAGATGGTTTTTATTGCAACCAAACAAATAGACACACATTGAACATGGCACTGCCACTGTTAAGTGACGTAAAACACTAGGAAGTGTCATATTTCATGGTGCAGCTAAAAACCCAACAGCCCTATCTCAGCATGGCTGTCAACATTTATATTGTAACAGTGTTTTATGATGACCATGGTTTTTGCTGATGACCCTTACTACCCATGTAAAATGTGTGTTCTTCTAGCAACTGTATTACCAAACTGACAAACCCACCCCACCCCATCCCCTTTTCTTCTCCACATCCAAAGCAACTTTTCATGGTAAATTGATGCAGGCATTTCACCTGTTTAGGTATTTTTTTAAAAAAACATCACTGGTAGGTGAAAACTATAAGATGAAATTTATAACATTTCTAATATCTCCCCTTACACAAGGGCATGTGGCACAGAACTTTATGGGAAAGAAATGTCAAATCCAAATGCTTACATAGCAAGAAAAACTAATCTAGCCCACACTGAAGACCACAGAGGCTGTTTTGTTAGATTAGAGAATGATCTCAGCTTTGGTAATGAGCTGAAGACAAATCACTTGAAAAATCTGGGTCTTTGCCTTGTTCTTTCAGAGGAAATATACTAAGCTTATTGTTAAATAGCCATTTCCAGTATGATCAGCCAAAGACAGTGTTAAAGGAGGGAAGTTTGGTTAAGTTCAGAGAAGCCAAACTGGCAACAGTCAATAGGATAGGGTTTTTTTGATGATTTTGGTACCTTTTTCATTGTACTGTTTGCAAAGTTGGAAATACTGTGTGAATAGTGTTCCTATGGAAAAAAATAGTATTTTATTTGCAGCCTGGTGGGAATGGAGCGATCTATAAGCTGGTTAAAATGAAAACCAAATCAAATTGTTTGGATTGTGTTGCTGCCTGAGGAAAGCTTGCTCTGAATGCTGTATTACTCCATATTAAAAATGCCCCAATTATTCAAAAAGTGTCTTAGTAGATTTTGAGGAAAAATCCTACAAGATCTAATTTGTTTAGGGATGTCAGCTGAAGGTCATGGCTGAAGTATAGTCTGAAAAGCTACTGTATTTACAGTTAGAATTTAGTGTTAGGTGGGATGAGAGGTGGAGCAAGCTAGATAATCTTTCTAGCTAGATGGATGAGCAGTTTCTCTAGGGAAAAAAAACCTGACTGATTTTTCTTTTTTCCCCACTTTAAATGTAGTTAACATTTTTCAAGGTCTCTTTTAGGACTTTTACAAGCAAAGCATAAAACACTGAGGGATAAATCTTCAGTGCATCTTCTTCACGTCATCCACTATGAAGTAGTATGCCTCTAAATGGATGCCTAGCCCTTACTATATTGCGAGTCATTGCCAGCACACATGCAGTGGTTCTGCTTGTTTCTAGATGTGCTGAACATACTGCGCTTTGGTATGTTTAATCCACAGGGCATCTTGTGCAGTTCATCTGGGCACCTATAGTTGTCATTTGCATTTTTAGATATCAGCTGGTTCTCTCTGACCAGGGTTGTTCAGTGTCCAAAAATTCCAGACAAATAGTCAAACCCTTATTTTTTCCAGTCTGTGCAACTTTTCAAGCAGTAAAAAAAAAAAAAAAAGACATAAAGAGGAAAACTTGGACATAGAATAGCCATAAGGGGTTATCTGTTGTGGTAGACTGTGATTTCAAAGCAAGGCTGATAATCTTGAGGCTTCTAAGGTCCTCAACTGCAAGGAATTGCCCAATCACGTTGGCTGCAGATTGAGAAACCATTCCATTCCATTCTATTGCTTGTCCTCTCCCATGGGCTATGCAGTTCATAAATAGGAACATGTTCTCCCTTGCTGACTTCAATGCAAGCTTGGTGTGGGTTTACTCGGAAAGCTGAAGATAAAAAACAGAGGTGGAAAGTAGAATGATAAGTGTTCTCATCAGTTTTGCCTGAGGAAAAGCAAGTTGTTTACTGACCTTTTCTTGCTTTAATGATATCTGTGTTCCACCTCTTATTCCAGGAAGCTGTGCTTATCTGCTGGTACCCATGACTAGTGAGCATTATCCTGGACACTTGGATGACAAAGGATTGTTTATTTACCACCTAAGCAGCTGCAGTGTTGTAGTGCAGCCTTTGAGGATGAGAAGAGCACATGATGGACACTAATTGGAAGGCTTAGACAACTGAGCAGTACCTGCCTTGAATTACAACCTTGTGCTGTGCTCTGCACAAGTTCTGTAAGATCAAGGCAGAAAGCCTCACTGAGAGCTGGGATGGAGTTTCAGAGACTGCAAAAGATCTTTTGGCAGTCCTTGAAGTGCCTCATTGAATGGCCACTGCCAGGGATGAGTGGTAGACATGCCTCAACTGCATCTGTCTGAACAAGAGGAAAAAATTTTGACGTGCTGTTGGGGAAATCTAAGCTAGGTGGTGTTAGTTCTGCATACATTGCAAATCTTTGTGAATTTGAGAGCTATGCATCAAGACCTGAACAGGCCGATTTTTTATATGTGGAGTTCTGGAGAGACTGCTTCATAGATTGTTTTTTAGATAGCTATAAATTTTATAAGCCACAGTATGTAGATTGATGGGCAAAAGGAAAACCAAATACCAAAAGTACAGACAGTGAAAACAATTATCTCACTATGAGGTGTAAAAAGGGAACACCTTAGTGGCTAGCAGCTTAGTGACAAAATTTGTCAAATGATTACTTTTCCTCTTTGGAGCTTTTCTGGAGCTGCAAGGCTGTGAGTGGGGTATCAGGGGTAGAAACCAAGCATCAGTTTTAGTGGGACATTGATGACAGCAACGATTGTCACATGAGGGGAGACTGTGAGGAGGCACCAGGAGGAGCAGCAGCCTGATGGAGAATTACCTTGTCATTCTCCTAAGATGGCAGCATCTGAGATAGGGTAACTAGAAGAAATGCCACTTGTATATCACAAGATGCGTTCTTGTTGTAAGGACTAAGGCAGTGGTACTTGCCATTTTCCTTTGCTGTGCTTCCTGACAGCCAGACTGTTCTCGGGAGCAGATGTAGGCTTGGCAGCAGAGAAAGGGTTGCTGCATCTTGGTCACTTTTGGTGGTTTCACCAGTAGACACCAGTTCAGTGACAAGATCCTGTGTTTTCTGTGTGTCCCCTTGAAAGGAGTCATTGCCCCTGCCCTCCTTTTTCTTTGTAGATGTACAATAGTCTGTGATGAAACATAAATTTAGACTATTGTCCTGTGCCAAAAATCTGTTCAATGTTTTCATAATGCAGCTAGAGTGATTTTAGGCATGTGTTTCTTTTCTTTAACCTGCTTGCAAGTCATCTTTATGCCTTAAAGAGCATGTTGTTCAGTGTACTGCTTTGGCCATTGCTGTGATACCTCTTTTCAAAGGTGTTGTTGGTTTGTGTCTAAAGATGGGAAACTTTTTAGTCTTGGCACTTCATAGAGGCACATTCAGTATAGATACCCACTTGGTAACTAAAGTACAAGGCTAGATGTAAGGAAAGAGTTGTTTGCTTCACTTCCTGCTCATTGGACATAGGAGCTCAAAGAGAGAGAACTGGCATCGAACTGGAGTCTTAATGGCTGTGTGGCCTTTCAGATGCAGAGTGGTGGCACAGGAGACTTGAAAGGTGAAGTGCAAAGCAATACAAGAAGCCTAGTTATCAGCCCTGGAAAATCACATACACACAAAATAAGTATTTTGTGACATACCTTATATACTTCCATAGCCACTTTTTCTAGGAGTAATGCTTAAGACATTTTGATAACAGGGCTGATGTTATTTGGATGCAGGGATTTTTACATAGACAGAGCTAGTGCTGGTTGCCCATGTAGACAGGCTTTTAGCATGGGGTAGTTATTCCCTTGCAGGACTGTTTTGGGGATGTATTATATACAACTCTTACTATATAGGGAAAATAGTATTTTTTTAAATAATGTATGCATGACAGGTTTTCTAACCCAGGTACCTGAAATGCAGGTCTTGCTTCCATGGAAGTTCCAGGATTTAGAGGCTCATGTGTTCCTGTACAACAAAATCCCCTTCATTGCTATGTGTGTCTCATCTCAGTATGAAGTGTTGACCTAAAGCCTTGCTTGTGTTTCTCCTTGTATATCCTGGCAGCAGAGTAGCTGTTGTTGCTGCTGCATGAGTAACAAAGGTTTCCTATCACCATCTGTCATGTCATACTTACAATTTTCAAGATCCCACCACGGCCCTCCTGGTGCAATTGACTTAGAATCATGATTGACATTAATAGCTATTTTTAAAAGTCAAAAACCAGGCTTTATTTCTGACAAGGGGAGCATGTTTGATTGATACTGAACTCATTACAATAATTTACTAGAGTCCCAGAGTTCTGGTGCAGTGACATTTATGACAGCTTTGTTTCAGCGTGCATGCTTACAAGTGTGTTCTGGCTGCGGCGGGCTTGCTCCGATGCTTTGAATTTAATGCCATGTTTTGGGAGTCAAAGAAAGAAAGGAGAAGGGAAAAAGCACCTATAAAAAAAGTGAACACTCTTTCTAGACATTTGTCCTTTTACAGAGTGGAGGACCATAAATGAAATGTAACTCTTATGCATTGACTTTAGCCAATTTTTTGTTTGCGTAGATGGATATACCTGCCTTCTTTAAGCTGCAACATACTGGCAGTGGAATGCACAGGGAGTTGAGACGCTTTCTGCCTGCTGAAAATATCAGAAAATGCTCTGCAATGATATTAAATTCCTAGCCATTCCAAAAGGCTCATTATATGCTTGAGAAAAGCAGACTTTTCAATTAGCCTTACTTTTGTCATTCATGCCTGGTTGCTTTTTATTTAATATACAATAAGTAGTCATGAGAGATACAGCCAAAAAGTTTTGATTCAACTTTGTAGCCAAGTTAGAAATGAAATGCTTTTGCCAAAAAAAAAAGGGCAAACGCAGACTTGTATGAACTGAGTTGGCAGAAGTAAATATTGCACTAGCTTTAGTTGCATTGATTACAAGAAAAAGAAGGGACAGCTGTAAATGAAGTCCAAGGGACAACAGCTGTGGCCTGAAAAATCAATGTATTAGAATAAATTGTGTGAAACTGGCTGTAGTTGAAAAGCATGTTCTGTTGAGAATATTTTTGGAAGTAGGTATTGCACTTCAGAACTTTGCTCTTCTATTCAGTAGTTTTCCTTCTTCTGTACATTTTTAATAATTTATGGAGAAACTAAAGGAAATTTGGAAGCTATGGGTTTTTTTGTGGCAAAATTCCAGACTTTTCAGTACTCAAAACACAGGACAACTTTAAGGTTAAATGACTACACAGTAGCATTTAAGTTTGCCACCAAAATTGGCGCTACTATTTCTGTGCAATGTTAAGGACGTTTTTTTGATAATCATGAGCCTGTTTCTGGTCCTTATAATAAAGTTTTGAAAGGGTTCCCTTCTAGCACTCTGCCTCATTTGTACAAGGTTGTGAGTTTGAAGGGCTGGACTGACACCAAAGTAAAACAGAGGTTTCATCTCTGCTGTGTGAGAAATGGAATAAATAATAATAACCGGTAAAGACTGGATGAGCTCAGAAATTATGCATAAATAAATTACGGGATAAAAATCAATTTTGTGCAGAGTCAGAGGCAATTTTGACTTTAAGGCAAGTGCCATATTTTTTAATGAAACAGCTTACAAAGATCTAAGTTTATGGAATAGTTTGTGAAAAGAGCAAGCTATGAAAGGCATGAGTTCTTATAGGACTATATAGCAACATAATACATGAGTAGAATTGAATATATCTGATTGTACCCAATGCAACTCCTAAAATGAAGCAAAACTTTGAAAAGACATTTGTCATTACATCCCTGTGTCAAAAGATGGGACAGAATATACTCATCCTGCAGTCTCTGGGAGCACCACTAGTATTTAGCTGACAAACACTACAGATTTTCTGGCAAAATTGCACTCATGGCTGCAAGAAAACAAACTCACATTTGAATAAGTACCTCGGATCGTGGTGCCTACAAGCAGATAGCACAGCCCTCAGGATGTGCAGCCAAGCTATTGTTTGTGTATGTAAAAGAGGTTTTTGTTCTTGTAACCAATGCATGAACACTTTTGTAGGTATTTGTTGGACATGCTTGTGAAAGCTTGACCGTTCAGTTGGTAGCCTCATGGACCTGATTTTCATTTCCATCAAAACTAGACTTGACTTGATTTTGCATGAATGTCACTGAAGGAAGACTGTAACCTATGTTCAGGCCTATCGAATTTTGTTTGTTCTTCTTCTAGACTGCTTTTTTTTTAAAAAAAAAGATAAAAATTAGTGTTTCATGGCAGGAATTTTAAATTTCTTCTGAAGCAACCTTCCTTTTTTGAGCTGACTTAGCGAAGTGCCCCAACAGCTCTGTAGCATTCATACACTGAATGCAAGTTTGAAATGCAAGGAAGGTGTTTGTTAATATCACTGGCCAGGAGCAGTGAAGGGAGTGTAATTCTTCTCACCTTCAACATAATTCAGTGCTCCCAATTCTTGGGGAGAGAGTATTGGAAGAAGAGTCCTCAGTTTGGAAACAACTTATGATTGTCTTTGCCTAGTTTTGATTTCAGATTCATGACCAGGTGAGATGCCTGACCAGGATGTAATGATGTTACCGAAAATCGTAACCAAGAAAACTATCCAAACCAAATGATAGTTTAGAAAGCTGACATTGGTTTATTGCAGCGCTGGGTGCATGGGTGATTTTTCGTCCTAGTATGCACACCCAATTGAAATCATGACAAGTATTTAAACAGTCAACAAAGTTAGTTACACCCACTGGTCCCACCCCTTAGCTAACTATTGACTAGGACCTTTCTTCGTCTTAAAGATACAGTTCTCTTTTAATTCACTACGCAGGCCCAGAGATGAGGGGGCTTATTTGGGTTGGGGGCTTTTCTAGCTAGGAGGTGTGGTTTTTAACATTATAATGAGGTAGGTCATCCTTAGGACACCCATTTGGGGCATTTTACTGACTTTGCTGTTTGGTATGTAAACAATACCAAGTCTCAAGGTTGTGTACCAGTCATTATCAGGAGACCCAGAAGCTCCTCCAAGGTGCTGTATATCAGTATACTGTTTATCTCAAGGTAAACAACATCAACATAACCCAATACAGCCAGTCACCACAGCCAGCCTGTTTCCAGGAAAAACTAATGCATATTTCAGTTTATGTGATGCAGTATCTTCTTAACTTACCTGTACAAAGTTTGGACAAAGGGGTCTGTTCTTTGTATGCTAACTAAGTTGTTTAAGTCTTTGGTATCAATGAGGATCATATTTGGAGAGGGGGGGAGAAGTGGAAATAGCTGGGGCAAAAACTTTTAAGCATTTTGGTACATAATACAGAATACTTTTTTTCACGTACATAAGTGAATGTTTTCTGTAAAATTTGTAATGACCATTATGTTCTTTTTTTTATGACCATACATATTAAAAAGCTGACAAGTGAGATACAGTAAGGCAGATAATTTTGATCAAAGTTTGGTTTTGTTTTATTTGAAAAAAACCCAACCCTAAATAAAAGATATGAGATTTAATATTATCCTCTATAGCTGTGAGGCATATTGAACAAGGCTTGTATAATTATATCTACAAGAAAAACAAGAGTTCAGCTACTAGTTGAACGTTTCCTACTCAAGAACATGTCCATGCCAGAACATGCCAAGCTGCCAGACTTGTGGTGGCAGCACCGTGGTCATGGAGCTGACGGTCTGCAGATCCCTGGGAATCACTGAGCTACTTCTAGATGTTCTACAGCAGAGATCAAAGTAAGTTTACTGTCAGGAGGCTTAAATTGTTTGAGAGGCAGTCTCACCTCCATTGGAAAATACATAGGGAGGGTCTGCAAATGGAGAAAGATTAAAATCACTACACTGCACAACTATGTATGTCTGTTTATAAAGAGGAGCTAATCTAACCCCACATAAAAGCTCTCAAGGGCGGGTTATTTTAACAATTGGCTTCATGTATATACTGGAAAAGAAAATGCTTTTCTTCTGGTTTCTTCAGATGAAGAACATTTAATCAGATACAGAATTGTGGGGCAAAAAACCAGACCGCTCATGAGAGCTCTCCTACATGACTGATCTGTTTTGAACTATTTTAGCAAACAGATAGAATGCTTTTATGGTCAGCCATCAACTAACAAGACTTTTAAATCCATTATTTAGATATCAAACACCACCTTGGCACAATTGTTACCTTCTAGCAATGACTTTCTAAGTAGATTGTACTCAGAGAGAAATCAGTGCCTATCTGCTGTTAGCGTGATTTATGCTTCAAGTGTTGTGCATAACTTCAACAATAATATTTGCATATTCAATTCTAACTATTTACAAGTGAAGCTTTCAGTCATTTTTAGTCAGTTTTGCTTACACAGTGTGTGACAATGTTAACATAGACTAAGTTTTAATGGATGGGGCTAGTTGCTGCAATACAGATGCTTTCTCGAACAGACTTTATGCAATTGAGGCAAGTTTCCTGCATAAATTCATGTTTAGATGTTAAATGATTACTTTTGTCTAGAGATTGTGGTGATCACATGTAGACTGTTTCCTTAAATGAATGTTTGGTTCTAAACTGTAAGGCTAGACTAGAAACTACTAATAGGCTAGATTTTTTTTAATAGATACTAGTATGCTGAATAATCTGTTGTTTTCCCTTGGTTTCAATGCATTTGAGATACCTGTTGTCATTTTTTAGCACGTGCATATTAATATTCTAGGATGTTTTTTTAATTGGCTTATTTTATATTCATGTTTGAATCTGAATGATGAGTATTTGTGAGCTCTGGCTTTTCTCAATGTCCTTTTAAAGAAACAGATTATTATAAAGTTGAGGATGGCTAGTCCTATAGACTCTGTATCTTGCATATATGAAGAACTCTGAGTACCAGCAGGATTTTTGCAAGTTATCCTATGTCTTCACTCAGCTACCTTCTGCTATAGAAAGAGCTTGTGATGAGAGAGGGGACTTTGCAATTACTACAGATCTCTCTGTTAATCATCCATGTAGTTATGTCTTACTTTGCTCACTGAAAATCTTTTTCTTAGCCCTGGTCAGCATGGGGAAAGTGTTGTCTGCAACGTCTCTTCCTTTTGCATATATTCTTCTAATGTCACAAGATAGCATCCTTCTGAGGATGTTAGGTGGCAAAGGATTCCAAACATATCCTCATAAAGTAAAATCTTCTACTTCAAATTGCCACTCCACGCAGAGAGGAGTGGTCTAGAAATAACTGTTCCAGAAGTGCCTTCTACATTTTAATCACTAACCAAGTACAAAGTCATAGAGTCATATAAATCATGGTTAGAAAGGGGTCTCTGGAGGTCACCTAGTCTAGGCTCCAGCTCAAAGGGGGCTACTGCCAACAGTAGATCAGGTTAACTGCAGCTTTGCCTTGCTGAGTCTTGAAACCTCCAAAGGTGGAGACTCTGCAACTCAGCATGGTCATTTTGCTCTTGGGCAGGAGGTTCAGGTGGTAATCAAGTTGGCATTTCACGAGCACCCAGTTCTAGGCAGCAGGAGGAATTGATCTCTTAAACTGTAAGACCTACACTGTAAGTCAAAACACTTTCCATAAGTGGGCATGGTGAAGGAAACATAAAGGGGAAATTCCATGCTGGTTTCCTTTAATCACTTTAAAACCCAACAGAGGAATTTGAAAATCAATTGTACGGATATGACTGCAAGCCAGCACACCTCTTCTGGAACCAGCAGTTTTGCTGATCGTATCATGTGGAATCTGAAGCAGGAATCTGAATAAATGAGAGCTTAGGTAATGTTTTATCAGCAAAACAGTTATGGATTTGTGGTTAACAGTATATCGACCATGTATTTTAGTGCAGTTGGCAGTTTTATCCTTTAATCTGCTTGTAAACCCTTTTCACTGACTTGTAAGATAGGCTTTCTCAAAATACGCAAACTGCAGAGGGGATTGTGTGTAATGTTATACTGAGGTGAGCATCTCTTGTGGTTAATATGATGCCATTTCTTCATATTAGGACTATGGAAACAGTTTGATAAATAATATAGTTATTGATTTAAATAAAAACAAAGGGCAAGAACAGAGTCAAGAGTAGGTCAAGCTGGACTGAGCTAGATACCATAGTATCTGGTTTGAAAATATATTAAAAAGCTGGAAAGAACCCAACAAAATCTGTATTGGGGCAAGGAAATGTACTCAATGGTATTGCTTTCAGAAGTAATTCCTGATTTCTGCTGGAAATAAGACTAAGTACATAGAAATAATGGTGATAGAGATCTTTCAATCTACAGTGTTGTTTTTGCTGCGTATAGAAACTCATCAAGGCGCTCTCAAACTAATTTCCACTGGAAATTTTGTGTGGCTTTTGCAAGCAAAAGCCCATGTCTTTCAATTTCAAGAACAAGCAATTGTTTTAAGTTGCAACTCTTATGATTATGGAATATGCCTGCAAATTTGCAATATTTATTACAACAATACAGCAAGAGTTCATATCTACTTGTCAGAAATCTGCCCGCCTGTGAGATGCGTGCCTGAGGGCAGGTCTTGCTTTGTGCGCCACTTCCCTGGTGAGCCCTGCAGTATAGGTCTGCTTATCCAGAGATGGACTTCCCCTTACTGCAGTTGAGTCTGCAGGTTGCCATGAGCATTAAGCAATTTGAAATGTGTTCTCACGTTTTAATAGCAGCAAGTTCCTGCCCTTCCCGGGCTGTCTGATAATAAAGTCACTGTGTAGAAATGGATAGAGGACAAATTAATTGCTGCTGAAAAGCTACATTGTGACAAGCAATATGGAGGAATAAAATATTTCCAGGGCTTTCATTTGTGCTGCATTATGTGAAATGGATGAGAAACGGTTTCTTTGTTCAGTCAAGATTTTTGTTATGAGGCAGCTAGGTCACCAAGGTTGGCTTATAGTGAAAACAAGAGGAGAATATCGCTGAATCCTCATTGCTAGCCAAAAGCAGGACAGGGTGAACAGTGGTTCATTCACAACTGAGAAACATGAAATGGCACAGAACACAAGCTTTCTGTTTTATGAGAAAACCTAGGTAGAGGACTTTTTGTTCTTATCGTACTTGATTGTATATAGAGTCATAAGGTATTTCAGGTCTGAAAGCTGTATTGGTATCATTAGCAGTGGCCCTCCCATAAAATCCATGCCAACTCTGTAGTACTTGCATCCCTATCCCTTTATTACATTAAAAAGTAACGAGTGAGAAGCTTGTTTCTTTCTGTCTGTCTTTCCTCCCTCTAATGGGTTAAATGTTTTCTGTCTTTTCTAAGAAATGAATCAATACAAATGGCTAAAAATCCTTGAAATGTACATCATGTTTTTTTCAGTTATAGGGTTTTTTTGGTGACAACACTTAAGGTCTATTGTGTGGTTAAGAATCCTCACCTTCCCCTAAGGTAGGTAAGTAATATTCTCTCCATTTACAGATAGTTAAACTGCAGTAAAGAGATAAAGCAGCTTGTCAAAAGCAACACAGCATCATTGACAGAGAGGAGGTTGGGACTGACAAGTTCCTAGCGCCTACTGGAGCGTATTTTGAATGACTAGGCTGCTGTGTCCTGACATAATAATATACACATGTGATTTGCATGTAGTCACACAAGTGAACAAGAACGCTGTTTTCTGTGTTTCTTGACTGTTTCCTCATGCCAGTCATATGCTGTTCACTTAAGCAGCACCATTTGCTAATATTTTTTATTAGCCCATTGTGTATTTTTTCAGGTTTTCTGAGTTCTGTGTCACTGATACACTGACAATGTCATAAATTGCTAACAAAAGGGCAAGAGTCAACTTCAATAAATCCCTTCTTGAGGCCTTTTCTGCAATGGGTACAGATCTCTCTGCACCATGTACCAAAGACTAGTTGATTGCTTGGTATAGTAAATCAAACCTGTGATGGAATGGGTAATGAAATTCTTCAAAAGGTTGAAATAGTAATTTGCTTTCCCTGGTAGAGCTTCTCTTAAATATGTTTGTTTACCCCTTTTCAGATTGTCTCCATTGATGATTGTTCAATGCTTTATTTCCTTTTCTCTTTTACTATTTAAAAGTTACTTTGTTTTCTGCAAACAAGGCAACACAGTTTGTGCATAAAGAGCAGTGTGGAATATTACCTCTCTGTGTTCAGAAAAAAATGGAAACAAATTTAAACAACTAAGTGTACAAAATTTAAAAAGGAAAAATACTATCCATATATGTAAGCACATAAATACATGTGCAGATATAAGTCACATACCCATGCACACTTTCTCAGTCACTCCAACTGCTCTAGACGCATCTTGTTCACTATTGTATTTATGAACATATTGACTCATGTATATCAACACTTTTTTTCTTGTATCAGAGGGGAAAAAAATGGTGTGCGATGAGGTTGACATTGTATGATAGGCCCAGAAAGAAAGGACTACTTGTTCTGTGTGTTGAATGCTGGCAAAACAAAAGGTCCTCCTAGCTTGTAGTTTTTCTGAACTCTCTGAGATGGAGCTGCAGCAATTAAGTCCCTACAGCACTCTGACAAGAAAAAAGTGGGAGATAGATATCCCAGACACTGGCAAACACTTCAGAAGACATTGATCCAGCACTGTTACAACTGCTTGGAGGTTGATATGGGGAAACCATCCAGCTGTTTTTGTCTGCTATAAGGAGAGAAGTTTTGTTCTTGCATTGGCTCATTGGTACCCACTAGCAGCCAGCTATGACAATGCATGCCACGTGTGCATGTGGCAGTGATAAGGCAAAGGTTTGTTTTTGTCCATGCTCCTTTATTGACCTTGCAGACAGCTATGGCAAATACTGCCAAGTCATGTCAAAAAGATTGCTGATTGCAGCGATGTTGCATCTCTGGGGTGGCACCGGCACAGTGCGAGTTCTCAGCCCATGAGGACGTTGGCTGCTGGATTGTGGGGCAGATAATTATCTGCAAGGTGTACTCGTCTGATGCCAGAACTGGTCAGAGGTAGATAGCAGCCCAGTTCCTGAAGTGTTGAAACTTCAAGTGCCTTATTCCAAAATAATATATCTATTGTTAGGAAAGTATTCTTCAGAAAGGCAGGTGAGAGGAAGCTTATAGGCATTGTTGCAATCTTGTGTAGTATCAGAGGTCCTAGTATAGGAGGCCCAAAGAATGAAGGAAGAAAATTATAACCCACCACTCAAACAGAAGATTAATTAGCTATCAGGCTTGTTAAAAATAATCAGGAATATACCCCAGGATCCGGGAGTGAAAGCTAAGCATCAAAAGCATTCCTTCCTACCAGGGATGAGGATGACCTTACCGTATTGCTGTAGGCCATGAGGTGCTTCAGCATTGCATTTTTCTCATTTAGCTCTATGACAGCTTCATACGGGGAGCTCACTCTACAGTTGCTGTTATTCCTTTTTTTCATAGAATATTTTAAAGACAAAAAAGCCCTACCCCCAAAATTTTAGTAGGTTCTGTGGGACAGCAGCTTGAAGTCAGTTCATGTTTAGGACAAGATGATTGAAAGTAGTGTATTGCCCACAAGGACAGGTGCCTTGAACCCTTGATATAATGCATTATGTCTGGCCAGTGAAGATAGGACAATTAGAGAGACATGATCCTTGATGTAACTTTGCTTCTTGCATTAAAGGTTGGGCATGGAGCACTACTGTTGGTCCAGACAACTCAATGACTAACATGGGTTGAGCTCTGCTAGCTAACCAAGCCATGCATGGAGTAGCAGAAGGCAAAGCTTTTTATCTCCCACCTGTTCAGGACTGCACACTTTTTTACAGGCCCAAGAACAGGATAAATCTTACAGGGATGTAAGAAAAATTCTTATACCTCTCTCCCCCCTGATTACATGGTCAAAGTCACAGCTTAATCATCTCTTAGAAGTGTAACGTGAGAGCCATTCAACACTAAAAGTGAAAAAAATCCATACTTCAATGTCACTTGTGACATCTGCTGCCCATCACACTGTATTCAGTGGATTGTACAGTGAAACTCTGTCTCATACACAGATACTAAATCACTTTTCACTAAGCTAAGCAATCTCCGGAGTGAGAGATAGGATAGTTTAAAGTGCATGTCATGGTTTCATAAAAGTATCTCTTTGAAACTGCGAGAGGAAGTCTATAGGCTGGCAGAATGTCATTTCTCAGTGAAAAATTAACAGTTGGTTATGATCTTCCCAAAAGTACCTTAGGGTTTTTTCTGCCTGGTACCTGATTTTTGCATCTTCTCTAAAAGATGGCATTTCCAGACCTTGATACCACACTCATTTGTCTGCTCAGTCCTGACTCTGAGGTAAGACTGCCATCTATTGAATCCCCAACATTATCTCCTGCAAAATTTAGCTTTCCATCCAAATGCTGACCAATTCCAGTCCTGCTTTGGTTATGAGACCTGACAAGATTGGAGCCCTTTCTGCCATGCCTACAGGCTTAAGTCACCTTGCAAGCAGCCATCAAAGCGTCAGAAAGCAGCATCTGAGCAAGAGCTCTCACCTTGCTGCATTGATTCCTTTTACACTGAAAGAAGCTATTACAGATGCATCTTTCCAGAGTTTTGTTGCCAGATGCATTTTTTCCAGGGCTTGTCAACTTGACTAGGATGCAGCTGTCTTCCATCAAAGAGAATTTCAGGCACTTGAGGATAATAGAAAGAAAGAGACAAGAATGACTTTCAGAAAACACCAAATTGGAACATGATTAAGAAAGAAAAAAAACTTCCATTCAGCTCATTGATTCCTCTCGATGGTTTCTTTCTGCTTTCATTTATATGCAGGAATACTATCTAGTGTAATAAGATTCATACCCTGCACAGTAGTAGCAGAAATTTTTAAAAGCATTGGCAGTATGCAATTTTCAAATGCCTCCTCCCTAGACACCGCTTCACCTTAACAGTTTGATAATGTGGAAATCCCATAAGCGCAACACTTGTCATTTATTCTTTTGCATTTCAAAATGTGTTTTGTGATTAAAAGCCTGCTCCAAGGCCCATGGAGGTCCTCTGTTGAATGCAGTGGACTTTAAATCGGACTCTCTCATTTAAAGAAGAAACACGACAACAGCCCAAGTTCATTTGAACCCACATGGCTCTTTCCTGGATGCCAATGCAGCAGAGCTGTAGCAATTTACCTAAGCAAAGTTGAGAGGCCTTGAATACCTTTGCTGAAGCATTCCTTGTTAGGCTCAGTGGACTTCTCTTACACAGTCAAGAAGAGTGTGTGCTGGCAGATGGTGAGGCAGCTGGCCAGCTGTAGACACACAAGGATCACTACTAACCTAGTGCCTGGTAAGTTTTCAGGCATTCCCTCTCCATGCACTGAGCAAGCCAAAGATGCCTGGTTAAAAGCCTCATTTCTCTTGACATCTTCTGCATATCTGTCTAGAGGACCTCATGTCTCTTGGGCTCTTTCACTGTAAGGCTTTCCCTCTTTAGCAGTTTTCTTTGGAATATCTCCGATGCATAATAATTTTCAATGGTATCATCTCTTTCAACCAAGATCCTAAGTACCATGCACTGCAGGATGGAGCTAAGCATTGATGCCATCTAAGCTTAAGTTGTGGATCCCCAGGATATTGAGGGTTCTCATTTTATGTTGCCTTTAATGAAAATGCATGAAGCTATGCCAACTGAGAAATAAGGTATATCACAGCCCCAGTTCTCCCTCTTTGCTCTCCCAGGAACTGATGTAAGTTATTGTGACCACTCAGTCCCAAAGGGTGGTATATTTCCCTTCAGTGATAAAGCAGCAAAGCTGCTTGTGCTTGCAGATCCTTCCCTTTGGATTTAGAAAGGATAATGCTTTCCTATTCGGGCACCCTGAATGAGAAAAGCCATCACCATCAGAAGGCAATGGAAAAAGGCAGGAACAAAGGTTAACATGAACCTTATGCTAACTAGGCATTGCCTGGGCATTGGCAATCCACTGTCCCCTGCTCACTTTCTACGCCACAAGGAGCAGAGGCCTAATCTTGTTCTGTACGTAGTAGTCAGTTGTGGCACTTACCCCAAAGCTGTATGAGCAATGAACTCCTAATGGAGCCTGAAATGCTTAGCCATTGTAATGTGCCATACAAAAGATGGAAATGTCCTCATCCCCCTTAAGGAGATAAATTGAATGGGCACAGAAATGAGAACAAAAGGGTTTGTAGTGGATGGAGCGAATAACACGTTTTGCCACAAAGAATATCAGCATGTATTGGGTGAACATATTGCTCAAAAGGGTATGTTAAAACATGTGACTGCTCATGTGTGGACATGTATGCTCCTCTGTTCTTGTCACCTGCTTTTCTCACTATGCAAAGGCAAATGTTGGCTTCACCCAGCCTACTCCTGCGCAATGGTCCCATATAAGGTTTTTCAGCACAATAAAAGTACTTGTGCAGTAACCTCTGTCTGAACCACATCTCATGAGGGTAGGACTGACAGAAAATAGCATCAAAACTGAAACATGCTTTTTTCTCTTGCAAAATCTGCATTTTCTCTGTTTACCAGTCATCCTTTGGGCTTTTCATTCAGACATCAATAAACTTGTCCCCAAGTGCCAGGCACCCAGAGAACGATGATGGACCGAAAGCTCATTGTGTGCTGCAAATCTTGTCCGTGGCTTGACTTCCAAGTCTAAGGGAGATCGGATTTCCCTGAGCACATTGGGGAAAAAACTGGGAAATGTAGTTGGGCATTTACAAAAATAAATTTCCCCACTCTGTACGTGAAGTATTAGCCAGGAAAAACAACTAACTAGTTAACGTGTGTATTTTATTCCTCCTGGAGAAAGTATGAATATGGATCATCATTTGTTTATGCTGGACAAAGAATTTACATAACTTTAATAGGGCTTTCTATTAGTTTGTGACAAATAACGAAATGCCAATATATTAATCATTTCAAACCCATTAATGCTGTCAGCTTTGCAAATGATTGATAAAATGCTCTGATTCAGACTTGCACATTTTGCCCCTTATCACAACCACCGCTTCATGTATGAGGCACAGTATTCTCACCAATTTCTCATCAGGGATAAGTAATTGGCCAATTAAATCATAGGCCATGATATCTTGTACAGTGGAGTTAAATCAGTGATAGTCTAGCTCTGAACAATTTGAATCTTAATGTAGGCTAAATTAAGCTCTCTCCTTTGCAGTTGCCTTCATATGGAGTCCTCTGGTTTGAGTAATGAAAAACCTGAATTCGTTGGTCAGGTAGGGTTTTAGACGTCTTTACTCTCATGGGTGTGTTGCCCGACTGGGCTCCACCTCTACATTTGTTACTGAAAAGGAATTACCAGCTTGGTTGTTAAAATAATGCCTTCCTTATTTATGGCTGAATCCTGATATCTTGATAGCAGGAACAGTTTTCTCTGTATGAGGACTGCAGGATTTGGTTTTGGAGCTTTCACAGATTACCTTCCCCCAGTAGTTTTGACTTCTCAGTGGTAATAGTTGAACTAATATTAGTATTCCAGTAGTGCCTAGAACTTTTGAGCTGTACCAGAGACCCATTGTATCACAGACGCTGTATAAACCCATAGTGGGGAAAAGTCCCAATCCTGCAGAGACTACAGTATAAACAGGCAAGATGATGTGTAGCAAAAAGAAAACAGTATCTCTTTTTTTCAGATGGGGTATCGCTATTCACGTGGGATAACAGAACAGTAACACTGTTTTCAGAAGTGTGGAGAAATAAAGCATTTTGCCAAATCTCAAAAAGAAAATCTCTGTCAGAGCTGGGAGTGAGCTTAGGTTTCTTGAATCCCAATACACTACTCTGATAAAAAGACAATCCTCCCTCTTTGTGATTTCTAAACAAAATTTAAGCATACCTCTGATAGATTGGAAAGGAAGTAGCATTCTTCTGGTAGATGAGAAAAAGCATTGTGCTGAGCGGGTAACATGCAAAAAGTAAACAGAGATTGTAAAAATAAATCAGCTTTTCTTTTTCCCCTCTTAATTCATAGATATCTTGGCAACACCACTAAAAATGTAAGAGTTGTTTCTATTTTGACACACCTCATACTTAGAATATCTCTTTTTAGCACTCAAGTTTATCCTGGGTGCTTGGATAAGTATGAACAAAACAGGTGAAGTGTGTGTTTGAGTGCCTAGTGACAAAAGTTATGTATGTGACCCAGATCTGGTGCTTATGCTCCTGGATCACTTTTCTGCATTCTTCTGCTGGCAGTGGCTGTTCCCCTACTTATGACTGAATGTTTTCAGGAAAGTCCCTCTCTGAAATATGCAATAAACTCAAATGCTGATTTTTAAATTAAGCCCATGCCCAGATATTTTTCCACACAGAGGCAGGGACTCCAGCAGGGGACTTAAAAAAGCACAGTTAAACCCATAAGTTCCCTTATAAAAAAAATATCTTTGTGTTTTTCAAGAAGCCTCCCTGCTGATAAAACATGGCTTATCTATTCCTAACCCACCCCCCGGGTACAAGGCAGACAACATTTGCAGGAGCAGTGGTAGGACCATGAAAAGCCCTGCCTTGGGTTACACTCTCCACTCAATCCGTGGATCTGCCACCCAGCTTCCAGTAGCGGAGAATTTGGTCTGATGTCTCTAGGCAGTTGCAGGGGCAGATGAGGAGGGCAGTAATGCTGCTTCTGCTCTACTGGAAAGATTTCCTGATGATAAAAGCGAAATGTCAGCTTTGATTGTGGTAGGGCTTTTCCCAGCCCAACATGGAAAAATGAGTTGTCAAGCAATTATTTTTGGTGCTGTGTGAACTTTTTGTAGGTAGATCGCATACCTTTACATTGAGGAAGGAACAGACTTGGCCTTTCACTCCACATCAGAAGAGGTTGATTGGTTTTTTGGAGGGAATGTGCACAGGCACCATCAGGGGATAAGTAGTAACCAGCTGGTGAAAGGTATTTAGAACAGAGACACATTTGGAGATTAAGTTTTGACTGTTGCACTGATGGCCTTCAGCCTCGTTGCCTTAATGGGGCAGACTTGGCAGCACAGAGGAGTAGGAACACCTGTCTGTTGGCTTCCCCAGCTCCGGCTTGAACACTGTATCATTTGAGATGCTCGACATCTGCTGCTAAATGTTGCTCTTTTGAGCACTTGCATACATTTTCAAATAGTTGCTTATGAGATAAATGCAAAATTCAGCTGGGGCAGGGTGTCAGGAAGCAAAAACTGAAGGTGAACACCTTTGCTTCTGGAGTGATCAGTGAGCTTATTTAGATGAAGCTGCAGAACAGTAGTGAAATGGGTCTCAGCTGTGCTGCATGCTAGGCTTGTGCAGAATCTGAAAACAAGATGCAAAAAGCACCTGCATTTAATCAGTCTGGGGAGAGTTGACTCTGAGCTTTATCAGGACTTCTGATCAACTGCTGGTGCCTAACAACACCCAGGGAGGCACTGGGAGTTATGTCACAGGCAAGATATAATGGTGTTATTAATTTAATGCTCTTTAGATTGTTTAATGTGGAAATTCAGATTTAATCGAATGTCAAACTCACTGTCCAAATTCCTAAATTAAACATGAATTGCTTGAGAGATTTTCCAGAACTGCTGTTTGTTGCATCAACCCCACTGTCACTTTTATTGGTTGTAGAAGCAACCATTTTGCAACAAGCTAATTTGGCCCTTGCTACAGGAGCCGGAATAGTTGCCTTGAGACATTCTGAGACCATTTTCTGTAGGAACCTGCAATTTTTAATAACATCATCAAAGACATTTTGCAGGCTGAGTGGGAGTGGAATAAAAAGCAACAAAAGGAAGCCTAATTCCCATTCTCATTATGGCATTCATTTGGTCTCCATATCTTGCTAGTTGTCTGCTTAAAGACTGTCGTCTCCTCAATCCTCCCAAGTGTATTCACGTTTGTCTGCTTTTATAAGAAATAAGTAATCTAGGTCGGGCATCTTCTTGCATAAAAGCATCTACAAAGATCTAAATGTACAAACTAGTGTTTTGTTTTGCTGGTTAAAATCATGCTGTGGGCTTCAGCTCTGCAAACACTGTGCTATCTAAAGTTGCTTTGTAACAGCTTTGTAAAAAAAGGAAAGACCAGATTTAGAATGTAAATCTGTATGGTTATTTGTTAACAGAGGAAGCTCTGGAGCAACTTTTTTATTTGATTGGTACTGGAGTTTTTGGTATAGTGTTGTACGTGTCTGAATGCTACATCACTGCCGTCTGGTTCCTTGCTAACAGCAGGGTTTGCGTGAGTTGTGCGCTGCTGAAAAGCTTGTCCCTCTTCTGTGTGTGAACGGTTCACAACTGAAATACAGGTGCATCTGTTTTTTTATCCACTTCCCTCCACTCTGGCACTTTGTAATGGCATTAAGGATGGGCTGTGAGACAACAGCTATTCTGGATTAGAGTGCAAACACCATGTATCTCCCCCCGTCCCCTGAAAAGCTGAAGTATTTGGAGCAAGGGCTTTGCATGAGCCTGTTTTCATGGCATAAATGTGTGTGTTATAAGAACAATTTTCTGGACAGCGTGGTTTCATATCTTTTGTAAATCCAGAAGAACTGAAACAGATTTATTTCCTACTTCTCTTAAGCTAATTGAAAACATAATTTAGTCCTTAATGAAGAGTGTAAAAATGAAATGGTCATTAAGTTCAGTCCCTTAAAATAACAAGTGACATCGTGCTGAGTCCAGAAGGGCTTACAGAAACACACTCTGCTGCTCCTTCCTTCCCAGGATCACAAACAAAGCAAAACCCCTTGCTCCATACAGAGACTTAAGAAATACCACTTGTACTTAGTTTTTTATTGCATTTATGCCTAGCTATTCCCCTTTTTTTAGCTTCTTTATTAGATAGCATTCAACAGATTATCTTTCAACTTTTCTTAATAAAACCAGCTGGGTATAGTTTTGGAGCTACTGAAAGGCAGGCAGTTACAATTGGATTGTGTTAGTGCAGGATGGATTTTCAATATGCTCCTAAATTTTGGCCTGACCTACATACTCTTTATGCTGAGAACACCAAGACTCTCGTCTCCCACGTCTATTCAGAGAAAGTCGGTGGTATCAAAAACGGTGTATTCTGGTCTGTATAAAAAGAGGTGAATCCTCACTCCAACGCTCCAGAGAGGTACTTGGGACGCTTCGTTGTAGCAGTTGTAGCATTCAGGTATTAATGGGACTCTTAGCCTTGTCAGATCTATTACAGCAGGATGTGACTGAAAATTTTTCCATCTCGAGCAGTAAAAGCGTGTGTGTTTGTGTGCAAGATGTGAATTCTCTGGGTTCAGCTGAGCTGTTGAACAGTTTCAGAAGCCAGCAGACAGCTGCTGTTTACCTTCTCAATCACTTTGTCCTTTTTGACCCATTACATTAATTTTGTTTCAGCCTTGTTGCCACCCAAATGTGACTCAGGCCAGTCACTGGCATCTGCACTATGTGGAGCGGGAAGGAGGGGAAAGGAGGAGGGAGAAAGGGAGAGGAAAAGGAGCTGGCAGTCTGGTCAAAACCAGATGGTATAGGATTATATTTGGGGGATCACATCTTGCTTCCGAAAATATTTTATACCCTTGTTATTCTGTTTTATGAGTTAAGAGTCTGCAGTTAATATTGCTTAGTCGCTAACATGTAACCGCTAAAATGTATTCCTCCTAGCGCTGCAAAAAGCTGTGTCCCAACAAAAATGTGAAGTGACGTGTCGGAAAATCAAAGTGACATACTGAGTCCTGAGCAAGACTTTCCTTTTGTCCTGAAAGGGTAATGAAATCTGAAAAACAGAGAAAGCTGTTTTTATTTAATATTTCTTGCTTTAATGTGAGTCTGGTAAAGGGTAGTATGGGTATGCTGTGAAGTGGATGTACAGAATGGGTAATTTAATTTTGTTGCTGTTGTAATCTGCTGGGCATTTTTCCAAAACAAGAGTAGGGAGTAACTCGCATATTTCATTACAACTGCCCAGATGACTAGGAGGAGATGAAGCCTTTAATTACAAGATGGAGCATCCTGAGCCAGCGTTACAGCTTGTGGCTGAAGCCACAGCCAATCCTAGAAAAACCTAGAGGGTTCTCAAGTAGATCACCTGTATGTACCTGCTAAAGACTTTCTGTCTTACCTACTTACATATTCATTTTATTGAAATGATCTATATGTATGTTTTAAGGGGATTAATATTTTCCATTAACTGGAATAATTCCCATGAGTCTGGTCTCCTAACCACATGGCTTTGAAACAAACTGACAGTCAGTTCTTTTCCTCTATGTTTGCATATCAGCAACATAATTTTTAATAGGTGCTACCCTGTGTGGATAGGAACTTTTAAACACCATAGTTAAACCTCTTGTCTCCTTTTTGACTTTTCCCTTCAAATTTGCCATGCTGGTTGCTATCAGTAGTTGTGAATGATTTACATTCTTGCTGATTTTGCTTGCCATCAGACTGTCAGCTAAGAGATGACATGCAATACTCATGTAAAAGTGGCAGAGAAAAGATTTTTTTGTGGTTTTTTCCTTGTTGTAAAATAGGTACAAAGCTGAATGGAGTGAAGATCACAAGTACCAAGAAGGGTTGTCTTTTGAGAGTGTTTCATTAAGCCAACCTGTATGAATGAGTGGATTTCTGTTTTACTCAGAACATTTGGAATAATGATCTTCCATTTGAATATTTCAGTTTTTAGGGAGCTCCTTCAACTCCATTTGGCTCTGATGGGAGTTGAGAGGGCTTAATTTATTACAGGTGCCCTAAAATTGTTCCTGTATGCACAATTAAATTTGGGATCTGTCTGTAGGTGGTGTTTTATTCAGTAAAATATGCTGGAATAGTAGCCAGAGCAGAGGGATAAAATTTATTCTACTAGTCCACATACATATGTTGAAGATTGGCATGGAAAGTTGTATTTTGCCAGTGTCAGATGGTCTGCCAGCGAAATGAATGAGTTAAGCATTCACTGGCATAATGCATGGGTATTGCAGACAGCACCTAGCTGTGAAGAACAGTCATTCTGTCTCAGCTCCATAAAGTTGTAAGATGTGGGTAATTTTGTTATTCAGATACCTTAAGACCTGGGTTGTGACCGTTGATGCTGAATGATCAGTTAGCTCGTAACTCCATCCAGGAAGTCTCAAAGCAGCTTGCCACCTTGGTAGAGCAGTGTTATTGGGCTGTCCTGGGTTAGAAGTTAGCGTAGCCTCATGCCCTGGGTGTAAAGCAATCATTTAGCTCCAGCAAACCCTTCTGATAGTGGGATATTATTGGGAAATGTCTTGCTCTCATTTGGGAATCCTAGATGTTTGGCAAAAGAGGGGCTGTGAAAATTGGATATAAGAGTGCTTAAAGGCACCAGAACAACATTAATAGCTTTATTGGCTCAGAAAACCTGACCTTGTCTCCCATGTAGGTTATGGACTTGTATATTTGAAAAGGGGGGAGCTAACTGCAGTTTAACCAGAGTGTTAATTTTCACATAACAAGTCTGGCCCATTTGCAAATACTGTGTTTTTCTGAGAGATGAGGAGAACGTATCAAATAAACAACACCCAATATTCAGAGTGGCCAAGAAACAATTGAAGTGTCCTTAAAGAGCTCACAATGTATATTATAATCAGCTGCAGGGGTATTAAAGAAAATGTTCTTTTTTTTCCTCCTCTTCATATTCTCCCAATCAATGCTGAAAGATTGAAAAAAAAAAAACAAACCAGTTTCGGGTCGTTTTATGTACATGGTATTTAATTTGTGGCACAAATCAGTGCAAGTCAGGAAGAAGAGCACAGAAAGGTTGAGTTGCTTTGCCAATACACTGTTCAGTGGCCTGGTATGTTTTTTCATCCTTACTACACATGTAGGTATCAGTATGACTCTGTGTGAGTATAAAAGGATCCATTTTTGTGCAGGGTAAGGATCATGGTTCTGGTGGTGTGAAAGTCGGTGTTGGCATTCTTTAAACCTACCGGTATGAATAAGTTTGAAGGATTTCCCCGTGGTTTTAACAGAGCAGGGACACCCACCGTGGAGTTCAGTGAACTTCTCTACAGCATCAGGAAAGTCAAATGAAGCTGTGATTGATGTCTTTGGTAAACCACGTGAAAAAACTTTGGTGGGAAAACTAGTTCCCTTATTAGTGAAACTTAGCTTGTGCAAGCTGTAATTCGTGGGGGATGCAGGCATCCAGGTCCTCTTGTACAGTTTAGCAGCATCTTGACTTTAGTAAAGCTCTGATCCTGTAAACAGTTTGGTACTCCCACACTAGGACCAGTATGCATTAAAAGTGGCAATTGAAAATAGCCATCAAATTGGACTATTTTTTTTAACACAAACTCAGTATGTTTTCCTCACATGTGGCTGCCTCTGGTTGGCATGAGGTGGCCTCTTCCTGAGAGAGGTCTCTAAGGAGGAAGCAAAAGTGCATTTTTTTTTTTTAGACATTACAGTGTGTTTGAGAGAGCAAGAACTAAGTGGTTGCAGACATGTCAGCTGTAGTTGAATGACTGAAATATTGGTCACCATCAGGGAAGACCTGAAAATGAGCATGAAATTCTGCTTTAATGGGGTTATTGTGAAAAAAAAATGTCCTGTGAGTGGCCAGTTTTAGATGTTGCTACTCAGAAATCTGTAGATGACAAAGAATATTACGGAGCAGCCTTTTGCATGGGAAAAATGTACTTTCTCTTTTGCAATACAGCACAAGCGGGCAATGGCCTACTGAGTTTATCCTCTTCAGCATCTCAGTTCAGGCAATACTGCTGTTACATCAATGGGATTTTTCTGCAACTGAATTGTCACTTACTGAGAGGAGAAAGTATTTTCAAAAGAGAAAATATCCCTCCTAGCTTCTTTGGAAAGGAGTTTTGTCTTTGAGAGCTTTGAAGTTGACATTGGGGAAGTCAGTAAACTAGCAAGCATTTTGGTATGTAGAGGTCAAGGATAACTATTACACAGAGTGGCTGGCAGAGAAAATCCAGGCAGTTAGCAGCGGATTCATGCCACAGCAAGTTATGATCAGGCAGTTAAATAGCCAGTTTATTTTCATCATCCGTGTGGCACTGCTGTGCTACTAACCGTTCCTCCTAGCATCCTCCACAAAAATGTTTTTAAGAGTTTATATTTAATTGCATATCTATCCTGAGGCTCAGTCTTCTAGTCCTTGTGTTAGCGGCTTAGCAAGGTTACCAAGAGCTGCAGGATAGGGCATATTGCTTTAGCATAAGGAATCCAAAGACTTTGTTAAAGTAGCTCTTTTTGTAATTTGTTCTTATGTATATTCTACTTTGCATCCTTTGATCATGACAGGAATTTTTTTTTCCCAATAGTAGTGTACATTCTGAGCACCGTATATGTCCCTTGGCTGTGGCTGAAAAATAAAGGAAAGAACAGTTGCAGCTATTCCTTAGCCAGTGGTAGTAATCACTGCATGCTGCGTCAGCTGCTCGGCAGGCTCTACAGCTCCCTGCTCAGTAGCTAGTACAATTACGTTAGTTTATTTATGGTTATCGGGTTACATAAGAAGTAAATTTGGGAAAAATTTCCATTTCCATGGTACACCTGGAAGGGTCAGTCATTGCACAAACTCAGCCACCTTACCTCTGTTGATGCAGAAGGTGAAATACTACCCATTCCAACCCTGCTATAAACAATTTTCTTGGCCATGCTTCTGTTGTTGCCTCACATCTGGGTAATCAGTTGTAATCTTTAGTAATCAGCCCCATTGAAAAAGAAAGCCAGCCAGCAGAGGGTACATCTGTACCAGCGTTTTAGTTTGGTTTAGGAATCTGGTTTTGATATGAATCCCTCCAGTTGTCTGCACTTCTTATGCTTTCATTCACAACAGTCCTGGTGCTTATGAACTGGGCTGTTTTTTGATGAAATTAAACCAGAAGATGCACTTCAGGTATCCAAATGCTAGTTCTTATTCAATCCATGGGAGACTAAAGTAATGCTAGTCCTAAGTAAGCCACCCTGAAACATATACAGTGTCGTTGCTGGGCCCTTAGCACCACTATTTGTCATACAAAACTATTCCTATAGGGCTACACTACTTGCTCAATAGACGTAGCCCAGGACTACCAAGCTGCATAGAGCAACTCACTCCCTGGAGTGCAGCTCAGGCCTTCATGTATCTCTGCTCCTGTGTAGACAACTCGTATTCAAAACCTACCTTGATGGAGGTGGTGGTGGTGGTTGTTTCAGCAGCCCCTAAGTGTTCACAGCTGGGGAGGGTGAGATCACCTTCTCGGACACCAGCAGCTGGGCAGCCTCTGGCCAAGGAGGAATACCTCCTTCGTCCTACAGTAACCATGGTCCTTTGGAGATGGGTGATCCATATGAACTCCATAATTCATTTTCCTTCCTCGGTGTTGTGAAGAAATGCCACCACCAGGACTCTGGATCTGTTGATGGGTGGAAGAGCAATTATGTCTGCTTCATTTCACATGCCGTTAACTAAAAAGTGCTGAAGACAGTGCAGGATACAAATACTTTCTGAGTAGCAATGTTTGTTACTGCTACTATCTGAATGAAACAGGAGAAATTATTGTAGTTATATAGTCGATAAATGATCAACAAAAACCACATTGTGCAGAGGCTGTGAAAGTTCAGAAGATGCCCCACGACAGCTGAACAAGAAATTGGAGTTGCAGCTCATTCCCGCCACGTGGGCTGGGTAGTAAGCAGTGTATTTCATCCTTGCCAGGACAACTGGGTGGGCTTCTTTTCTTTCATGCTGTACCAGAAAACTGTCTCTGTGGTAGCCGCACAACACCAGCATTTTCAGTATTATATTACCATAACTGAAAATATTACTGAATTGCTAGAAAACCACCAAATTAAATGTTCCAAATAACCATGGTGCCATTTGTCTGACAGATAATGTTTGATTTTTCTGAAGAACCATACAGCATGCAGAATTAGGCGCGAGGAAATACACTGCATGGTTATTATTAATTCTTTAATACTTGAAACTACTTAGCAACGAACATGTAGATCAAAGCTTTGCTTGAGAAGATTGAGCTTTCGAGACAGGAGATATTGGGAGCAGTCTGGAGCAATATAACAGAATCCTGTAGGATAAAACCCCCACTGATTACATTTCCATTAGTTTCAAAATCTTCTTTGTGTTCAGTTCGGACATTTTCATGGCTCTTGTATTACAGGTTAAATGTAACCTTTTAAGCACTTGATCTGTTTTCCCAAATTGACAGGCACTAGCTTTGCATTTTTAATGAATATACTTGGAATTTTGGTAGCCATCATTTAAGGAGAAGGCAAAGATATGACTTGATTTCTGATTGTTACCTTAGATTATGAAAGAAAGGGACGGGTTGCAATAATCCTTTCTTCACTGAAACCATACTCAAAAGAGGTATTTCAGACAGGTCAGATTTTCATAACCTCAATTGCTATAACTCATAAAATGGAAAAAGGAGGGATAATCTTGTGTTCCTTGCTGTGATATGCATTTAATGATCTGGTTCATATTTAAAGCCCAAGCCTACCGTAAGTACATTTGTTATTGGTTTAATTGGAAAGAGATATAGTATTTTATACTCCAAAGTCTGACCCTCCTGAAGTCAATGACAATTATACTAGAGATTTTGAAAGTGACAAAATTTGGCCTCAGGCTCCTCTGGATATGTATGTGAGCTTTGGAAAATGAATTGGAGCACTACTCCAGTTCAATGACATGAAAAAGAAAATAAAACATTAAGGGTCATTTTCCTCTGTTGGCGGCTTCTTAGCATTTAATGTACTCAGCAATTTGATAGTATCAAATCTTCTGAGATGGTGTGCTAGTGTGTATTACAATTTAGTGTTATTGAAAAGGATCAGTTAAGCAAAATACTGATTTTTCACTGAAAAACCATCATATTTCATTAGAAGTAAATGTGTTCCTCTGTGTAATTTTTAGTTATTGAAGAGCCTGAATTTCATCTCATGAAGCTCTAACTTAGTTGAAGCAAATTAAAATCCCTACAAATACTGTATTAGTAAGAACAGAAACTGATCCAATGCATTCTTTTTATTTCCTTGATGTATAATGTGTGTTTATTTCTATAATTAGAGCAAGTATAAAGAATACCACAGATTAAGACAGTAAACAGTCCTGTTTACAGAGCTTTGACTTTGACTCACTGGGAGGGGAATGCTGCATACTGGCTTAGTTAAATACACAAGCCAAGAAGTAAATCATCAGAATAGAAAAGTAGGTTTTAGGAGATGTTAATGCTACTTATGTTAATAACCCTCCATGTGATACAAGAGAGTATATAAATGCTTCTTTTACCATTGCTGTTTTTGCCTTTTGGTACTAACTGGCAAAGCTTCAATTAAGGAAAAGGTCACCAAAAGGTTACATTCTTTGTGGTGGGGTTTTTTTTTCTTTTTAAATGAAAAACAGGTTTTTAGCTTCCTTCTCTTCCCCTCCCCCCATTTTTGTCTCCTTCCATCATTGCTCTTACCACTTACAAACTCTTTTGGGTCTGCTTGATTTGTCTTTAATGGGTATAAGCAATATTGGGGCGGATTTCCAGCATGTATAAAAATCAATGTGGCTCCATTGACTTCAGCAGGCATACATTAATTTTGACCGAACAAAGACCTTCTATTTTATTTTTACAGTGTCTTTTCTTCCAAAGAGATGACTGAACCTTGACTTTTTTTTTTTAAGTCTTACAAAAATGCATTTAACATTGCTAGATATCAAATGGTGGTTTCAAAACAGTGGGAGTAAATAACAATTAACAGAAAGTATAATATGCCATAACAGAAATGTAACTCTGTCTTCTATGGCTAATTAACAGTTGAAAGTCAGATTTTTATATTTAATTTGGGTGTGAATAGAGCAAGTCTTTGTAATTGAAGGTTGTCAAAAGAGGAGATTTTTAACAGCTAGCTTTTAATTTATAAGGTGAGTCATTTGTTAACTGGTTCACGGCTGCCACAATTTAGGGTGCACCTGAGTGTGGGCTTCCAGCGTGCTGCCCATGCGTGCTGCCCTGTGTTTTAGCTGCGTACCTTTCCCCTGGAGGCACCATCACACTGGAAGCTGTTGTCTTGACAATGAAGCACTGCAAGGTATGTAGACTATATGGCAGCATAGAGCAATTTGGACGTTCAGTGTACATCACAGCCCACTGAATATGCCTGAGGCATGTTGTGAAGCACCTTGGGGAAGGCTGAATGATTTTTACCTACCCAAAATGTGCACCAGTGGTGCATTAATCTGTGCCCTGCACCAGTTCATTGGTGCTGAAGTATCGAACTCCTTTATGAAGAGGCAAATGTGTAAAATTAAAAATTAAGGGGTTTATACATAGTAGGCTAGATTGCACCTTGAGGCATCACATGTGTCAGAGCAGAAAGGGAGCCTCTGGCCAGCGGTAGCAGGTGTATTGAACTTTTCACACGTGTGATCTGCGCTTCTCTCTGCTTTCCACTCACTTCTATTGGTCTGAAGGTGAGACGGAACAATTTATCACATACCTTTAAAAACCAAATCAAAAGAGGTCTAAATCTGCTAATTTTTCTGCCCTGTTTTGACCTTGAATTCAGTGTACCATGGTACCATTCAGTGTAACGGTAGCATGTTAGCACAGACATCAAAAACATTGAGAGAAAAACCTCAGATGGTGCTATTAGCTAGAATTGACGAAGTGCTACCCAGCAGGGCCCTGGCTATGTTCTTTTTAATTTTGGACATGTTTACTCAGTTCTTGTCAATACTTCTTTGTTAGTATAGTGTTACAGTTTGCATCCATTTACTTGATGGCAAAGCAGTTGCCACTGATGTCGTTTTGTCTCTGCATGTGAAGTTTTGTGCAGTTGGTACTTCTGTTGGCACAGAGCTTTGTGATTTGACTTCTTAGATATGAATTAGAACAAGCCTGGACATTCAAAATGCAACAAGCTTTGTCAGAAAATATTTTTGCATTGAAAGGAAAGCATTGTTTTACTAAAACATAGCCATTTTATCTAATCCCTGTTCCTGAAGTCCAAGATAGAGTTTCTGGTCACAAGAAGAAGAATGTTCCTTTCCAGGATATGTAATGCCCTCTTGATCTAGACACTCATGTGAGAAGCTGGAGCTATAGATTCAACTCCCTAGCTGAATCAGACAAAGCAACAATTTGAGCTTTTTTTTTTTCTAGATCCTAGGTGAGGTTTTGTTTAGGGGTTTGGGGTTTTTTTTAATGAAAATTTTCAGTGTAAATTCCTTTACCCCGGTGTGGAACAGAAAAATATTCAAAATGTTGACAATTTCCTTAACAGAAAAAAAATCCTGCCCTTAATACTGCATTGCAAGGAGTTCTTTCTTTGTTTAACTGATGCATCCTTCGTAAGGAAAACATAGAATCATAGAATAGTTTGGGTTGGAACGGATCTTTACAGGTCATCTAGTCCAACCCCCAACATATATACAACATGATGGGTTAGTTCAGACCTGTAGGACACTGTCTGCAATATGTGCTGGTCTGGAACGCCATCTCGCTGGCAAGCCCTAGAAAACAAGGAGGAAAGTCTCCAAATGCTCCCTGCTGTGATGAGGGAGCTTCTGCATTAGCATACCAGTTTTCGGAGCTGCTATATCCACGCTGTTGTAAAGATGGAATAATGTGGAAACACAATGTAAGCTCCTCTCTGCAATGTCTCCACACATGGGGAGTGGAGTTTGCAGTTTGGGGGAGAGGGTGGTTCTCATGCTGTCTGGAGGACAAGGGCATGGGTTCTTCCTGGCCATTGTGGAGCACTTGGGTGGGAGGAGAAGGCACTTTGGGCTTCAGTAGGACTCTTACTACCTGCTGTTAGAGGCAGAAGAACGCCTTTGTTTTCTCCTCCTCCACCTTTCTCTCCATCCCCCGCATAACAGTTGTGAAAAATCTTTCCCTATAAATACCCTTTAAATATATGTATATATATTTAGGTATACACACACACACGTGTGAGTGTATGTGGATATTTCTTGGACTGTCCCGGGGATGCACAGGTGGTCAGCAGGTGGAAAGCACAAGCACATAGCAAATGACCCGATTAGTTTTCCCCTGTTAGTCTAAACAATGCCAGCCCTGCTAGTTATTTCTGGAATGTGTTACAGCAGAGCCATGTTCAGCAGACTAGCTTTGTTGCTAAGGAATAGTGGCAACCACAAAAAAAAGCTGATTTCTAAGCTTTTCAAAAACAATGTCTGGAGGGATTTCCCTCTGGACTTACAGTACATTAATCTTTTCCTCTCTTATCAGAACTGCAGTGTATTCGTGTTCAGGTATCACAGCTTGGCTAGGGGAACATTTGTAAACACAGACAAATGTGTCTTCTCTGAGCATTAGGGGTCTTTTCATTTCAGGAAAGCAATTTGGCCATTTCAAATAATTCTTTACATCTTGTGAATTTAGCACTCAGGAATGGCTCTGGCTTGGCTACCCCAGGTACGTGGAGCTTCTGTTTTGCCAAACAGCTTTTACTTAGGAAGGGGGGAGAGATGTTGTCTTTTCTAATGTGTGGTGAGCAGATCAGCACCTGGTCAACAAAGAAGGAAACATAAGTAATATGGCAGCAGCTTAGAGTTCTTCACATCTGCATCCGTCCATATGAGCAGAGAGACTCTGCAGCATCCTTTTAAAACTTGGCAGAGTTAATTCCAGTGGTGGTTGTACAGGGAGGACATGAGTTTGCTGTTGTTGCTAGTGAATTGCAATATCCCTTTAGTTCCAGAAACAGGTGGGCTTTCATGCCGAAAGACCTCTCGCTGTAGCTACTGTAGATGGTCTGTGATGGTCATTCTATAAGAACCTGTTAACTCTAGTTTTCTTAGCTGCTGTTCAGTAAATTATCTGAGTTGGAGCTTGCAACAGCTTTCTTGAAAGAACAACAAGTAAATAAACATACAATAAAGAAGAAAATCGTGAGGGAGGAAAATAAATCTGTATGTGGATCCAGTCAGTTGCAAACATCATCTCTAAACCAATAAGTGGCTTAAAGCATGTCCAAAAGCCAGGTACAACTTATGCCCGCAATAGAAGGGTGACAGGTACTGTGAACTGAAATTATCAGTATCCTTTCCTACGTGTGCTCATGGGGAATGGTCAGAAAACTGGATAACTCTGATATAAATACCTAAGGACATTAATATGAATTATAGCTCAACATTAGCTCCCTGTTTTGCCTTCAGAGAGATGCTACAAAATTCATCTGCTTTCAATAAAGCATGAAATCATAGAAACTTTGGTCAAGAAACTGTTTCCTACTTCAAAAGATAAATTCCCTGTAGCTAAACCAACATTATTTGTACCACCAAGATTATAAAATATACCAGAATATAGATTGTGTAATTTTTATTTTTCTTGAGTATTACTGTCAGAGTAAATCCATAAAGATGATTAAAAACTGGCTTCTTCTCTTGGCCCTTTCATTTGTAAGGAAACAAATGTGCCAGTCTCAGCAAACAGATGTCCACATCATAACAATCATCATCACAGTTGGCTTGAAACGTTGTCTGTCTCGTAAATGCATCTAAGGACTGAAGAGACGTGGAGTTTTAACTCTCTTGGTCTCTCTAGGTCAGACCTGAGAGAATAGCAAAGGAGAGTAAAGAAACCTGCTTTGTTACTTGCATATTACATTGTACTGGTTTTGAAATCCCATGCTTTCTGTGCATTTCCTATAGGAATATCACGTTATTAAAACAGACACATAAACAAAAAGATGTAAGGAATATTGCTGTGCGATTGTTACTTTACTCACACCATGCTCAGCCTGGGAGGGGGATCCATTAAGGATTTAGTGCAAAGGGAGTGGGAGAAGGAATTCAGTTTTATCCCTAGCCCTGGCACAAGCACTGGATCACTTTGAAGGAGTGAACTTATCAGAACAGGGGTTTGATGTGAGTGCTTTTGGCATTTGCTTTTGCATTTTTTGGGAGCTTTGTGCAAATTCTTTCACTAAGTCGTGGAAGCGTATAAGTCAGGCTCATTGGATATGCCTGGGATCTAGCTGTATATTTTTAAGATTCAACGATTGCGTGAAAGTGCAATTTCCTGAATCCTGGCTTTCCATCCTTTCTCTGGATAACAACAACTCTATGAGCGAAGAGTAAATTTACAGAGAAAACAAGGTGTTTAGACCAATACTTTATTGAGGAACAACTTAAAATTTTCTGTGGGTGATAAAACTTATCAGCCACCAGCATATGAAAGACATGAGAGCAGAATGAGTTGGGGGTGTTTTTGTTCCTGAATGGGTTGCACTTTTCCTAAAGACGGAGACATCTGCCCATCAGCATTGGTAAGTAGCATCTCACTGTAGGACGAGCATGGAAATCGCATTGCTGAAACACTGAAGTCCCACTTCATGGATGATGGTGCTGTTTGGTGCATATGCAAAGAAAAAAGAGTCTGTATCTCAAAGCGCTTTTAATGATCTCAAGTTGGATTTTTTTGAAGAGGAGTGGGTGATTTTAGACTATTACCTTGTAGGGTAGGGTCCCATAATCCCAAACTGCCACAAACCACTGTCTATAGTTTTTGTCAGAGTTGACGGTGCCACAAGTGACGTCTACTGGGGCATTGGGATGGGATGGATCTTTCCTTACAGTCCTAAAAATAGTCCCATAATGTTAAAACAGAAAGGTGAGTCTGACCTGTATGGGGAATCTTGCCATATTCAAGGCTGCGGTGTGCTGTACATGGCAAGTGTGTCTTTTGGTTCTTGTGCTGTGACTGCCATGTGTGTAGGATGGTGGAGCTAGGGAGAGGTGTCAGGAAAATATTTGTCTTGCAAGAGGACTGCATCTTGCCTGCTTATACGGAAATGATAATGCTGAATTTTTTACATAGTTAATTTCCATGGCAACAAAAATAATCTCATAAATATGGGATTATTGCTTCAGGATCAAAGAGGGGGAAAACGGGGGCTGTGAAAGATAAAGTTCTTTATTTAAATATCTTAGCAGCAAAAGGAGCAACAAAAGAACTCTTGAGATCTGAGCATATTTTCCTTTTACTTCTAGATCACCTGCAAAACCAAGCCTTAAATACTAAGCAAATAAAAGCAAAAATGTCCAGCTTTCTTACTGTATTACCTTGCCAGCATTGTTCATTACTGCTGAGTGCTCAGCAGATGATGAAATAACTGCAGTTGATGCAATAAAGTATATTTAAAAGAAAACCCCTCTGTCTCTTAGCAGTGCCCTGGCATCAATTGCCTGGAGGGTTAGAGCCCGAAAAAGAAAGCGATACTGTCTCCGTTGTGAGAAAGACTGACTCATCCCAGACTGCTCTTAATGGGGACCCCAGTGGAAATATTTCTTCTCAGCAGGCTGGTTCTGGAGAGCAGCAAAAACATACATGGGCTTGCTGAAGAATTCTAGATGGAGTCCACTGCAGTTTTCCCTAAGAGAAGATTGCTTCAAGCATCTCTAAGTCCTCTGCTTCTTTTCATCACATGTCATTTTGAAGCTGCTTGTGTCCTGCATACCTATTTACATATCATGAAGTTACAGAGGAAATGTAGGTTTGTAGAAAGGACTTGCCAGCTGCCATTTTTCCTAAAAGAAAAGCTGCAATTTAACATTAACCTAACAATTAAGCAAAAATTTACGCTAACATGCTGCTTTCTTGCATAAAAATCCCTCTCAGCAACTCTGAAAATTCTCTATGAGAAAGGTAATAGAATAATTCCCAGGATCTTTGATTTGGAAAAGCCATTTTCTGGCATGATTGATATTTCCTTTGTGTTAGCATGGGAGGCCATAGAAAGAGGAGTAATCTCTCTAATGGGTGTACTCCATGCTGGTGCCTGGGGTCCATGATACATTTGTCAGGCTTTAATTAAAGCGCTGGAGTTGAATTTCCACAGTAATTAACTTTTGTTTGCAGTTATACCATGTCTCTCATTTTTGACACTGACACTTTCCTGTTAGAGATAGGAGCAGCAATTGGCACAAAAAATAAAGAATGTGGAAATGAGGAATAATTTAAGAAATGGCATTGTTTTTGCCATGAATTCTGAAAGGAGACAAAATCACATTTTCTTTCAAAGTGGTCTTGTTGTTAGCTACCTAATATGTTTTCTCTCCTGCATGAACACATATCCCATTACCTTGGTTACCCTTCCTTATGCAATGTCTGGTAGTAAAGAAGCAACTTTTGTTCATTAGTCAGCACGTACCCTGCATTCAAGTTACAAGAGGTCTTTCTCATTATGTCTTGTAGAAATGGTTTTTATCTTTTGGCAAATGTTGACTTTTTAAGCATGAACAATATATGTGCTGGGGAGGCTAGTCAAACATTATCTCTGGACTGAGACTTTAAGTTCAGTTATGGGTAGGATTTTTAAAAGTAAACATCACAGGAGCCTACCTCCTATTGTCAATGGTGCGTTTGGATTGCAAAAATCTCTGTCTCTCTGAACGTACAAATTGCTTTTATTAATAGGTACTTGAGTCTGCTCTTTAGATACAGCTTTTTCACGTATCCTTCCCTTCCACTTTTAATTCAAGTAGTTTTCTACTTACATTTCACATGTACTGTGAAGTACTATTATGTAGGAGCACAAGTAACAAAATCACAGGTCATTGTTGTTATTCTTATTTGGCCTGGCCTTAACAAAACAGCCTTTCCGTGAAGAGACGAACACAGACCCAGAATCCAGTCCCCTTCTGTTTCAGCCGCTCCCTCAATCACCCTTTCACAGACCCACTGAGCTCCATTTTAAAGATTAAGGGGTTTTTATTCCACTACTGAAGTGTGAAATTTGTGCTGCTTAGTGACTATCTTCTGTTTTCCAATCTGAATACATTCACAGCCAGCTCACACCATGTCCTCACCTGTGCCAACCAGCACATTCCTGTGCTCCTGGGTGAGACAGGTGAAAGCACTCTTGCAGGGTGACTCTGAGCAAAACTTAATTTCTCAGGTATCCGAATGTTGTCTTGTCTCACTCTCAGAATAATCGTAGTGCCTTCCAGAGAGGAGCTGGCTGCTTGCTAGCTTTTTCTTCTCAGACCTGTTGGTGTAAATTAATCTTGGAGTTTGCTTTCTGTAATTCACAGCAGTATCTTGTTCCCCAAATACTTGAAATGTATCCCTTGTTTCTAAACTACAGATCTGGAATTGCTGCTATAGCTTTGAAATGGATGATGGGATGGTCCCTCTGAATGCAATGCTACCAAGGAAGAAACAGCTAAGAATAGTATCACTTCTGAAATAAAGCACTAGAGATAATTAAGTAGAACAGTGTAGTAAATCAGTGTGGCACTTAAGGGCATGACAAAGATGGTGAAAAAGAAAGGTAATAAATTGTATGGTGAGAAATTCTAATTGATCATTGTTTGCAATTTCAAGCAGTTTCTCCAGATTTCATTTTAGTATTTCTTGTGGACTGAAAAGCAAGTGCAGAACTGAGCTGGTTGTGATAAAATAGAAGCATGGAAGCAAGAGAGAGACATGGTCTAGTCAAGCATCAAATTTCTGTGACATTATTCTGTCTGGCAATATATTTCCAAGTGTTTTGCCTATCTATTTTATAACATGCTCTACTCACCCCACTTGTCTTGCAAGACTGTTCCATAACAGAATATGTCTGGGTACTGTGAAATTCTTTATGATATTTTCCCTGTATTTTGTCTTTCTTAATTTGTCTTGATAATTCCTAGTTCTACCATCTCTATACTTCATGTGTCTATACAGCATTTATCCACTGTTTATTAAAATTGTTCCTTGTAGATGATTTGACCAGCTCTTAGTTCAAAGCTAAAGCTGATCATATTTCAGTGCTAGCATCTGTTTAGCAATACTGTGTCATGGACCAAATAGCATATTTTACATGCAGTTGCTCTAGATATGTTGTGGGGAGGAATCTCATCTGTATGTTCCACTTGGAAAAGAAACTTGGGTTTTAAGCTAAGGCACTAGTCAGAGACTCTGGAAGTCTTGGTTTGATTTCTGACCATGCTTAAGTCCCCAGATCTGATTTTGGACTAACGAATCAGGCTGAAATCTATTTCACTAAGTCTTTGTTCTCTAAAAAAGGCCTGTTCACTTGGAGCAAGGCACCTAGGCTTTCCATGTCATCAGTGATGGGAGATAGGCACCCGCGGGTAGTGAGCCACCCTATTTTAAGGTAGGGCTTGTTAAGACAAGATCAGTTATCACCCAGGATACCCTGTCTTTTTTTGCATTAAATAAAAAGGTGCTTATGCAGATAGTTTACATGAGATTCCTAATTCTTATATGGCTAAAAAAAGGGGAGATGAGCTTTGCTTCAAGTCTGCTGTTAAGCTGGAGAATAATTCCTCCAGACATCATGGAGTCTTGCAAAGCAAGAATTAATGTGCTTGGGTCTTGCATTGGTAGAGAGAAATAGCCACTGATGAGGTCAAAACTCTATAAACCATATTTACAGCATTGCTGGAAAACTTGTGTGTGATGTGTTGTGTTGTATACTATTGATCTTTTTTGTTATTAGTTCATTTCCAGTGTTTCCTTCTTCATTTGTAGAGCATTTTATGCCATAAATGTATAATACATTTCTTCCAGGATCTGTCTGTTTTCCACACAGAGCTATTACTTCATATTTTACAGAGAAATCTCTTACCTGAAGTAGGGTTTCCTGGCTATTAATTGTCTATTGATGGTGTTTTGCAGACCAGTCTGAGTTCACTTCGCTCCTGACTGCCCCAAAAACACAACCTTGAATGGGAACCCCTGTAGCTGTCTTAGCTATGCTTGATCCAGTAAGCTCTGTTAAGAGGTTGAATTTGTTCCCTGGAGCATAGCACCACACTGTGTGGCTTTTGCCTTCAGCCAACTCACACCTTCAGAAAAATATGTTTGCCCTTATCTGCAAAAGACTGTGTAGGTATAACACAGATGTTTAGAGTGTATCTGTCTCGCCTGGGATTGCAAGCTCTTGGCTCCCTGGGGAGATACTGCTTTATGTGTAGACAGTATCTAGGAGCAACAGTTTCTCTCATTCCCAAACACTTAAGCTGTTTGAAACCCTGCTCTGCACATGGTGAAACTGGGACTCCACATGCATTCAGGATGCCTTTATGGCGTATATGCGAGGTGAGAGCATACTGTGGCATTGACTGGAATCATCCCATCATATGCAGAGGCTTTGGAGGCACCTGCCAGTCAACTACAGCAGCTGTAGTCTTTGTTCACTCTTGCTGTAGCCAAACTATTGTCCACACAAAAGACCTGCAGTTAGCTCAGCTACTTTGCATCCAGGGGCCTGTGCTTAATATCTCTGATGAAATGTGCATAAATTTTTAACAGAAAATCCCTTGGTTTAATATTGTCCAGAGATCTCACGCTGTTGATGATTATACATAAGTGTCTGAGTCAAGAAATAGAGCGAGGAAATAAGTTTTAAAGCTGTGTGTCAGTTTAATATTTTCACCTAAATTATAAGTCAACAGGCCACAGAATCAGTCTGCATCTCTCAGTTTGTCCTACTAGAGCTATTCTGCCTCAAATGAATAACAGTTTAATGATCATTAGCCAGAGAGAGCCAGAGAAACTGACCCCATCACCTAGTGGACAGGGCACTCACATTACATGCAGGAGACTCAGGTTCAAGCCCTTGTTGTATTGATGTCTTAACTATTTATACAAAATGGAAAAATAGCTCTTGCAGGGCAGTGAAAGAAGTCTTACGTTGGAGTACTCAGCAGAGTGATGGTTAGAGCACCTAGCTAGGCTGTGGATAAGTAGCTATCCCAGGTGTGTAACTTAACCACCAAACTACAGAGTGGAGCCTTATTTTTCTGAGAAAAAAGTTGAAAGTCTGTTTGCTCATCCAAGAAGAGTTGGAAAATATTTGAAACCTTAACAAAAAAAAAAAAATATATTGGGGTGGGAAACATGTCTAACTGGTCTTACTGAAGAACACTCAGTCATGCACACCAACTGAAAGTGCCAACATCATATGTCACTCTTCAGTTTTGCATTTCTACAAATGACTAATCAGAGAATGGGGCATCAACTCTGCTATCTCTGCAGTATTCTAGACCTGTGAGCTGAGGCAGTAAAAACCAAGCCAAAAAATTTTAACTCATGTTTAGGCAACAATTCTCCAAAATATGAAAGTAATTGAAACGGGTATAAAAAATGACATTAACTCCTTGAATTTGCAGTTTGTGGCTAGTGCCTTTCCTAAGTGTAAATACAAAGAACCTGTATGTATTGTAAGTTCACATATGCACATTGTCCTCCTACTGACATATTAATGCTTTTTGTATGGTCAGCCTACTTTAGGAGCAGTCAGTTGTAAGTAAAAATGTCACAAACCCTAGGTAAGATAAATCTGAATATATGGGTCTCATCTGCATTCATAGCACAATGGGAAAGACAGACAGAGTGATGAAGATGTAAGGAATGGAAGCTTGCAGAATGCAGCTACTGCATGCTAGGCTGTTTAGGCAGCCTGAAGATAAAGATATGTCCTATTTCTTCCCAAATTCATGATGAGAAGGATTGTTCAGAGCTGTAATTGATTCATGGATAATGCAGAGGTAGTATATTTTCAGTGGAATGCAGAGAGAACTGGTTCATACGTGTAAGTTATTAGGGAGCAGGAGCACAAGATTTTATTTCCAAGTGAATAATAAAGCATTTGTATTGCCCTCAAAATGTCTAATACTGACCTTTACCAAAAGCAGAACATCAGATTCAGTGGACCACTGCTTTTTGTGACTGTGACTGGTTTATAGAACCAGTGGGTTGCGATCACAATGACAAATCCCACTGTTCTTTGGTGTGAGATGTTCTGTTTTCTCAAGAAAACTTAAATGATTTATGTCAAGTCAGTCTCCCTCCCCGCCCCAACAAACTACACCAGAATTGCTCTTTGTTTGCATTGTTCCATGTTCGTTTAGCATTTTGGTGAAAAGCAAGTGAAAGAGTTTTATTCTGCTGTGTTATATCATGCTCAGTTGTAGTCCTACCTGGTGGGAACAGATGTATATACTTCTCCTCCTTCAGAAATGCCTTGCAGGGCTTTGAGACTTGAAAGGGCCTATTATCTACCAAATAACAGATGTCTTCACAGATTAGCCTCTCTGAGTAAAAACACAATCACACCATACAAAAGATGATGATTAGCTAGTTGAATAACAATAGGCCAACTCCAATGCAGATGTACAGGAAACAAGGAAAGGATCAGACACTTATATTTCTTTTTTTTCCGAGTTAATTATATACATTCATTTTTACAATGGCATCTTAATGTTAAAGATGCGATTATGCAGCTTTCTGTTTCAAAGCTTCTAACTTATGATTTTTTTCAAATTAAAATAATGTATTAATATGTCCCCCAGCTACATGCTAATAAAAAACTTAATTCAGTTTGCATACAATTAATGCATTTGTTGCAGAAGTATTCTATATGTTATTAAGTCCATTTTAGTTAATTTCTTTAAATATTTTTCAGTTAAAGATTTGCATTCATAACTTTCAATATGAATGAAATTGAAGAACTCTGCAATGATAAAGTCTGTAAATCATAATACACCTCTGAGTATATGGTCCAGCAAAAAACAGACAGAAGTTTTGCTTGTATAATTTGGAGGGAAGTATATGAAGAATCAGACACATTTATCTGCAGGACTTCCCCTACTTGATGGTTTGATTGCTTCCTTGAAAAGATTCAAATTCATGATGTGATTTGGTGGGTCAGAGTCTTCCTGAGTGCAGAACAGTATAGGTAAGGACTCTGTTGACCTTGAGTCTGGTAAAGGTTGCCTGATGCCTCACTCGGCAAACCCCCTTCGGTACCATTCAAAGTGAAATTTTCCAACCCAGAAAATTTCTGTTCCAATTTCAGGCTGTAATTTTTTCATTTCAGTAAAAATACTTCAGTCTCTGAGAAAAAAATATACGGGGAGGGGGAATCCCATTTCGTGAAGTTACAGTACCTTCTATTATTTTGTGGGGCTTCCATATCACAGATGAGGAAATTGAAATTTATCAGGGAGAGAGGAGGATGCAGGACAAAAACTAGAGGGATTTCTTGAATGGGAATCAAGGTTAAAGATTTTTTGCATTTTAGTGGAAATCTGCCAGATTAGACTGTGCCCTGGTCTGAAAAATCCTTACCCACTTACATTTATTTAAGTTTTGCAGCTCAGCTCTCCTAGGATTTTGTCAGTAGGGGGTTTGTTACAGACCATGGGTATGAAGGTTGTGACCACGGTCCAGGTGGTTGACTCAGGTATTGAAATGATTAAGAAAGAAAGGACAGGACTGGGATATGGTCCCCATGTAAGGGAAACTAGGAGGCGGACAGAGAGAGGAATATGTAGAAATAAAGTGGTGAGACACAGAGGGTAGGAGCAGAGAGGAACCAAGGAGGAATGGGTGGGACTTTTAAGAAGGGATGGAGACAATATGCAGGGAAGAGAGAGAGATGGACAGAACTCTGGCAGAAGAGACCAGACTAGTAATAAGGCAAGGTCAAGTGTTGGATCGGGTGTTACAAGTCTGGGCTGAGGACCTAAAGGCTCTAGGTCTCTGGAGGATTGTGTGGGTGTCAGTAGGGCTGTGCGATACAATTTCTGAGTTGGGGTCTTTTTATCTTTTTTTTTTTTAACTGTGTAAGTTACACTTAAAATCCTATTAAGGGTGCAAAGCACAGCTCTCTTAAATAAGGATAGATTTCAGTCAACACTGCTCAGATGAATCAATATTTTATTTTATCTTAGAAGTTCATTATGTCACCCCTTCCTCCCATAACTGTACATCATTCAGATCCAGCTTTGAAGCCAGAGTTATTAATTTCCTGGGGAGCACTTCTGCAGCTCTCATTATTGTGGCATCTGAGTACTTTACAAACATTAATGAATTTATCTTCACAATGTACCGATAAGGTGAAATGACATTATATACCAGGGAAAATGAGGCACAGAAGCATAATGTCAACAAGGGACATTTAATTTAGATGCCCAACCTGAGATGTTTGTGCCCTGTTTTTCCAGAAATAGCATTTGATAGCCCTTTCTTTGTTCTGGAGTTGGCTTTTGCTGAGTCCATCACAGTTGGAATTGCTCCACGCTTCTACAGATCAGAGCGCAGGTGTTTCGTGCTCTGCTCTAAGCAAAGAAGGAAGATGCAATTAATGACCGCCTGCGCAGAGTTTGGTTTTTGTGACTTCTTGGCATTAGGCACTGAAGCAGAGAGACAATCCAGGTCCAAAGAGCAGCTTTTGGCTGCCCTAGAAACGAGCATGGTGGTTCTCCAAGCCCTTACCTCATTCTCATTGGACGATCCAGTGCCGTCAGTGGCGAGGCAGAGATACAGCAAACAGCAGGTTCCTTCTTGATGTGACCTTGACTCACTGTGTGTGGTCAGTCCCTGCTCTTACGCTGAGTGAGGCTGGATAGTAGACAAAACCCCAAAGCATGTGAGTTTATTATTTGGACTGTCACAGTGTGTACAGATTGCAGCCAGTGCAGACTTCTGCACTGCAGGGCTAGACGCACTAAAAGGGCTCTCACTGCTTCTTATTGATTCTCATTTTGTGTAACTCAGCCATGGCAATCTTAGCACATGGGAGCAAAAGCTCCCAAAGCAAGAGAAAGGCTGCAGATTTATTTGAAAAGGATCCTTTATTGCATCCCTCAGCTGCCTCATTGCTCATTTGCGTGAGCTGATAAGGGTATGAGGGGAGAACCATGCCATACGATAGACCCATGGCTGGGTATCCGTCCTTGCAAGGCTGAACTAATGGCTCAGAAGTGAATTGCACCCAGAAGAGACAACATGTTTCTTCCAACTTTTTACAGCCTACAGAAGCAAAGCCACGGTGCAGTCAAGCAGGGCGTAGAGAAGACAGTCTGTTTCCCTGAAAGACTTTTCCTTAGTAGGAAGACAGAAGGACAGAAAGATAAAGAGATTATTTTCAGATGCACAAATAGGAGTTAGGTTCCATTAGCTTTCAGTACAAGAGGGGAATCTCACTGAAGTTTGTACCTGCAAAAATCCTGCTGTAATAATTATCCAGTGTCCCCCAGATCCTCTCCTCTGCTGTTCTGGACTTTACACAAGGCCATTCTTTCCCCTTTTTCCTTCATCAGTTCACTTTCATATGAAAAAAAACAGTTTAATCACATTGTGCTATGACAACGTCACTGAAATTACTCTGGGTTTGCACTTGGCAGCTCAGAACATGACTTAGCCCACCTTAGTTGCAATGTAGGAGAAGAATGTCTGATGCACCTGAAGCTATCCTCATTGCTTTTTAGCTGAGGTGAATCATTCAGGCAGATGTTTATTTATTAAATCCACCTATCAAACGTGCAGTCCTAGGGGTTCTTATTCTTTTCCTGCCTATGCTGTTTCTTACCTCTCTTAGAAAAAAACGCCAACAAAACAGTCTTCTTAAAGCAGAGGCCTTCGCTTGCACTGCTTTACAAATTACGAGCGAGGTGCTGGGGTCTTTACTGAAGCAAAGCTCCCATCAGGGTCAGTGGATTTTGCCTGAGACCAAGCTTCACATCTCTGGACAGTAAGTGAGAGTTTTCACTAACCTATTTGAATAAATTGTGCATCTGAGCATAGTCTTACTTGACAGCATGACATCTTTTCAGATGTTGCTGTTTGAGATTTCCCATATTCTTTCATATGCATTTCCTTCTGGCTTACCTGCACATCTATACATGCCAGTGTTTGAATGTTTTGAAGGAGGCAAGATGAGCTGTTTAGCCAATAGTAGTCTTGCTGGCTGCATAAAGCGAAAGGGAAGAAAATAAGACACTCAGTGATCAGTGTGCTAAATCCTTACTGAAGCTACAGACCTGTCATGTAGAGCTAAATCTCAGACATGCCAGGTTAACACTGGATGTGCCCCTATCTCTCCTCTTGCCTTCAGTCCCCCTCTCCAAAGTCTGAAGTGGTTGACATCACGTTGACACAGAGCAGGGCATTATTATTCAGAGTTGCACAAAAAGCGAATTTATATTGAGTAAAACCAGTAAGCCGCACTGCTCTGACATTTAATTTTTTGGAAACTCTTCCTATTGAATCAGGCAGGACCACATACATTTTCAAATGAAATGCATTGTTTGCACTACAATAACCTCTCATAGACAAGAATGAATAATTTAGAAATTACCAAAAGCCTATTTCCTGTGACCTTCCTCCAAACCTAAATTTTTATGGGGCTTTATTTCTGTTTGATGCCATGTAAAATTTTCATTTTATTCCCACCCGCTGTGTCAAAATGGTGTGCAAAATATTCTTCTATAAAAGGGTTTGCTATTTATGATTGGGTCACTGGTTGGTAGTCCCCTATTCTTTCTGAGGTCACTTATTCCTTTGGCATCAAACGCTGGGGCTGAAAGTTCAGGATAAATAAATGGTGTCCCTTGAACTAGATACAGTCATATTAAACTCTCAGATGAAATGTCAGGTCTAAGCGAGTGTACTATTTTACTTTCTGGTGTATGTTGATCAGCCCTCCAAAGCAGAGCAGTCATATTTCAGAGCTCACTTTATCTCCCCTCTCTTCTTACCATATTGAATGTCTGATTATAGGAGAAGTAGTAAATGGCTTTATTAAAAGGAGGTTTAACCAGGGTGACGTAGGTCAAGACATCATCTTACTTTCCGTGGCATATGATTGTGTACATGCATTTATGCATCCATCCGTCCAAATCTGCCAAAGATGTCTCTATTCTTAGAGCGTGAGTTATTGTAATTTCATACAAGAAGCTACTTCAGACAGACTTAGTCTTTGAAGTGACAGACACTATTCCAACATAAATGTATGCTCTAAAACAGCTGCGCAAAGGAAACTAGGAAATAGTTCAGTTGGAATTGCCACAGAAGTAACACCCTGTCATGGGGGCAAAAGGATCTGGCAAGGCACATAAGGAAGCCTTAAAAAAACCCAAGCTTTCATGTTTGTTTACTATACTGATATTTTTACTAAAGTATCAATACAGATCATGTTGGTTTTGTTAGGAATTTATGCTCTGTTAAAAAAAACCAACAGTATAGGTTACTATTAAATATATTAATGCACTGTTGAGACTGCATGGTTAAGAATTCAAAAGGTGGTTATGCTTTCCTACCATGCTTTTTTCAACTATAATAAAATGTTTCTTTCAATCTTAGGTACTTGTATATGTCTATTATAACCTGTCATTGTGAAATTAGATCCTTATGCCATACTTACACATTATGATTAGAGCTGGTTCAAAATATTCCATCCAAAACTGACATGGAAATATTCTTAAACATATATTTTGATGGGAAATTTAATATGATTTTCTTTTCACTGAAAAGAAAAAGGGGAAATGCCATATATGATTATTAAATTTTTCCTTTTTTCTTTTTTTTTTCTTTTGTCACTGGGAGTGGTATGCTAGTATAAATGGGGAAATAAGGAAAGACAAGCAGAAAACATAGCTGTCATCTGGCATAGACATACATAAACAAACATACATGTGCAATTCAAAATTGCAATTGCCATAATGAATGCATTGCTTTTTATTTAATTTTTTTGGCAGCTGAGATGTTTATGTTCTCCTTAATTATGTGATCTTGTTTGATACAGTAGAATGGGCCACAACCAAAATACACTGGTGGGGCACTGTGACCTGATTCAAAGCTCTTGTTCCTCACTCATCTTCAGTTTTCAAAAAGGCTCATTTTGTGAACTGGCTTCAGCATCTGATGGAGTCAGAAGAACACTATGTTGGCATCCTTCATTGGTGATTGTTTCCTCTGTGTTTTATAGATGTAGACTAGCCAGGGAGCTGGGAGACAAAGCAGAATGTATGGGTCATGGGCTGGGCTCATCTGTACTTATCTTACATCAGGTCAGTTGAAATTCCCCTAGAGATGGGCCAAAACTTAATTAGTCTATCTTGACCTTTATCTTCTTGTGTATCCCTGGACCTTCTTAATCTTTACAGTCTCTTGAGAAAAGTTAGTAAAAGGGACTCCCTTTACAGTCAAAGTTTTCAAAGCAAAACCCAGTTTGTGAGATTTTTGTCAAAACAATTACAGGCACTTCCCTTCCTTAGATCACATCCTTAGTTCTCTGTAAATCAGATAATGGTGATGCATAATATTGAGCCCCCTTTGTGGTGGTTTATTAAGGGTTATTTGTTTAGCTGGATAATTGTGGTGTTTACCTGAGGGAAGATGATCTTGCAGTTAAAATGTTGTATTGAGATGTTTCCATCTCTGCTACAGATTTTCTTTAAAGTCATCTAGGGCTTTTCAGTGCTACAATAAAAGTATGTTTGACAGCAAGGCACTTGCTTGCATTTTTGAATACTAAAGTATCTTTATGAAACTGGTATTTTGGCCTAGATTTCAGACATGCAGAGCATGCATACTCCTCTTTGTTTACAGTCGATGCTTTCCATTCTTGAAAATTTCACCCAATCAACCAACCTTAGGAATACAATACCATATTGTAAGAGAGGGAAAATAGTACCTTCTTTTTTGCACCAATTTTTCTTCTCTACTTGAAATATTTACACTTAAGCCAAATAACGTGAAAAGCCTGATTTCAGCTGCTTCACAAAGGTACACCCTTTTCAGACTCTCCAGTGTTTATTACAGTGCAGGAAGAGCTATTTGCTTGCCTGTTCTTTACATCAAGTCTTTTTTATTGTCTATCCTACAAAAGAGGAACAAGGGAACAATTTAACACAGCTGCAGAGAATTTAACTCCGTAAACCTTGAGATCCCTGCAGCTGGAGAAATCACTGGGTGGGATTCCTTTGTACAGATGTTGGCATCCTCATTTTCAGTCTTACAAGCTGAAATCAATGGTGGACCTTCAACCCTCTGAAACTCAATGGAGAGAAACGGCCCCACATAAGGGATGGGTGTCCTCCTTCCAACAGAGGCATTTGAAACAGGTCACAGGCATCAGGCTTCAGAGGAGCCAATCCACCTGCTATCTACAGAGGGAGTTTAGGTGAGTGAATCAAATGTCAGCATCCACATTGTGGACAACCTGAGGCAGGTTAGATGCCGTGGGAGAACCTCTGAGAAAAACATGCCATCACAAGAGTGATGTGGAAATGGAGCTTGTTTCTATGTCCAATCCCCACCCTGTGACTGACAAGGAAGAATAAGCTAGATTTTCTTTATTTTCCTGGAAGTTATAGAGATATCTTAACTAATGTAGTTTTGTGTGCCAAGAAAGTCGTTTAGCAGGAGAGCTTCCAATGGTTATAAAGTTTTCCTGTCAAAGAGCAGACAATTTACACTGCTGAATGCGTATCCTGGGCATAGTGCAGCATGTGAAATTTTCATCATGAACTTGATAAGATATTAAAAGATTTTCTTTGTTTTGATTCCCATAAGACCCATAAAGAGAATTTTGAAAAATTACACAACTTAGTCTTAAATCTATCACATTTCTTTTTTTTAAAAAAAAGTCTTTTCAAGAAGACAGTGAAAGGTTCTTTTGACTAAGAACTATTTCTGTACGACTTTCTTGACCCAGCTGTTTCACTACTTTTTTTATGTTGCAATGTGAAAGATGCTCCTCCCCCAAACTCAGAGAAGTTGGACTCTTTTTCCTCGAACAGTTAGCAAAAACAGCAAGTTTCAAGCTGTGCAATAAAATTTCATCATCAAAGATAAGTTTCAAATGGCCATTAGTAACTGAAAAGAAAGAAATATAATGGAAATATTTATATAGCTAGACCTTAACACATTATTATTAATTTTCCAGTTGAAGTAAATTTACAAAGCACATATTTGCATATATGAGATTTCCTGAAAGAGGTTTGAATGGCTTATGTATGTGTTGTATGTCTCGTATTACTGTTAGATAATAAGAGATTTTCATGTTATTGAAGTGGCAGAAGTCGCTTCCTCCACCTGGAAAATAGCACCCTGGTGCTGTAACTAGAAAAAAATTGCCTTTTTAAGCAACAGAAGGCAAATGGGCATTCAGAAGACTTTCTGTGGCAATAGATTTGTTGTAAAGTAAGAGTATCTGATGGCATTCTGTAGTGCCTTAAAAGGACTACTGTTAGGTTGTTGCAGAAAAGAGACACTGACCTGTGGGCCTGTATTTCAGCTTTGATGTATTAGAAGTTGATAACAGTAACCAAATGTTTAATTCACTTGGAACTAATTGGCAAAAGTGGAAAAGTATTTTTATGTGTGGTATAACTGCAACAAAATAATATCTAACTAGCAAGCAGTGTAGCTTAAGTAATGGTGTAAGAGAAAAATGGAGCAAAGGAACTTTTATTACATAAATGCTACTACATCCAAATTCAACCATATAAAAGTTTTAAAATGCACACAGGAGTCTTCTCCTCTCCACCCCTAATGTGTATTAATGACCAAATTCTAATTATCCCTATAGCTGCTAAGTCAGTTTGATCCTTATGAAGATGTTAGCTTCTCAGAGTTCCACAGAGATGAATGATAAAAAGGAGAGGCTACTTATCCTCTTACTCTACAAATGCACAGACACAGAGTCATGTCTGTGTACCCATGGGAACAAGAAGCAACCAGAACAATTTATATTCAGACTTCTCTCCCGCCGGAGCTGCCTTCAAAAGTATTTGCTAACAGTAGATAGTTAGGAACAAAATCAAGGAATAAAGTCCCTTGCACTATTGATAGAGTGTGAAGGACATTCAGTAGCCTAGTGCTTTATAGTTGTTCTGATCTCCGTCTCTGGGACTTCTTCGTTATAATCAGCCAAGACAGTAACCCTGTCCATCACAGCTTTTCCAAAAAGGTCATGGGGTTCAAGCTTGCTGGAGAGCAGGCACACATCAAAGCAGGGAAGTCTTACGTGAAATGACCTTTTATTTACGCCCTGATATTTTTCCTCTGTTTCCCTACCCTTTCAACACTTGCCTTTGGCTGTTTCAGTGATTGTTCATAAGATTACCACAGACACCAAGGCATGAGACGGCCAAAGGCAGCAGCAGTGTTACCTGGCCTTTTCAGACTAAGTTATTGCCCTGGCCATGGTCACCTGGCCATGAGGTTCTTCATGCCCATCTGTTTTTATGACAGTGAACCCCAAGAGTGTAGGCCTTTCCTCCCTCTCCCTTTCATTGACATGCCTCAGGTTCAGCATGTGAATAAAGGAAGATGATGAACAAGGGAGTTAGCTGACAATGTCCTCCACTCACCATGCTAATGACAGTAGCCTTCCTTTAAGTGATCATCTAGCCTAGGGCTGTTCATGGACAGGCAGTCAAGGTTGGGAGGAGGCCTGTGGTGACACAGTCATTTGAACTTTTATGTTAGAGAGCAGAGATGGGGGGACTGGGATTTCAGAAGTTAATGATGAGGTAGGGAAACTGAGGTAGAGGGAGCAATTACTGACAGGTTTTCCTGTGTATTGACGCAGCTTTGTGTGTTTTTCTTGATCTGTGTTTATCCCTGTAGTAATGGGAAGGTATGGATTCAAAGACCAATACAAGAATAACCACAACCAGGCTCAGGACCAGTGTGGTTTGTAGATGCTCTGCACCTGAATGCAAAGAGAAGAGAGGCTTTGGTTGTTGGGTTTTTTTTTTCCTGGGAGGTATGAGTTTCTCTGCTTATAAGTCCATGTTACGTAGGATGCAAGACTTGTATATGCAGAAAAGTGTGCTAGTGTCTCTAGTTCAGCTCCTACTTGACTACTCTTTATGCACATATGACAGGTCTACCCAATGCTATCGAGACTGGTTCTGCTCAGCTGTGATATCCTGAGGGTAGACCCTACTCTTTGGAGACATTAGAGAAGTGAAGGGTGTACAATTTTGAGGATAATTGTGGAAGTAGATGTGAATTGATCTTTCTTAGACCTGCAAAGAGGAGTCCATTCCAAAGAGTGCTAAAAGATTTCAGTATAAAGGGGACATAGATATCAAAGATGCTGCACTCAGGATCTTGCGAAGAAAGATCGTAACGATGGTTTGCATGTTCCAAGCCGTGGGAAATAAATCACAGCAGACAATGCGGCACATGTTGAACAAGAACACAGAACTCTTGCTTGGAGGAATCTTATTGCTGCAAGTTAATCATCTTTTTATTAGCATGCCCTGAAGCTTTTTGGGATATAATTTTTGCAAAATAACAGGTGGATTGTGGAAGTAGGCCACTGAATTAAGAAACAAATCATGCAAACTTGAAAACACAAAGTTGCGCTTGAGCCCTGCGTAGTCAAGAAGAGTACACTTGCTTCCTTTTAAGAGGCACACTTGAGTACTCTCAGAGTTGCTAACCTATGGGAAACAGTGGGTGCAGACCTTGGTGGTGGAATTTCTCTGGGTAACTTCTGCAGGAGTCACAGCTCTCCGAGTTGTAAGTGAGAAGCCTCTGCTGTTACTCTCTTGTAAGACATTTGTTGAACACTACAGGACAGTACGATACTAAAAGGATCAAGGCTGTGTTTCCTTCATTGGGGATTCAACAACGATTGGAGATGGAAGTAATTCTGGGTGTGTTTTCTTTTCCTCTTTCATTTTCTGCAGGACCAAGAATAATACAGCTGAAAACTGTCAGTGGTGTAGCTGCTTCTTCTTTGGAGAATGATCCATAGAGGAGAGAAGGCAGTCAGAAATAACATAATAAAGTTTGGGTGCTTCATAGGATGGAGAGCATGTGGCTCCATGCTGTCTCCTCTTTCCATTACCATTTTTTCAGCTTCTTTATTTCAATCTCCTGGTTTCTGTTTGACAGACTCACAAAGAAAAAGGGTTCTCCATTGACAGTTAGCTTTGCCTCAATGCTCATCTTCTGTTGCCCTCCATTTCTTCTTTAATTTAAGGTACCATTGGTATTTTTTTTCCCCATCAGACATAATGAATGGCTGGGAGCTGTCAGCTCTTTTGGACTCTTGTCTTATATTCATCATTATGTCTTCATTACCCTATTTAATTTAGCTGCGATGTTGAGGGGATCACTTACTGTGAAAGACAATATTGCTAGCTGTCCATAGGGATTTCACACATCTATTCATCATCCTGTGTAAAATAAACTATAAGTGAAACATTGTGCACTAAAAAGGGCAAAATATGTAAGTCCGTTTCAGACACCAAATGCTTAGCTGATATTTTCAAACACAGGTATGTGAGGCTAAGCATGTGACACCTTTTCAGGGTACAAATTTCCAGCAATTTAATTATCAAAGATGGGTCTTTCTAAATTTAAATTGATTTGAGTACAAACTTGCACTGGCTTTATTACTTTGTTTCAAAATATATTAGTAGACACACCAATATGAATTACAATATAGAAAAAACCCAAAAGTCATAATTAGACCTTTATTTCCTGGTTTTCAGAGGAGAGACAGTGGGTGTTCAGAGTAATTGGGAATATGCCCATTTACTTGGAGACCTAAATATGGATCTAGGAAATTAAGGTTAAGAATATTTTTTTAAGGAAAAAAAAAAAAATTAATCAAAGTTCTGTTATATTTATAACAGATAATTCTCTCTAATACTCAGAACAACTTATCTAATATTAAATCACAGAATCACTAAGGTTGGAAAAGACCTGTAAGATCATCAAGTCCAACCATCAACCAACACCACCATGCCCACTAAACCATGTCCCACAATGCCTCGTCCACACGTTCCTTGAACACCTCCAGTGATGGTGACTCCACCACTTCCCTGGGCAGCTTATTCCAGTGTTTCACCACTCTCTCAGTAAAGAAATTTTTCCTAATATCCAGTCTAAACCTCCCCTGGTGCAACTTGAGGCCATTTCCTCTTGTCCTGTCACTCGTCACTTGGGAGAAGAGACCAACACCCACCTCTCTGCAACCCCCTTTCAGGTAGCTGTAGAGAGCGATGAGGTCTCCCCTCAGCCTCCTCTTCTCCAGACTGAACAACCCCAGTTTCCTCAGCCGTTCCTCATAAGGCTTGTGCTCCAGACCCCTCACCAGCTTCGTCGCCCTTCTCTGGACATGCTCCAGCACCTCAATGTCCTTCTTGTAGTGAGGGGCCCAAAACTGAACACAGTATTGGAGGTGCGGCCTCACCAGAGCAAGTTTTGATGGCTGCATGCAATTTTGTTCCCTAATCCTCAGATCTGAACAGGAAGGGATATGGACAGCCTAAGGCATGATTATTATCAGACATGGAGTGTATCTTCTGTATGGAAGAAACAAAAAGACTAGAATTCCTCAGCTTGAAAAACAGATTCTAAATGATCTAATGAAAGACTAAAATTGTGTATGACACAGAGGAGTTAAGTAAGGGATAATTATTGTCAAGTTAAAAAACATGGCAGCTCAAATACTGTATTTAGCTCAGGGTTGCTAGAAATAGAGCAAGCTATGCCATGGTGTAAGGATTACTTTACGCTCATGTTGTTTCACATGTTATTTCCCTACGGTCCTGCTAGCAGCTGATGTTAAAGACAGGGTAATGGGCTCACTGGAGCTTTCACCTGGGTAGGTGCATCAGTGCTTCCTCTGTTCTTATGTCAGGTCTTGATTCAGGCACTTAATGGTGGGTTGATTCATCTATCTGAACTTTGTGCAACATTGATAGTGGCTGCAAGCAGCCTCTGTCTTTGGAAAACCATCACTGGTGTGATTTGGCTTCCAAACGTATACAAATAAATCTCATAAAACGTCTCTTGCCTCACAATATCTGTAAAATAAATCCTTGGTTTGCATGCATTTCCTGTACACAAGAAATGAGTTATTAAAAATTATGGAAAGTTTAATTACTATATTTTCCATTTGTGTTTAAATTTAACCCTAAGCCACACCGAGGACTTTGAAGAAACTGAGAGGTTGTAAACTCACGGCACCACTTGGTTTGTACATTTTCACTGAGTTCTCTATGTATAATTTTATGGCTGTGTAGTGAAAAAGATAAATCTTCTAACTAAGGGCAACAGAAGAACGTAGTGAAAGTTTTCCAGTGCTAATCTTTGTTTCTTTCCCCATATGCACACTAGTTCCTATTTCTTAGCACAGGGTAAATTACCCTGAGAGTCCTGTCTAAATAAATACATACACAAAAGTCTACCATTTATTTTAAGAACAATACCAGAATTTATAAACAAATACCTTTATACATTATGGGTAGCATTAAAATGGAGATGGAAGAGAAATATGAAAAAAAAAGTGGTTCACAGCCAAAAACTGTATCACGTCACAGTTGCCAAGCACAGTTCAATTTACACAAAGTAAATAATGTGGATTTAGGGTTGCAGTTTCAGATTCTCTCTTTTTTCCGTTGTATTTTTATGACTTCAGATGGGTCAGTGCTTGTAAATACTATTTTGACGCAAACATACAAGCAGAGCCTTTGGGCATATGGAATCTACATTGTCAGTGGCTTATCTGGTTCTTGTCCTTTCCTGCGTATATTTTTACTAATATCTTAATGGATGCTAAACATAGACTTTTTGTATATGCGTCTTGGAAAAGTGCTGTAATAGACTATATGATGTATATTTATGCACAAAGACTGAGGATTTTTTACTATGTCTGCTTTGTTGTTTGGTAAACCTTAAGGAGCAAGTTTTCATGATCAAACGACATCACGAGTCTAATTCTGATTTTGATTGAAAACTAGGAAATTAATTTACAGGTGATTGCTTTCATTTAGGAGAAAACACCTTGCAAATACTGACATTTCTGCAGGTTACTCAGATGTTTTTAAGGTCCAGTTTTAAATGGAAAGGAAAGCATGGGAGAATCCAAAAACACTGTGTACATAAATTTCTGTATCTAATAACTTAACAAAAGATGCTTGGGTTTTGTTACAGAACATAGGCAATAAAAGTCACAGTCCTGTTGAGGCTTCCACACTGAAGTCAAACATAGTTCTGTTTTCACAAACTCTTCAGGATTTATTCCGTTCAAAGGTGTTATTCATTGGTTTGACTTGTTTATCTTATGTCTTCGAGAGTGCATTTTAAATAAGCTCTGAAAGATTTATATGGGGGTATGTTAAAATGACTCAGAAATGACCCCAGGAGTTCAGAAGATGAAGTGATGTTGAACTGAAAACTAGAGGGTACTACGTGCTATTTAATATTGACAAGAGGCATTTTAGGAGGGTGATCTTAGTGTCCTGTCTTTCAAAGTTATGAATCTTTAGCAAATGCTTTTTTATGGAATGAAGAGCTTAAATGCTGTGTTGTCTTTGGGTACTCAGTGAGACATTACTCAGAGCAGTGCTTTGGGACTGTATTTGCTTTTCAATTCTGATTTATGCATTTATTTTCCTCACAATGTGGATAATTAATATCAGCATGATTGGGATTTGTTTTTTCATAATATTTTTAAAACTGAGGTGAAAAATAGCTGTGACAAGTATTTGAAAATACCACTTGAGAACACATTAAATATTAGTCAGTCCCCAAGTGAGCAAAGGCGGGGAGCTGGAGTGGTCAGATATTTTTGCGATATCCCATTTTCAGACAGCTGTTACAAGAATTATGAGATTCCCTCCTACACCAAGATAGTTCAGTTTAGGAGAAAGAGAAAGTTTCCAAGGACATAGAGAAGATTCTCCAGTTGCCATAGCTGTAGCTGCAGCTCAGGTAGCTGGTGGGGTTGGTCAGGAGGTGATAGGAGCTACAACAGCTGGCTAACATAAAGCTAAAAATTGCCAGGACAAAGCTGCCCTCTGTGCTACCATTTCAGCACAGTTTGGGATCTTCCCCCTTTGGCACCACTGAAGTTTTGATTGGGAAAAGAAGTTGGATTTTCTCCTCGTTGTACTTCTTGAGGGATGCAAAAAGGTGAGACTCGGGGAGGAGACTCCAGCCCTGTGTGCCCAGCACAGCTGCCTGGTGGTGTCTGTATCTCGTGTTTGCTCTTCCAGTGAGGATCCTTTCTTCAAACTGAAAAGACTCTTGTGAGATCAATTTTATCAAGTCATAGGCACAACACAAAAGTAATTCTCAGTGTGTGTATTTTGTATACTCTTGAGATTTTTTCCCCTTTTTGACCATAGCTCTGCCCTTCACTGCCAAGCTGTTGGAGAGCACAGCTAACACAAGTACAGGTAGGCATTTTCCCATTGCTAATCAATATAATTTTTCTGTGAAGCTTCATCTTACTTTGTAATCAACAGGTATAACAATAGAACATATATTTTAAAATAAATCATTTTCTTCTCTTGATTTCTTTGACAGAATGATGAATAAACTGGCAGACCAGCAGGACCACATGATACCATGAAGAGAAGCTTACAGGTCCTCTATTGCCAACTGTTTAGTAAGTAAATATTGAAATTTTTTTCTGTAAGAAAGGAAATATTCAAATCCTTACATAAGATAGTAATATTAATGCAGGGCACAATTCAGGGAGGTACTTAACCATGTGCCTTTCTTCAGGTACCTGGAAGAACCATATGGAAGTTAAATTATCTTGTTAACTGAGGTATTTGGGTTGAAAATGAGTTGAAATAGCAGCTGATTCTGTAGAGTCTTGTACAAGAGGAAAAGTGATTTGCTGTGCCTTGCAACTGTGAACACCCTCAGAAAAATGAGATGCAGAAGCAGAGGAGAATGGTGGTTGGAAGAACTAATGCAGCATTTCCGTAATCATGGGTTTTGTCTAGTTCTCAGTGGACAAAAGGGATACATTCCATATGGCACATCTGGTGGTGGTGTCTCAATAAAAGATCTATGTGTGAGGGAAGGGAGCCCCAGATTCACACAGCCCTAAATTCTGCATCACTTTCTGAGATGACTAGTTTCTTTTTTCTAAGTTTTGGCTTTCAGAAGAGTCATCCAGTATGAAAGTCCAGCAAAACGACTCAGGCAAAATTTAGACTGTGTAGATAGGGGCTGCCTCCCCTATTCACAGGAGTAAAGCAAGGTTTTAGATGTAAAATTATATTGACACTGTTCAGGCATTTCTGTAGACCGACAATTTTCAGTGTCAACATCCCAACCAATAACTTTTTTTCAAAATCTTAGAGTTTAAGTAAAATAAGAATAGACAAAATGTAAGTGTATTCACGCTCTGTCATATGTTTTACAAAGGAAATTGCTAATTTACAGTAAGAAGCTAAAAAAGTTTTTTATGTTGTCTCTTCAGCAGATTTTCTGACTTAAAGATATGTATTGTAGTACACAATTATGTATGGATTTCTCTTATTCTGGACCAAGCAAGACAGAAGCCTGAAAATCATGCTTAGTATGCATGGAATGAGCAATGCAAGGACTATTGCTTTCATTGGCATGTGTGAAGACTAAGTCTAACAAACAAACATTTTATGGACTGTTACAGAAATCTGGTTAATATCATATCTTTTCTTTACTCATTACCATCAGGTTATAAAGCAAGAGATTTCTTTTTATTTGCTAGATTGGCTGCTGTTCTTTTTCTTGTATACAGCTTCTCCTATGACATAGGAGAAATTCAGCTATGTCTTCATGGGATCTGAGGGGGAACTCCAGAGGTGCACCCAAGACCATTTTGCTCTAATGAGCATAAGGGTAGGACAGATGTGCCTAGGCGACATGCCAGACATACCTTCGGCTCCCAGAGGTTGGGTGCCTGCCTGGAGCACAAAGGGGGACAGCTCCTCGGGGAGGATTGTAACCAGAAGCCCACTGACAGCAGTGGGGGCTGTGGTAGTTTCACAATAGCTAAGGACCCAGAGTACTTTACATCACATTTTGACATGTTTCTGCATGTTGAGTAGTGACTTAATCCTAAAATGATCTCAGTTGCTGGAGCAACATTAGGTTCATTGCAGTGAAAATATGAAACTGAACTGTATGAATACATTTCTATCAACATGGTAGAGGAAAAGGTGTACTCTACATCCAACCTATCACATTGTTGGGTGTTTATGTAATTTTTTTTTTTTTTTTAATATCATGCTTCCCTGCTTGGCAGCATTCCCCATTGCTATCCCTGCTGCTTTAAACTGTATTTTTCAGGGTAATATGTTGAAGATCTAGGCAGCAAATAGAGGAACACTGAAAATGAAGAGGGAAAGACTGAGCAAACTATATATACACACACACACATATATATAGTATGAATAGGCAACAATATTGTGAACTCCATGATGTAATTTGAAAAGATGGATTCTGAACATATTATTTCTATTGACAGAAAAACAAACTGCTTTATTTATCTGAGTGCAGCAAAGATGTGTACTATATGTAGTTATCATTAACAAATACAACAGCTGCAGCTATATAGGAGATATTTTGGGCATCTGGAATGAGTTTTTTCACTGGCTGGTTCATTGGCTGGTTTGTAAGAAGCCTATGGCAAGATCCACCAAGTTACTTAATTCCTATTAAATCAGTTTTCTTTACATGCCCTGTAGGTATGTTACTTAAGTTCACTTTTTCCCTGCTTACACCATAATACTAAAAACAATCTCCAGAGAGTGCATTCTGCAACCAAGGAAAAGGAAATAACTTTAATGTGTTTCCTGGAACTGTTCTTTACCCTATAAGAGGAGCCTGCAGCATGGTCTTATTTGTTTCATTTGCACAAAAGAGGAAAAATTGCTGCTACTATACAGGGAAGAAAAAAACCAAACCTTCAGAGAAAGTGTCAAAAGAGGGTGTTCTACTCTGGGCTGATTCACCAGTGTCCTAAGCCTGCCTGCCTTCCTCATCTACAACTGCAACCAGTGGGTCAGTGATGCTGCCTCTCTGATGTGGCAGCATTTTCATCTTGTCTGCTATGTTATGAGTGATTAATTGAGGCTTAGGGCTATAGAGAGAAGTGCTTTATGTGTGTACTCTTGTGAGTCAAAAACTGGGGTGGCTTGAACAAAGTGTTGGTGGTTTTTGTAGAAACAGTGATCAGCTGGAGAGACAAAACTCTGTCTGTGCTTGTGTGAGCATGCCTATGGCTAAGAAATGTAGGAAGAAGCAGTTTCATCCCTAAACTGGTCTGTTGCTATGGGGCTTGTCACATCTTGGTTGAGTTCTAGCTGTGCCACTGGGCCAGTAATGGCTAAACCCTTCTATGTATTTGTTTCCACCTCTGTTCATTTGTGTTGTGTTCAGCTGTGTCTGTGCAGTGTCTGAGACAGTGGGACCCTCGTACTCATGAGGACTGCTTGGCTTTGGAGCTAGAAGAAAAGACTTATGTAGATATTTGTCTGATTTACAGACTAGTAGGATTTGTTAGCTGTATGTTTAAAAGTCAGACCCATCTCTAAATAAGGTTTTAAATGTAGCATACGCCTTTTTTTTGTGAATTTTAGATGAGTTGTGTAATCAGTCTGTTGCCATCCATATTCTTCTGCCGTGCTTTCCAAAAAGAGCATATTCCATCCATTTATGCTGATCAAAAATAATACGTGAAAATGGCACTAGCAGCAGCTGCTCTTTTGAATATGGTTGTAGCTGGCTTGAATCTGATCCCAGTTGTCAAGAGGTAGACTTTGTAAAAGTTGCAGTGCTATATTTGGCCGAGGACAGGGGCTCTGGGCGATGCTACTTTACCTCTAGTCATTCATAATTTATGAATAAGTAATTAAACATGTGATGTAACTGTAAAGAAGCACTGCTTTCAAACTGTATCTTCAAAGATTCTGTTTAATCTGAAATCTCTAAGACATTAAAAAAAACCCATAAAAATACTAAAACAAAAAATTTGGAAGAGCTTTCTTAGTGAGAGCTCTTTGAAGTCACTAGCTAGATTGAGTTGATGAGGACCAATTAGAGCAAAACATGTGTCCACAATTTGCTGCCATTTGTTCTAGGCACATCTTTATGGATGAAGTTTGTTGCCTCTGTAATGATGAAGATGCAAATGCCTTTCCCGTGAGCCTGAGCGATCTTATTTTTTTATAAAGGCCTAATGTGATGATTTAAGCCCTACAGCATGAGCCACAATATGTCTGCATTTTCTGTAATAAACCATGCACATTATAATTTACCATGCATGCGCTGTTCACTAAGGGCTTCCAAGTTGCATATAGACTAGAGAAAAATGTGGAGAAAGGTAACTGGTGAAGTCCTTGGCACGTGAGCTGTATATGAGACTTTCTTCTTCAGACATTTATTTTCCCGAAAAATGGAAGGACTTTTATTTTCTGTTTACTTACAGCACCAGCGTCTGCATGAGGACCTGTCACCATAGCATCTGGAAATAAACACCATTCTGAGTGTTTCTTCATGCCATTATCACTTACTACATTCCCAAGCATCACTCTTTCATCTCCGAGTCCTGGCACAATGCCCAGTAATATCAATAGAAAGAGTCTCCTATGTACAGGCTTGCACTACTCTCTGTAGCAAACTGAGCAAAAATGGCAGTGAGTGGCCATGCCGTGTAATACAGACTGTCACAAATCTTGTATCCCCTTGCTGTGGATGCAGCTCGCCTTCCTTGGTTTTAACCGGCAGCCTGATTGCCTTTCGGTTAAGTCTCTTGCGGTGAAGTTCACCCTGTAGAAAGGGTTAGCACAAGCCAGTGCTCCATTCGAGTCTGAAGCAAGTCCAGAGGCTCATCCCCCTTTTCATAAGCAATGTGAGTTTGTCAAATTCCTGTTTTAGAGAAGACCCAATTCTCAGTGCCTTCTGAAAGGTGCTGAGCAACATTATCTCCTAATGTCTATTGCCTCTAATAGGGACCAACACCCACCGACTCCTGTTTCTATTGCCAAGTACCATCTATGAATAGTTACGTGGTATTAATTACCTGATCTAGTGGAAGGTGTCCCTGCCCATAGCAGGGGGGTTTGAACTAGGTGATCTTTAAGGTGCCTTCCAACCCAAACCATTCTATGAGTCTATAATTAATAAGATGGTATGCACCAATGGCTCATTTATACAGTTATACATGGCTCGTTTATAGCAAGTGGGGAGTCATGGGAACACTACAAAAAAGACTACTGCCAGAATCAGGAGAATAACCTGTCCTCTGCCTGTAGTAGTAGGTAAGACATGAAGAAATGGGTTTATCAAGCAGGTAGCTTGATGCTAGACATCAGGCAAAATGCTTTAGCAGGTTAGGACATTGAAATGCTAGAACAGGCTAGTCAGGAGGATTTTAGTCTGCCAGTGAAGCACTGAATGGAAAAAAAACATCTCTCAGAGGAGACAGAGGTCATCTAGATGATTTCAAAAGCTCCTATCAAACCTTCTGATCCTGTGACCACTAGGTACTGTGTCCTTAGCGCAAATGACCCTGCTTGCTTTGACAGAGACCTCTCAGTTTTCATGAGCTATGTATAATTAATCAGTGTGATAGAAACGTACAGCTGATGTATGCTTAAAGGTACTGGGGATCACTTGATACAGATCAACAGAGAGTCTCTTCCTATCATTCATGAGGACTCACAGAGAGAAAAGAAAACAACATTTTTTTTGTGCTCTGTTAGGCTGCTAGGTGTTAGTTTGAGCAAAAAGAGCAGCAGGGAGTGGTTATCCAGCAACAGATTCCATCTGGTTTGCTTAAAAATTAGAAAGGTAAACAGCCTCTGGGTATGCAGTGTTTCATGTACAAACCTCTTCGGGATACTGACTGGGCTGGAGCAGTTGTATTTGAGAGTCACGTGGCTTGGTAACAGACTGCCCATCGGGCAGCTCGCAGCAAGTAGTCCATCAACACTTGCTTTTCCCAGGATTCAATTAAAGGTTGTTGCTTCAGTTTCTCAGCAAAAACTTTGCCTTCTTGAAAGAAGCTGCAACTTTCCATTTTGTGATCCCTTCCTGAAAAACAGACCTTTTTAAAGAGAGCTTTAAAAGCAAACTGATGCACCTTATAAACTAAATTGAATATACATTTTTTTATCAGATGTAGGCTGCAGCGTCCTTGATGTGCCCTTTAGTGAGATTTCAGCTGCACATATACAAGAGAGCATGTTCCTGCTCGCTGCCTGGATAAGCACAACTCTGTGAATCAAATGGCTCTTGTGATTCTAAACCTGAGATTGTTCCCATGAATAGTTTGCAATATTTATTTTAGATATGCTGGTTCCATGAACATTCTTGTCCTTAAAGACATTACAGTTTGGTAGCGTTTCACAGATTGCACACACTCAGTAAAGAGTTTGAGGTACATCTATTGGGGAGGGGATGTTCTGCCTTGTTCTGCCAAGAGCAGATAGAAATTTAGGACATAGCAACCCTCCCAAACAACTAAAATATTGTGAAAACTTCTCCACTATTCTTGCAGATTTGCTGAAACACAGAAAGATGTGGAGTAGGCCTGGGGCTGTAGAATTTCAGGTCATGGTTTAAGCTCTTGACACTGAATCTGGGATAAAAAGCCAACAGACAGTTACATTATTATGTTTGTTCTTTCTATTGGCAAGCAAGCAATTCATGCCTTTGCACATATTATTTGATATTCTGATTATGTTCTTGGCATTGAGTACCTTCAATTTTATGCTTATACTTGTACTATTTGCACTAGAACCCTGTAGATTTTTCAAAATTAATGAGAACATGGATAACTTCCTGGTGTTCATACTCATCAAGCATTCACACACCAGTTGTGGGACATTCTGGTAACAATGTCCATGACCATTATGCTAGAAGATCAAGAGATATTAAATACATACATATAAATATGGATGTTTACTCAAGTTGGAAAACACTGAAAAGATTTGGTTTTAAAATTCCTTTCTGTCTTGTTAAAACAATAATTTGATAGGTCAAAAATGAATTCACAATATTATTTCTATCATGTTGTGAATTATTTGTGTTTTGGACCTGAAGCAGTCCCCATTGTACGACAATGTATCTGTCTAATCTTCTATTTTAGAATCAGTATTGTTTGCCTCAAGCCTTGAGAGAGAGGTTTTAGAGGGAGAGTGAATAGGCAGGAGTACAAATTTGACTTTTCTCTATTTTCCTTTTCAAAAGTCTATTCATCCACCTCTAATAGAAATGAAACTTCAGGAACAAAGGCTTAGCAGCTTGTGCAATTTTATGTGTGTTTCAAGTCAAGTGGAGAAAGAAATGTTACTGATACACAGACAGGAGCCTAGCGACCATGAAATATTGGTCCTATTGAGTTCAGTGGCAAAACTCCCATTGACTTTAGTAGGACTGGGATTTTATTCCCAGCCTTCATGTTCCCAGCTTGCTTTGATATGTTGCATTATAAAACAAAAATAGCCTGTCAAACATGTGTTTCCTTCCCCAAAGCCGCCTTTTCTTGCTGGTTGTGCCTAAGAGACATTGGTGTATTTTTGACAATATTGCAATCAAGCCCTAATCCAGCAAAGGCAGTTAAATATGTAAATAGAGCTCTTGGCACCAGTCAGACTGCTCCTACAGCAGCCACTAGCCATAGGCTTGAATCTCTGTTGGACTGTGTTCCAGTAATTTGACATAAGAATATTTTTATGTCAGCGCGCACGCTGGTGTCTGATGTCCATGAATTATCCAATGCCTGTGACAGTGTTCCTGTTTCTGAGAAAGACAGAAAAATGGCTGTTAGATACTTAATATACATTGCTATCTGATATTCCCCCATGTGTGAACTGCCATGCACATGGACATGTACCATTGGTATCAGTAATACAGTGATATTTATACCACCATGTTAGGTGCTGGAGCTTTAATATGTTAAAAATGTTTTTGACTTTTTGCAAAGCCTTTGAACTCTTCTCCATTCACCCACCCCTTGGCACTCTACATGCCATTATTTTTGAACAAGGAAGACCTAACTGTGAAGGTTATGCCAGCTTCAATCACTCATGTATGTGTCTATTGTAGCTTACTGCAGTCTGTGTAAATAATTTAGAAGAAATACGTATAAAACCAAGCTCATTGCAGGCTGTGGAAACAGTTTGGAAGAAATACCTATAAAACCAAGTGTCATCCAGCTTGGCAGCATGTGATGGCTATTATCCCTGTCCTATCTCTAAATAGCAAATATACAGATGTCCTCTCCCGTTCTACAATAGATCTCCAAAGAACCTGAGCATAAGCCAAAATTTAAGCACATTCAACTCAATGAAAGACTTCAAAACTCCACCTGCAATAAAACTTGCTGTGAAACACCATCAAAGTTAGCCTTTGGAATAAAGCCATTGCCTTGCAAAGCAGTGCATCCGGCTGGTCTTTATTTTGAAGATAGGCATCTGCAAAACTTCCTTGACGAATCAAGGCCTATACATAACTGGCATGAATGTATTGTTTTGTAGTACATTATCGGTTTAAACCGTGTATATCCTCTAATGCCTGAAACCTTAAGGGCAGGATGTGCTCCCAAGGTCTGGAAAAAGCCCACAGCCTCATTTCACACATTTTTTTCCCCACATTATTCTTGGATAAAAGGAAGATGTTTGTTATATGTCCCACAAAAGATGTTTGAAAAGTGACCTTGGCAGGAATAATACTCTACCCCTGCTCTAGCAACTTAAAACCACATCCCTTCAGCTAGAGAAGGCAAGGGAACCACAACACCAAGGCCTTGTTTTCTTGGGGTAGAGGAGCCGGGTCCCCGTGCTGTCTGGTGTGTCTGTTGCAGTGTGTGCCACAGTGCCCAGAAGGAACCCACCACTCCAGGTTTTGAAGGAATAGCACTGTGTAACCCCACAAGCTTTCCCATCACTGAGCTTTTCTTCTATACTGTGATAATGACATGGTTCTTCAAGCTACTCACTTCACTCAAGACCAGGCTCCTGTCATATCCAGGGACAAGGGCAGGATTTTGGGGCCAGGTTTTCCAAATCAGCAAATGCATAACAACTCAGTTGGGCACTCAGTGAGTTTTCCTAAGTACCTAAGCAGGTTAACCACGTGTTCATCTGCTTTTCGTCTTAATGGTAGCTAAGTATGAAACTTCTGCACGTGCCTTTAAGAATTGCAGTAGGCATGACTCTTTGATATGGAGTGCCAAGATACTTTGGAAAATCTGATCCCTTTTCTCCTAATGTAAGGGAGCAGGCTTTGTTTCAAAACTATGTAATACTGTGCAGAACATAAGTCTTTTGCTTCAGAGTTGATGAATCATGATCAGTGCTTACTAAGACCAAGTTATTGAGAAAGGAAAAAAAAAAAAGAAGGGGCACTGAATCAAATGCACATTTACAGTTCCTAGTGGTGGTAACAAATGCTTCTTACTCAATATTTTATAAAGTCACAGTATTGTGCAGACATTAACTAATTAATTTAGGTTCCAGTGAAATTATGCAATTAATTTAAGTCTCCAATTTAAAATGTTACAGCTGATCTGTCTCATGCTCTAGGAGAAGCATTCTATCCTTTCTACACACTCCCACATGCATTTGGTCCACAGAGTCTGCTCTTGCATGCTCATGCTATGATGCAGCTTGCTATGGTTGGAGTAGCTTTCACAGGACGATGCTTCCAACTTCTGCTATACCAGATTCCAGCTTCTGGGAGAAGAAGGAAAAGAAACCTTTCCTGTATCCTGTCAGTGAAGGGATCATCAGGGAAAGAAGCAATGCAGGTTGGGGAGAGATGACTGGATATTCATCTTAATAAAGAAGATACATTAATTTCTTATTGCAGGTATAGTTTCAATCTGTAGGTGTATTTCATATACCACTGAAGCACTTGTGCTGATCAAATTTATTGGGAGCATATTCTGTATTCATTATACTGTTGTTCTTACTCTGTACTGTTGGTGCATATAAGTATCTTCCAAGCCACTGCCATCATCAGTAGAAACACACGCCCACTCCTGTGACAGAATAAAGCATGCTCTGTGTAGAAAGCTAAAATATTGCTTAGATGGAAATGTTCAGATCATACAACAGGCTATCTCATTGTGGTCTTTAACCCATGGACCTGCCTTATTGCTAGAAAGGGATCAAGCAATTCCCTCTCATCCCTGAGGAGCATTGGTTTGAAATAGCTTGATAACCAATGTCATCAGTAGTTATGAGTCATTGCAGGAGAAGCTAAAAGAGTTTGAAAATTTGTGCACTTACACAAGACCTCACATCACATTTCATTGTGGCTCACATGGAGTATTAGTGACAGTACTTTTGTGTAAACTGCGTGAAAACCAGCATGATTTCTGGTCAGATTGTAAATCCATTTTGTAAATCCCAGGGCTTTGCTGCTGTTGGAATTCCCTTGCGGCCAGCCTGTGAGGCGCTCTCTTTACTTTAACAGGAAGTTTCTAATTCTTCATGCATTTGAAAAAGGCACTGCTTCTTGAAGCTAGCATCCCATGGGAAGGAGAATGATGACTTTGCAGTATCTTCTAAAGCATTAGATATCACTGGCTCCTGTAGAGGCTACAAATTCATTATGATATCACAGCTTCTCATTGCTGAGGGCATTAACAATTAACATACAGACACCACAATTAAGATGTCAAAGAAAGTGAAGATAACAAACAATCAGGGTCCCTGATAAATGGACAACAATATGCTTGCAGGGCAAACCACTTGTATTTGTATATAGAGAGTTAATTCAGAGCCTTAAAGCACAGGGAGAGAAAGAGAATGGTTTCAAACCCTGTGATCTTTTGGCCTTCTCTTGGAGGTAGAATGGAGCAATTATCTCCCGTTTTATGTCATTTGCTTCAGTAGGGCTTGGGTTTGGCAGTGTTTTTTCCTTAGAGCAACTGGCCATTTCACCTAGTTCAAAGCTGTTTTGTTCTGCCATTTCAGGAACGAAGAGCTGTTTTTTCTGATCGAGGCCCTATACATGCCTGAGAGCCTTATGTCAAATCCCTGCCCTGGGACCTACTTCTTAACACTGAGGTTGTGAAGCATAAATTTAATCACATTACAGTCTGTGCTGCACAGAAGTGCCCTGACAGTTATTGAGGATGAAGCCTGCGCCAGAGAGAGAGAAAGAGCAATAGGTGCTTAGGGAAGGAGGGTGCTCCGAGACGATTCCCAGGAGCAGACAAGGAGGATGTGCAGGAATGGAATAGTTGTCACGCCCTAATAGGAATGGACACTAGCAGCTTTTTTTCCAAGCAGAGCAATCCCTTAGGAGAGAGATCATCTTCAAGATAGAGTAACAGAATCCTGGGCCTCAGCTATGCATATTGCAATGCATCTTCCATGGCCCTTGGGAGATTTATGTCTGGGACCATTAGTTGCAAAGTCACTGTAAAGCATGTCTGTGACTGACAGGGAATCAGATATAAATCCTCTGGCCTCTGAGGTGGAGATGGCTGGACTGCAGACAGTATAAGACAGAGAACACTTAGTGTACATCGTCCAAGAAAGGGCTTCTACGGGAAAAAAGAAGGTCCTCTCTCCTTGTAGTTTACAGAGCCAGAGAAAACCTGGGGTGAGTGGTGTGCAGTGTACCTAGACTTGATTAGCTCTTGTTTCAGGAAAATCTGTTTCAGAAATCAAAGGAAATTCTGAGGAAAATGTCTTGGCCTTAATTGTTATTGGAAGTGTCTATTTACCTTCCTGGCTATTGAGCTTCTCCTCTGATTACAAGGTACCTGTTTTCATTGGTGTTTCCCAGTATAGGAAATACCCATCTTTCTTGTGGAAGGTGACAATGCCATTTGGTGACTTCACATGGTTATTCGAAGCCCTGAGAAGGCCACTGCTTCCTCGTGTGCATGTTCCCTGCTCCCGGCCTCATGTAAAATAGGCAGGGCAGCGACCCCAGCAGCAGGGAGACCTGTGGCGATGCTGTAGCAACAAGCCCAAACCAGGACATCTCGTTAACTGTGCTTCACTCCTACCAGAGCAAAGTGCCTTTCCCACAGTGTTTTTCACTGGTGTATCAAAATTTTCAGCATTATTCCCCTGGTTTGCAGGCTATGTTGCGACCCAGAGCTGCACAGCATGGTCCAACACAGGAGCTTGTGCTTCTCTGGACTCTGGGCTGGCTATGCTCCAGAGCAGCCCCAGCATAGAAAGAACAGCTTGAGGGTTACATTCAATTAGCATAAATTGCCAAAGGCCCAAAACATGTTGCAGAACCAGTGTGCATTGTTAAGCCTCAAAACACGCTCCCTTTTTCTTGCTTCTTTTCCGTTGCTGACTCTGTGGAGTAGAAAAGGCTTAGAGCCCATTTTGTTATTCTCAGAGGAGGGATGTTCCTGATGCAGCTGCAAGAGTGAGGCATAATCCACCTCCTAATATCAGGGAGACCTTGGTTTCTTAGTATCTCCTATTCCTACATGTCTTATCTTTTGAACTGTAAGCATTTTGGGCTAGGGGTTGACAGTATTTGGATGTGTTGTACAGTGCCGAGCATACATTTGGCTCTCAGTAATTATAACAATTAATAAGTAATACCATATGGCTAAAAATATTGTAACTCTCAAAAGAATTGTTGGGCCATTTATTTTTTGTGCATATGAGTGTGTGCCTCATTTAAGCCAATTATTTTTCTATTAACAGGCATTGGTTGTGCCATCCTTCTGCTTTTATTTTTAGAAGTATTCAGATTATTACAGAAAGTGTGAAGAATGAATGAAAAAAGAAATCTGTCTCCTAGTACTTGTCTTTTAAATTAAATTTCCTGGTTGAATAATGCTACATTTAATCCTCAAAGGGATGTGTCCCCTATAGGGAATGTTCTCTGCACCCTCAGGTGCCTGCTGTCAAAATGTCACAGGATGGGAGATGAATCCAAATGAATTCATGAATCCAAATACTCATTTGGAAATCAGGTGGTGTTTGATTATGACGTTACCAACACCTATCCTAACATTTAATCACAAATGTGAGATTTATGGAGTAGAGATGTGTTACTCTCAAATTTTAATTTGCAAGTTGTATTCTGCTTTTCAGACAATGCAGCAAAGTTATGATAGAGTCCCTCTTACTCACTGTCTTGTGACTTATGGGAGTCTGGGAAATCTCAATCTTCACTGTTTCAAGGTGAAATTTTTAGGTCTAGCAGAGGTGATGCTTTTCAGCATGGCATGGACAAGTGTAAAGCCTCTTTTGTCCTGTGGATTGAAGGAACTCAAGCTTTATATCCATGGAGGAAAGGAGATCACACATGATCCTGCTGTATCTCCAAACTGCATATTGTGTGTTCTGCTTTTTGGACTGGAGGCATATTGTCACTGGCTGTGACAAAGAGTTTCTGTTCCTGTTCAGAAACTATGTTGATAGGAGTGGTATGTTGCCAAGCCCATGATCTAGCGCAAAGGATGCATTGGTGTGTGTTTGTTCTGGGCAGCAGCATTTGCAAGGGAATGAAACTCAGACAAAACATTTAGCCCACCTCGGTACTTAAATCATCAAAGTAGTATTTACAGTTGATTTTTAAAGTAATGCATTAGCTTATAGAGGTGTATTTCTCCAAAGTTTAGCTGTGAGTAGAATATGAAGTTTATCACTGTTAAGAAAGGACTGTCATGCAGTACGTCCATTTCACTGATAATTTGGAAGAACTGTTTCTTGTGTTTAAATATTAAGTAGAAATTATTGAAAAGCTTTGACTACTGCCTTTATGAGAACCAAACTACAGATAAGTATATTTTTAAAGTGTGATCTGATATGCTGAGGGGGAACATGGGGGAGAGGTGTCCAGGAGGATGCAGGTTTGTGTTAGTATTTTTTTAAAAAAAATCAAGACTTTCTTTTATGAAGTAAAGTTGTTTTGTGGTGCTAGATGTATGAAGACATTGATTGTTTCAACCTCAGCTGTCACTGGCAGATGAATAACAAGATAGTGAGAAGAATCACAGACGGATCAGCAAGGCTTTTGGAGATTACAGTATAGCATGAAGAATTTATCGAGGTGATTTATCCACAGTGCTTGTGAATACATTACATCCATACTCTGTCTCAACTAGTATTAGAGTGGGTCTCAATAGCTACAAATGTATTATTAATGTTACTTTGGAAAGCAATAAGTTTTTGCATAGTTTCAACATCCTTCATGTTCATGGATTTTGAACATAACTCTAAAACTTGCAGTAAATCTGCTACTGAAATAAATAAATTTGGGGAAAATATTAATAAAAAGACTTTTAAAAACGACATTTCATCACAATGCTTAGTCAGCCTTCCTGCTGCCAAGAGCCCCTGCAAGCAGAAATGGAAACCTCTATAAAAGAGACTTTTGAAAAAACAAAGGGGGAAAATTACCTATTCTGATTTTGCCTGTGGCGCTGTCTTCTTGTTTTGGAAGCTTCCATCATGAGGTATGCTTTGTAGAAAAGACAGATGGAGAAAAGCAAGCTAAAAAAAGGCAATGGAGGAGGCATTATTTCAAGTTCAGTACTCTGCTTGTCCTCTGCATTCATCAGTTCTTGTGCTAAGAGGGAAGGAAAAAAATTTACTTGGTAGAGGGGGGATCCAAGAGCTGCATTTTTACAGTCAGAGATAACAAGACAATTGTGCTAGAAAATAGTCTTCAGCTTGTGTGGTTTTCTCAGTCATGAGATCCGTGAGGGTGAGTTCTAATCTCTGCTTTGCAGTGTCAAGCAGTTCTTCAGCCACCCACCTCATGCTCACAAGAGCCACTGGCTGACCACACTGATGTTTAGCTCCTGCCCAGTCTTGAGGGTCCATGTATTTCATTGCTCAGCATCTACAGCCAGGGATGAGTTACCAAAAGAAGTAGCTCCTTTACAGCCACCAAAGGAGGACCCACACATAGAATTTCTTATTGCAGCATTTCTGGGTGCTCCTTGTGAAGTGCAGAGGAAGAAGTCTGGCAGAGCTGCCCCTGTTGCAGCTGGCCAGCCCTTCGGAAACTACCACTGAAGATGGAGAAGAGCAGAGCGAGCGAGGGTAGCTCACCCAGCAAGGGCGGGGAAGATTGCTTTCCGATCAGCACAGTTCCCTGCACATCAAAGAAAGAAAATGAAGTTGTTCTGTGAGGCTAGTCATCTGTGGCTGCTTTTTCATGCAAGAGAAAGCAAAACATATTTTCTACAATGTAGCTGTGCAAGAGTAGGAGACAGTCATGAATTTGGCAGAGAGAAGATTTTCCCTTTATATAGTTATTATCTGCAATGGTTTCATTTTGACAGCCCTGAAATGCACAAGACACTGAATTGAGAGCTTCTCAGGTTTGGAAAATTCAGAACTGGTAGTTCTGGACTGAGTTATGGCAGAATACTGTGGAAGCCTCTGGTAAATGAGCTTTAGAGATTTACATTCTTAGGTTTGCTTTTCTGAGTAAGCCAATATGTATTAGTGCAGCAGGCAGTATTTTTTATGCAGGAAAGGAAGGATGCCAATAGTATTATACTTGGCATTATATAAGATCAAAAATGCATTAATTTATAATACATACTCCAATTTTAAGACCTTGTTAATTTCAGTGAATTGCAAGGTTTGGTTTGAAGGACAAGTGTTTTAATGAAGACATAAATCAGCAGTCATAAGCACCTCTTTTGCCATTTTCATATATAAAATCAGTAGCTGCATTAGAGGTTCACTGATATCATTCACAGTGCTTCTGGCCAGTATTGAGGATGTATTTTCATGACAGGTCTGGGGCTTTGTAATTTCTATTAAACTGTAAGAGTTATAGATTGGGAACCGTATGTATCCAGGGGGAGACAAGTACCTCATAGTCTACTGAATTTGCCACATATTTCATTGTTTTAAAATATAAATTTATCTTTATTCCATTACTTAATCCATTTGTCCATTGTTCAGCATAAGAGAATTTCAGCCTGTCTGCCATACATGCATTAAGCACATCTACTACCCTATGGTGCATTCATCAGGCACTGTAGATTGTTAAGATATTGCCTCTAGGGCAAGTTTGCATATGAACTGCATCAATCTTGTGGTTTCTTCCCCATCTCTGACCCCATTTTCATTTGTAGAGGACCTTGGCACTGCTGGTTGTCATAGGAACGTGGTAGGATTGTTCAACAGGAAAAGGGGAGATGCATAGCTTTGCCCATAACTCATTCAGGCTGCCACCTCCAGGAGATGCCCATCAGGATCAGCAAGGAGCACAACATGGAAACAGTCATCAGTGAATTTGCGGTTGCAGTACCATTCTGGTGAGGGCAGTGGCATTTCAGTATTCCTATTGCCAGCACAAAAGTCTCTACAGACCCTAGCAAGGACAAGGAACATGTAGTTCAGGTGCTCTACAAACATAAAGGTGAACTGTATACTGTGAATCTGTGATCCATGGAGAAAATATATTGCAGTGATACATTTGACAAAAATATTGCAGAACTTCTCAAGTAATTGGTGGGGAGACACTGAAGTTATCTAACTATATCTCCTACAGCCTTTGCAGAGAGGCAACTGTGTTGTGGATGGCTACTCTTCACCCCAGAAGAGTGCTCCATGGCACAGTTTGGAGATGATGTAAAGGAGAGACCTTGGAAATGTATGTCTGACTGCTATGCTTCTATAGCATTCCTGTCACCAGCCTTCTAGCTATTTATTCAGCTTTGAACTGAATTATATTTGTGATGGCTCCTCTCTGAAGCCAGTTTTTGTGATGGAGGGGATTAATGGGTCTCTTTTAAAGGAACTTTGCTTAGTTCTAAGTCAGTATGCTAAAAGCACCCTTAGGCTGTTTTTAATGTATGTTGGGATTGCAGTACTCTAAAACACTGCTGGCAATGATGGAGCACCTGCAGTTTTCATTCCTTTAATTTTATTTCCTAGCATTTGAACAAGAACTAATCAGACTGTGAGGAGAATGCTGCAAAGTTTAGGTAGAGTTGTGGCTACCCAAACTGCTTCCATCAAAAAAACAATGTTTGTCCATTCCCCTGTGATCGTGTCTATGCTGGCAGTCACTAAATCAAATGCATAGCCTGAACAAGTTAATGGAAGGTCCAGCTCAAGAGAAGATCCAGAATATTTGAAAAAGAAAAAAAATAGTCCTGAACTTCTCTAAAAATTATCATTACAACTGAGACAGAAATCATTAACATGCTTTGGTAAAGAGGAGGCTCAGCAAGTACAGGTCAGACAACGAAGCAACAGTATGTATAATGGGAATGTGGAAACATTGGAAACAAGGATTAATGTTTAGTATTGTTTAGGAAATATTTCACACAAGTGAATGAGAATGCAAGAGCATGAAGCGTGCTGCATTTACACCATGACAAGAAGAAAGATGTCACCAAAGGGAAACCCTGGGATTTCTGGTGCTCTGAGTAACACTTGCAGGTTTTTTTCTGAACTTTCATCTTTCAGCGTATGAGCTGTTTGATACCAGACTGTTTCATTGCCATAAGGAACAAGTAAAAGTATTTTATTGTGCCCCAACCCTGGAAGTGTTCAAGGTCAAGTGGATGGGGCTTTGAGCAACCTGGTTTTGAGCCCATGACAGGAGGGTTGGAACTAGATGATCTTTAAGGTCCTTTCCAACCCAAACCATTCTATGATTCTATGATTATTAATGTTTCTATAGGGGCTAAAGATCATACTCTGCCTATATTTCTGATAGAGTAATCCCAGAGTCACACCACTCAAATGTCTTTAATTCACTGAATCAGATTCTCACTGCACAGAAATAAGTTCATGATTAGCTTGATAAGTCATTATCACTCCACTGAAATAAATTATGCTATTTTAGATATACTTTATATATTATGTATTTAATTTATGTATTATATTAGTAAAATGTGGAGATGGTACAGACAAGTATGACACATATAAACCAATTACTTATGTGAGCTATGACTGGCTTTCTTATGTCCTTCTGTCAGGGTTCATGTTGTTGAAAACACTGTTCATTCTTCAAACTCTTCTTTTTATTAGCTTCGATGTATACAGTGTATACAATATATGCAGTACAATGAGATAAAGAGCACAGTGACTGTGTTCACTCACAATGTCTGTGCCTGTGCTGCCATCAGCGTGATGGGTCCTAGTAAATAGTAATTAATTTAAACATTTTGGATCCTAGTAATACTAGTAAAATTTAGATTCCATTTAATATCCTTGCTGGGAATGCTTCTTGCCTATGATGTCTGTAAAAGCTTGTTAAGTAGTTAAGCAACTGATGTGCCGTGACTGGTGTTTTTTATACCAAACAGAATAATTTTCTAGTGTCCTGTTGTGGATGAATATATTCAGTAAGCCACAGTGTCCATGAACTCATTGTTTTATTCTTCTGTTACACATAAGTTGAACTTAGGACATACCTGCAGTGCAAAAAAAAAACCCCTGGTTTAGTTGGTTAGATTTGAACAAGTGAAGACAAACAGTGAAGACAAAGCAGGTTTTAATTCAAGTTAGGACTTGGTGAGGTGAAGCTCATCTTTTCAGCACAGCTTTACTGCAATTAATAAAATACTGATACTGGATTGAAAACATGTTGATTTAGTATAACATGTATTTGCAAAACTTTAAGCTAGTAGTATACATTAAAACATCTTCTTAAGGACATTCCTCCTGTTTTCCACATTAGTGGAAGCATATATGGAAGGTCTGTGCAAGTCCTTTTTCACATGCAGTTACTCGCGTGAATACTCCAACTGAAATCCCTCAAGTATCTCTTAATTTATTTTCTGGTCCTTGACAACTGCTTTCTTTTGCTAGTACAGACATTTAGGCATTGTCAGAAGATAGCTGGTGTGATCAGCTCCAGATTCTCATCTTGGTTGCTCTGATAATTTAATTTTGAGGAGAAAAAATGTAATTTGGTAGATCATCTTTAAATTTTTACTGATGTTAAATGTGATTTGGTTCCTTCCACACCCGTTCCAAAGAGAAGACTGATCTACTGAATCATTTTAATGTTTTCATACCCTTTCTTGCTTCATTTGCTTTAAATTTTGCCTATTTACAGTAGTCCTAGATACTAAGCAGCTATCTAAGCTGGTTGACTGTCACGTGAGAGACCAATAGCGGACACCTGGCAGGGGTAGGATGCTTCATAGGAAAATGATCCCCTGAAGTATACCAATTTTGCAGCCATATGAGCAGTGCACAGCCCAAGGAGGAAAGTTGTATGGAGTGACAGATGGATGCCTCTGGTTGACTTCTCTGTAGGTGCAGGAGGAGCAGATGGCAGGCACGATAATGTCCAGCCATATGATTTAATGTACCTTTGCCCCCTCAGCACGGCTGTTAATAGTACTAAGTAAGGCTGGGGTCTTGTGAGTTACGGTGCCATGGCGCAATGAGCTTCTCTCAGCAGAGCAAAAAGAAAAAAAAAACATGGCCTCGGTGCTGTGCATCGCACAGCAGACACAAATATTTCTGGTAATTCAGACACAGACACAGTTATGAACAATTAGGAAAGAATAATGTTGTGCATTATTTCTTCTTCTGAAGCTCTTGTGGTGTTTTGTGCAGATAAACTTAACAGCTCGTACCTCATTAGTGAGACCCAGAAGTGAATCACCCTTAACTACTTCTGTGCTTGATGTACTATAAACATTTGTCGTAGGTAGAAAAAGATAGTGTAACCAGGTGCGTAATTAGTTTCTCTGCCTGTTAAGCAAGTGGGAAGCCAAATCTATGCAGGGAAGAAACTCATTACTTACCTGAAGACCCTCAGCAAGTAGGTGGCAGAGCAGAGCTGGAATGCCAGCTCCGGCCACCCTGCCAGTCACCAGAAGGCCACCTGGCTGTGGCAGTGCCATGCAGCCAGCCTATGCACAGGGTCCAGGCATCCTGTAACTGGGGTCTCTTAGTGCGCCTGAGCTGGAAGCATCAGGTTGGATGTTTAGGTGTGGCTGGGTTATATGACTTGTGTTGCAGAAACATCTGGAGAACGTCTTTCCTGTGTAATTCCTGGTTGTTGTATGTTTTTGGTGAACATGGACGCAAATTTTTGCCTCAAAACACTTTTTTTTTTTCCTTGACCAGACTTAGTTCAGATGATGACTTGAACAAAGCAGGAGAGTGATGATTTGATCTGAGATTGCTTTCATTTCTTTGAGCAATGGCTGAGTAGTTCTCTTTCCTTCTTGGATGAAGTAATGTGTGATCATGAACAGACATTAATCTCTACTGACAACATTTTGTATAATGGAAAATGGAAAGAAAATTAATCCAGGCTTTTTTGCAGCTCTTGGCTTTCTTCTTCCATTGCAGAAAGAACTGAGTGTTTTATAGAAAGGGTCCCCGTTCTTCCTTTTTTGGCCCCAGCCAGCAAGAAGCTAAAAGACTCCACATAGCAGAGTGATAGGTATAGCAAAGTGACTGTACAGTCAGGGTATAGTGACCAGGCTAACCTCTGATATGACAGACCCCATTGACTGCCGGGGGAAGCCCTACAGTGGGGCTTTTTAAGGTGAATAGGGTGAAGTTACTACAGTCAGAAGAGTTCCTCTCAGATACAACATTGTCAAGGTTGTGCTGCCCATCCTCAAGTGCCAGGGACAAGGGCACAAAAGTTGAGGAAATCTTTCTGTAGTTTATTATTTCTAGTGGTAATACTAGTCCTGTTGTGTTCAAGCAGGAGAAGGGCTCACTTTTCAAACCCTGTACACACATGTGCAATACCATCCTGGCTCCTAATGCATTCAAAATCTGAACAGAGGGAAGATGAGCAAAACCACTATTTTAGCCCTGGAAAACTGAAACGATATATGAATTGACTCTCCCAAGATTGCAGGGAGAGCTGGGAGATCAAGGCCAGACCCAGTGCTTTAGTGCAAGTTCTTCACTCATTTTATCAACCAGTCTAACTTACTGAACTACGGGAAAAATGATCCTGTGTTATTTTCTCTTTCTGGTCTTATAGGATTATAAAAAGAAAAACTAACTAAGCAGCAAAGAGTAAATGACTTGATTTTTATTTCACTCAGAAATATATAGTAAGTGTAAGGCCTGCAGACAGGTGCTGAGTAAGTAATGAGCACTCTGCTCACGTAAGGAGATTATCTTCTGGGGAGGCAGAATTCCCCTGCTGTTTCCACCTAATCACTATGGCTTTATGCGGGAGAAAAGCAACACGTAGTTTCTGTTCAGAAAGGAAGGCTTTGTACTTATCACCGAAGTGGATGAACTACAGCAAAATGGTAGTGCCTGTCGAGCACATAGTAGGACACCATTGCTTGCCACAGCACAATGAAATAGGTGTATTTCTTTCCCTTTTTAATGTGCACTGAAACCTTTGCCCCTGCTCTTCATTTGTCATCTTTATTAGAAGCTGGCCAAGAATATAATATAGCATAACAGCATAATTTCGGAGTACTCAACAGGTAGATTGAGCACACACTGAAATGTTTGTGTGCACCTCCTTACTTCCCCTGGGAGAGATGAGATTGCACTGATTTATACATTTTCTTTCTATTAAGAATCACAGATTCGAATCCTCTTTGTTTATACTGGGTGTTTTCGGCTATGTTGGGTTTTCTTACTGTCTCATGTATTTTTTTTGACAGAGTTTCCTTATCTTTCATATATTTTTGTTCTCATTGTGTGGATTCTCTTTGCCTCTCACATTTACTCAGCTCACTGACACTGGCCAGTGGCATGACCATGCTGAGTAATGCCCAGCTAGGAGGGATATCTTGGCTTAAGCATGGCAGAGCAGGGCTGAGATGTTGTTCTGAATAACTGGCTCCACTGCCAACTTCCTCAGTTAAATTTCCCATTTAACCTTGAAAGACTTCAACTTTTGCCTCATTTCCCCATCCCTGCACACCGCCTTGCCCATGTCCTGTGCAGAGAGCTGGTGGCCATAAGTAATGTGGTAGCTTCATGTCTTCTTGTGGGTTTTCCTTTTAAATTGAAGCCAATTCCCTTTCAGCATTACTGTCAGATGAAAAGGCCTTTAAGAGTCAGTGAGCTTTATCAGGAAAGGAACCACTTATTCTGTATGAACCTGTGTGTGCCCCGGAGGCTCCTCAGAATGAGCACATTTGAAGAAAAAAACAGTTGACTTTCCTGAGAAAATAAAGATTTCAAGTCTGATCAGAACATCTTCTGTGAAACAGACTCAGACCTGCCCGTTTCCTCCAGTTCGTATTGGTTTGCAAATAGCAGTTAAACAGGCTTTCATGCTGGCCCTTTGAGATCAGCCTTATAAACCAAACCCTAGACTTGGTTTTTTTTGTGTCATATGTGCACAGAGTTACTGGCATGATTAAGGCCTTGCATGTATGGAGAGAGAGAGAGAGAGAGAGAGAAACAGTGATTTGCTTATCAGCTCAGGAGAGGTGTCCTGCTCCGGCTGTGGCTTCTGGGGACACACTCAGCGCATCGGGAATATGTGAGTGTAAGGTGTTCAACTGTACCAGGGATGAGCATGTACTATAACTGTGAGAGAAGGGATGCTTCTTCTAACCTTATGTTTACAAAGTATTGGGTGCTACATGATCAAGCACAGTCATACTCCTTAATTTGATACTCTGCTATTAAAAGCTGATTTTATAAAACTGCTTGTTAGCACAGAATCACAGACACTGGAAACAGAAAAAAAAAAAATTAGGACATATAGTCTATTTTTACAATCTGCCAATTGTCTCCAGATGTTCCCACATCATATTTTCCAGCCCTGATACACTCCTCTCTTTAGTCACACCTCTGAGTTTAAAAGTTACCAAGGAACAACAATTTAAGGTCTATTATTATCTCTCCCAATACCTCATGACTACGCAGGACATGAAACCTAAGTTGTGTAACAAAGAGCTAGAATTACGTGGAAAAGCCCACAAAATTTTTCCCTATCACCTATTTCTTCTTTTCTTCTCATCTGTATACCTTTGGTTTTGGTATTGAGCTCCATTAATTTCACATTGACCCACATGTTCCACTCCTCGTGTCTTCTTCATGTGTGGATATAAAACGCAATGGACAGATACCCTAGAGTATTACAGAAATTGTCCAGGGAAAGTTAGAGGTTTCAGTAAATAGACTACATCTTTTTGATTAAAAACCTGATTAGGAGTGAACCTCCGCTTTCATTCCTTTTTTACACAAAGCTGGAGGTAGCTTGATATGTATGCTTGAGGCACTTTTCATAATAACAGATTAATACATTGCTTCATATATATAATAACTATTACTATCTACTACCAGTGAAAAAGCTCTTCTTCCTGCTGATAAGATGATGAACATCTTAAAATGATGATATTTAATTTGTCAGCATTAGTATTCAGAGTGAACACAGCTTTGTAATGAGTCATAACATATCACTTCCAGAGCTGGAACTGCTGCTGATGCATTGCACTGGTCAAATTTAGAAAAGTTGTTCATTTGTTTTTATTTTTTTCTGTACTGGAAGCACTACCAATTTTAAATCAAATCTCAGACAGGTATGAAGCTAAGTTTTAACTTTAAAAATGAGGCATTCCTATGGCTCTTTCCATCCTCTCATAGCCATATATTCAGTGGAATTTGATTATTTTCTTTCCTTGCTCTCTTAATTCTCAGACTGTAAAATCCCACTAACTGATTCACTGCTGCCTAATGTGCCACGTGTGTGTCTGCCAAAATGACTATGGTGTCCCTTTACAGGCGGACCAAAAGAGGGTCCCTGGCACCAGGTGCTAGATCTACAGTGAGAAATAGGTAGTCTGTATTCCCATCCATGTACCTTCACCTCCCGTCTTACTAGGAGTTTCAAGAAATTAATTTTGGAATTTGGCAAGGGAATGGGAGATCGTACGTGGAGAGATTCCTCTGCACAGATAGCAAAGCAATTAGTTCCAATTTAAGACGACAGTCATCCAAGCTGCTCTGCACGGAGCCAAATTGAAGCATACCCAAAGCAGATTGCAGGATGTGAGCCTAAATTTGAAACCTCAATATTCTTAGAACTTTTCTTTTTTATTTAATTATTATTTACTATTTGTTTATTTTGTAGCAGTTCTCTCTTCCTTCATCAAGCAGAGCACTTCAATTAAAATGAGCCAGTTGACTTGTGTAAACATGGCAGAATCAAGCTTTTGATATTAGTAATAAAGAATACATTTATGGGACATTTTTTCCACAAGGTAACGCCAGCTCTTCTTTCCACCAGGAGATACTGGCTGTTCCATGGTAACTGGAATAAAAATATGGTTTTTCAGTTTAAACATCCTAGAGAGACTCATAACAATGAGGCCCACTCAAGACTGATGGGAGGGAATTGGTGATTTTGAATAAAGTGCTCCCACCATTTTAGACGGGGCTGTTTTCTGAAACACTAGGGCAGCAAGTCTCTGAAAACCAAAATACAATCAGGTAAAGAATTAACTTCTGCTTTATAGCTGCTAAATTGAATTATCACTAGAGGGAAAAAAAAACCCCAACAGTTTACCCAGACATTGATTCTCTGTTGTTGTCAAACCCCAGCTGTTCTGTGAAAACGAGTAGTGGGGTCAACATATCGCTCTTGTTCCACACCATGGAGGATCAATACCTGCAGTATAATTCAGATACTTGTAATTACAAGGTCTTGGCAGTTTTGCCTGCAGGTTAAATGACAGTCAATGCTAAGTTAGTAGATTTCTTTTCCCTGAAAGGCCCAAAATGTGTGGGTTTTGCTTCTTTTCTAACAAGAAGGGATTTTTGATTCCTGGCATTTTTAAATTGTGTTCGGCAGACTGGCGGGTCTACTGAGGGTGGGTGTGTGGGTTCAACTCTGGCACTCTTTACACCAAGGAATCACATTTCTTTGCTTCTCACGCAGCCTGTAATTACTCCTCTTTTATAATGTTAATAGAAACAGATTCTGTGGGTCATGATGGGAATGGGGAAAGGCTTTTCCAGTGACCAAGACTGATTTCCCTTTCAAGAGAAGGAGGAGGCTGAGGTTTCCAAAGCAGCAGCATGCGCTGGTGGGTGGGATGTCAGGTCTGGAGTCAAATCACCAGCACTCCAGCAGATGTGCCGGAGAGCTTTTGGATGGATTGCTGCTGCTCCTGGGTTTCAAGTGCTGTCTCAAAATCTTCACCCGCATCAGCTGTCACTGTGGATTAAATTATTGCTGTTCTTACATAGCCATACAACAGGAGGAACCGTAAGGCTTCTTCTGTACCTATGTGCACGCAGGCAGGCATGCCTACCTAACGCTCCTGCCAGGCTGCTGAATTACAGCCCTCGTTGTGAGCTAAGCACAGGCTCTATGATAGACATTTTGCCCCTGGGAAAAAGCTAGTGAAAAAACTCAGGCATTGGCAGGAGACGTGGTCACTCTTGAAGTACTGCCCTTCTGTTTGGCACTGCCCCTTCTCTGCAGGTCAGTGCGCTGTTACCATCAGCGAGGTGGAGTGCAAAAGCACAGGTTTGGTTCATTAATGGGACCATGGCTTAGAAGGGAGCTGTCGTGGCGTGCAGAGGCCAGATGCAGGCAGTCACCTTCCCTGCCCAGTAGCCAGCCTTTGGTTCCCAGGTCCAGCTGAGCTCCTGCTGGGCAGGGGAGCAGCCTGGGATGGGGGCTCCTGCTTTACTCCAACGCAGCTCACCGCCACTGCTCAGCCATTAGCAGTGACTCCCATCTGTGGGACGAAGAGGACAGTACCCAAGACAGCAGGAGCTCGGTGGGACCAATCGACATTGTATTGCCAGGACCTGCTTGACTGGCCCTACCTGTGAAATAACGTAGGCGGCATGTTATGTGAAACAGTGCAGGTGCAACTCTATACGTAAAAAATGGTGGTGTGGTGCTAATCAGCATAAAATAAAAGCAGCATGGTCTGCTGCCCCGAGAGACCCCTGTGCTGGGGCAGTTGGAGCTCAGCTGTACACAGCCCAGCTCTGCACACCGACTCCCAAGAGCCCAGAAACTAATCTAGTGGGTATAGACTGTGGTATCGTGCGTGCATCAGTTTGATTTCATCAGTTCGATATTTATGGGCACTGCTGAATGCTCCAACTTATATAGCATTAAGGGGGGGAAAAAAACACTGCGTTACATTAGTTTGTGAATGCTGAATTCTTTTCCTGACATTCAGTACAGTCTGTGGCACTGGAAGTGTCTACAGACTGATCTCCTTCTACATACTCCCTGGGAGTATGTTCATGTTGAAAGTTTTATATTATGGTAAATATTTCACCCTGCATTACAGGGAAGAACAAGTAGATTCCTTGCCTCGATCTTGCTATCCAGAACCTCTCAAAAACCTGACATCTGCCTAATATCTGATGTGCACTTCCAACAGGATTTTCCCTGTCTTTGGAACAATGCAGCAGCTCCAAAAATTTAGTTGTCTGTCATGACAGTACCTTCATCTGGAGAGACTTAGAGCACAAGTAGATATGGAAAGAAAAATTCCTGAACTTCAAACAAAGATACATTATTAATTATTACCAGTGATGGAAACAGAAAGAAAATCACTGGCTCACCCTTGCAAATAATATTTATTCTCCTTCCTTCTGTTTCATCTGAAAAAAATAGCATCCCTAGCAGCATCTAAAAATCATGCTCTGTACTGACAGAGAGGGATGTGTGCCACCCAACAAATAACAAATACAACTGTCAGCAGTACCCAAAAGCTACAATTTTTTAGAGGTCTGTCATCTTAGAATTCACTAGACCAAACCATACTTAGCTGGTGAGACCAGATGAGATAATAGGTGAGCTACAGACTGTCCCTGCTGTGGACAGCTGGTAAACTCATTTAATTTTTAGCTGGAGATTTATCTGCAGACTTTCACTTAAATGTCCCTGAATACAGAAGCACAGAAAAGGATTATATCTATCTATCTAAAAATATATATATAATTCTTACATATTTTAAAGAATGAGAACTTACTTCTGAGTCAGGGAGTTTTTAAGCTTGTGCTGTTCTAATAAAATATAAATCGCTCAATATATCAAGTTTACAAAAAACCTGAAGGACAGTGGTGAGCAACATAACCTCATATTTTACATAAGGATTGGGATTGAAGCTGTTTAACAAAATGGAGCCATCTTTCAGGAAAAAATATTTTTTTAAAAAGTTTGAAATTTCTGTAACCTCTCTGCAGTTATGGGATAGACAACTAATTGATTGGAGTTTTGATTTTTTACTTACACAGAAAATCCACCCTGATCCTTGTTTTCACTGAAACATTTGGTATTGGAATTATTTTGGATCTCCTTTAGCTAGGATTGCCTAGGACAGGATTTTCAACTAAATATATGCAACAGAATGAGGAAACAATGTTTACAGGAGTCCCTTGAGTCTAAATCAAAGCATTAGCAATTGTTATTGTAATAACAAAGAAAGGTGCATCCCCTCTTGGCAAATTCCTGTTGTTTGCTTATGTCATGTGCAGCTCTTTGGTGTTTTATTTGAAGAACATTTATTGATTGTTCCTCATTAACAATCATGTTGTATTGAATGAAGAGAGTCAAGTCATTTTTGATATACTGCCCTCAAACCCTTAAGCTTAGCACATCCATCCCAGTTGCATTTTTTCCCCACTGAGTCTATTCATTAGTTTTAATGGACACTTTGAAAACTATGTGATTAGAAGCTGATTGTGCTTAGTTCGTTTTTTTTTAAATGAGGGAAGAGCTCTTATATTGTAGGAACATACCAGCTCAACCAATTTGGCACATCTAACATCTAAAGCTGGGTATATCTAATCTGGTACTATCTTCCTGAGAATGGCCAGTATACTAGACAATGCAGAAGCAAGTATAGGAGGTTCTCTAGGGAAAAACTGCTAGGTTAACTTTGCTTAATGGCTGACTTTTGTCCTGAAATAAAAGAGTTTATTGTTCCATTTTAAGCTATTTAGATTAGCAGTGTGTGCAGTCGCTTTTTTTTCTTTTTTTCAAGTTGAGCTAGATTAGCTCTTGTTTGAGTCTTATTAAATTTCTCTTTCTACAAGAATAACACAGACTAATCGTGGTCACCACCCTATTCCTCTCCCCTTCTGGTCAGCACCATATAACAAATTAGTGTTATTTCTACAGCTTCTCAGTTTTCACATACCTTGCTGTTCTAGATATTAGACTTCTGCTTCAGCATATTTAGCAGAATATTGGCTACATAATTAAAAAGGAGAACAGGACAGGTTGTAGTGTTACTTGATAATTGTATAAACGAATCATAAGCCCGAGAAGTGACATTTTAACAATCATCACCTAATTGAACTGAAACTTATAAATAATTGGGGAGGTATGACCTCTGCTTGAAGAATGTAGTCCTGCTCCTTCGGCATAACCATAATTCTGCTGCCTGAGTCATCAATTCCCATGCTGCCTGTTGTTCTCCGAATGGCGATGCTGTACACATGCATCATGCAGCACTGACACAAACACAGTTTATTAAGCCACTTTCATCTCCAGTGAAAGTAAATGCTACTGTTGATGCCTGTTGCAAAGTCATCTATATCAGCTGAAAAAGTTCTGCTATTGTTGTGATATTATAGGTCATAATCCTTCAGAGCTCTGGAAAGAGAAAACAGTGCCAGCTACTGGTTAAATTGAAAAATGGGCTATTTTGGGGGTGCCTAATATGTATTTTGGCTTTTTTAATTATTTCATCCTCAGAAAAAAGTCCATTCTACAGCAATAAATTTTAAATATATATTTCCATCTCTTTGGCATCAGTGGGACTAACACACAGATTGATATCAAAATGCTGCCTGAATAGGAGTCAGGTGTGGCTAGATGCCCTCCATCCTATGCCATATCAATTCTTTGTTCCTGATATGTTAAGCAGATACACCTTGTGGAATGATTGTCCTCTATAAACCAGTTGCAAACTAATTGCATTTTGCTCTCCACTCTCAGGTGGGAAGTGGGAAGTGCAAAAGGGCCAGGTGGTGCCTGATGAAGGATGGGTTTGTGAGATTTTGTTCAAACAAGATCCCAGAACATCCATTTCTGAGCAGGCAATTTCTTTATATATGACTTTAGCATGCATTTCGGTAAGCAAATTCAACACCTGCTGCATTTACCCATACACACAAAAATTGTCCTTCAGGGGCTCAGCTTAGATTTCCAAGTAACTTTCTAGCCTTAAAAATTGTGGGAAAAGCTCAAGAATGTGACCTCGGTGTCACAGGACACCCCAGTGTGGAGAAGCCTTTTAGGTGAATGATCTCCTGCTCTGTTTGAAGTATCCCCAATTTGCACACTGACCCTACTTGCAATCGTATCGCCAGCCCATGCAGATGGCAGATGCTTTCCAACAGGCACATACATGTGTGGATTTTGCTAGCTGGATTTTACAGGAAGGTTTCCTGGCTCACAGTCTCTTTTTCTCACCTTAGCAAGATCTCACCTCTGGGGACACAGCTATTTCCAGCTTCCATCCCTCTTTGAATTCCCAAGTCACCAGAGGCTGTGAGACAGCTCATTTCACAAAAGCGTGATCAGCTCAAGAGCAGTATCTCACACCAGATAACGTGGTGTGCTGTGGCTCTGTGCTCTCAGCTTTTGCTGGTTTGGAGCCGAATGCCTCCAGCAGCCACCAAGGTGCCCAGCTCCTCCTGGGAGCCTGAGCCAAGAGACCTGAGCTGGGATCCACTGCTCATCACAGATTAATAACCAGCTATCAGGGGTCTCCTGAGACAGTCTGGTACCTTTAGGAAGCCAGAGAGAAAAGTGGTTCTTCTATACACGAGGTAATGTGTGCTGATCTAGCCTCCACAGCTCCATCTAAAAAGATGTAAGCTAAAGAGTCAGTCACTGGGGGGTGAATGTAAGACTGAGACAACTCAAAAACTGACTACAGTGTCTGTGTAATAGGTTTTGTCTCTGCCTAAATTTGCAAAATAGCCTGAAATATTGTCTCTGAGCAAATATGAACTAGCCCGTTCACCTTACTGGGATGTTTAGAAACAAAAAGCACAAAATGAAGCACTGAAAAAATTGGAGTACAATATAAATAAAAGGAAATTGTCTCTCAAAAAAAGCAACAATAATAATAGTGCCCACATTGAATGATTCATTTTCCTATTTAGTCCAGTAGTCATATATTTTAAAATAATTTGCAGCTGTCCCACGTTGTAGTATTTAGGTGCTTTGCAACAATGCTTGAGCCTTGCCACCTGTCAACTGTTACAGTCATGGCTATGATTCATATGTCTATGGCGTATGCCCGAATTTCTCTGAGTGTATGTGAGTATCTGAAAATCAAACTTTGACTTACAAGAAGGTAACCATCTCGGAGGAGCCAAATCCCTTTACAGAACTGTTGAGCAACACAGACATGCACAAAAATCAAACTAATCAGAAGACCAACTGTCTAGAATCCCAATCTCTGCCTGATTCTTCAAGACCTCTCTTATATTAGTGTTTTGTGAAGGATACCTGTTTGTCATCTCTGCAGAAGGTCCTCTCCACCTTCACAGTGGAGAGAGAGCTCAGAGGCAGCAGTAATGCACAGTTCCCTGCCCACTGTAACTCTCAACAGCAAGCTGGAAGGTCTGCCATGGGGACAGGTATACCATTCATCACTCAGTGTCACCTTAGCTTCTTTCAAAAAAACCCTAACAGTTCTTCTCAGCAAAACTACAACAAGTTTTTGTTTGGTATTTGTGGTGACTGTTGTCAGTTTTGATTGTGTCAACAACGTGGAGCGCTTCTGAATATTGGTCTCTGCTTCACCAATTGTTAACAGTATGTTCTTCATGTAGACCATGCTAGATCATCAGATAAAATGGCAATATTGGCTTCAAATAATGATCTATTTAGCACTGTGTCCTGGTCAGGCCCATATCAAAATATTCTGAACCTTATTGATGCATAATGGGTTTTTTATACGGGTGATGGTAGCTCTGCTGTAAATCTTGGGTTTAGTATCAGAGCACTGGAGCAAGCTTTGAAGCTTTTGTTCCTGTGTATTTTCTCATCTTCCCAAGGCAAGTTATCCTATGGTCATATATAACCAGTAGCACACTGATGGATAAACAGTATTCCTGCTGTGTCCTGTTTGGGAGCTGTAATTATTACTCAACAAATTACGGGACACCCTGCTGGGACAATATTTAATGTTACCTCAGGTGCACAGGAACTGATTAATTGAATGCCCCTGTAAGCAGGCATTATGTTTCAACAGGATTTTATTGGTTTGTCTCCCCTCCTTTGGGTAGTTGGGGGGGTTTCTCACTGCTTAACTATCCCATGTCACGATCATTTGCATCTAAGGCAGAGGGAGGAGATATAGCCCTTCGAAGTCTGTCTGGGACCATGACTTGGCTTCTGTGAGAGTGTGCACCACATCAATTAACGTAGATCATTATGTTTAGTTCTTAAGCTGATGTGCCTGAAGGTTTTCCTCCCCATCTAACCCATACATCAGATTAGTGAAGCCCTTTAAAATGACTCTTGGTCACAGAAGAGAACAGTAATCGGGGCACTTTAGCCTCCGAATCCAAATGAGTACGTCTGAGACGGAGCTTGCCCCTCGTATGGTGGTCGGGATCTTGCTAATCAAGATGGGTTAATGAAAAGATGAGTTTGAACTGCTTGTGAGTTAATCCACAGCAAAAATCTAAATTAGCTGGCTGCGTACTGAAAGCATTAGGATATTTTATAAACCTTTAAACTGCTCATGCAGTTCATGTATCATTCTGCATTTTAAATCAGTCTCATGCAAATCAGCCCCACGGGAGGAAAAAGGGTTAGTTAGATCCTGATTTCTAACCTGCAGTTTTGCTTAAATTGTGTTTTTCCAGGGCTGATTTACAGTCCTAGAGTATAATTCTATAAGCAGAACCTCAGTTGGACTAAAACAACATGGTTGTTATGGCCAGTGGAGTACTGTAATTCGGATCTGCCTCTATTTATGCTGCAGTAAAGGAAGAAATATTTTTGTTATTTCATTTTGCTTTATTCGGTGGACTTTATCCTGCATAGGAAGTAGATCTAGAGATAACAAGAGATAATTTGGAGCTCCCTGTATTTCTGTTAAAGCATAAACACGTTCATACTTTCAATGGTTTTTTAGCATCTGGCTGCCTAATGCTATTTTTAGTGGTTTTCATGCAAGTGTCTGTGTCCGTCATTATGAATATCTTGATGGTTTCTCAACTCTAATTTCTCTGTCATCTAATCAGCATTGTTACCTGGATCGATTACCTTAAGGTCCATGATCAGATGTGTGCCTGCACGTGTGTGTGTTGACTTCTCCTTTCAGTGTATCTCAACTACAACTGAGAACTAGCCACACATACACGGAAATTTTCATCTGATGAGCAAGTCCTCTTTCTTCTGTTCCTTTGTGTTCCTTAAAGACCTTAATTAATCTCAGTGGAGAAAAAATAATAATCAACACTTAAACAATGAGTTTTTGCTTAAGACCTGGGGGGATATTTTTTAAGCAGCTCATGGTGGTTTAGTCATGCGCAACTCATTTGAACTCAGTGAGAGCTGCATGCCTAAAACTGTGCAAAGCAGTTTGAAATTTGTACATACAGCAATGTACAAACATTAAGTATGAATGCTGTCTGCTTTCAGGTAGTTTTTCATCCCACATCTTGTACGTGAAGAGTCACCAATTCTGCTGAGATGTTTAGATGGGAAGATGTCAGAAATTACAATGTATTACTGCTGGCACCTTCCCAGACAGAACACAAAGCTGATAGTTTCACGTCTGACTCAGTATCTTTTCCTTTGTCTATTAACTGACCTATAAAGTCTTCTAACTGTAAACAAGTAGCATCATCAGTTTCTTGATTTCTTGGGTGCCTAAAGCATAAATGGCTGCCCTTAATGTGGCCTCAAAGTACCATATTTAATTCATGTCCTGTTACTCTGCCCAAGAGCACTCTGGATTTCAGTGACTGGCTTTCATTTAGACTGTCAGTCTAGGCTAGGTCAGCATTTTTGTTGAGATTAGGAAGATACTTTTGAAGTGAATCTCCTGCCTGCCCCCACTTACCGCGCTTTGGTTCACATCAGGGAGCTTTCTCAGTGTGCACCAATTTGACTCCCGTGGATGAAACTAGGCTGGATTCTGCACCCTGGGAGCACATTGACGTACCCCAGCTGCTGATGGGTGCTAGAGCTGTAAGATTTACTACATATATATGCACAAGACAAAATGAAGATCAGAATTTTTCCTTCAGAACTGGGTTGTCAAGAATGAATGAATGTGCAGCTTTTACTGACACTAGATACCTAATTCAAAAGTCATCCTGCCTGTGTTAAAATCATAATTACCAGCAAGTAAGAAAAACTTATCCATTTAGCTCATGTTACATTTATTTTAATTTGCTTATTTCTCAGTTTTCACATACTATCAGATTTCGAGTCCCCTGTTGTCAGGTGTAATTACTTCAGAAGAGTTGGTCAGAAGAACCAAATCACGGAATTTTCAAAATCCCTCTTAATACAGTCCTTCAAATCCTTTTGCCTGTGATAGGAAATGCAGTTAGGTTAACTTGGTGAATGCTTGAAATAATTGAATAAAATCCTACTTCGAGTGTAGCATACAGAGGTTCAAAGCAAATGGTTTCAAATTTGGAGATTAAAATAGAAATGCTACATAATGGGTCTTGAAGGAGCAGGAAAAAAAATTCCTTTAATTGTGGTGAAATGCTGAGTTCTTTCAATGTCCCTTGCAGTGATTCTGATTTTTTCATCACTCTGTGTTTTAAACCACAGTTTAGATTTAATAGTATGCCAGATAATTTATCTTTGACTGCATATTTCTACTTAATCTACTTAACAGATTTCTACTAGCTCTGTCCGCCATAAAAACTACTCTACCCTTATACAGATTTGTTTCAATGCTTGTGGCTGTGTGATTACCTCTCCCATCTTTGCTTCTGTAAGCTTTCTTTCATACATAATGGCTTACAGCTCAGTCATGACTTCTCAAAAAAAATTTTTGTATGCATCTGATTATGCTGTTGGGAATATAGCATCCCTTCTTAATCAGGAAATGCATTTCAAGTAGGCAGCAAAACTGCTACCCTAAAATACTTCCCACTGATACTTTGTTTAAGTACCTTACAACACAGAGTGTCCAGTTCACAGCTATTTTTTTGTGATACAAACAAGCAAGCATAGTATTTTGCATATTCTCAAGTTGTGTAAATATACGTGAAATGGATCGCTTAGGCAGGCCCTGTTTTCCCCAGCTTTGCTCCCACTCAGCATGTGTTTAACATTGCACCTCTGGAAGTGGTTCCAGCTGGTCTTAATCTTATGCCATGTCTCTCATGAGTACTTCAAACTATTTATGCTAGTATTTACACTAGTAAATTAAGTGTGCCTGAGAACAATCCTGAGAGCCGATGCTAACTGGCACGAAGCAGTGGGCTGCTGAGGTTTACTGACATCTCTAGGCTGGTAAACTCTCCCAGCCTGCAGAAGAGGGTGGCAGGGTCCCCACCGTGCTCAGCAGCAGTTTGGTAGCCCCACTGGAGCAGCGCCAGTCCTACACCTGGGAGCCCTTTTGCTTTTGGATGATCACTGCAACCCAGGACCTGGGGATCTTCCCGAGTCTTACTTAATTAACTAGTATAGGCATAGCTTTATTCAATGTTTGTGTGATGTTTTCCAAGGAACTTAATACGTACAAGTCCCTAAGTCAGATCTGCAATTTAAGACTCATGTTTCTCTGAGATGGTAAGTTTTCACAGCGTTTCTGACAGAAATATTTAAAATTTTTCACATTGCCTAGTTGTCACGCAAGTGAAAAAGTGCTAACAGTGTAAAGGGGATAAAAGTGAGATGAGATTTTGCATGGCTGTTCTGTGGAGCACTCTAATACTGAGCAAAACCAGAAATTTTAGACTTGGAGATCAGCATCAGTCCTGTGAGGTAGAAAATGGTTACGGAATTACTCCTTTTAGTTGACTTCCAGTGCCAAGTTTCTGTGGAAATACACTACGCTAGGACCCAGTGTGGAAGACTGAGAAAAATTTCTGGCTTTGTACCAGAATCAAGGAATAGAGAGAAACGGACATAGAGCAAACCTCACTGATTTTTTGTTACGGAGTTCTGTTTGCTGTTTTCTATTGCAGTGTTATGATCGACTTTGATATTGAGTTAGTGTATAGGAAGAGAGCTCAATGTAACAATTTTTGTCTCTTGGATGAGGGGTTTGCACTGAGATAACAAAAAAGTAAAAGTGTTAATTTCACTCAGTCTGCTTGAGGAATGGTTTTAGTTGCCAAATCGTTCTTATTTTCAGTAGGGAAAGGAAAAAAAAAAGTCTTTAAACATAAATCAGAGTATATGGCAAATAGTTCTCCCTTCCAAATCAATTATTTTAACACAATGCATTTTTTAGAAATAGTTTCCATTGATTAAACAGTATGTAGCAAGCCAGAAAGTTCTGACTCATTTTTTTGCAATGATGTGTTGTAATAAGGCTTATTCTTGTTTGAAGTTAATATATGTCAGCTGAGATTTATTTAATTTAGGCAAAAAAATTGCAACAACAGCAATAGATCATATTCTGTTGTGTTGCATTTTTGGTCCACTGAAGAAGATGGTAACAGGAGCTGATAGTGGTTTTTGCCAAATAAAGAAAAAATTGCCAATCAGTTACTGACTGGCTCATCTCTTTTGGATGCTGTCACCTGTGTTCATCATCTTTTCATAATGAACAAGATCAGCTGAGAAAGATGGAGTATTTTTCTGCAATAAAATAAAAGTGAGGAGATCAGTTAATGTTCTGCTGTTAAACATCCTCTCGATAGGGAGCCTCTGGCTCAGTTCAAGATAATAGACAGTGAAGCTCTAAGACAGGAGCAATTTAAATTACATTTTAATCAGCTCTCAGGAGGGAAGGCAGCATTATGTGAAACCATTAATAGAAAAACAGCAATGTTTCTTACTCTATCATTTGTGTGCATTATGCCTGAACAATCTGATGAATTAACAGATTATCTCCTAATTCATTCAAACACTCTTCTGTGATGCTTTGAAAAAAATCCCATCCTGCCTTCATGATGCCTTTTCAGAGCAATAACATCAGATAACCAGAGTCTCTGATGGAGTTTCATTGCATTTAAAACCTGATAGAGGGGTGAGGGTTGAAGGCAGTGTAAATGTAGGAGGCAATGTTGTTCTCACTGCTGCATTGTGACTTTGAACAGAGGTGTTTTGGCTTCCTTAGACTTTTATGCGCCCTGTCAATATTGCTGGAAAGACCTATAATCTGTGCCTACACTAGAGACTTGGCCTAGAGCCTGATGAGTAGGCTGCATTTTCATATAGCTTGTTCTTCTTCCAGCAGGCAAACTCAATCAGCAAAACATACCAAACGTAAAAATTATTTAGTGTGAGGTATCACTGACAGAGACAAAATGGCAAGTATGCTGTGTTAATCCCACTTCCCAGGCTGTAAATGGAAACTGCTGATTAAGAGCAGCAAATCAATTTGTTAACTATGGCTCTAAAAATAAGGCGTGCTGCAAATAGAAAATTAATGGGAAATGGATAACGTTGAATGAATTGATCAATGGAAATGTAAAAGAAGACAAATGATGTGTAACTTTACTTTTCCCTTGGCTAATCAACTTCATGCCCATATGTAACCAATAAAGGGAGAGGGAGAGATCGCATTAATAAAAATTAACCAACCACGCTGAACACCGCTCCTCCACAACCCTGAGGAATTAGCGCAGGAAAGAGGAAAAATGTTTTACATGAAAAAAGCTTGTATGGCCAAGAGTCTTGGTTTATCTGAAATAGATCCACCCTGTGCCTTACATTATCCCCAGACCCGCCAGTCTGTAGTGAGGAGATACTGGGATAGGGCAAAAATGTAGGCAGGGGCATTACCGGAGGAAGAATGGGTGTTATCTAAGGAACTTAGGCTGAGCTAGAGGAAATATTAAAGGGTGACCTGTTTAATTGCTCATTCCCACTACTGGTAATGCGATGGTAATCATTATCATGGTTTCACCTCACGTGCTCTCCTAGTGCCTGATTTGGGATTACTTAGGGTGAAAGAAAGTGAAGAACTTTGCCTCTTAAGGTTGGGCAATGTTAGTGAAATTTGGAGGAAACAAAGCAAAAGTAGAATTCCCCAGCTCAGAGATGCAGTTGTGCTTCAACCCAGATTAGTCTGAATGTCTGCAGTTTTGCCATCTTGTTTCAAGTTCCTTCCTTCTCCTTCTAGAGGAGATACAGCTGGGTGACTCATGACCTCTTCTGGGAGTCAAGCAAATATGTCAGCATGGGGCTCCAATGCTAATCTTGCGTTCTTTGAGAGCTCGTGTCTCTACGTTGCACTATGTCATGCCTCAGTTCCTAATCCGAAAATGACAGCAGTGTTTCTCATTCTCCTTCAGCATGGGATGGCGGAGAGTCCAGATAGAATCTACTCTTTTTGGAGCAAAGGTCTATTTTTCAAATAGTTTTCTTTCATAACAATGTTTTTTTTGAACATATTTTTCATTGAAAATGTTGATTTAATATGTAGTAACCTGTACTAATCTCTATAAAACTGAAAATACTAAAGACATTCCAATTTTTGAAAAAAGGGGGAAATCTGGGGTTTGTTTGTCTTCAAGAAAGTCAAAACTAAATTATTTTTTGTTTTGACATTTGAAGATCCCCAAAATCTAGTTGCTTTTTTCCTTTTTAAATGAAAAAAACCCCTTTTTATGCAAAGACAATTCAAAGCAAATCCCCCATTTCTTTCAGGAAATATTTACCAACTTCTGACCAGGAGTTCCTCTGATCAGGAAGTTCAGGATTAAGTCCAGCACAGAGTGAGGTTCTGTCAGTGTGGATGCCAGTGCTGTCTTCTGCAGGCTGGTCTGGGCACTCCAGCCGCTCTGGACAGCTGACTGTCTTTTTGCAGACCAAAGATTTTGCCAGCCCTCCCCCCAAATCAGGCATGTCCTAGTGAAAGCTTGTTGGCTTTATGCCACTGACTGCAACCATCACAGCGTAACTTCACATTGAGATCATCCTGTTTTCATGAAACAGGTCCAATCCCAATGCCATCATGGCAGGTCCCATCCCATAGCCACCATGGCTTTGCACAGGCTTTCCACAGCCAGGTATATTTATCAGTGGCTGGAGTCCTTTGGCAGAACAACATGTCTTCACCATATCTGATAATCTTGTTTGTGGCGCTAATAAGACACGTGACGCTTAAAGAGCAGTAATTGCCTTTCCAATGAACATTTAATTGTCCTACATGCAGAACCAGTTTATGATTAATCCATAATTGTTTTGGGGTGCTGAGGTATATTCTGAGGGGATATGTTTATTTATTTACTTACTTAATTTCCTAAGCATGAATGAATATAATAAACACAGTCACCAGTCTGCAACAGGTCAGTGTTGATATCCAGCACAGTGAGATATCCAGCTGAGATCAAATCCAACTTGCATCTAACACCATCAGTTTTCATAGGGCTTCGCTTGATTACTTGGGGAACAGAGGGAGAACTGGGGAGGGGAAGGTCTGAGATGGAGACCCATTTATGTACGCGAGATGAATGGGTGACCTTACAGATGATATGTGCGGTTGAACAAACCAAACAGCACTTAAACAAAAACCTGAATGATTTTGGAAGCTCTTCCTAGGAATGATGCTTTGAGAAGGTATACAAGTCAAATGATCCTGACTGTGCTCTTCATCTGGCCCTAAAAGCTAAGCAGCCTTGAGGTTCCTGCATCAGGAGATGACCATACTAATCTAGTATTTGTGTTGCATGAAGTGTCTGTGTTATCGCCAGTGTCTGGATATACAGAGAGCTTTTAATCTGTCATGGCATGTCATCCCAAGGAGAACACTGAATCTTCAAAGATGCTCTTGTCTCATCGGCTTCCAGTTGTGTTTATTGGCAACCTGCAGCGTGTTGCCATGCAGCTGGTATGCAAGCTGAGGAGAACATAAACAGCGCAGTTGGGAGACGACACATGCTGCTCCCAAAAAGAAAAAAAGTCTGAAATACAGCAGCAGCAGCAGAAAAACACATGTTTTGACGAGAATTCCATATGGAAACAAAGCAAAACAGAGAACCAATCTCCCAAATGATTATTTTTGTGGCAAACCTTCCCTCTTCCCTGATTCTTCCTCTTCAACAAACTTCAACTGTAATTCCTCACCATTGACTGAGGTGCTTGGCAACCTACAGGTATGGGTCTGGCCTGCAGCTGGCCTTTTTGGATGCCGCCGTCCTGCAGGGAAGGGGTGCCAGGACCACCTTATCTTTGCTTTGCCTTTACTAATAGAGGCAGTTCTAGTAGGCCTATAGCTCTAAGGCAGCAGCCTCCATCAGCTCGGGGCTGTGGCCAGGACACCCCAGCCATGCTCTGTGTACACAGCAATGAACATCAGAGCACAGGCTACTGGTTTTGAGAACAACGGCAAAGTATGACGCAGGCCACATTCTTCCCAGCCTGTTATGCTGGCAAGACAGCTTAACCTCCTGGTTGGCTTTCCTTCCTGGATCTCCCGCTCTTCTACCCAGCACTGGCTTTTTTGCACAACATCCAGGTCTTGAGGTGCGTATTTTCTTTTCTAGATGTCATGACAGTAGTTCATGAGAGCTGGGTTTTGCTCCAGCAGATACAACCTGCTGACACTGAAAGCACTGCCTGTTTCTTTCCACTAATTGCATGCAAACTATTCAATCTGCCTTACTCTCCTGCTTCCCTCTGTCAGCTAAGGACTGCAAATCAGGTGCATGCCAGGAAAATAGACAGAGGTCATATCTGAATTTCATCTTTCTGGAGAGACCAGCGTGTCAGAAAAGAACAGGAGGTCAAGGGCAATCTTTGCCCCCTCCTGTGTGCTTCAACCACTTTGACTTCAGAGATGGCTTTTATCTTCACTGCTTGGCCTTTCCTTACTGTGTCAGCATCTTTTGCATCCCTGGGCCAAGTGTGTCTTACAGTCGTCTTAAGCTATGCTTTGTAAAGGCTGGACATTGTCAGTGCTCTGTGTCCGGATCTAAAAAGTACTGGTGGAGGGTCTGACTGAAGTGAGTGCCACAGCCTTCCTGCTGGAATAGGCTTGGGCTCTGCTTTTGTAAAACCAGATGTCAAGGATCAGACATGTGAAAAGGCGAGCAGTTGTTATAAAGTAATTTAGTAAATAAAATAAGTGGGTATCAGATCCCCAGCTGGAGTCACTGCAGTTCTAAGTGCTTGAAAATCATTAGTCAGGCTCTGAGAAATCCTGAGATTGGCTTAAATAATATGAGGTTAGAGAATGCATTTGGGGTTCATTCAGTTACCTTTTGATATTGAAGCATTAAAGGCTCATATGAGTTAGAAAAATATTTTTATTAAAAAGTGAAGCAGAGCTTTCCTGTGGGGCTGCTTCTGTGTTTGAAGAAAGTCACAAAACATGGCAGGAATCACTGAAACAGTTTGCCAAGTTTTCGATCTGGGAAGGAGAGCAGCATCAGCTTTCAGCTGGTAAGCACCTGGCTCCCCTAACTCCACAGGCGCCAAGGCAACTGCTCCAGATTTACGCCTAAGCGTGCGAGACCAGAGTCAGAGTAAAGTTCTGCTGACAAAAAATAGTACAATAAATTTAAAATTAACTTTTTCTTTGTTTACCTTCTAATTCACTCACATCCCTCTTCATTTTCTATGTCAGGCAGCAAAGCACAGGACAAAAAATGTAGTGTATTATATAATGAACATGATGTTCATACACTTGGGGCATGTTTTTTTGCAGTAAAGATGATTATTTCTAGTCAACTCCATTTATAAGCTGGCATGAAGATCCTATATGAAGATGATGAATTTCTTTTGACATATTCACATATCTTCAAGAATGATAAAATCTGTTAATAGGTGTAATCCCTAAGTAGTGGCACCGAGGTATGTTTTGATGAGCGTGGCCTGAGAATTTAAAAAAATCTGTATCTTCCGTATTGATACAAACTAATTATAACTAAACGCACAGCAGTTTTAATTAAATTGTCAGTGTAGTGACAGTGATGTTGAGAAGGTGGTTGCACAGGCATTCCTTTTTCATGATATCTCTTCTTGGTAATTGGGGTAATTCCAGATTTATGAGGATTAGAAGAGCCATATACCCTGAATTCTTTCTTGGAGGTTCTTGTAAGAGACTGAAAGTATTGTGTCATTGCAGTGAAACCAGAGACAAGGTAATGACAGATAGATAATTCTCCCTTTCTGAAATCATGTCTTGTGGAACATTTTCACATCTATTACATGTGCGGCTAGAGAGAGTGCAGGCTGCCTGCGGACACAGAGACTACACTAGCATGGAGGAATGATGGAAGAGTGTTTCTGAAGCAAAAAAGGGATGCTGCTTACGATGGTGAGACAGTGTCCTAGAGTAAAACCTTACCTGCTTTTTAAATGGGACTAATGATTTGGGGCACTTCAATCTAAAACACTGTGAAGGTTGGGGAGTAAGTGTTCAGAGGACAGGTGGTAGCAACCTGTTCAAAATCAGAATGCTCTGATGTTTCTGACGTTGATGCTCGGAAATCAAGGCATCCATAGGCAGAAGAGGGCTGATATGCCTGGCCAGTTCGCTTCATTTTATTCCCCATATTTTACTTCACAGACCATAGTCTCTTTTTGTACAGAATTTCTATTCAGCATGTACACTTGTGCAAGCCAGTGGAGGAGGCAATGAGGTGGCAATGCCATGTGCTCCTGCCTGCAGCCCTGGGGCCGGTGCCTGCCCCGGGCAGGGTTAGCTCAGTGCCATTATCCCCCATGTGCCAAGCTCGGCACTGCCTACCCGCAGCAATGGGATTTTCATAGATAGCCATGTGTGGCTCATTGCTTCTCCCTTAAACAGCAGTATGTAATTAAAGGTGGTAGAGAACAGGCCTCAAAACAGGAGCTGAAAAATGAGGTCTCTGGGTAGGATGAGAGGGAATGGCCAGCGCTGTGGCTCTGTCTTGTGTAGCAGGGGGCACCACAGACTTAAGCCAAGCCCTGATGTCTCCTGACTCCATCTCTGGTTTGAATACCAGCCTTTTCATACATCAGAGTGAAGGAACGAAGTATTGCTGTATAGATGTCATTCCCGTTCCTCAAGTGCCTGTCCCTCCTGCACGGGGGGATAGATCACCATGCACTCACCACGACATGCACTAAATTTCTTTATAACTACTGCTTACCTTTTCACACGTCCGATTCTTGACATCTGTTTTTACAAAACCAGACAAAGTCACACCTTAACTATCTGGATGGTAACACGTTCACACACTGAAATCCTCAGCTCATGTAAAATTTTCACTAATCCCAATCCAACTCTTATTTGGGGGATTGAGGGTTTAATTCCTCAACATAATAAACACCTGCCATAGTGGCTGGAAGCTGGGAGAGCCAGGCTTTGTGCCAGGAAGCCCTGGGTTGCAGGTGGTGGCAGCACAGCCCTTCCCAGACACGCCGGGGCTGAGGCTGCATCCAGTGTGGCTGGAGCTGAGCAGGAGCGCAGGGGTCTTCCACCTGCCCTGCACCGGGGCATGTTTTACCCACTGGGCTGGTTAGCTGATGAGTACGGATGTCCTTTCAACGAAAATCTCATTCGCTCAAGAATGCCTCACGTTTCTAAAGGAAAATGCATAAATGAAAATATAAACAGCGAGCAGAAAGTGGTAATTAATGTCCAGCGCACATGTGCAGCATCGCTGATAATGTTGCCTGGTAACAGAGGAAGGGATGGCAGAGCCCTGCCAGGAGCCAGCGGCAGTCTGCGAGTCCTCTTCAAGGCTGATGTTTTGCCCAGGGGAAAGAGAGCGCCCCAGAGATAGCGCTCTCCTCCTTAGTGACCCCCATATACAGACATACAGGCATGCATACATGCATACATATATTTCTTTGGGGCCTGCAAAATGCCATCCTGAATAAATAAATACATGCGCTCTCTTTTCATCTCGTACCAGACACTTGTGTTTTGCTGTGAGGTGCCTACAAAGGGCTTTGAGTAGCAGTACGTTCCAGTGAGGAAAATTTTCACATCCTGTTCCTTTGATCATGATGGCATGGTGAGAAGGAAGCAGACTGCCTTCATTTCTGTAACTAGGTAGGGTGCCCAACTTGACAAGGAAAAACAGTTCTTACCCTACCAATTTGCTTTTTATGACCTAAAGAGCATTAGAACAATCTATGTATTTGTAAGTGCATTAGAAAGAGGCTTGAAAAGAAAAATGGCAAAGTCCTCAGGAATCAGCATTTTTTTTCACTCCTTAGTGAACTTTCATTACGTGAAATTACAATCTGTTTCCCTTAGTTTTCTTTAGTGTGTTTTCCACAGTTATAAGGCTACTGTCATTTTGGGTTCCTCCTGCAGTACATGAAACTGTTAAGTAAAATTTGTATCCAGTCAATAAGCAAAAATATTATTGCAGTAACCATCAAAGTCACAAGAATATACACTCCTACATATACACTCCTGGCAGGCCCCAGCAAAGGTTTTTGGTTCAGCCACTCTCAATCCCACCCAGTGCTGAGAACTCAAAGCTCAGGATGGAGTCCCCCCACAAACAACATGCATCGTCAAGTGAAACGTGTGCTCAGAAACAAAATTTCCATCTCCTAAGGACAAAACTAATTGTATTAGGCATTTTAATGCTGAGACAAGTCAGTCAGATTATATATGGTTCTCATCAGCCCTCCCAGAGGTCAGAATAGTCTTTATCTGCTGCTGAGTGGTACCCCAAAAGGATGTGTGTTTTCTTTTCTTTCAAAACCATCTTGTGAATTCAAATAAATTCCTTCCTGCCAGAGATGTGGCTGAAAGCGCTGGTGGCTTGTGGAAGCCTTGTACATACGCATCTGTATAAATTGATGTTTGCAATTTATTCAAGAAATAGTTTGTGTCTCAGTAACTCCAAAATGTTTTATTAAAATGTTGATGGCATTGGCTGGAAAGAAAATAAAAGGATTTTTATTTATAAAAAGCCTGTAAGTAATTACCAGTTCATGCAAAGGAAACCGTGCGACTGCAGTAAAGCCTGAAGACCTTTTTTAGCATCTACCTCTAGCTATTTCTTAGAGTGCAGAAGACTGGAATTAAGAAAACCTATTAAACAATTGAATGCCAGCTTTTACAGTAACTGTAATCTAATAAAAGATTAACCCCTCACAGCAGATCTACATATGTTGCCAGTAGAAGGTTTTTGACTGAGCCGTTAGAGGTGCCGCTTTCATCACAGGATAATGACTAGATAAAGAAAACAAGCTCACCATAAAAGAGTTTCAGAAGGCTTTTTTATGGTAATAAAAATTAATTGCCTACAATCAAAAGTGAAAATACGAGTACACAAGGGAGATCCATTATTTGAAGGGAATCATAAAAATTGTTTGGAGAATTAAAAAGTTACAACGCATATAATGTGATGATACCTTTCACCACAATCCTAGTATCCTATGAAAAGGACAAATACAAGCTTTGTTTTTAAATTATAGCAACATTAATTGAGGACAATAAAGAATAAAAATGTAATCTTTTAAAGGCACTTTCAATTTATAGGTTGCATTATTCAGAGGGTGAATGCTGAATCCACTGAAAACCATTTCTTGTTTAAAATCCTGACCTGTACAACTTTGCGGGAATGATATGCAGCCCCAGTTCTAATTACTTGTGGTACACGGGATCGATGGATTTTCTTTTCACTTGGGATTATCACAGGAGCAATGAACAGGGCATTTCTGAGTAAGAGACCTAGTGAAATATAACCTAGTGCATTGAGTAGCCATGAGATTGGAGGGAAGGTTAGATACCCTGGAAGGTGCTTTTCTGCTACTCTGAAGCCATGATATTGAACAGAAGCCAACCCCTTTAAAAGACTGCGCAGTAATGAACTGTAAAAAGGGGGGTAGTTCAGTGAGATACTGCTTTATAAACAGTAGGAGAGAGATTTTGGCTAGCAGACAAACCCCTTCCAGCATCGTGATGAAGCACGCATCGTCTTCCTGCTGGGATGTTGCCCATTAGCATCAATGCAGACCACAGTGATTTGGGTCTTCCAAAGGAGCATTTTACACTAATGACATTAACAAGTATAAATTCAGACAGCACCTTTTAACTTTATGTGGCTTCTTTGTGTGTTTTATTGTTACTAAACACAACTGTAATCACAATAACAGCTAATGTTATATCTGAAGGAGGCAGTAAAGTTAGGACGTGGAAATACAGTGCAACTCCACAAATTGGTGTCAGGTTCATCATCTGATCTCAGTGGGAGCTTCAAGCCGTGGCAGTTGGGTTGCTGTTAATAATGCAAAATACAGCTCCACGACACCCTGCACTGAGGAAGAAAACATAACCAGCAAAGCCTGTTTATTTTCCCCTTCCCTAGTTGCTGTGATCCTATTATAGCATTTTTTCCAAAGAGCTGCGATTGCCACACAAAACATGTGGGAACATTGATAGCTGTAAGGAAATGATTCAGTGAAGGTTGTTGTGAATGGTGTCCTCTCTCGTTCTCAATGTAGAGCACAACCTGGTTTGGTAGGGTTTCTGACCACCTGCTCATTTTGAACATTTTCTGATCGTGACCTAGCAGACTAAATGCTAACCATCAGAACTTTTGTTTAATGCCGTAATATGAAGCGGATTGAGCTGTGGCAGCCATGGGAGAGCGACAGAGAAAAACAGGTAAGCACAGCAGGATGGACTTATGTACCATCTGGCATCAGGAGGTTTTTTATTACCTGTTTTTTTGCATCTTCTCCAAGTCACTTCAGCTGGGTAGGATTACCCCCTGGAAATCAGATCACTTTTGTATGGTGCTAGAATACATATTAACATACTTAACTTTACGTGTTCACATTTGATGATCTCTGTCTAGGAACTTGCAGTTTGACAGGGGGTGGGGGAAAACTTACGGAAAAGTTCATTTTTCTTTCACATAAATTCTAACACATTTCTAATTTTGTCTATTTTGTTAGAACTGTGCTCTTTGGACCAATTTTTTCCATCATAGTATGTCAAAACATTAGTTCCTAGGAGCTGAATTTGGTCCAGAAAAGGGATGAGTCAGCAAAAAAAGTAGGAAAATTTTCCTGTAACATTTTTCATCCTGGGCATTGAGAAGTGAGTAACCTTTATAATGCCAAATTTAGAAGAACATAGACCCTATTTACCTCCATTTGACCCATGATTAATCCAGCATATTTTGATTAGTAAGGGGTCATCCAGATACTCCATTGAAACTTTGGCCAGTTTCACCAGCCTTCGTGAGCCTACTGGGCCCACCTAGTTGGTTTGGAAAGCACCAAAATCAGATCCTTGGGAGATCTCCAGTATGGTTTTGTTTCTCAGGAGCTAAAGATTCTCACAAATACAAGGGTTTATCTACTGATGGTTAAGGTATAGTTTCACCTCAGCAAAATATTTAAGCCAGTGTCTTGGCTATTCCAGTTCTTCCTGGATGCTGTATCTGCAGCACCACTTAACCTGGAATATAAACCTGATGGTGACCCTCTGCACAGCTGGAAATTGCATTTACCTTACACCCACTCTAAAGTGCCCGTAATTTTATGGCCTATTGGAGGAAAAAGGGTCATAAGGATCTTGAGTACCCAAATCTTTGTGTTCACTTGTATGTCAAAGCTGTTGAAACTGGAAGGTTTCTCGTGTTTCATACATATCCATGTTCCATATACCCCCACCACATATAGCACAATAACAAGAACAAGATGCGGTCCTAGAAACTGACAAAAATGCAAACCTCAAAGCTGCCAAATTAAGTAAATTTGTCAGAGAAGCAGTGAAAGCATCTGCAGGCTGAATCTCATGAATTTCGTAAGGAAGACAATTCCACCAAATTGGGGCCAGGCACATTCCAGATGGCACAGATGGTTTAGCAAGTGACAGATTGGAAACAGAACCCAAATTATGAGCAAGTACGTAAACAGAAATCAGAATTTCTCCAATAGGTAGGAGGCAAAGTCTGAAGGGTCTTCAGAAACAATAATAACATGTTAATTTTAAGCCTCAAAAGGTAGCCAAGTGCAATGCCTGAATAAAGATGGAAGATGACAAGTTGTGAGAAGAGTGCGCAACTTTTCAGTAGCTGCCAAGTTTGGAGTAGGTTCTCAACAAAACAGAGAAGCAGAAAATGGCCCCCCAAACGCAGTTATAATCCAGCCTGGAAACTGCAGATAAACAAGTCAAGATTTCATTAACTGCCTCATTGCAAAACCGGTCTGAAAGCTGGATAGAAAAAATGACATTGTTATGTCTTTTTTTAATCAAAATGTAATTTTGACTAACTTGTATGCGAGCCAATTTATAGATGGGTGAAAATGTGCGAATCATAAAAACAGTAAGTACCCATGACCATGTGAAGAAAATGTGTGAAACCAATAGGAGCAATGAAAGAAGAATCAAAAGTAAGAATATTTCAATATCAATAAGGGAGGGAAGGAAATCACAGCAAAGCTAACACTCAAAACAGCTTATGGGGAAAAGCAAGGGGAATCTTAGCTCAGAGTTAAACAGAGACTGACTATTTTATACTCCAGTAATGCAAACCACCATATGTGCTATCTTTAAATTCAAGACAGCAGAAAATTTTAGTCAATAGAATAATAATGCTAATTACATCGTAGGGGCAGTGTAAGAACCTGTGAGTGTGTAAATACTAATTATAGGTTTGTGTATGTATATATGTGTGCACATATATATTTATACACACAGACACGTAATATGTATGCATAAAATGTTATAGCTGTAAGCATCTTCTGCTCCCTTTAAGCCATTGGTAATACAGCTTCCAAACAGCCATCCTGTTGGTGACAACACTGTCATCCATTACTAATGAATCCCTGGGTATTAAACACAGGCTATGGTCCTTATTTATGTGTGTGAATTGGTTTTGTGACCCAGTGAAGGATTTATGTAGAGTCAGAGTGATGGGGAACATGTGGTATATCTGGCATGCTTTCTCTTAATATTTCCTAGACTTTTCCTGACGTTATGGACAAGGAGTATTTTGCTGAGAAAAGGTAATAATAATAAAAGCAGTGGTGGTCCAGTCTTTAAGGCATGGTTAGCTCTTCCATATGTTCCTTCTGCAGAGGGGCTGTGGACATACTCTTTCTCCCTGCTCTGTTTTATGGACCTGAGTATGTTCCACCTCCTAGAGCCACCAACAGCCACATACCATGGAGAGGCCGGAGCACTTCAGTAGCTCTGTGTCCCACCATGCACACGTACATTCCCTTTCAGTTTTGAGGACTGCAGAGCATCATTTCATCTAATAGATTTTGTTTATGCTTTTATCTGGTTGAATGCGATAAATGCACATCCCTGGGAGCCAAGTCAAGCTCTGGATTTGTTCTGGAGGCGTGGTTCAGAGGAATGGTCTTACAGCAGGGATTACTCCATAGCACTTTGCTGCAAAGCTGTATCATAACTCTTCTGTCACCCCACATCAGAAAACCTTTTTTTCAAAGACAGTATGTGTAGCCTATGAATAGACCATAAAATATCTATTTGAGGAAATTAAGTAGGAAAAAATAAGTGTATTTAAAGTTGAGCAGTTTTGCCTGCTGGCCAAGCATGTCACCTCTTTTTTTCATCATTTAATCTGGTCTGTCTACAGTACCATCTCCATACCGCCTCCCTGATTTCTTATTTTCCTGTCAGTCTCTGCCCTACTCCTTGCCCCACCGCCATTCTGAATTTCTTTGATATTCAGATCAACTCTTAGATGCTCTTAGATCAAGCAGCAGAAAAAGCAGTAATTTAAGTCACAAAGGCCCATGCACATTATAAATCCCAGATAGGTGCTGGAGGTTTCTCTTCATGTCTGCCTGCCTCCCCTCCAAACATCACCAGAATATTTTCAGGGTCTGATAGTGCCTGCCTCCTCTATTTTTCCTGAATAAGGGAGAAAAATCCCCTGTGGGGAGCCCAGAGACCCCAAAGCCTCTTGTCCCTTCTGATGTGCAGCACATGCTGATCGTGCAGGAAGGAGGGGAGGGAGCATTGCTGGGGGGGAAACGCGCACTTTGTTCCTTGGGTGTAGGCAGCAAGCCTGCAGCTTAATGAATTGGTGTCTTTCATCTGAAGGGGGCTCATGCAACATCCTTAATTGGATTTCTCTGAAGAACTGTAGGTCCTAGATCATCGTCTCAAAGGGGAAGGTGGTAACAAACATGGACATGCAATATATGGCATTGCTTAAAGGGAAGGCAAGGCACTTGGTTTTCGACAGGGCTCCAGCCCGTCAAGCGCCAGCGTTGTGTGACAGCTGCGATGCAAAGGTGGGCACATCACATGGGGCCCACCTCAGTGACTGCATCTCAGGCACAGCAGGAGACCCTATTGAAAATGTGAGAAAACTGCCAGCCTTCCTGCAAAAACACAGACGCCTCTGTGACAATTTGTCTGACCCCAAAGGGATGGCAGTGTCACTGGGGGAAATCTGCATTCCCACCTCACTCTCCTATTTCTTGACCTTACTAAACTCATGCCATCCATCTTTGGGCCATTCAGGGCTCCCTTCACTAACCCCACTGCCTCCACAGGGTACGCGATGCGGATGCTGGGGGCACTGGCAGCCGGTCCCCCAGGAGCAACTGGTTGTGGGGTAGGAACCTGGTTTAGGGCTATCTCAGGGAGCAAACAATTGATTGCTAATTAAACATGGATTTAGGCTGTGGTCACTACACCTTTGAGAAGATCATTAAAGGAGAAATGCGTTGGCATGTTCTCTGTTTAGAAAAAAATGTTTAAAATCTCCATGTCCCACCATCTGTGGAGGTGGTGATGTTCTTTCACTAGAGGCTTGTGACAATATGCAATGGGTTCTCACTGAGCAAGAGGCGGCAGATACCAGGAAATTTTCCTGATGGATGGGAATTCCCCTGCATTGCCTAGGATGACCATATTTTGCTCCCATTGGAGTTGCTGTTGACTTCAAAGGAAGCAAAGAGACAAACTGGGGTTCTGCATGTACGAAACGGTGGTTTTGCCAGCACTGGCTTTGTCAGAAACTGAAAGGAGTCTTCACACCAGGAGCAGATTTTCTGACCTCTCTCTTTTTTTTTTTTTTTTGTTATTCCCTCTACTATGACTGTTAATTTTTCTAAGTAATTTTGTTCTTTCCCTTTCCCAATTCCACTTCAGATGCTTGATCCTGCCTAATACTTTCTCTCTGACCTCACACACAGTCTGTTGCCATGGAAATTCAGCTTTGGAACTTCCCTGATGGATTAGGGAGAAGACAAAATATAGACTGGGTAGGAAATGAACCTTCATTTGCTAAAAGGGCAAGACCGTGGTCATGGCTGTACTGCTACCAAGCCTGAGGAAGCCACTAGAGGCAAAGTCCTTACTCTGGATTTGCCGCATCATGCCTGGGATTGGGCTCTGGTCCGGCTCATGTGTGGCAGCACCAGGAAAGGGTACAACTGGCAGCCCAGTGCTGGAAGAGGGGCTTCAGTCTGTGTCTTTGCCCACCACGGGTGGGTCACATCTCAGTGGCCAGCAGACGGGTGCCAGAACTTCATCAGCATACGGGCCCCTGCTGGGAGCCAGGGCTGCTCGGGCTCCAGTGGTCTACATGGCTGCAAATTCAATCCTGGATTTACCCAAGCCAAAGCACACAAGGTTCCCTGAAATACTTGCATTTCAGTGGAAGGTCTTAAAGAAATCCCACAAGAAAAGGCTCTCTATTAGCAAGGCCAGGCCAGGTGTCCATATAATTTTTTGGCTTATTGCACCTAATGTTTGCTGTAGAAAATTGTGAAGGGTATCCCTTGGCCTGCTTGCCCCCAAGGGATTATGCGATAATTTCAGTGGCTTTCCAAGAGGGTGGGTGAGCAGCACTGCTGCCCTCAGGCAGTGTGCTGCATGTGTTGCTGAGGGAGAGTGGATCCAGCCATGCACAGAGACGTGCAGCACTTTGCTGATCAGCTCTTGAGATCCCCACAGCATCCAGGACACTGTTTGACATTTCGGTAGAATCTGACGACTTGCAGCATGTGCCCAGAGCACCGTATTGATGTCACTTTGCTGGCTGTGGGCCAAGCATCCAAAGGGCAGTGAGTTGGTTAACATGATAATCACGTTGCATCCTAGTCTCTCCATATGACAGAGCTTTCCATTCCTGTTCATGATGCTGCCACATTTTTCTCTGAGGGCAAATGTGACTTAAGCGAAGTGGCAGAAGGGAAAGAGACTAGTCAGCATTCATCAGGAAAAGAAAAACCTGTGGTGAAAAACAGTAATACTAGTGATGATAAATATCAGGAGTGACTTACAGCCACTGCAGGCTCCAGTCTGCTGGGTCTGATAAAACTTTGAGGACTGAGAACCCCAATAAGCAACAGGAGTGCTGAAAAATGAATAACCCAACGAGGATCAAGAAACCTTGGGGTAGCAGGGACTTCCATGTCCAAGTCAGCAAAAAGAAGGGGGAACTACCATATCATCAAGAGGTGGTGCCTCTTCTCTGAGGGAAGATGAGAGCTGCAACAGCTGGAGAAAGTGCAGCTGGCTGCAGGCAGCATTTAACAGCTGGCTTAGCATCCAGACCTACTGAAGGGCAGAGCGGTCCTCATGCTGTGGGATTTATTTGAGTTGCCAGCACAATTTTATCCTCTTTCCAAGGATTAGAGCAGTGCGGGGCCACTGCCATTCTGTGGGGACAGAATAGGGCCCAGGTGTTTGTACAGAATGAGAGACAAACTACGGGTTTTATTTAAAGCCACTTCAGATTGGTGGAGATCCTTCCACTGGTGGCAGTGGCCTCGGGATCAGACTCTGAATCTTCACATCTTGCCTTAAACAAACCTGAATCTTTTTTAATGTACTGTTATCCATGTTATCCTAAGAATTTGCCAGTATTCCCAGCCCTGAAATTATCTCTGCTTCCCTCCTGCCTGGTGGTTTCCTTCCCCAAGATAACCTTGTCATGGAGATGTCACCAAGGTCCTTTTCCTCTGTGTTTCCTGCAGGCATGGAGGGACCGCTCTGCAGGAGTCTGCAGCAGCACCTGCTTCTCCTGGGTTTGCGCAGGCTGAATTTGGTGGTGTTGCTCTGAGCTCCTTGGGGCAAGGGCTCTCAGTTGCTACGTGCCAGTACTGGGCTTAGGCTCATGGATACTTGCTCCTGGCTGCTTTTTCCAATTTCTTGATCACAGCTTGGACTCATGGACAAGGCAAGCAGAGCATAGGGAAGGAAGAGGGCCATGATGCACTCACCCCGTCCAATTTCTTCTTTATCGAACGGGTGACATTAACGAGCAATTCTTTGCTACTGAATTGGATGCTGTATTTTAATGGAGAATATAGTAACATTGCTCATGCAATACATTGCTCATGCCATACATTTCCCATCATCAGTCTGAAATAGAAAACTGATTTATATGATCAGTATTTGACTGGCAAAGCTGTAATATCACCAGCTGAAGCAGAAACACTTTCAGCTCAGTGGCAGAGTCCTTTCTTAATGTAGCTATACAATACTTCAAAAATATTTGCAATGGATTTATTTCCAGTTGGATCTAAATCCTCCAGCAAACTCTAGATTTATTACCTGTATCGTGTGTAAAATACCTTCTTTATACCTCACATCAGCTTCCTTTCAAAACAGACGATACTTACATTTTACGGCATACTACATTATAGTCATTTACTATCATACATATTGTGTTCTTTCATGGCTTTAAATGTTAAAGGACACCTTTCTGCCCTGTTTGAAAGGTGGGGGAGAGCAGAAAACCCATGTATTAGCAAAATTGCTGTCATTTATTTCATCACATCAAGGCAAGTATGATTGAAAAAACCAATCCATTATAAGAGAGGTAATACATCATTCATTATTTGCTGCTTGCTATGGCAAGCCACTGGCTCAGCACATACAGACTTATGGATTTGGTGTGTGCAAAGCTATAATGAATGTGCAGTTGTGATGAGCAAAATTAATGCTAATATTTACTGCTCTACAGTGACTGCTATGTATCAACTGTTTCCCCCTTCCTTCCTGTTTGCCCCCCTCTGTACATGCAGGCAAATGTTCCACCTATTTAATTTTCATCCCAGCTATCACTCAGTAGCAAGCTAGTCAGCTGGGGCTCCTACCCTTTAGCAGAACAGAAATAGAACAGAAACCAGGGGGAGGTTGGTTTGCCATGCCACTGTGCCCTCATGTCTTTGGCTGCTGTTGTGCCTCTGTGTGAGGGCGGCTGCAGAAGGATGCTGGCTGTGTACTTCTCTCTCCACCAAATATTTTAATCAAAATATATTGAATCAACTGGAGGATGTCTGGCTGTGCAAAGCAACAGTGAAATCTTGTAACAAATGTTTTGAACTATTGTAACAACACAGTATCTTATACTGGTGTATATATATTATACCGTTTAAGTTTATTTCTATATCTAGATAGATAGATAGATATAAACCGGTATACGTAGTAGGTAGGTAGATAGACAGACAGATATGTTACTATATCCTTAAAAAGCCAGCTGGGTGCAGCATCCCCTAATAAGTCCCTTTATTTAAGACCCTGCCCCATTCATTGCAGGATCAGAGTGGGGCATAAGCAGGCTGGACCAGCTGTGTCCTGCCCCACTTCGGGCAGGAGGAGGCCAGAACACCATCGGGACAAAACAGACCCTGTATGTCCCCTCTTAGGAGTTGCAGACAGCCCTTCTGCAGCTTCACAAGAAGGCTCCTTTGGCAACTCCTGGAAAGGCAGGGGTGGGCAGGGCAGCAGGACTGCTGTCAAGGTTTGGGTGGCTTTCCTTGTGTGTCCTGGTGTTCCTTTGCATGCAGCCTCTGAGGTTCCTTTTGAAGAAAACCAGAAATATCCATGTGATGTCCAAGCCTAGCTCTTCACAGTCGCTTATCAACACAACAGGGCATGTCTGAGGTTTGGTGTTTATGGTTTCTGGACTCATTAACTACATGTTCAGGAAGTGGATCCATAAAACAGATTAACCCTGAGCGATGCATCAGTACTCCCTATGCTGCAGACATCATTCCTATATTCTTGTTTTTGCTGTATGGACGGCAAGAGCACATTCCAGGACTGCTGAGTCCAGGCCAGGACATGCTACTCCATATGCACATGCCAGGCAGTTGAGCCTACACTAAACCACCTGCCCATTAAATGTAGCTCATTTCATATGAAGTACAACTAAATCCTGCATATTCTCTACTGATGACTGCCTGTCTCTTCTGCTCTTCCCTGAAATTTATCTGATCTTCTTTCCCACTTTAAAAAAATCTTTTTTTTTTCATTAAAAAAAAAATAGTCCTTCCTTATCCCCTGTTCTCTAAGTCCCTGGGCAAGATTGTATCTGCTTTTTTTAAAATTATTGCTACTATTGCATTATATTATTATTTTCAGGATTTGTAATATTTTTCTAATCAAATTACCCTGTTTTTCTGAATGCTGAGTTGCAGATGCTTTATAAATACCAATATTCTATTATTTTTAAATAGGAATGCTGTATGTTCACTGAAAGTCTGAGAGGTAAACCTCCTTTTAATTTGTCTCTCCACCTCTCAGCATTCCCACGTCAGCCACAGTAGCTAAATGGGAGTTGCATGCATGCACCTTGAGGAGCAAAGCCCCATAAATATGCCTACCCTGTAGCCCATTTCTGAAGAGGAACAGCTTCACTTTTACAGTTAATTTCTCCAAAGAGCCAAAAGATAATGGGTCTGAATCTGCTCTTGGCTCTGCTTCTATAACCCCTGTGACTACAGTGCATCACAGGTGCCTCGTGGAAAGGCAGATCCTGCTCCCTCTTGCGTCTTGTTATGTCCTGATCATCATCAGAACATCAGGGCAAGACTGAACCTGATGGGGAATCCTGATGGCATAGGAGGACAATGCAAGCTTTTTGTCATAGAAGCATGAAGCAAAAATGGCAGAACAGACACCTGGGTCCTTGAAAAACTGCTGTCTTCTGCCCACAGCACTTGCCCTTGATTGCCAAAAAAAAATGTGTTTCAGCATCTCGGCATCCCCTCTTTCTGGTGATCTAGATATGGGCATTTCTGTCTCAGTATTTCTATATTTGCCAGAAGAACCTGATCAGGAGCAAAACAAGTCATTCATGGCTCACTAGAGCAGTGAGTGGTTGCAGCTTTTGACAGCGTGACAACTGAGTAATAACATGTTTTCACATGGTGGCCCCATGTGATGTTCTCGGTGGCTGCATACTGTACTAGTGATTCCCTGTCCCAGGGAATGACATGTGAAATGAAGTAGTTACGCGGTGTTTCATAACCACTGCCTTTGGCTAAGTACGTGCATACAGTTAGGCTGGTCAGAAGGTTTTCAAGTGCAAATAATTTTTAGCCAAAAAGGGACAACTAGAACTAAAACAGCTTTTCTTGTCAGTCCGTTTATCTTATACGCAACAAAGTAAGTTAGTTTTTAAGCACCAAACTCAAATTCCTCCTTGAACCCTCCATTATGAGCTTTTGGAGTTGGGGCTTTTGTTTCCAGTGGCTCAAATTTTTAAAAATCTACTTTGCTCTTATCAAAACTGCAGAAGACCAGCATGGGTGCAAGTGTTTGTGGGAGAATGGATGGACGACTACAATGTCCCTGCAATGCCTAACGCAGTGAGGGCCCCTCATCTGATTGACATATGATGTGAAAGCCATAAATATATTGGATGATGATAAAACCCCTGGTCAGGCTTTGTGAGCAGCAGCGTGGAGTCCTGCTCATGTGGTTCTGGCTGTGGTCTGGGCTGCGAGGCTGAACTTGAAAGATGGGGCTGCCAAAGCAGGCAGTGAGCAAGGATCTGGGTGAAGTCTTGCAGGCGTTTCCAATAGTCATAGTGGCAGGGTTCCTGTCTGCCAGACATAAGGAACAGTTTAAAATAACCCTAAACAGCCTATGATTATCTGATGCTAAGAGCAAAAATGTCTTTTCTAGGAAAGAAGAAAGCTACAGACCCACTCAGGAGCATGTAAGTTGTGATGGAGGTGTGGGAATTGCTAATTACTCCTGTGGAAACAAATCACTGTTACAACTTCAGGTTGATTTCTGTTTCCAGGCTTACCTCCATTTTCCACTTGTTCCTAATTTTCACAGGAAAGTTCCTTGGGGGGTAGCAGTGTACTTTTCAGGCTTGGCCTCAGTCTAAAGGTGAGTATTTCGAGAACTCTCAGCAAAATCAGCCTGGCTGGTTTTATGATATGTGGGCGTGAAGAGAAACCAGCTATTCCTATTTGTTTCGGTTGCAGCTTCTCTGGCCTCATAACTCAAGAACAGCTGACACTAGGAAATTTGAACTCAGCTTGTTTTATAGACCTCGGTGATGAAGGAGAAAACAGTTCATGTCTGAAGAAAATCAATTCAATATTTCTAGAGTTGGGAGCAATTAGAGTCGAAGGCCAAATTTTGCTTTGAAATACAGCAGCACAGCCCCACTGAAATGCCAGTCCGAGGGCAGAACTCATCTTGGCACATTTTGTACATATTCATGAAGAAATTTGGTTTTCTTAGAATGTTAAACAGAGGTCGAAAGGAGGAATTTCAGATTTATTCTGCACGAAAGGCCCAGTTCCAGCTCTGATGCCAATCCATGGGCTGAAGTATAAATAATGTGCATTCATCACAGAGTAAATATCTCAGCCATGTCAATGGGAGGTGTGTGCAATGATCAGAAATAGGATTTGGCCAGGTATAGCAATTAACCTTTGCAGATAACATTATTTATTCTGGACATATTTCTTGTATCCAGTATCACTCAGTAAGAAAATATGCGTGCCTTGCCACTTTCTATTCCTATTTTTCTCTGTTCCCCTTTTTCCTTCCCCTGTCTTTCTCTCTACTCCCTGTCTTAGGGCATCTCCTTTGTCCTAAGCCTGCTGTCTGCAGGGATCTCTCTAATACCTTCTCCATTCCAGGGAGTGGTAGTTAAAGAGTTAATGCTGCCATTTAAGTGTCAGTTTTAGGCTTTGACTTGACAGGTTGGTGACAGTAGAGAGAGACAAACTTTCATTTTTTAGAAACCCAGAACACAATTATAGATTACATCTCATCAAAATGTTGTGGGATTGGTCATGTATATCCATCGAGTGGGTTTGAACCAGCCTTTGACTTGGGCTTTTTATTCGGTGAATTTTGTTGTTTCTGTCAAGCAGAGCCCTTGAGTGAAATTCCACATAAATTCCACATAGAATTCCACCAAATCTTCCCCTTCATCTTCAAATAAGCTGCTTGACCCGAGAAAAATTCCTGTCAGCTGTAAATGGCTGAAAGGAATAGATATGTTAAAACCCCTTAAACCCATAATGTATTTACAGAAAGTGGATTTTTCCAGCCCCTGCCCATTATCAGATTGTTACATGCTTTATCAGGCAAACTGCAGATGAACAGCAGTTATGAAATCGAGTCTTCCTACTCCTAAACCATCACAAGAAGTCTTCCCAAATGGCCCAGCCATCCCCTGACATCTCTTGACAAAATTCTGTTTGGTCCAACAGCCATGTGCCTCAGCAAGGCCCTCCGGATCTAGCTGAGGTCGATGTGTCAACCAGGGCTCTCATCCGCTCAGTTTAAGATGATTTTACCTCTTGTAAATTGGAGTCAGAGCACTCAATCGTTACACCTAAGCTGAGCTTCAGTTGTCATGACATACATTTAAAGTTAAGCACATGTGATTGTGGCTTCACTTTACATGAGCAGGCATCATTTTAAATGGATTTTATCTTCATAAGATGTATGCTGTGCACACATGGTAGGAGATTTTGCCATATGTCGAGATGATGCCTCCATATGAGACAATTTTGCCCAGGGTCTGTAACAGAGACTAACAAGATCCGCAAGTCTGGATTTATATCTTCTGTTCCAATAGAGACCATGCTGTGTGAACACTTCAGACTACATCAGCATGCTCCATCTAATCCATGGCACTGTCTTTCTTGGGCAGCCTGTGTCAGTAGTTTTTTCTAACTTCATAGAATCATAGAATCATTTAGGTTGGAAAAGACCTTTAAGATCATCAAGTCCAACTGTAAACCTAACACTGCTAAACCATGTCCCTAAGTGCCTCATCCACACATCTTTTAAGTACCTCCAGGGATGGTGACTCAGCCACCTCCCTGGGCAGCCTGTGCCAATGCCTGACAACCCTTTCAGTGAAGACGTTTTTCCTAATATCCAATCTAAACCTCCCCTGGCGCAACTTGAGGCCATTTCCTCTTGTCCTATCACTTGTCACTTGGGAGAAGAGATTAACACCCACCTCTCTGCGACCCCCTTTCAGGTAGTTGTAGAGAGTGATAAGGTCTCCCCTCAGCCTCCCCTTCTCCAGGCTAAACAACCCCAGTTCCCTCAGCTGCTCCTCATAAGACTTGTGTTCCAGACCCCTCACCAGCTTCGTCGCCCTTCTCTGGACACGCTCCAGCACCTCAATGTCCTTCTTGTAGTGAGGGGCCCAAAACTGAACACAGGATTCAAAGTGCGGCCTCACCACTGTCAAGGACAGGGGCACGATCACCTCCCTACTCCTGCTGGCCACACTGTTTCTGATACAGGCCAGGATGCCATTGGCCTTCTTGGCCCCCTGGGCACACTGCTGGCTCATATTCAGCCGGCTGTCGACCAACACCCCCAGGTCCTTTTCCAACAGGCAGTTTTCCAGCCATTCGTCCCCAAGCCTGTAGCGTTGCATGGGGTTGTTGTGACCCAAGCGTAGGACTTGGTACTTGGCCTTGTTGAACCTCATACAATTGGCCTTGGTGACCTTGATGTGTTTACTGGAAAAGAAGCCTAAACTTAAACTGTAAAAGATTTCATTTTTTTTCTAATCTGTTTATTGATAAAAAGATGAACAAAAAATAAACATTAAATATATACGTATATGTTAGTTAGAAATAACACTGATATGCCCAGCCTTATGCCCCCACAACTGCTGCTATAGCATGCCTGTGCCTGTGGGTACACAGAAGGGGTGGCCTGTCAGTCTAGAGATTTCATCTTTGGACAAGAAGACTCTTCAGTATAATCATACACACATCACAGAAAGACATGTAAATGTACACCACCAGGCGTCTGCTAGGAATGGATTTGCATAACTGCCATCAGCAATTCTTGTTCTGTGGAGGGTGAGTTTGATCATATCCATGCCTGTGAATGAATGAATGGGTGATTCATTTTTTTAAAACGGAGATTACAATTGGTTATTTTGTCCTACCATCCAAAAATATTATTCCGTTTCTCCCTTCCCCTTCTGTCCTGCCTTTCCTCCTCCCCCTTGCAATCAGCATGTTTGTTCAAGGCTAGTAGCTCAACAGTGCTGTCTCAGGAGGGAGGTGTAAGGAGAAGCATGCATTGACGTGATCCTGTTAATGAACTGTGCCACTGTGATGAGGCTGGAGCTTTGGACGGGTTGCCCTGCACTGCTGGCTTTAAGTGTGTTATGAAAACATCATGAAACAATAGAGTGCACTTGGCCTTGCAGCTTTCCAGGTACAGAGCCAGCCCCGGGATGGCTCCAAGTTGGCAGTGCTTTTTGGGTTTCAGTAGGGCCAGATGACTGACATGAGCTGAGGGTCTGGTCTGTTGCTCTAAGGTACCTACAAGATGGTCAAGCATGTGTGTTGCCTGGGCCAGGAACCGAAAATGAAGGGCTAGGTGGGGCCTGCTCACCCCACAAGTCCTGCTGCAGGAAAAGCCAAATGAACATCTTCCATCCATCCATCCATCCATCCATCCATCCATCCATCCATCCATTTGGCTGGAGAGCTATGATCCACTGGCTCTTTAGCTCCATCTTTTGTGGAAAAGTTAATGCCCTCTAGAGTTAAAAAGCCTCTGTGGAATCACGCAGGACAAGTTTTAACCTGTTGTAGAAAAAGATCTGAATCCTTACTAAAACTTAAACGATTTTAAAGAATAATTTCTACAGCAACTTGCTGGTTTCATCCCTGCTAAGATTTCCCTGTGATTTTTCTCCCAGGCCCCCATATGGGCTGCATTGCAACAAGTAGGAAAACTGATGCTATGTGCACCTGATGCCTGGCCCCAGAGCCTGTGATGCCCTCTCTCTCACTAGACTGCTGTTGTTCTGGCGCCACAAAGGGAGCAAGATTTAAAATGTTTCCCTTTCAAGCACACCAGTGAAGCAGAGCAGCTCTCTGTGAAGTGACTCAGCCTGCCCTTGGGCATGTCTCTTTTGCTGCCGTTCCAGAAACCAAGTGGAAGAGCTTTCCAGCTGCACCCTTTCCCCTTCATCCCCATCCCTGTCACACACTTGCATCAAGGTCTATGATTGGCAGCGAGATAGAGCTGTTAAGATAACTCAGTGCTATGCAGATAGTCCTCTTATCTCAGAAGGGTCTTGTTGAGGGAGGTCGTGCTCTCCCTGTGTCTCCAGAGCCACTCTATAGGTGACTGGGCAATAAAGAATCAGTGAAAATCTCCTGCTCAGATTAAAGCTTGATGTCAGTTTTGCTTTCCAAAAATTCTGCATAATGTTTCATTTTAAAAAGTAAGTATTTCTTTTGTTTTCAGGGATCATTTTTAAAATAACTCGTAAGAATTGTTGTCATCATATTCACTTTTTAATCATGCTCTGCCAAGAGTGGCTGCTCCAGTGGTGAAAAGGTGTTTGTGTCCAGCTGCTCTGGAGTCCCTCGTGAAAGAGCAGAGACAAGCACTTCCTCTGCTTTGGTTCAAGGCTGAGATTTACGTTGCTCCTTCTCCTCCTGTCTTCTGGAAATATCACATCTGGACTGACTCCAAACCTGAAAAGTTTTAGCCCAGTTAAACAATTATCGTGAGCGTTATGTGTCTCTTAAAACCACAGGCTTATTAGGAAACCATTATTTTGGTCGGTGCCTTGAGTACATTCTTCCCTTTTACCGTCTAAGTCCTTTCTAAGCTGTTCCACATACATTTTTAACATGTGCCAAAGATTTTACACATAAAAAGAGAGAAAGTTTGGAAACAGCACTGGATAAGTTAGGTAATGTGATGTAATTTCAAGGACTAAGTCTGGGTATTTCTTTCCCCCTACATGGTATGTGCCACGTAGCTTAGAAGATCAGTTACTGCCTTGGACACATGCATGGTAGCTAGATGAGTTTTCAAGAGACATGCTGAAAAAACGAATTAGCCAAGCCTGAGCCCAGTGCGAAGAGTTATACAGCCTTTGACTTCAGTTAGTTACTAAACCCAAAGATGAATCTGACTGTAGAAATTAAAAATGTGTCCGAAAAAAAACTGTAAAGTGCCCAAGGCACTGCTGATAAATATGAAACATTTGTGTCTTGCTAAATGTATTTTTTCATAATTACCAGTATATGGATTTGTATTGTTCAAAGCCCTAACAGTGAATCTCCTGTGATGGATGCGCAGTAAAACAGGACTAATTGGAAGCATTAATTTAGACATGGGCAGAAGTTGACACAGAGCTCTGAGTAAGAGATGCTTTATATTGCCATAGCAAGTAAGAAGTGTTTGCCTGTAATTTGCAAGCTCAAATCACATCACCTTCACAAACAAGTTGTTACAAACTTTTGTTGTGTCATTTTTTCCTCTTTTTGTTTTATTTCTCTCCTGATAAATATCTCTGACCCAAGGTCATCTTAAGGAAATAGTTGTAATGCAATAGAAATGTTGGTGTAGATGCTGCTGTGTTTCTGGCAATGTAACTGACAGTGAATGAGCATGCAGGAGCAGCTCCCAGCAGGGACACTTTTGAATAAATATACACTAAATAAGCATGGCTGAATGGGAGAGTAATATATTTGCATAAAGAGCTGCATGCCATACGTCCCCTCAAAAATCTTCTGTGTTTCAGGCCTGTAATAGCAGGAGCACATGTTGATTTTGCTGCTCCCTCTGCTTTATTTGCCTGCTCCCACCCTGGTCTCGGCTCAGTAAAGTGTTGATCATGTGTGACGCTTCTGGCACGTGGGTGATGCCACCGACATCGGATGGAAGCAGCTCTGGCTCCAGTGCCTTGCTGAGGCAGCGCCCAAGACAAGAAGTTGGATTCTGACTGCATCAAAATACAATCTTAGGCGGGTTTCTTCTTATCTGAGGCATTTCAGCCACTGACCTTGGTTCATGCCAGATAATTTATTTTTAGCTACTATGTACGAGTTACTGTTTGTGAATAATCTTGGGCCAAGCAGCTGTTTTCCACATCTTTGGTATGCAAGTACTTGAGTTTTATTTAAATCTCCTATTTGACTGAAACACTAATTTCCAACAAACCAGGTAAACGGGGGAATTGTTTCAGTTGTGCTGAGCTGTCATGATGGCTTCAGGTGGCCCACCCAGCACCCAGATTTGAAGAGAACAGAAGATGAGCCTCTCCGCTCCTTTCACTACTCCTTCCAGTTCTTAATTGCCGTTAATCTTCAAATTATTTCTTCCTTCTCATGTGGTCGTTGGTCTTCAGCTCCCAACCATGTTTTACTTTTGCTGGTTCCTTAAGTGTTTCCTATGTTCTCCTCGCAGAGTCATTTGTATGCGGAATAATCTTATTAATAGCAAAGAAGTTGCCCTGGATTTACACCGGTGCAGCAGAAGCCACCATATGTCCCAGCGGACTTTTCCTGACACTGCTCTCAATGGTCCTGGAATTGGTCCCTCAAGCAAGCCTTCTGTTATTTATTTCCATCCAGTCCTTTCAACTCATATTGAATGAGGCTGAAAGTCAGCACTTTATCTTAAAATTATGTCCTTCGTATAAAGCTTCTTGATATTCCTTCCTCTTGGTGTCCTGACCTTTACTAAGGCTGTTGCTAATATATTCTCTTAGCCATCGTAGTTAATGTTAATGCAAAGACTAATGTTCTCCCGCAGCTTTAATGCTGATATGCCACACTTAGTGCTCTGTCTCCAAACAGAATTGCTTTCTGATATTGCACTTTACTGTGGGAATAATTTTACTGCTCGGGTACAATGACAGCTGAGAATGCTTAAAAAGGGAGAGAGAGGAAAGGGAAAATGTAATAAAGTAAAAGTGTGACAACAAGACACTTATGTCAGTATTATCATTGCATTTCATGGGAATGTAACATCTGACTGCCACACAGCTCTTCCAGCATCTGTATGTTGAGGACCCAGAGTGATGTTTAATTGCAGTTCATTCAAAGTGCTTGAACAGAAAGTTCTTCATTTGTCATTAGCTCTGCTGCGCCCTAGTTTCAAGGTTATGGTTTTTATATTAGTAAATTAAGTCCAGACCAAGGAAAGCCTGGATCAGAGCAGTGTAAGCAGTAAAAACTTGTTATTAGCTATTTCAGAGTTGAATTTGTCTTTCCAAATGCACCACTGGGTACGTTTGCACTTGCATCGTTTCTGAGGAAACAACCCACAGCTGTGTTTGAAGTTTGTTGCCCATGCGTCAGGAAATCTCAAGCTCTCCCTGGGACCCAGGCAGTCACACATATTAAGGGCAGTGCAGTGAAGCCAGGTGCTACCACCTGCAGTAGGCACTGAAACTACCAAAAATCGAATGTTCCCATTACGTGGCTGGCATTTCTGCACTTCCACCAGAAAAAAATCAATAGCCTTCAAGAGCAAAACAGTTGGATTAAAGGGCTAGAGACACATCACACAGCAAAGCGTTAGGAAAAGCACCTCAGGACTTTGCTCCTGCGATGTTTTCTCAGCACGGGACACCCAGGCTGCACGTTTGCTGTAAAGGCAGAGGTGTCTGAGCACTTGGTACTCTCGGTAGCCATCCAGGGTTGCTGTGCAGCATTGCACAGCTGCTGTGCTCCTGGAGTGGGGATGGTGCAGGGGAGGGGTAGGAGAACAGCCACTCTCTGGTTTGCCTGCTGACTCCAGACCCATCAGCAGTAGCTGAAGAGTAAATACCGAGCTTTGGGAAATATGTAATAGCCTGGCTGAAATAAAATGAGGCTCCCAGTGTAGTTGCTGGAGGGGGAAGGAGAGAGATAAGATGTCCACGTCATATCACCAACAACATAACTGGTATTAACAAAACGGAAGTCAAGGATGAATGAACATTGAGGCTGAGCTAACTTTCACATCTAGAGAATATCCCTGAAGGGCTGTGTGCTGACAGGGCAACATGGAAAAGCTCGTACATTTAATCTCTTCACAATGGCTGTTCTGTGAATAATCAGAAGTTGTTAGGGATGTCAGTCCCATTTCCTTCCAAAATAAAATTAAGTGTGGAGGTGATGACATTTGAGGAATGGGTGAAGTAGATTCTCTCCTGAATATAAATAGAGGCAGGTTTAACCAGAAAGGAGAGACAAACAAAATATCTTACTTGTAAAGTACTATGTGAGAAATGCTGTGATAGGAATTATGCTCATTATTATTACTATTATTCCAAACAGTGATTCTATGTTGATGGTGCAAAGAAGCACATATGACAGTGCCAGCCTGTCACATTTAAGGCAGGATGAAACTCTAATGACCTGAGTCCACTATGAACACTTAAGCCATTGAATGTAAATGATGTTTCAGATATGCAGTGTGTTCCTATGAAAAGACAAGACCAACACACGTTCAAAGTAACATTCCGAAGTAGCACACACGTATTGGTAGTGAAATTTTTTTTAAAAATGCAAATGTGCATATAAAAAGAGACCATCCACACAGAAAGGTGAAACATTTTACTTTGTTGTGTAACGCATTCATGCTGAATAGGAAATATGAATTGCCGAAGTACATGAACTGAAGAGTTGATAGAGCATATTTTTATAAAGTGAGATCCTCTTCCTAACTTCATATGTATTTCCACTTGAATTACTAATCTCCTGACTAATCAAGTATGCTGTATTACCATGTCATCTCACCTTTATGTTCTTTGTGTATGATATTCCATATCTCCACCTCTTGAATCTAATTCAGGACCAATAACACTGAGTGAAATATAAGAAGCAGAGTCCAGCTCTCATTAGCAGAAATTATATCCAGCTACTGCTGTGACCCTACTTACAAGAACAGACGATTTACTACACCAAGTTTAGACCATCGTTCCTTCCAGACCAATACCCAGCTTCAAAGGGTGGTAAAAAATCCATATCTCAATACCTGTGCAATCTTGCAATTCACCTAATGGAGAAAAAAACCCTTTCTTCATCTCTGCAGTGAGCAGCTGATATTTTCAAGAAGGGAATTTGATCTTTCCCTTTTATCTTTGTATGCCCTAATGCAACACGCACTCCTGACACTCTCTTGAGTTTCAGACATGCACCTCCATTTTTTGCAGGCTGTGGAGGAGCTTTACTGACCCCCTTGGACCATCAGCAGACCTCCTTGAAGAGCAGCTCACAGAGCCCATATGGCTCAGTGCAGCTGGGCCATGATGAATATGCAGGTTATTCTGAAATCAGCCTTAGCTGAAGCCAGGTTCAACTCTAGACAGCTAAGAGGCAATACAAACTTTTGTTCCAGAAGCCAAAAGAAAGCTGTTGCTAGTGTGTAGGAAGGATGAACAGAAATGAAAACAGCTCACTTCTTTCCCTAGCAACCTTACTTCCACTCCAGAGGCTTTGCTAGCCCAGTATAATTCAGCAGATAATAACAGCAGCACGTTACAGCCTTTCTGGCTGATTTATGTGTAACCTTACATCCTTGGGCTGTGCTCACAGGAGAAAATCTGGACATGGAAACTCTCACTACCTTTTATAGCCCAAGTCCACCTTGGGAATTATTCCCATTCAAATCTGACCCTTTGTACCCCCAAGCCAGCAGCCAGTCCCCCATACTGGAAATGCTGACTCCCTTGATCCTGAGCTGGTTTGGTTCTCGCTTGCCTAGATGATAAAGTGAGACAGTGAATAACTGCACAAGCCTCCCCCTCCCCTGCCATTTACTTGGTCTGAAGCACAGTGTCCCTTTTCCTTCAACTGGGCAAAAATCAGAGTAATGATTTCCTGCAGGTAAATATAATAGTTACTTTCTAATTGTGTGTTACCTGCTCACATAACAAATCAATGCAGGCTCCTCATTACAAACTCTTGCTGGAGATCAAGCACAAGGATAACCAGGCACTTGGAGGTAATAATGTGTTTGAAGGGGGCATAAGTAATAAATCATCCAAATTACTTTCAGTGAACAGATGAAATGACTGAAATACCTTCAGGGTTTGTAGAAGTTAGTCAGCCTATGCATAACTATAACATCCCTTCTGGCTGCAGTATCGACATTTCTGTACCTGCAGCTGGAGAATTTAAGTACAGCTTTTGCAAGTAGAGAAAAAAAGGTCTGCATCGTCGAAGCAGAGGGATCCACGAGTAGTGCGCTCTGCTCTGCCTCCTCACAAGTTGTCATACAGTGTGTTACAATATTTTAAATCAGCCATGAATCAGAAGTTACTGGGAAAGACAGACAGAGGCATAGACAACCTGTTCCTGTAAATGTTTCCTTAGAAAAGACAAGCTAGAAATGACTGTGCTGTAATGAGAGTATATCCTGACTCTAGAATAAGTGTCCTTGATTGATCGGTAAGTTGGTGTAAACTACTTAGAGCTAGAGGCTTAGTCCTGAAGAAATTAGGTTTGGAAAAGACATATCATCTGGTGCTGGAATCAAAAGCCTCTAACTTGGTTACCTCCAGCTGCAAGTGGGAGGATTTTGAAAAGAGTGCAGCAGGTCTAGGAGCTGTGATTTTTTGGAAAAAGACTTTTGCATGAAGAAGTGGCTCCTACTTCCTCATGCTACCTGACACTTTCCAGTTCAGCAGGCACCAGATGTCTTGCCTTGCAGGGGTCAGGCACAGCTGATAGGTAGCGTGCTGTTTCTTTGAGAGGCAGCAGCTCCTAGCTTCAGCTGAATTAGTGCGTGCCTGCTTACCCTCTAATACGGGAAAGAAAACTTCTTCCTAATGCATTACCATGGAAAGGCTGCCAGGCCCTGCTCTAGTCCACTCTTCATGCCAATGAAGTGTTGCTCTCTAAGGCTTGTTTGGTGTTCAGTAGAAACTGGTTCTGAATGCCCAAACCAGTGGGATTTCCTCTCCTGGAAAATATCGCAATACAGAGACTACATTTCACCTTTTCAAACATCACTTTTACTTATCCCCTTATTGTACTAAACAAATCTTCGTTTTGCTTTATGATCATGCCATCTAAATAGATACAGAGGATTCACCTCACCTAATTTTCATCACCTGAAAGCTGGACATCTAGTTAAAGCTCATCATCCTCTACGTGACCTCTTTTGCTGATGGCAAGAGAGGAGCCTCTCTGGGGTACTAGTCAAACTGTGGATGGGGTGAATTGCCTGCCAGAGCCACAGCTACGTTAGACAAAGCATGTAATTTTTACATATATGAAGTTACTCACTGTTTTGGGGAGTTGTCAGAAACCTTTTTAAGATCTCTTTGAATCCTTCTTTCCCTCTTCTTATTGCTGCTTGTGAAATGGATACCCTTACTTGAGTCAGCATCTGTGACACCAACTACATCCTCTCTTTGGCAAGATCCTATTTTAAGCTTTCCATCAGAGGCCACAGTTATTTGTGTCACTGTCCAAACTCTTCAAAAGGTCCAGTGACATTGATGGTAGGTCTCTTAAAAGCCAAAGGTTCTGCAGTAACATAAATAGGATCAGCAGCACTAAGTGCAGGTGAAAGAAAAGCCAGCTGCACATCCTTTCTGTCTCCCTTGGCAACAGCATCCTGCCAACAAAAACTGCTGCCAAGTAAAGGCTGGAAAGGAAGGGATGTGCGTTTGCAAAGCTGAGGCTGGACAAGCTTTGTGTGAGGGGGGAGCTGTCAGACCAAGGAACACTCGTGTGCTTTAAAAATTATTTTTGGTTTGTTCCATGTGGTTTTGGACAAGGGAATGCACAGAGCCTCTGTCCTTATGAAGAGTTTTCATCTGAAATTCCAAACAACGGTCTCTACAGTTTTAAGCCATATGTCTCCATGCATGACTGCACACAGGGAAGAAATCTGTGGTGAGTTACTGCTTACAGATGTGGTGAATCCTCCAGCAAAGGTTAAAATACGTGTCATGGCTCTCTTGTTACGCCAGCTGCAGCTTCGTGCTAAATCATTGTTTCAGCAGCAAGCTCTTAATCAGCCCTGAGTTCTAGAAACTGCTAAACAAGCTGATATTTGTAAGGACCAATTTTTTTTTATAATGCATTAAATATCTTTATTTAGAAAAACCTTCAGACTGGAAACAGTAAGGGTGAAAAGTGAACTGCAAATGGCAGGGAGAAAAGGAGCATCAGCACGAGAGCACAAAAATGCAAAGCAGATCTAAGATTATTATTTGTACTCTGTCTTTCCATGTCCTCCATGAAATGATCATGGCTGTGAAAACAGAGTTTGTGTAACTATAGGTAAAATATACTTGTGATATAATATATGCACCTGCCTGGCCCTCCTGATAAGGACTTCAGTCCCTGAAAATCAGCACTGGGGTCACTGTCGGAGGCCCCATATCTGCTAGTGCTGCCAAATCTCAAACCTATCATTCCTTTCTGGTTTGGCCACAGGATCAAAAAAGAAGCCTGGCTGCAATATGCTTGTATGCAAGGCCTGAAAAAAGGAGGATCTTCTCACCTGGTATGATAAGAGAGAAGAAGGAACTGGCTTTTCTCTCTAGCAAAATACTAGGAATGAATTTTGTGAGGTGCCCACATAACAAACTGCTCGGGCTGTTGCAGCACCCCTGGATAAAACAGGGACTCTGAATCAAAGACTGAGTAGTTGAGATTGCCTTCTGACTCCTGGGGGATTCCTCCACTGCTCTCAAGAAGCCCCCAACTTGTTGCTGTCTTACCATTTCCCTCTGCCTTTTGAGGATTGGTAGTTGGCTGCACAGGGCACATTTTTGTGCTATTTGGGCAGTGTGTTCTTCCAGACACCCAGCTGTGCCAGAGAGAAACAGAAAAAAGAAGAAATGGAAGAAGGGAGGCAGGATTATGGCTTTAGGAATCACAGCATCTGTGGACTTCTTTATGGTTACAAAGTAGAAATTGCCCATTCACCACTGAGGAGTGAAGAAATAAAATACGGAACATGCATTTTGATGCCAGGGAAGGAGAAGGAGAGAAGATCGCCATTTCATTCCCCATATTTTCCTCTGACAGGAATATTAATATCATTAGAGATAATTGAATGAAGTGGAAAGTCTGGTGGAGGTACAGAAGCAGGAGGTAGATCTGTAAAATCCATCCACACACAAAAAGCTAAACGCTGCATTGGAGGGAGGGCACTCTGCCTTGAAATAGGGACTGAACAGCCTCACAAGGACGTGCAGCTGGGGTGCTTGTTGCTGTTTTGTTACCAGAAAACGAGAACTGCCAGCAATCCTCTGGCATCTGAATAGACCCGTGTCAGACAAACTGTATCTGGACTTGATGGGAAACCAAGCTGGAATACCAAGCAGCCCTTTGATCTGCTGGCAGAGAGGGGGACTGGCTCAGTAAGTAATCTTGCCTTGCAGTTGCAAAGGTACTCCATAAAGGCGCGAGCCCTCTCGCTGCACAGCCCTGCAAGACACGCCTGCCTGGGCTGTCTCTGTCCTCATTCCTCCAAACCAGTTCCAACAATAACAGCAACTCCTGCCTGCAGCTGCCTCGTTAAGAGAAGATGTATTTTTCCTTTTTCTACTGAGGGATGAAGCTTCCAAATCTGTGTGATGTGAGCAGGTGAGGATGTCTGCTGACAAGTCCAAATGATATTTTCAGGTAAGTGATTACCTTGAACAAGCAGCTACAGTCAGGCTCTTTCTTTTTATTACTGTCCTCTCAGTAATTACTGTTGTCCTAGATCGTCAGTAAGCCTTTTCACAAGGTTCAACAGCTCAGCTGTCTGTATATATTTAACTGAATAGGGGATGTGAAGCATTTCTAAGTCACCTATTCCCATAGTATCTGTGAGTCTCTAGTGCAGTGTGAGAGTGAATTGGGAGCTGCCTGCTCTGTGACTACACGACACTGTCCTAGTTGTATCACCCATTGTTTAACTCCCTGGAGGACCAGAAATGAATTTTGATTTACAAGCTCACTCTCTCAGAGTCTGTGATGGAAGTGTATCTTAGAGGCAATAATAGTGTTCCGCAATGTTTTTGTATTGTTAAAGGACTGGAACATTTTGCCACATGAAAACTGTAGCTACTGTTACTGTTGTTGCACAGGGAGTGTCAGCAAGTACTGCCTAATTTGTGTTTGTACATGTGACTTCCAGAGCTTCTGCTGGTGTGGTTTTATGTTTCTAGAAATAGAGCTGTTACTCTGTGTGTCTCATTCCCTGCATTTTACCAAATACCTTCTGTATTGAAGTTGGGGTTGATCATCCTGTCTAATACTTACAAGGAAAAACAGACAGTAACTTGTAGGTTAATATCTGGGAGTTCTGGCATGACAGCCACTGATAGACAGGCAGAGAAGAGAAATTTTCTGTGCAGAGTAACCTACTTTTTCTTCCCACAGTTCTGCCACCAGTCATGGAGATGAAATTTGCTTAACTCTTTGTTTGTACAAAGGCTGCTTTATTGTGAGTGAAAATCATATTGCTTTGGCAGATTACAAAGAAATGACCGTAACAAAAATGACCATAACAAAAGCAATAATATATACTTGCTGCACAATTTCCATCTATTAAAGATTCATTTTGCTCCCTGTGATGTTTTAGGTTTGCTGAGAGGCACATGAGAAATTAATAGTGTCATGAAAAAAGCTTTCGTTACAACAATAACATTGCTGTTGCTTTGAACAGGTTTTGCACAACCTTCTCTCACTATTAGTAAGTCAAGACTGTTAGAAGCACGGAGAGGCTTCAGCATCCTGTACACTGCCCATGTGCACCCAAGCCCTGGGTCTGTAGATAATGGGTCCTTTGTAGGATGGCTCCCTTTGCTTCCCTTGCCCGCGGCAGTCTAAAATAATGAGTCCAGCAGTAGGTCTCTGCACAAAAAGCTCTTCCTGACTTCCTAGAGCAAAAATGTTTGCCAAGCACTGCTCAGGGTAGCTCTGTTTGTCTTGCTGCAAGGCCCGAGGTAGCAGAGGCCAGAAGGGGTCAAACGCCAGACTGAGCTCGTTGTGCATATTCATTTGCTGTAGAAAATGTGAATGTGCAGCTCAAAAGTTTCCACTGTATCTCTGGCAATTAGGACTTGTCCAAAGCCTGCTAAAGTCATTGGGAACCTTTCCACAGGCTTTAGATCAGAAGTTACATAAGTTTGTGTTGTTTAAAGGGGGTGCCCTGGGGAGGCTGAACGCATGAGCTAACTCAACAGCCGCATGCCTGCTCTGCCATGTCACGCAAAAAGGCCGTTCTCAAAGTGCCCATGAAGTGTCCTGTGCAGCACCAGGTGGTATTAACTCCTAAATTAAGCCTTTTAATGTTGTACTATGCCAGGACACTGGCTCCTAGCAGGCGCTCCCGAGGTCCTGTGATAAAACAGTCAAAGAACGTCAGCTGCTGGGGTCCGAATAGCTTTGTTTTTCTGGTTTTCTAGTTTTCAGTTTGCCTCCTGCATGCAGACAGAAAGGTTGTGAGGAAGTTCCCAAATGGTAGGACCCTGCGGATTTCATCATCTGGGAAAGCAAAATATTCCTAACCCCCAACTTTTCTGAGACTCTCTGAGGATATCAACCACAGTCTTCCAAAACATTGCTGTAAAGGAATTCCTTCATTTTCTTCATGTACACAACTGTACACACCATTGCTGGACTCCTCATGTGAGTGTATGATGGGAAGAAGCACTGCAGGGAGATCCTGTTGAGATTTGAACCATTGCACCATGTTGTCAGGAAGGAGTTTTTATGGCTAAATGCGCATCGGCACCCTCTGTGTACACTCTGCTGTCACTCTGCTGTGCTTCATCCTTGAGTTAATTCATTTTGTACTTAATATTCTCTTCTTGGTGCACTATGCAAGACCACAGATGACACAGTTCACATCACAGACACATCAGGTCAATCAGCCTTCTCATTAGGGTTGAATGGTTTTAATGTAGTCATAAAATTAGACTCCAAAAGTGGGAATTTGACACACAGCATTTAAAAGCCAAACCTGTTTGACCCCTTCTAAGCATGAGCTCCTATACCTTAGAAATGGCCCCTTATGAAAAAACTTAATGGTGTGAACTGACCGTTGAAAATATAATTAATTCTTATTATTTGCTATAATGTGCTTACATCAGTCTGTATTACCATTATGCTAGCAGATAGTAAGGACTGCTAGTCCTTACCCCTAAGGGCTCATGCTCTAAGTCAGATCAGTCCTAAGAGTCTCAGGCAGCCAAAACGGATGGATTTTTGCAATGAGCTGCAGGACTGCGCTTCGAACTGAACAAGAGCATCTGCTATGTACTATCTCACCCGGGATATCAAAACTTTGGCCATGACAACCTGAGAGCAACCAGAAAGTTTCCTTTCAGTGGTAGTCTGATTGAGGGTAATGTGAGGCACCGGGGGACAATTGGCGTTGCACCCATCATGGCCCTTTTCTCAGAGTGGGTGCATTTGTGAAGCAGAGACAGACGTTGGGAAGGGAAGAAATTTGAAGGGGTTGGTTAAGTCCATTTCTGTGACAAATGCCTCGTGCATCTTAGTAGAGCAATTCAGAATACCATTTTCCTAGGCTTCAGCCAAAGTTGCCAAACAGGGGAGTCTAATATCAGGGATCTCAGTAAGAGTCCCACTTTGTAAGACATTGCATATCCTCAAGTGATAGAAAAGTAAGCGGGAGCTCTGGGCAATCAGGCCACTGCAAATCCAGCCAGAGCATGCTTAGGTGATGAGGCAGAGCATCTGAAAATACTGATTCCAGCTTTACTTTTGCTTTCCAGTTGGCTGTTGATCAATTATAAAGCCAATTAATTCTACTTAAAAGGGCCAGCAAAGCCCACTGTGAAGTCCTTATTACCAGGTGGTTCTCCCTAAATATACAGCACTGGCTATTTTTACAATGACCTACTAAGCTGAATATTTTTTTCAGTAGTTAGGGGCACAGATTAGCTCCGGTTGTCACTGAAGGAGTTACTGTAGTCCATTCAACCAGTAAAAAAAAGTCCTAAGAAGCTGTAGCTTATGGGGCCATGGTGGCTCTGCAGAGGCTGTTAGAGAGAGTCTAGCAGATGAGCAAAACCTGACTGCCACAGCCTGAGACAGCCAAATGTCATAAGGTTTTTTGTTTATTGTCAGATAAATTACTTCTGATGTAATATTTCCTTTGAATGGTTATTCATACTTTACAAGCCACCTAACAGTACTAGCTAAATGCATCTGGCTTCCCATGCCTGATGTGTGGTGACCTGCTACCACAACAGGCTGCCCCAGAGAGATTATAAATCTTTATAGCAGCAAGCTTCTGATTTATCAGTATTTCAAGAAGTGGAGATGGATATGGTAGGTTTTTAGCCAAAGATCAGGGTTTCTAACCCCAGGGCACAAGATGCAGAAAAGCTGACAACTTCCTTATTCCTTAAGGAATATCCTGGAGAAAAACATTAACGCAATAGAGATGTTTTTCTGCACGTGAGGTGTGAGAGAAAGTAGTTGCACAAAGAGCATCCAAAAATTTTAGCAGGCATTACAATCATTATAATCTAGTATCTCATAAGATCTGCCAGTGCACTTTATCTTGTGAGCTTAGAACAGCAGGCCTAAAGTTTCCTGAAACATTATCTCCACACACCAAATCCAAAATAAATTGTCATCCTTTCCTCTTTGAATTTGTTCTGTGGCAGCGACTTCTCTTGGCATGAAGTATTAGCCATATGGACACTAGAATATCTGTTTTGACCTTGACCTCAGAATAAGTGCTGCCAAACATGTGAAGATAACTCCTGCCTTTCATTTCCAAGAGCGATGCTGCACGAGTATAGCACGATCTGCTCTCCTTGTTGCATCTCAGTGTACAGAATATGGTTGTTGCTTTGACTAGGTGTTCCGCTAATAGCATGTTTTCTGCGGCTGGCTAGGAGCTGGGAAGCAGTATCCCAGACGATGGTTTATTTGACAGACATATTCATTTCAGAAATAGAAAAAAAATGAGCTAATTTTAGCATCAGGCAGTGGAAAGTATATTTCTTGTAATTGGCTCTCACTACATTATCCAGTCAGTGTTTTCATCTTCTGGGTACTCTGTGAAGTAACAGGAGGCTGCTGGGGTCAAGATGAGGTGAATTTTGTTGTTTGCAGAGCTCTGTGCTGTTCTGTTTCAGAAATTATGGTTAGTGATCAAAATAGAGCATTTATCTGGGTAAGAGGAATAGGTACTGCTCCTTTGGTGAGTTTTTGCTATGTGTATTGCACTGCATGCAAATGGGCATGAATGATGTGCAGGATTCAGAACAAACACATTTCATGCCATTTACATCTGCCCAACATGCAACAGAGCCCTAGAGCACAGTGGACACCTAATCAGAGATCTTCTTTCATTTTCCCAAGTCCCTGTCTTCCTCTTCTGCTGGTGCCCGTAACAGATACTCCCAAGTAGGGTAGAACTAAATGGCATAACAACGCTCATGGAGAAAGCTGGCAAGCCTGGGAAGGGTGGAGAAGGAGGCAGGAAGGTACTCCACAGTCTTGGCTGGAAGGTGATCATTACCCAGTCTGGAGTCCTGCAGCTTTGACGAACTCATCTTCCTGATTTGTTAAGACTGTGACAACATTTTTCACCTTGACACCCCTGGTTGAAATTCACACTAGCACAGTGCTAATGGTGCCATCTGATGATGCTCAGTGGACTGTGCAAAATGGATTTATTCCATGTGCTTCCTAGTGGGCCGAGATCCACATTACACTAGACAGCTTCAACATATGGAAATGGTGACATGTGATTGATGTGGTCCCTGCAGGTCACGCTAACTCACGGTGTATTAGCCCTGCATCCCAGGGAGGCTTATGCTACTCCAGCTGCCCACGTCCATTATCTGGACTAGGAATAAATGGAAGAATTGATGTTCCCAGCGGTGTGAATCTGGCACCTCATGAAATGATGTGCACTACAGAGGGTGGCGGGAGGCAAATTTCACACAATCCAACCCCACAGCACATGTGAGCACAGAACAGGTTACAACCAAACATTTGTATATGGGCGCGAAGGGCAGTTGTGTTAGATTGAGTCAGACCCCTAATAATCACGTGGCTTTTTAAAATGGCTGTCATAGCTATGTTTTCTTTTTCATTTTTAACATTTGGAAATTTTCTACATCTCATACTCTAGAATAAGTGACTAGATTTTCTGAAGTTGCTAAGTAAAGACAGCATATATAACCCAGGAAGCCCTCTCATCAGATATCCCTTCTTGACCTTTTTTTTGGCAAGGGCTAAACAGCTGCTCTCTCAAAAAACAGATTGCTTAATGGCATCCAAGACTGGAGGCAGCCAAATTTAGGATTTTGCAGGCAAAAGAATGAGCGGACTAAGGTTTCCCATAATGATGCAGACATTCATCTGGAGGCCTCCTGGCCAAAACAAAAACAAAAATGTCTTTTGTTTCTACCCCTGAAGAGTAGGATGCTTTGTAGCTTCTACAGTGAAATCACCTGCCTATGGCACTTTAAAGCACTCTCCTGACTCCATACTGCAAGCTCCTCTCTCTCTTTGCCACAGACATTCCCTGCAACCTTCCCGTTCCCACTTCGCCACTCCCATGGCCACGGGGCCACCGCAGCCCCTGCGGATTTTCCTTTCTCTTCCTACTTTCCCAGAGAAGCCGACAAAGTTGAATGCTAACTCTTCTGTCCTTCTGCAGAACATGGAAGGTATTCCTTCCTGCCAGACATGCAAGCTCTGCCATTCCCTGTCTGCTGGTCCTTCCCTGGCGTCTCACCCTCTCTCTGTGTTTTTTCCTCCAGGTGTTCTACTGATCTTGGCACTGACAGAAGAGCTGGTGTTTTCTGTTCAGGTACTGTCTCCCACTGTCTCCTCCTCTCAGGGCTTCCTGATGGACACTACCACTGTCACAGCCATGGGAACAACACCTCGCCACGCGGCAGAGCCCCTTCCCACGTCCGCTCGCACCGTGCCCCATCCCAGGCAAAAGCAAGCGAGTGGCCCTCGCGTCAGCGAAAAGGAAACGTATCATTTATACAACCAGAGTGCTTTGTACTCGGGACAGACTCGCCCCAAGGGGAAAATATTCCAGGTTTTCAAAGGCAACTTCACAGAGTCCTCAGAGCCTTACCTAAAGACGACCCTGCACTCTCCCTTCCCTACGCTGAGGAGCCCTTTCACAGACCACCCGTTTCAGTCCCAGACCGCAGCATCCAGCGATCCAAATGGCACGGGGCTGGCAAGAACTACACACTCAGACCCTTCTCCCCACCACAACACCTCGGGAAGCCTTAGGGAAGCAGAGCGAGGGGATGGGGCCAAGCTAGTGGTGCAGGAGGCAGATTTTGCCACCACAACTGCTGGACCATCAGCTGATCCTGAAGCAGTGTCGGTGCCTTTTAAACCCACCCACTATGGCGTATGGGATATGCTGAGCAAAAACAACTCTTGGGTGACCTTGAATCTCAGTACAAATGTCCCTCTGTTTGCTGGCCCTGGATCTGCAACAGCAGCAGCGGGTCACTCGGATCAGACCAGTTTTGACGTCGGCATCTCCTCCCCAGCAGCGGGAGACCCCAAGGGACCCGCTCCAACGCAGCACGGCGCGGTGACTAACGCGACCTTGCTGGGCAGTGCTCTCTCCGCAGCGCCTGCCACGAGGTTGTCCAGCTCCATTTCCACAGCTGGCTCCACAGCCACGGGGAACTTCCTAAACAGACTGGTTCCTGCCGGGACCTGGAAACCCGGGGTGCAAGGAAACATCTCCCATGTCACCGAGGGGGACAAACCCCAGCACAGAGCAACCATCTGTCTCAGCAAGATGGACATTGCCTGGATCATTCTGGCTATCAGCGTACCTATATCCTCATGTTGTAAGTTAATTGCCGCCTTATTTTGCTTTCTCTTTCCTTAAAATTCAGATTTCGGCCCATGATTCAAGGACCAGTTGGAGAGCTAACAGAGGCAGGGTGGCTTGGGATGGATGAGAAGCAATCACTAGACAGAGATGACATTCACTGACCAAAGTGCTTAGCTTCAAAATGCAGGGCTAAATTGTTTACACTCAAAGCATACTTGCTCTGTTGCTATTAGAAATCACTTGGTCTTTCGGGGCCCTCCATTTGAGGTTGTAACACAAGGCTGAACAACTCTAGAAGGCAAAGCAGCTTTACTTCAAGGCATTTAAGCTGGTGACCAAAAATAGTACAAGTCTTTAATGTAGGAACGGCTATATGCTGCCCTGGAATTGGATTTAAAAAGCCCACTGCTAACCCAAAGCATTAATGACAGTTATAATGACTAATACCTTTAGGCAACACCAGTTTTCCAGCAGACTAAAATATTTCCTTGCAGGCACTTCATGAACTATCAGATTGTAAAGTCTAATAACCAAAGTGCTGGTTTCCTCCATTTTAATTCTGACTTTGCGGCTGCCGAGGGAGCAGGAAGAGTTTGAAATCCTGGCCTTCGGACACCAGCAGTCAGCCACCTGCGGGACCAGGGCAGGCTGGGTTCCCAGAGGTGGCTTAGGGTCTCGTCATTTGACTCAGTTACAAAAAACACATACGAAATTATGAGAAAGCTTGTGAGTGGATGCCGGCGTGTCCCCTGCTTAGCTGGGTTATATCAGCAAAGTGGGACAACATATTCTCTGGGGTTTCACTGTTGTGGGGTGTGATTATGCTTATCGGTCTGGAGTGAAACAAAAACAAACATTTCCCAGCCTTTGCTGCCTGAGAAAACATAAAAGGGTAGCAGCCAACAGTATTGAGTATTAATTCTGTTATTTACAGCTACAAGCTGTACTGAGGACAAGGCTAGATGAGCTGACCAAGCCAGTCTCGCACACAGTGTACTCCCGCCAAAAAGGACAGTGCTGCTCTCTCCTGCCCTCTCAGAGGTACAGCCACCTCTGATCCTGCCCCTCTCCTTTTGCCTGGGCCTGACCTGACACCTCCCTGAGACACTTTAAGATTGCTAAAAAATATTCACTTTGCTCTTTGGTACTTTCTGTCCCCCCAGTGAGCTGCATCAGCTCCCCGCAGGGTCAGATGAGCAGGAGACCTGGAGCAGATGAGGCTGCAGGAATACACACCTGGAGAGGGAGCCGCACTAATCCTTTCAGCAGATGCAAATTATTGGATTGGCTCAGCATTATCTGTTAGACTTGTACCTCTGGGACCATTGGTTCTGCTATTGCCAACGTGGTTAAAACTACAAGTGAGAACAAAGCTTAAACCTAAAAGATGGACAATCAAAATAAAGAGAAACCAAAGCAGAAGTGTGCATACATACTTCTGTGAAAGACAGAGAGGAGAAACTGGGATATAGCAAGCACATGATGAGAAGGAGCAATATTTGATGATTTGATGAACAGCGCCTTGTCTATCAATCAGTAGAAATAGAGGATCAAATAAATTCTTCCAAGCATTATGTTTTGGGCCAGTATTCAGAAGGCGAGCTGATCTGGATAGAAAGCATCCAAATATGAAACACAAAATATTATACCATACAACACATGCATAGGAAGCATAACCAGTGTGTAAACTGGTGTATGACTCTGCCTGCAGTGTGCCATATATAAGCTAATAACTAATAATAGTTATTATTATTAATAATATGATGAAGAGTCTGTTAGCAGGACTTCTAACCCACTATTCATTAAATAGTGTGTTTAAACTTTTCTTCTTATATACCATAACAGCCTGTGTTCATTTGACTGTGCCTGTCCTGTTTCTTGTATTTGTAAGCTACACTTTTAAAAAGGCAAGTGTTATTTTGAAAATTATCTATACCGGTTCTAATACAACTGAGTGTTTGAATGACTCAACTACTCAAGTCCTGCTTTCAGGACCAGATTTCTGAGCATGGTCTTCAGTGAGACTCTCCTTTCAAAATCTGGGGATCCTCAGACGTATTTCAGAGTTGAAATGAACGGTAGGCAGGCATTTAAATGGGACTTTTCTGATCTGCCTGAAGTGCCTAGGGAATTGCTTTCATCCAAAAGTTATGCTGTTTAAACTACGCCATGATAAGTGCTGTTGTACAGACATAGGTTATTCCTATAGGAGAAGAAAAAATAAGTTATAACAACCTAAAGCACTAATGCGCATGTATCAGTTGTGGCTCCCCTCTGCGCTGCTCATCGTGGGGGGGCACTTTATTTCCTGACCCTCGGCCATCTGTGTCTCTCCAGGCACGGGTGTATGGTGTGCGGTGTACGGTATGGGGTGTACGGTGTGTGGTGTGTGGGATACAGTGTACGGTATGGGGTGTACAGTGTGCGGTGTATGGTGTACGGTATGGGGTGTACAGTGTGCGGTGTATGGTGTACAGTGTGGGGTGTACAGTGAGCGGTGTACAGTGTGCGATGTGGGGTGCACGGTGTGCGAAGGGGACTGTCGCCACCTCCCGGGCACAGGCGCCTGCAGCTGAGGACAGAAGGCCCTGCGCTGGCTTTTGCTCATCACTTCTGGTCTAGAGGGGGCTGATGCTAAGAGACGGACGAAGAGTACAGCCATTTGGATTTCGTTTCATCTTCAAGGGGTGAAAATGTTTTCGGTGAGAGGTTCTCACAGCTGTTGTGGGCATGGACTGAGAAAACACTGTCCTGCTCCTGCCTTGGGATGCTGAAAGGTGGAGGTATCTCGGATTTCAAGACTCAGCCCCGTGCTCTTAAATATCTGAGCTGCCTTAGGAGGGAACAAGCCACAGAGAAAGTCACTGAGGACTCCTATTCTGGGAGGTTATTGCTGCCCCGGAGCTGTGGGCTGGCGGCTGTGTGCACAGGCTGGCACCTTCAAGGCTGCTGGCCAGACCCACCAAGGGGGACAGCAAACCCTGAGCTGCTGCTGAGACACCTGTGAGAAAGGATAAGGCCCTGCACCAGGGGCAGAGGCAGCCCTGAGGCAGGGAAATTAGCAATGCGCCCTGGAAAGAAGTGGAAGGAAGTAAGGAGGGGCAACCTGAGCCTGTGCATGGGGCTGCAGAGCTGCAGGAATCTAATTAACTCCTCCTGCTAATGAGGAGTGCCCCTGAGCAGTGGCCAGCGCATCTCTCCTCTGCCCTGAGCCCTTGTGCCTGTCCCCATAATCCTTCCCCTGCGCCAGGGGTGGTGAGGAAGCTGGAAAAACCTTCATTCTCAGGGGGCTTCTGGGCACAGCTTGTTCTGCCCGGAATCCTCGGAAGGGAAAACACACCACGACGCTGCAGAGACACGTCTGTCCCTCTCTGACACGTGGCGCAGTAGGGCCCCACACTCTGATCACTGTCACACCTTTTATTGACAGGCACCTGTTAAATGAAAACTTGTGGACATTTTAACTTCCATAGCAGGGGAAGTGAGCTGCTAGAGAATGACCACAGGAACCCTTGGCTCCTTGTCGCCACTGGAAGAAGTGCCTGGGATGCTGCACTTCTCCTCACGGAGGAAAGACCCTCCCGGGGCTCCTCGCTGGACCATCCCTGACATGGGGATTTGCACCTAAGAGCAGGAAGCAGAAGAGGGTTTGTTCAGCATCGCTGTGCCCTGGCATCTGAGCCCCACTGGGGACTGGCAGGTCCCGCCAGCCGTGCTGGCGGCACAGCTGAGTGGCTATAGCACTAGCCTGAAGACCTAGGCCTCAGGAGCTCGCCTCCTGAAATAAGAGATAGGATTTAGCCTCACCATCCTTACAGTAGATATTTCTTTAAGGATGCATAGGTTTCTGAGTCCCACTGAAATCTCTTAAAATGCTAGCCAGAAAAGTAATGCTTTGAATAGGAATGCGGGAGCCACATCTGCTGCGGGAACCTGGGGAAATAATTTCACCTTTTGGTACCTCAGTTTCGTGGTATAAATAATGGGGGTAGTGTTGCTAATGCCATTTGAGGGCTGTGAAAATGAAGGATCCTGCATCATTGCGTTCCCAGAAAAGCGAAGTCATATATAACACTGTTATCAGTATTTTCTGCATGTCACAGTTTGAGTTGTTTTTGCAGTATCCTTCAGGCAGCCTTGAACATTTTTGTGCACGTGCATTTGTACGTGTGTGGGTGCCTGTCTCTGCAATGCAGAACAAGACACAGTACGAACTCATTTTAAAACCCACCGTCCCAGTCCTTGGGCTCCCAGTACTTATGTCTCTGTAATTACAGAATGACACGATAAAACACAGAAGAACAGAAACTTGCAAATCAGATGCGCAGAAGTCAATTCAGTCAGTCAGTTCTGCTGACATGGGAAAATGGGAGAGGAAGGCTGAGCCTCTGAACGCAGGCGTCAGCAGAACTCAAAGAATATATGAAGAATTGCCTTGGACCTAACCCCACTTAGCTCACATTTCATGCACTGGGACGCGTTCCAAAATTATCTCACCCACTTTCTCCATTGCAAAACCTATGGACATTTGTTTCCCGGTCTGAAGCGAGAGACATCCCAAGCCCTGAGTCTAATCCCCAGGTGTGAGCTCAGACTGCGCTGGAGAAGAGCCTCCTGACTCCAGATGTACACAGCTGTGGTCAATAACCAAACCCGTCGTGATACCTGTATTACAGCTAAGGCTGTACTACTACAGACGGCCCCAGAAAATGAGGGAAATTGAAATAAATACAGAAAAAAACCACTATTTTAGTCATTGAGGCAAGGGTTCTGTAGAAACTTAGTTTATATTATGATCTGCAGGCATAGGGAGAAGTAAATTAACATCCTTCGGTCTGAATATCTCCTGATATTCAGTGCTTGCAACGTTCAGGTCTGTTAACATTGTGTTTTACGTGGGAGCTGGAGAGTGGGGGAAGGGGGTATGCAGCTATATAAGATTGGTAAAATATTTAAGTGAGTTGAAAGAAAAGACAGAAGACAACCAGGAAACCGTGGGGAGTTTGTATGATCTCATTACCCTGCATCTATGAGGTCAGTATTGAGTATGGTGTATAATTCTCATGGTTTATGTTTTTAAAAAAAGATTGGAAGGTTAGAAAAGAGCCATGCGAATGATTTAAGAGCTGAGAAATGCAACATAACTCCACTTGTGTTATCATGTAGTCCAAGAAGAGGCTGAAGCCCACATATATGGGGGACATTTCTGATAGCATAGTGGAAGCTTTTAATAAAAAAGGCAAAAGGAGATTGAGGAAGTGGTGGATAAAGCTGGAGGTATTTAGACAACAAGGGGAATGTAAATGTGTCCCCACAGTGGAAATTAAGTATTGAAACAAACTTTGTGGGAACGGGATGGATATCCAGTCACTCCATCTCCTTAAGTGAAGCTGGGTATTTTCCTATGAGATGTGCTATACCTTAAATACAGCTTATGGTTAAGTGAACAGGTGAAAGTCTCCTGGCGTGCAGGTGTTGTGCAGGTAAAAGTAGATGATGGACATATTCCCACCAGCCTAGAAACCTGTAAATCTGTGAGAATCTCATTCCTCCCGTTTGTGGGATGTATTATGTCCTGTTTTCATGGGTGGGAGGACAGATAATGCAGACGTAATTTGCCTCAGGGCCAGAATGAGGGCAGCGTCAGAGCAGGAGCTTGTCAGCAGCTCTTAGCGGAACGTATGGGTTGACTTTTCTCCCACCAGACTAGCAGCAGGTCAAACAATACGCGTTAGAAATACTTCTGAACTCCTTGAACCTCCAGTGTCCACAAAAATGCAAAGACGCCTAATATTTCCTAACGTGTATCGTAATCTCTGTACGGAAAGCTTCAGGCTGACACAGGGACAACGCTGAAGTGTCCTTCTTGTGGCACTCGCTATTGACTTTAACATGGAGCAGGCAAAGGGGAAAGTCGGTTTAGCTTTTCTGACTACCAGAAAGCGTCCAGGTGGGTGTTTGAAAACCAGAGAAGACTTAGCCCTTTTTCTGCCCAAAGGGCTGGCCATCTCTGAAACAGAGGTGATACATGGAAGCACTGAACAACAGCACTTTCTTGTCCTTAGGAGGACATCACATAATATACCAGGAAAGATAAGCAGAGTATTGCATCTACTGTTTCTCTCTTCAGCTATGTTGTTGTTATAATTGCCACTTCTCCCTTCCAAACCATCTCTGCCCTCTATGTATTTCATCCACTTAATATGTCCTCGCTGGCCATCGCAACTGTTTGTCTGGAAAGAGTTTTGTCTGTAATACACGTAATTCTAATCATGGGCGCAAACAGATATCTAAGAATACCGGTAAAGCTGTACCCTGTTCTTAAGTATTGTTCTGGAAGTGAGCAGTCCCATGTTAGCTACATTAATCTCATTAAAATATGCCCCAAAAGGGTAGTTAATATGAGATGAAGAAGGAATAGCCCCATTCCAGCCCTGCTGTTCTCTTTCTCCTTCTTAAATCAGGTCTCCTCTGCTTTGAATTGGGCAGCTTAGGTCGACAGCCTTCTGCCAAAATATGTTATATTCAAGGAAGCTCAGGAACCCATTTTCCATGGCCTTCCATCCATTTGCTTGTGCATGCTGTAAGGTTGGAGGCCAAGAGTGTAATTAAGGGAGAGAGCATTATTGCTATATAGCAACCATATCTGCGCATGGCAAGGCCATTTCCTGCTGGAAGAAGCAGAGATCTCTCTCAACTCAGTGTCACCGGCTTTCCAGCCCCTAAACCCCAAATCCGATACTTCTCTGTCAGCAGCCACAATATTTTATAAGCTGTAAAACCTCAGGCTTTCAAAATATTTGCACAGCAATAGAGTTGGCTTTACTGGGACTCTCATATCCTCAGGCACCTTCAAAAATGCCCTGTGCCTTAGGGAGCACTTGTTCCTGGAGTAACCGAAAAGCTCCAAGGTCTGTTGGCTCTCGCCAGCAGTGGGGAGGACTAAATGTAGGTCCTGCTTCACTTTCCAATCTTAACGAGCCTGCAGGCTAGGCTGGGACATGGAGAGGGTAGCAGCAAAGTAGGGAGCAAATATGCAGCCCTTCAGGAGGATGGGCATTTCCCTGGGCAGAGAGAGCAGTTCTGCTGGCCCCCATGGGGTGCCTGTCTACGGGCGCAGCAGCAGAAGTCATGCTGTTGAGCTGTCAGCAAATATAAATTATTGGTGATAGAAAGACTGAAGCAATATGAGTCAAAGATAATAGTAAGTTTGATGATGACCTGCTTTTCTGAAACATGCAGGAACAGTGCAGGAGGTTTTTCCATTAGTTTTGGAAGATTTATAGCATAAGCTCACCTTTCCCTTTGAATGAGACATAAACTGCCTGAACTCAAACCCATTAATTTTTTTTTCTTAGTAGCTTATTCTTTTGTTTTAAATAGAGTTCTAGCCTTGCACTTTTGTATTACCATTTTATGTGAGTAGATGGGATAAGAAATTAGACCCACGGCATATGGGTAGCTGCAATGTTTGTCAAAACATACAAAGCAGCTTTGACCTCTCTCCAGTCTTTTGTTTCCTTTTGGCTGTAATTCTAATAAATAATTTTGGCTGTAGCTGAGAAAATAATGTTTTTTTTCAGCTTCATGAATATTTTCTCTCTTCTTTTCTACCACGAGGGGTTTAGAAATAATGGAGTGAATTTACAGCAGGGCATTCCCTATTTCACGGGTACAAATCAAAGTAAGTACATGTCCAGCTACCTGTCTGTCTGTATAAATCAGGTAGATTACAAGCACAACTGGTCAATTAATTCCACAGGTGTAAGATAAAGCACACAGAACTTATGCATTACTCCTCTGAACAAACCCTTGTACGCGCCTCAGCTTCTGCCTGAGCCAGGACTAGTGGGAGCAGTAAGTTCGTTACAGTGGGTTTGCCTTGCTTTTGCAAAATTGCCAAGATTACCCATCTGAATTGCAACAGAGATGACTAAACCAAAAGCAGTTCCAGAAAATAACACTCAACCAGCTTTGTGTTCGGCCCTCCCGCTGGGGGAGCATTATCCTGGCATCTCTGCGGTCAGGGGGGTGCCTGTGACATTGAGACCAGACAGACAATTATATCAACAGGTTTCACTTGCTGGTCACTTTGTCTTGCCTAACTGCTCTACTTTAAGCTCAAATATTTCAGACTGCACAAGCTTAACTGTGCTCCGCAGATAAGAAAAAAAGCCAGGCTCAGACACCACCAACGCCGAGGCAAGTGCGGGGAAAGATTATGCTTATCAGTAGATCCCACATCCTGATACAGCTGATAGAGACAAGCAGGAAAACCCCAGCTCTGGAGTTAATGCTACCCTGGAAGCATAAGCTTTGTGAGATAGGTGCTGGAGGGGTTCTCTACACCACCTCATCACTGTCTCATCCCGCTCAGGAGCCCATCTGTTCCCCTTGCTGGTTGCTGATGTTTTGGAGCATGGTCTCAAAGTACCCAAAATCTAAGTTATGAATAGCAGGTGACAGAGGCAGGGATCAGTGGCACTTCAGGGCAGAAGCTTTTGGTATTGAAGACGTGCAACTATATGCGTTTATGAATTCGGTATTTGAGCCTAGGTCAGGTGTCTTTCACTGCCCATTTGCTAATGTGCTCATCGCTGCAGCGTCTGAACACGCTAGAAGCAGAAAAGATCTGCGCAGAGGCATCCTTCGCAGTCTCTGGGGAATGCCCTCTACCCTAGAGGGTCTATAAATCCCTGCTTAGGTATTAAAATACCACCAGTTATAACACCAAAGCTTTTCATTAGCCAGGCAGTCACATCCTGAAGATTATAAACTCACAACAAAAAGAAAGTGAAAACTGCATATTCTGCCAAGCCCAAAGCCTCATCTGCTTGGCCCAGATTCTGACTTAATTGTGTGGGGTTTGTTAGGAGAGAGCTAGATCTGACTGAGAGTGAATCACATGAATGAAGGTCACCAGCCCTCCCCTTAAGTAATGTAAAAAACAACCCCATGATACTGATGAGCCCTTATTGAAAGGAAATAACCAAATTTTTTACATGTTTCTATTGACAGCAGTTCTGCTGACAGTCTGCTGCATGAGGAGGAAGAAAAAGACATCTAACCCAGAAAACAACCTGAGCTATTGGAATAATGCTATTACCATGGACTACTTCAACAGGCATGCTGTAGAGTTACCGAGAGAGATCCAGTCCCTGGAGACTTCAGAGGTACCTCACTTGCAGAACTAGTGTCTGAAAACTGTAACTGAAGCCATGCTGGGAGAAGGGGAGAGGAAGTCATATTAATAAAGCCTTGAAATCCCTATGCATATTCAGGGAAGCAATTTTTGAGAAGGACTCACCCCTACACATGTATAAGGTGGGATAAATATGTCACCAAAACCAGATTGCCATCCTATTCCCAGCCATTGCAGATACGTTCCGTATTGCTGTGTGGTCACAGGAGTTAACCTCTAGGTGAATTTGTTCCCAGGTTTCTCTTCCTTTTTAGCCTACAGCCAATGTCGAGCCGTACCATGACTCCTTAGGAGAGCTGTTTGGGCTGGCTTGTTGCTGACAGTTGGTCCTTCTAATCTGTCTATTGTGCGTGTCCCACACAGCATCATATAAAGGGGGTAGTGGGAGTTAATAATGCAAAGAAATTTTGTGCATTTATGTTTTAGGAACTGCCTATACCTTCTCAAATACCATTTCAGGGAGTGAGTGTTCCCAGCATATAAGCAATCAAAACATCAATATATGGCAATGTGTAGTGGTGGTGTATACTCATCAGCCTTAAGGGATCTGGCTGCTTCAGTGGGATTATTCCTATATGGGCAGGTGATCCTACAGATAGAAACGTATTCTCTGGCCTCAGAGAAGAATAATTTAGCTTAGTTCAAAGGTATGTAAAACCTAGAAACAGTGGAGAGTTTGGGTTTATGCTAAAGTGACTTTCAGATCAGCTAGCTGACTAACTTATCTCATTAAATAAAAAAAATGTGTTTAGAAAGGAAGCGCTGAGATGTGACTAGACAAGCACTCACAGCCGCTTCATTAACCCCACTTTGCTGGCAATCATGCTGCTCAAGCTAAGGCATGACCTGGTCTAGACTTACCAAGAATTGAATGATAGGCCTATTCAGATATAGGATGGTCTCGAAAAACTGTCATCTGAGTCTTTTAAACCTTATCAGAACATGACTGAACTGGGGCATGCTTGTGTAGCTTGGAACCATATATGTGGTTTTCTGACCTTAAAAAGCAGCTGAAAATGCATCCTTGAGGAGTCAAGCCCAGCTGATAGACACGAAACTGTTGCAATGTGTCATGAAAGTGAAAAAAAGAAACATGAAAGCTCAAATTCTGCTAAGGGACCTGTAGTTTAGTGCATCTGACTTCTGGGTCCCCAGATTGGGAAAGAATCAGCCTGATTATTAGAGGAGCTCTTCACTCACAGCTCCTACTGCCTGAAGAATGGCAAAACTGGCTCACCAAGCTTTGACGTCCGTGAGCCAGAGCCCCCAAAATTCAGGCCCTTTGGAGGACTGGGAGAAGCGATAAAGATAGCAGTCCATTCCTCACATGCATTCGCACAGGGCAGCGAAGTGTCCTACATGGTCACAGAGAGTGAAGGGTGTGAAGTCCTCACCCTGCTTCTCTCTCTTTCTCCTAGGACCACCTCTCCGAGCCACGCTCCCCTGCCAACGGTGACTACCGCGACAGCGGGATGGTCCTCGTGAACCCCTTCTGTCAAGAAACGCTGTTTGTAGGACATGAGCAAGTCTCTGAAATATGACCCCACAGGTGCCCGCGTATTGCAGTTTCATCTCTACTGTCTCCAAATTATAAATATATATATATATTATAAATATAACCTTTGTGTAACCCTGAATTACAAGAAATGTTTTCAGCTTTTCTTTTCTCCCTCAGAATTGTCAGCCCCTTTTTTATAAGTGTGGTAAAACTTTACAGAACTGTGGCTTTATAAAATAAAGGTATTTCTAAGCAAAATACCTGTCAGATGGACTGTTTTCTTCACTGTCATTTACAATCTGCTGCTAAATATACTTGGTCTGGAAGAATTTTGGTTAAGGCTGGTTTTGGTGCAGGCAGCATGTGTTGGGTACAGCATCTTGCATCCTACATGACATCACTCAGCCTGGCCATGAGCATTCCAGCTCGGTGACCGTCTCTTCTCCTACTGTAAAATGACTTAGGTCACGCCTTTCCTTTAGACTGCCAGGCTAGAATACATATCAGACAGGACCAGCTCGGTTGCCAGAAGCAGTCCGTACGGCTCGTGTGCCAGTCTTGTATCCTTTGCATGAGTCCAGCACTGCCTGAGCACTGACTGGGATGAGTCCTTCAGTGTCCCCCTTCCAGTAAAAACCAACCAGGGTCTGCCAGCTATGTAGGAGGAGAGAAGGGAAGCTGGGCTACAGTGGGATGATAAACAAACCTGATGCACCCATGGGATCCAGGGCCAAACAAGACATGGGCAAACCTGTTGGGGTAGTAATGTTGCCCCATGACTTCTTTATGTTACCTTCTTCAGACTTAAACAGGAGAGCCAAGTTCCAGTTTGAGCTCCAAAACTGTTTTACATAAGCAAGAACAAGAATGACTTTTTTTCCTGTCCTAACCACACTACATGTTGCACTCACAGCTGCTCCACCCTGGCCCAGTGAGTCCTGAATTATTTCCTGCAGAGCAAACAGCCTCCAAAGAAGGCACGTAGAGTGTCCCCTTCAAAGGAAAAGAAACCTCCTTTGAATTTACCAGAAATGTTGAAATCTGGTGACTAGGGACTCCCACCAATTGAACGCTGTGGCTTTGACCACATTCCTACTTCCACACTGTTTTATTTATCTTGGGTGCTTAGACTGCTGGTGTCGTTGAATCAAGTTTCCTCATACCCCCATCTCCTCTCTGAGACTTTTCTCCCCTCCTTAGGAACGAAAATGCCGTGTTTCAGAGCAAAATGGCATTTCAGTCCTACCCAGTTAAGCGCTAGATTGCAAGCTGTAATAGTGTTAGGGGAATAGTAGGGGTGAATGAAGCTTAAATGATGGATTAAAAATACATTATTACAAGGAGAGGCTAACATGGACCATGGAATGACTTTGCCTAAATTGTTGCGCTCTCTTTGAGTAACCAAGAACTGTTACCGTGGGACCAATTTTCAGTTTTGCTTCTCAAATTGCCTTATTCCTGTCATTTGGCAAGGGAAATGGGCTCCGTCCTTTGAGGCCTCAGACATCCTCTCCCCAACTCTGGCCATCAGTCCATGGAGATTATTTTCTACCTTCACTCCTCACTTCATCAGGAACAAGCTGTGAGGCAGCAGGGAGTTTAATCCCTGCTCCAGCTGGCTGCTCGGTGCCACTGGCTGCTCAGGTTTGTTGCTTGGTTGCGTAAAAGGGAAGCTCTGGCAGGACAGGGTTAGCGTAGCATCATTAACCATATGCCTCGTTCAAGGTGAGCTATGGCTGGTACCAGAAAAAGGAATTACAGCAGTGGCACATCTGGTCCAGCTGTTCCCAGCTGCCAGCAGTGTCCCGGTGGGTGCAGTTAGTCAGAGCAACCTGACAACTTTACTAAATGATGGCTGGAATCAGACCAAGACGTGGCTCCCCCAGGGATGGGGGGGCCACAGAGGCATTGTCACCCCTCCTTTCTCCCTGTACCACACATGCATTTCTACTGTGCCAAGGCACAAATGTGAATGTGCACCACAGGCTTCCTAAAATTAGAAAATTGTAATGTTATAGGGACTCTTCTAGATATTTGATTTTCTGGTCAGAATCAGATAGTAATGGACCGCTTCCCTACGAGCTGACCAGGGCAGCCACACATGTGGCTGTGTATGGACATGGACGGGGACTTTGGGAATATATCTTTTCACCATGGGAGAAATGCTACGCATTATAATATCTGCAGTCCTCATGATAAAATACTAAACAGCCTCCTGGAAATCACTGGTTGATTATAGTGTAAAAACTTCCTGAGGATCTTGCCAAGAGTGAAAGCAATCCCATCAGGACCTTCATCTTCTATTTCAACAGTGAGGTGGAAAGAGAGAACAAGGTTACAGAGAACTGAATTCAATTCTTTGCAAAAAAGTCCATATTTTTACATTGTTTTTCTGTACGTGGTATTGCTTTTGCAAGGCAGATTTTTCTTTTATTTGACACAGAGCAAATACACTGAAAATGTTGTGTAAGAAATGCTGGAGGATTCCTCTCATTTAGCCAGCACAGTTTGCTTGGTAATCTAAATGCAGAATGCCTAGAAACTAGCTAAAAATATTTGCAAAGCTATGAGATGCTGTGCTATTCCCAGGCTTCACATAACTGGGAAATGGTGACCTGACTGCAGGCAGTCTCGCAGTTCTCAAACTTAAAAAACAAGAGAAACAAACTCCAGCCACAAACCCGGCGAGCCAGGATTAGGCACCCGCGGAAGACAGGGATTTCTGATTGTATTCCATCTCGCCAAAGACTCACCACTGCCCCTGTACAAACCTACAGCGTATTAGGGCAATGCCCAGCATCAGCACATTACAGGCATGCCTTCAAAGATGCGCACATGGTAATCCTACACTGGAACAAGTCTGGCATCCTGGCTGTGAAGCATCCCTGTGTGTAGGTAGAAAAAGCTACACCTAACATTGCATAGTGAAGGATCCCACTGTACCATGAACATGTCCTAATTATGTACCTATAAACTACCCACCTGATCACTAGTCGCTAAAGAAAAGCAGAGGAAAACTCCCCCATCCCCTGCAATAAGTCTCAAGGATTGTTTTGCCCTTTTCTTTCGCTTCACAGTTGCCTCACTTTGTCACCACGTTATGCAGTCAAAGAGAAACGGGCCCTTGTTCAACAGACCAAGTGCAGTTGATAATGTGGTGTCAAACCGACCGAGCAGGGGTAGACATGAGGGTTCTTGTCCCTAGTTAAAATCTGCTGGGTTTGGGGCGACATGCCTTGGCCGGGTGGTAAAGCCAAAGTGCAGAGAAATCCAGAAGTTGCAGCAGGGCCGAGGGAGCATTCGAGACCCTGCGGCAGCAAAAGGCTGGCTCGGCTCGGCTCGGCTCGGCTCGGCTCGGCTGTGGCCCTGCCAGCTCCTCAAAAGTTTAGGTTTTGCTAACTTCAGGTAACGTCTTGCTGCAGGAGACTCTGTCTGGAGCAAGCAAGGGTGCGAGCAGCCAATGCATTTGTAATATATGTCTAGATACCTGTGGGTATAAGGGTAGGAAATCATCTGGGTGTCAGTGTAGAAAACACAGCTGGTATTTTAACACGTACATTGTACTGAATCCCTGTCCCGCTGTCCCTGTAAACACCATTGTGCTTTTCATCTGCCACATTTGCAGCAGCAGCAGCAGGGAGATTTCCCCTGAAATGGGATTGCTGACCCAGCAGCCGCCCGGACAATGTGACAGGCGCTCCCGGGCGGCACAAAGCCCCCCTTCCAGAAAGCCATCGCACAAAGCCGAAACCCCACGCGAGCCCCAACCTGCTGGGCTCGGCACATCCCTCCTGCCAGTGCGGGGCAAGGCGGCCGGGTTGAGCAGCGGCGCTCGGCGGGCTGGAGCAGCACCATGCCCTTGCCGAGGCGCCGGTCGTCCTTCTTGGGGCAGCAGCCCCCTTCCTCCACGGCCGAAAGCTCGGGGCCACCCGGCCGCCGAGTGAGCGTTGGGGGCGGAGGGAGCCTGTCGAGACCCCCCGGCGTCTACGTGGGCACCGTCCCCACCGGCGGCGTGAGCAGCTTGGGCACCCGAGTGTCCCGCAGAGCCCTGGGCATCAGCAGCGTCTTCCTCCAGGGTCTACGCAGCTCCTCCACCACTGTGCCCCTGGCCCCGGGGCTGGAGAAGGGCAGGGGTCTCTCCTACGAAAGCCTGAACGGCTGCTTGGTGGAGTACATTGAGAAGGTGCGAGCTCTCGAGCAGGTCAACCAGGAGCTGGAGGAGCACATCAGAGTCTACTTAGACAAGAAAGCGGCCAGCGTGGGCAGCTGGGGAGCGCTGCGGGAGAACTGGGAGGTGATTTACCATCAGGTGAGCACCAGAGTGCTGTCGGCAGCGGCGGGGATGAGGGGAGCTTCACGAGTCATTAGCAACCCTGAGCAGCGAGGGTTGATGCTGATGATGAATGCCGCCTGATTTCAAGGCACAGTGCCCTAGACAGAGGGTTTCAAATCTATCTTCATGATAATTAGCATTATCATTTCACAGTGTGCTGTGGAAAATGCCTATTAGGCAAGAGAATTGCCTCAGGCATCCTGCGCATGGGGGCGATTGAAATGCACCCCAAGGCGCGATAGTCTAGGCTGATTAGAATGGGTGGGGTTTTTTCTTGATTTTTTTTTTTCTTAGCTGTGGTTATTACACCGAGCATCAAAATTATTAAAAGAAAACTGCTAGGACTGAATTAGTTTATCCCTCAACATGATATCATTACAAGCACATTGTGGGGTTTTTTTAATTAGCAATTCAGATTTTTACTTTATTCCCTTGTTTGCTTAATTACATTTTCAAAAGCTCTATTTATTTAAAAATAATAATTACATGGCTACAAATGAGTGACTCCTTTACTTCCCTTTGTCGCCACCCCACCATCCCTTACTCCCACCTTCTCCGTATGGCACAGGCTGCGGGTTCTGCGGGAAAGTGTTTATTGTCGGGGTGTGAAATGGTGTTTGCCTTGACCTCATGGACAAGAAACAGTTCCTTTTGCTGACCAGTAAGACCAGTAAGACTTTGCAGGCTGATGTCCTGCTTGCAGCGAACACAGGGCTCTGTCCCCCAAGGTCTCGGTGCACCTCGTGAGTCCCGGCTTCTCGACTCCCAGCCAGCGGGAGCGGATGGGATCCTGAAGAGCTGGAGCCCGGCACCTTGCACATCTCTTCCCGGCAGCGCTTGTGCAGGCGCGGAAAATGCTGTCAGCGGGTCTTCAGAAAGCCTGAAAGACAACTTTAAGTTCCCCGGGACAATTCTGTGTTTTACCTTGGGCTGGCCAGAGTTTTACCCTGACGTAGGAAGGAGGGGGGAATTTTTACAGTGCGCTGTATTTTTAGGGCAGGTCTTCACCCAGAACGCTACAAATGTCATATGAACCCTGAACGCGGCGGCATAAGCTGTTGTACAAAGATCACGTCAGCAGAAACGCCCAGTTAAGCACCGACTTTTAAAGTTGTTATCTTTCTGACTTGGTAAATGACATTGCTGCCGCTAATCCTATAAAGCTTCCTGAAGGGACTAGCTGCTGAAGGCAATGGGTGCTCTGAATCTGGGGTGCTTACGAAAAGCCATACCCTCAAACCTATCATCTCGCTGAGGTAGACGGGGACTTCGATGCGAGATGGGGGTTTAATGCTTTGCAGCCACCATCCCGTGTTTTCCAGACGAGTGTCCCCTTTTGCACTTGTAGACCTCACCTGTAAAACCTACCAGGGCTTATGGTTAAGACCAAAAAAGTAGGACCATAATTACTTTAGGAAGGACTGTTTGTTTTTTCTTTATATGAAACCCCAACATTGTAGTGCAGATGAACCTACTCGTGTAATAATTTTTCATCCAAATTGCTTTCCTTTTAACCGTTCTTTATATTGTCATCCTGCCACCTTGCCTCTACTTCCCTTTCTTATAAGTAAATAAGAGCAGCTCATAATGAAATCTGGCTTGAATATTGGACTCTTCCTATACAAAATAATCAGAAAAATAAAGCTATGTAGTATTGCATTTGCAAGTATCATAGAAAATCAGAGAAAAAGATTAGCATCATCCATATCTATTTAACCATTAAAACACATTAGAGAATACATAAAGTTTTCCGAATTACTTCAATTAAATCAATAAAAGAGGCATCACTTAGTGGGTTTTGACTTTCTCCAACGTAATCTGAGCTGTATGTACAATTCTGACTAATAGGTTTCTTCGCTTTTTTTGTATTAAGCGTCTAACCAAAAATGAAAGTAGGACCTCATCCAGCCCAAACACCGATTAACTCACTCATCCTGCAGCTAACTGGCAAAAGCACGCCAGCATCAACACTGAAACCATCACTTTTACTAAAACAACATCAAAATCAGTGGCTGCAGAAACAGCTGCAATCACATGAAGTCAGTACCCTCCTGCCACAACACGTCCCAGTAGGAAAAGTAAAAGGTGTTCAGGAGCGAGGTGTAACAGATATGAGCGATACCTGGCAGACGCATTTCTAGATGTAATTTTTGTAAATATATTTAGATTTCCTGTAGATGTCCATATCGGCCTTAATGTGACATACCCTTGTTTCAGCCTCCTGCAAAATCTGAGGATTCATTTTGATTCCTGGCCAGCCCTGTGTGTCCAGCTGGGAGGGATGGCCGGCAGCCGTAAAACCCCTTGGTGCCAATCACATGAATCAGCTGTGAAAGTTTTGGGGCGGAAAGCCACTTGAGCAGCCCCCTGGTTTAACCTAAACGCCCATCATAGGAACAGTTTTTGAACAAGAAGCAGCAACGAAAAATACACATTTGGGGGGGGGATGGGGGGGGGGACGACTAGACTGGAGCCCCTTCCTCCTGCCCTGCTAGTGAGAAGACAAGGATACGGCCATGTAAGACTGTCCTGGCCCCAAAATCAGAAATGTGATGGGCCCATCTCCGCAGTGGGGTAGGAGAGACCGCAGGGGACCCGAATTCTCATTTCCCTCCTGCCCTTCCTGGGGTGTGCTCTGGCATCCCAAATTACTGCTCCCAGCAATTAACAACTGGGTGCCAGCATTTCTCCCAAACACAGAGCCAGGGGGAAAGATGTGGCAACGAGTGACTCGGAGGGTACAAGTGGAGGGTCCCTCAGGGGAAAAACCACTCGTGTTTCATTGCAATTGTCGGAGCTATTACTGCAGCAGGGGATCACTGACAGGAGCTGAATGATGGGAAGCCACTATCCAGCTCACAGCATTCATTATCCGCCTGGGCAGCTGGTTTTTTAGCAGAGCAGGTGGACACACACTAATTGGGACAGGCGCAAAAATGGGAGGATTTTTGCAGGAAACGAAGGAAATGAGAAATCCTCGCGGAGAGGAATTCATGTGACAGAAATACAAATTCATCTCATTTTACCCCGGGCATACTCCTTTTCTCCAGGCTTCATCCTAGTCTTCTTGCAGAAAATTCTCTCTCTAACCAAATCTGTCTCTTCTGCAGAATAGGAGGTTATTTGTAATGGCAATTCCTTCCCACGGAGCAGGGCAGCACCTGGGAAAAGTGGACACTTGAAATAATCTCAGCGAGGTTACGGAGAGGAGAGGGAGCACAGCCTCAGTGACTGTTCAATTACAGCCGCGTGGGAGACACAGAGGTTTATTTTGTCTATGAGATGGCACGTAGCGCAGTTCAGATCGCGGGAGTAAACACAAAAGCAGAAGAAAGAATCAACGTCCTGGACCAATTTTATCACTGCTGTGACTCCTGTGCATGGTTGGGAGCATCTGAAAGATCACCAGAGTTATCTATAAAGATACTTTTATTTGCGCCTGGCCTTACTGTCAGTGTTTACTCAGTGTTAGTATTAAGCCTGGAGAACATACAGGACTGACAGCCCAAGGAATCGCTGCCTTTTGACTTACACACAGTAATTTATTTGCTGCAGGGCCAGAAGAGCCGCTGAGTATTACCTGTAACACACTCTAACGCAACACAGTGCATGACTAGTGTCTGTAAATTGGTGAAACAGCATTCTGCCACTGATCTAAGGGCACAACAAACTCCCACAAAATGGCACAGAGCTTGGTCAACCGCCATACAGATGGCAATAAATTAGTTTTAATTATGACCTCTCAGCTACCTCCAACAGCATAACCTTGGACTACCTTCACATACAGCTGTCAGGTCGGAGGGTGAGGTTTTCTCCTTGTGCTTAGGCAACATTACAGTGCTTGCAGATCCTTTCGTTAGGAGATTATCTCCTGCTTTGAGAACCAGGCATTTTTTGATGCAGTCCTGTTTACTTATAAAATATTCGATGTATAAATGAAGTCGTGTTTTCTTGGATGTAGCAGGAATCAGCAAGGACCCATCAATCTTCTCGGCCTCTCTCCAGGTGTGACCTTTCCCAAAGCAATGCACCAAATGCCACTCTTGCTGCCTTCAGGTTTTCCTCCTTCGGGCTCTGAGAAGGGGTTCAACACGGGAAGCGTGACCGAAAGCGTTATGAGTTTACTGCTTGGCATCGGAGCAGCAGGCGCTGGGTTGCATGTTTGTAGCCTGATTTATCTGTGAATTACAACGTGTCGGAGGCAATGGGCTGATACCAACCATTTCTTTCTGTGTGCAGAAGAAAAGACTAGACCAGCATCTTCTGATCTTTCTCCACGGAGGCATCATTTGTTTCAACTGAAGTGAACTTAAAAGCCAGATAATTTTCCGTTACATGAATAATTAAACCACAAGATTCATTATCACAGGCCACACCTGAGGCCACGAATTCAGCAGCATTCAGAAAGGGCTTAGGCACTTGTAAGAATAGCAAAAGGATACAGAGCTATCGATAAAGCATAGCTAAGAATTTGAAAGGCGTACTAAATCTTGCAATTCCAAACTTGGTCAGATCTCTGTTAAAAACCAAAAGTTGCCAGCCACCAGGGGTAAGTTGTCCCCACAAGTATCTGTATCACATCACACTTTATCAAGGCTGGAGTCTGCAAACTCCCTTGAACAGCTGGTTTTCCTCATTGCCAGTTGTAACCCAGTAAATGGGCCAGTATGTCGATGCGGATTTTGATAAGATTCTTTTTCTTAAAAATTTAAATTGCATTTTCATGTCCATAAAATCACAGTGAAATAAAAAAAAAAATCGTTGCTGCTTTCTAGTTAAGATATTTTATACCACAAATATTGTGTTAATTCAAGAGCTGAAAAAAAATCATGTTCAAAAGGTGTACGTGCATCACAGATGCAAGTGTTGAAAGACAATACGTGACTTAAAGGAGCTATTATTAGTAATAATATTTGCATTTTCATAACACTTTCCATCTTGGCAGTTTAAGTGCCACATGAGCATCAGTGGATTAAGCCTCCCAGAAGCCCTGCGAGGCAGGACAGCGTTGCCTTCTGCTTCACAAGCCGAGGAGGCAACGTCCAAGTGCTTGCAGCATTGCAGGCCCTCTCATTTCCAATGGACACAAAGAAGGGTGTTTCCTAAACTGCTGCATCATGCGTTTTAGTACATGTGTCAGCAAAGCGGCTACGAATCCGTCTCACTAATGCGTGTTTGGATCCAGCTGTTGATTATTAGGAGAATTAAATCAAACAAAAGAGCCACTAGATGGAAGTCTTACATCTCTTCTCCTGAAGCCCAGGAAAGGGCTTTCACAGCTCATGCAAATCAGAGAGAATTTTTCAGGAAATCTGGTTTCTACATAGAAACTATGTGTCATTACTTATCCTTCAGGTTCACTGTTGGATTTAAAGCGTACACAGCTCATTTCCAGGAGGGCTGAAAGGCCTGCTGGCTCCCACTACAACGCTCATCCCTGAAGCTTTCTGAACACTTGACTTTTTTATACCATTTTTACTTACATGGCACAGTACAGGTTTGTGTGCAGTTTTGGAAAGCCCTGCACTTTCACAGAATCACAGAGAATCACAGAATCACGAAGGTTGGAAAAGACCTGTAAGATCATCAAGTCCAACCATCAACCCAACACCACCATGCCCACTAAACCAGGTCCCACAATGCCTCATCCACACGTTCCTTGAACACCTTCTCACTGAACACTTTCTCACTGAACATTTGGCATTAGCCACCGGTCTATGAAGAGGGGAGCCAGGTATTGACCGAGTCCTCAGGAGTATGGTACCAGCGGTCTGGTAAAGACATCCATTGTGGGGCAGTGAGAAGTCACCTCAAATGCCTCAATAAAACCACAAGAGTACTACTGAAAAGCGCTTTTAAAAAACAGTTTGTCTCCGTATAGAGGCAGAAATCCAGACAGCGGCAAATCACCAGCTCTTCCCTGCTTCTGCTTCGTTGCAGCCCAAAAGCCATTTTACACTGGATTCAGCTTCTAAACTTAGCCATTGACATACCTCTGAGCAGCACTGTGCAGCTCACAGGATTTAATGTTACTTTTGCTCCTGGGATGTTCCCAGTTCCCTCAAAGACATTCATTTTCATCAGCCTTTAGGTCAGATATTGTAACTGCGGGGGCTCACTGCCAAAGGCAGATGGGCTTGTTTTGACGGGGCAGGGCAAATCACAGCACAGCGTTTCTGCTCCCTGATTTCAGTCAGGGAAAAAAAATAAAAGCTTTTCTGACAATCCATACATGTACGAGTTGGCAGGAAGACAAAATGCAATAATTTCTGTAGGAAAAACGAAAAAAAAGGGAAAAAAAGGGAAAAAAAGAAAAAAGAAAAAGGAGAAAAAGGAAAATAAAAGAAAAAAAAGAAGATTCCAACAAGACCAAGAGTAAATTTTCTAAACGTTAGAAGGAAAAGAAACCTCAGAGCTTGGGTCAAAGAACTGCCTCTACCTCCACGCTGCTGCTGTATGAAAACTAAATGTCTTTTCTCCATCTTTCAGAGAAACTCAGGTCCCGCAAGAGGACCCGAGGATGGCACAGTAGCACAGCCCCGAAGTCCCGGCTCTGCCTACCTGCTCCGAAATGCCGCAGAAGGGATGACCCTAGGGCTGGGGAGTTAGGACAGTGCTGCTAAAGCAGAGTTGCAAAGAAGCATGGATAAGGAAACAAGGGGTTGAATGATAAAGAAGAGACAGTTCTGTGTGCAAGAGAGCACATAAAGGTCTCCTGTACTTTGTGCGTTGCGCAGCGGGGCTGGCTGGTGTGCCGTGAAACACCATCTCTTTGCCCACACCTGTGGCTTTCGGAACATCTCTGACCCCTGTGCGTTCGTTGCGGTCTCTAATTTTCTCATGCCTAAACTGGGGCTTTTCTGCCCAGCGGGGGTATTCACGGGACTCCTCCCCTCTGTCTAGATGCTATTTTCATGAAACATGTTGGAACCGCGTGTCCCTGAGATGGCCTATCCCTCTATCATATCGGTTGGAATTGGCCAAGAAATCCCACGATTAATTAAAGAATAATTGGCCACCCATGCAATGGCACGAGCTTTGTTTCCTTTGGAAGCCAAGCTGAGCTGGAGCTGGCGGGAACGGAGCTCCAGCCCCAGGCTTCCAGCCCCAGCCACCGTCTCTTTTTGCTCCTAACAGTAGGTGAGAAGTAAGCAAACCACTCGTTTTAACTCTCGTGCCTCCTCAGATTTAAAAAACGTAGAGTGCTTTTCACCTCATGATCCATTATGAACCTCTCAGTGTGGGGAACAGGTTATTCCTCCAGATCTCCCCTTATCAGATGCCTTCGCATATTTCATGTTTGTTTGTCCAAGCATTTGCAAGACATTTAGAGCAGTAAGCCACTTTTTGTGAGGATGAATGTTAACTGCCACGTAAAAATGTTTCAGCCTTGCATGTTCACCTCTACCCCATCACTGAGCAGCAAGCCAAAGAGCAGGTAGGACCATATTAACGCGACGATCCCACTTGCGATACTTGAGGTAACTTGTCTGGACGCAGCCTTGATGTCTCCACATTGCATGGCCTGTTTCACCTCGGGGAGCAGAACACTTCGGGGGATTTGCAATCTCATTTAGTTGCTGACGTTAATTATCTAAAGAAAGATTTCTGCTTCAAGAACTCTCCTGGCCCGCTTAAAAAGCTGCTCTTATTCATGTGGTGGTTTAGTTTCAACTGCCAATCTCCATGCGTACCTCCTGAAAAAGACCTAAGAGGTGTTCAGTTTAGCTCCTCCAGAGTGATGGCATGGACCATGGGATGGCTGGAGCCCCCAGAGAGTTAATTGCAGAGATGATTGCTCTAATCCTGGTACCAAATTCAGCATGTCTTCAGTCACCTCCGTAGCTCAGTGCATGTGCGACCCCAAGGCAGGCAGTGGTCTTTTTTACCTTTTTCTCATTTTATATAACCCTCTTGAATCACAACAGGCTGCTATGTCACAACCCTTTCAGGTTTGCTTACCCCTCAAGTACCTCCTGGGTATTAAAGATACCCCCCGAAGCCATAGCAATGATACCACAGTCTTATTTGCACAATCTTTCCAAAGCATTTCACATTCAGTGTAATAATCTTTGAAGAATGCCTGCTTCTCAGGTCTCATATCTATCGCAAGAGCTTACAGGATCCCACCAGAGAAGGAAAACGACGCTCTGGGAGCTGAGGATGGCTCGCAGCCGGCATGAGCAACAAGTATTCCTTGGCTCACTGAAGAGGACGACCCTGAAGAGGACTGCTGATATGGGAAGTAGAATAGGAACTGCATAAGTGCTACTTAAACTCTATCTAGATTATAAGTGGGACTTAAATGCTGAACATACCTTGCACACAGTAATGAATTTTACCCCCTGCGACCAGCTGACAATCAGAATAAACGTGTTTCCAGAAGAAGATGAATGCTTAGGAGCAATGAACAGTTTGATGACAAATTACAGCCTATTTGCAGAGAATTTGTGAATTTATATGTACAAAATTCATTGATTAAGTTATCTGGAATGAGTCACTTGAACAGCCCTAGGCTAAAGGATTATTTTCAGAACCAAAGCTATACATCTGCTTAAGATACATGTACAGTGCATGTAGGTAACGTGCTGAAGCTCTTCATTGCTTGAGCTCTGTTGTCTCTTTCTTCTAGGTGAGCGAAGCAGTCCTTGAAAATGCTCGTCTTATGCTGCACACCGAGAACATTCAAGCCTGTGCTGAAGATTTTAAAGACAGGTAGTCTTGTGGTGGCACCTAGCTGGCCACTTTCTTTGAAACCTTGCCTTGGCAAACGCTTACTCTATAGGGGAGTAATGCTTAGTGAGTAGAATGGGCTCACTCTTTTAAGTTGAATATTCAACCACCTGACTTGGGAGGGGTTTTGTAACAGCAAAATAATTATGATGCTAACATTATTTTGGAAGATTTTGAAGATTTATAGTAACAAAAATGTGCACTAGCAAAATTACTTAAGCTATTCTTTGATATACAGACATCGATCTCTTACTGAGAGGTCAGTATTCATTCAAATTTGGGTTGACATTTTATAAAGGCAAACATTCATGTGATAATTAGTTTTAAATTGTGGTTTTGGAAGTAAAAATCATTCTGCTGCAGCAGCTGAAAAGCAAAAACTGTACCACTACAAATGTCAATGTGGAAACATTAGATAAGAAAACAGAAATGGGCTGCACTGATTTTCCTTGTCTTTACTGAGAGAACTGAATAGTAAAAGAAGATCTTAAATAGTGACAAACTACTTTTTTTAACATCTTTCCATTTGCAAAGCCTAACATTCATGTACGTGAGTGCATGAAGTTCTTTAAATTTTACTTAGAAGGCCTGATGAACCTTCTAGCTTGGATAGACTTGTTCTAGTAATGATCTAGTAACGGACTTGTTCATTTATAAATAGCTTTTTGCAAGATCTGACACACAAACTGCACCTGAAATTAATTGATTTTTATTTCCTATTATTTTTATAATCCCTTAAACTTCTGTCTCTCTCTCTGGTATTATTTTATTTAATTGTATCCAAACGCATGCTAAACATGTTCTTAGGTTCACCTTTTATTTCAGAAAGGTATTAACTCTGAGCTACTCATTTTATGGCTTTACATCCAGCCAGCTACACTCATATTTTAAGTAGTTTTAAAAAATATTTTTTAAAAATGTCAGCTGACTTGGATAAGCAGTCTACATAACAAAAACAATGTCAGATCAATCCACTGCATAGTAAAAGCTCCTAATTCTCGCTGGGATCAGCTGCCACTTTCCCAAGCTGTTGAACTCCCAGCAACGACGGTGGCTTCAAGCAGCAGAGTGCAGGACTTGTTCATGAAGCTGGCTCCCATCTAACCTGCCAACCCCCCCGTCTAACCTCCCTGGCCACCAGGTCCCCAACTTGGGGGTTTGGGTTTGACACAAAAGCCTCCCAGCCAAGGAGATTTGCCATACAACCCAGCCACATTTTCAATGGAAAGCCTAAAATGAAAAGGTACAAACGAGAGCGATGCAGCGAGCAGCGCTGACAACTAGCTACTGCCTGCCACAATTTTCCCTAGTATTGCAGCCACGGTTTAGAAACTAGCCATTTGCTTTAACAGCAATTCTAGTTGACAAACCAACTGCTCAAATTTCCTATTTATTTTGATACTACTAGGATGTAGTCTTAAGGATGGGCTGTGACCCTGGAACATAGATCAAACTTCCATCAGCACATTCTTTAGTAAAAGTAATGCTTGGTGCACACGTGTTTTCTTTAACCATAGCTCTGAAAAGTTTTTATGTAGATGAATGAGCAGTTATTTTTACAGCCAAGCAAACAGAGAAAAAGCCACCTATACTCATACTGTATATAAATACCAGATCTAGCAAGAGACCACGTGCCTCTCCATGCTTATTCAGGAATCTTATCAGGCTGATAACCACCATAGCGCAGACTGCTAACTTGGCCTGTTTTTTTACACTCTGAGTTAATGACAGGGTACTTCAGGCAGTTAAATTCAAGTATAGAGAGACAAGGTGAGAGCAAAGTACATCTTCTGTGTTTCTGTGCCTCTGTCTGGGACACACGAGCTAATTAGCACAAACGGTGTCATTTTTAAAAAAGCAGGTTTTTCTTGCTGAGCTGTGCTGTATTAAGGTTGGGTGTGTTTTTTTTTTTTCTCTGCAGGTATGAAAATGAGCAGCCATTCAGAAAAGCAGTGGAAGATGAGATTAATTCCCTATATAAAGTGATTGATGATGCTAATTTAACTAAAATGGATCTGGAGAGTCAGATAGAGAGCATGAAAGAAGAACTAACCTTGCTGTCAAAGAAACACGAAGAAGTAAGTCCAGACTTGAGACACTGCAAAGCCAATGTGTGCCTGTTTCATCCAGTTGGTATCATACATCTAGTGCAAAGCAAGCACTAAAAAGCTCCGCCTGCCATGTCTGGGCGGGGGGGATTGTCCTGAAAACTGCTCCTATTTCTCTCTTCCCTGCTAACTTAAAGCGCTAACCTCTGAGGCATGGTCAAATCACTTACATTTAAGTTTTAACTCTTTCTCATCTGATGAATATGACATATGACATGGAAGAGATGTCATCACTTCATTTCTTGCTAGACGCCACACAATGGTCACGGGGTTGCACAGTCACGTATGTGGACATCTCAACAGTGAGCTCTGATTCCCAGCCAGACACGTACAGAGAAAATGCCTGTGCAGGGCACAAGCTCTCGTCCTGCTGCACTAACACTGAGCATTAACCAGGCTCTTCTGAAAAACTCCTGCTTGGCTTAGCAAGCTGCTCAGTTCCCGAAACCGAGTCGCTCCTGAGCAACGCACCACTGAAGCAAGGCACAGGGACAGGCATCTGGAAGGGAAGCCCATTATTACCCAATTTTGCAATACTTTCCCACTGACTCATTACATTCACCAGCACTATTTGCATGAAGGTGGTTTCTTCCCTTCCGCAGGGGTTTCAGGATCGGTTCCAAATCAGCATCTTTACTGATGGAGGCTCGAATATGGAGCTACTACTAATTCCACATAAGGGACAGCAAGCAATTGTGCTGATGCCTGAAAAGTAAAAGAGAGCTTGAATTGAGATGGCTCACAGAAGCGAGGCACTATCCTACCTTACATTTCTTATGGGTTATTTCTCCAACCACAACATTTCAGCAACATTGGCAGGCATACGGAGACTTGGGCTGCCAAGATGAGGCTGCTTCATCCCCTCCCTGCTTTCATGAGTCTAATCCCAAGGCTGGCATTTTGCAGAAAATAATCAGTGGCTTCAGCACCACTGCACGGCATGAGAAAGACGGAAGTTGTTTTAGATAAGAGGGAAAATAGAAAATTGATAGAAATAACACAAGATCCCCTTTAAACCTCCATGTATTGCAATGATTGCTGTGAAACCAGAAAAGTTGGCACTGATGCTGTTCTCTGCCCATTTATATGGCGTAACAAGAATAACAGCTTTCCAACAGCTCCTCTCGCTCTGCATATAGCCAGCCAGGAGCCCTTGCAGGGTGGAAGGATGCTCCTTTCATTATGCATTGGGAGCATCTGAGCATTCGCAGAACCACCTCAGCACAGACCTAGTTTTCCCATGGCAGCAGCACCAGGCGAAGCTGCTCAAAAGAAGTCACAGAAAAAAGGCTGGAAGCAACTATTGCAATTACTCCATCTGAGCTCTAGCACAATAAACTCCCAAGGACTTTCCTGAACTAATTCAAACCTTTCTTTCCTCCAGTGACCCAACTAGGAGATCCATGTCAAGTCCTTTTGAAGCTTTTGTGCACTTGGAGTGGGCACATTTTGAGGCTTTCATCCTTGTAGGTTCATAATTCACATATACTTGCCCATCCCTTTTTTCCAGTACTGTCATTGTCAGGGGCCACTGCCTACAAATACAACTCCCAGATGATTTTACACCACTTTTTTTTGCTTATATCAATAGCACATATAAACAGATTGATGTAAAAGGATCGTGGTGCCGGACAGTTCAGACAGATGTGCAAATCTCATTTGTTCTTGTGTTCCTGAACACAGTGTACAACTGATGTGTAACCTTTAAGCATGCAGTTCTAGACACACTAATTCTCTCCTGCTTACATGTTTTTGGAGTGCTTATACAATAAAGAAAGAACAGAATGTTGTCACGGGGAAGGAGACGTGCACATGCATAAAAGCACACACGTGGCTCACACAAGCTGCAAGGCTGTAGAGCTCCTGCTGTTTTGCACAACTTGTGGCATCTCCCAGTAGAGGCATGTCTATGTTATTGCATAGTGCAATATAGTTGTGGTCCTGGGTGTGCAGTGTGTGTGTATGACAGGCTCTGACTGCTGGAGAAACTTGCCACCGTGAGAGGGCTGCTCCAGGCAGTGCCCTGGTACAGAACTTCAGTGTCCTTCCACCAAGGGGAACTCCAGCAAGACTCTCCGTGCAGAAGCAAGGCAAATCCACATCTGAAAAAGAAACCCTCCAGTGCAGACCAAATTTAATTACTCTCTATGTTGAACCAAAAGAGCTCTTCCTCGAGCCCCTCCAAAGCTACCATTCAATTGTCCGGTTCACCTTCTTTTATGTCTGCTATTTTTGTTCAAGGATGTGAGGGTGTTATACAAGCAGCTTGCTGGATCTCAGCTGGAAGAACTCGATGTTCCCCTGGGAAGTGGCCTGGACGACATACTGGAAAAAATCAGAATCCACTGGGAGAGAGACATTGAAAAGGATCGTGCTGAGTCAGGTGCCCTGCTCCGTACCAAGGTAAGCGCTCTGCAACCCACTCCAACATTAAGAAATTTGAAGCAAACACAAAATCTGTTTAATACTCTGCAGTAGCTTTGAGGGCTGAGTGTTTGTTTTTTTCTTGAAACAAAAAAGATGGTAAAAATCTAAAGGATTTTGGTCCAAGTCCGTTGGAAACTGCACTCATAAATACCAGTGACTTTCTTGGGATGCACAGAGTTAAGCAGCGGTGGAAGTGACCCTGCTGATATCACAGGTATCTGTGGGAGACTTCCAAGGGCTCAGAAATGTTGACTGAGAAAAACAAACTTAATCAGTTGATACCTTCTGTGTCGGATAAGCCACAGTCATCACCCTTCTTACTAGGGCCATTCCTCCACTGAACAATTTACAGGCGTCTATCAATCAAAAGGGCGAAATACATTGCTCTACACTAATTACACAGCTACAGACTCCTTGTGGGTTTCTCCTTGAAATTGTTTCCTTTGGCAGTGGCAGGAAAACTGGATATTAACTTAGAAATGAAAAGTGATTATAATAGCCATTCCCTTTAAAAGTTCTCCCCTCTTCTGATGCTGAGTCTGAAACAGCCTTTTAATGCAGGTTTTTTCTTTGTCGTGAAGGATCACTCATTTTCCAAAGTGGCTGGCTGAAATAAGTATTTTTGCAGAGCTGAAGCATTAAGTTCAGTGCACAATCCTATATTTTAGAAGCCATCTCATTCTGAGTTGGCTATTACAGCAGATCATGGCACACCAAATTGTAACTACAGCTATGCTATAGAAATATTTAGCAAAAACATAGGCCCCCCATTCCACGGTACAGAACTGCTGAGAGGAGTATAGGGTAGTGAAGCCAAACTGCAAGAAGAAAAGCAAGAAATATGTTTGCAAAGATATATGCAAGCTCTGAGTAGGTGTTTGTTTTCAAAATAAGGAAAAATCCTGTGACAACAGTGATACCAAAAGTGCTAGGGTATGTACAAGAAGCCAACCAGATGAGTTTATCCCAGAGATCCCATCAAGTTTGTGATCAGGCCAGACTGTTACTAAGCAAAGTTTTCATAAGTTTAGTCTGCGGGCGCCTGATTTTCAGCTTGCACAGCCCAAAGGAAGTTAGTGACACAGTAAAAAATTACATGAGCCCAGAGAGTGCCTCCATACAAAGCATATGCAGCCCTGAAGAGCCAGAGCATCCTCAGTAGCCTCCTAAGCTTTTCCCAGAAAATCTGTTCCTGGCCCACTGCTAGGTTTCAGCAAAATGAGCATTACTCTGATGGCACCAAATTCTTCAGTATCCCCACTTTCCTGTCCTGCTTGTTCCTGTTCCTCCTCCTCCTCCTGTGCAAACACACCCTCACAACTTCTTTCTTCCCGTTTCTTTCATACCTTCAATATCTGGTCTTTCATCTGCAAAGAGATATCATTTGGGGAGAAAACTGCCAGCCCATACTAGACTGATCATTGGATCCCTCTATCGTGTCTTTGATTGTGGCCAATACCAGACGCTGCGGAGAAACGCCAATAAGCAGACATAACCTAAGCTGTCCCTACTTAGCCATCTTAGTCTAAGCTCTTACTAGCTTAAGTTGTTCCTGTTTTGGTTTGATTTTTTAATGGGAGGAAGAATGAGAATATCACAGATTTCTGGAAAGATCAGTTTCAGTTCAGATCAGGTACTGGTATGACATTCCAGGGGTTTTTTTCCCCCAAATATACCTCTCATTAAACCCAGATGATGCAGTTTTGTATCTTATACGGTTTTGTTTCTTATACAGAGCTGTTCAGATTATTACTATTTATACAGACAACAAGAGTTCTGCTAATTATATCCATCCCTTTTTTCAACAAAGCTTGTGGGCTTATGTCATCTTATGTGGCTAAGTTGCGCCATTTGGTTATCCACACACTGAAAAATTTGTCCTTGCTCTTTTGCAACATCAGAGGAGAGAAAGAGAGCAGTTGTCTCCTCTCCTTTGCTCTTCATTCCTGTTTTCTTCAATCCCTCTTTGTGAGTTTTCCTTGGTCCCTAATGCTTTCATCTCCTTTCTCTGCACCCACTCTTTGGCATAGCTGTGACCAGTTGAGACCAAGGTATTTCAAACGGTGTCCTAGCACCGACTTAGATGTCAGGGCAATACTTTCGTTGTTTTCTGACCAATTCCCTTGCCTCATTTACTTTATATTCTGACTAGACTTGCAAGCTTGGCTAGATTTTTCACGAGTATTCAAGCACCAAAACATACCAATTTATATTCATACCTAACAGGGTTTCACATGGGATTTTTTTAGGTGAGTAAGTAAGCTCAAAACTCCAGTCCAGTGGCTTGAGCTCTGCACTTTTTTGTCCATAATGCTCAAAACCTTTCCCTGAATTGACACAAGTGATTTAAACTCTTGTAAGGCATGCAAGATGCTTAATATTTCCCCCCCGAAATATGCTTTACTTAATCATGTGGCACTGTTCATTCATGTAGTTTGATTCCATGCATCCACCCCTGCTCATTGTTAATTTGTACTGTTTTCTGCCATCCATAAATCCTTCTAGTTCATGATTCATCCCCAAGGCAGTAAACCTTGAGGCATCAAGCTGTTAAACTTCTGTCATAATGGAACTAGACCTTAATTCTCCTCTTCATGTCCTGTCTCTCGACCAGCTGTTGATCCATGGCAATGCTCTGCCCCAAGCACATGATTACACAGCTTCCTCTGTTGTCCCCTAGGCTAGATCTCGTAAGAGGTTTTGAAAAATCTTGTGAATTATGATGTCAGTTGTTTCTCCTTTCTTTGCTACCTTGCTAACATGTTCCCAAAACTCTTAAGACTTTATCAAAGTCACTTTACTTCGGCAGCTATCATGCTGATCAGACCCTGGATGTTGGTGTTCTATCGCTAATCATCCTTTAATTACCTTGATTCCATGAAAAACAGACTAATAAGATTCTGCACTCTTGCACAACGCTTGGCTCAGAACTGTACAGACGTGCTTGAAATCCACACATTCCTAGGAAACACAAGCACCAAAATGATAAAGATTTAGGAGGATGATTTCATCCTCTCCTTCCATTAAGCTGTCTGTTTGTGGGCACCACAATTTGGTATAGCCTTTCCCTCGTTGAACATCTAAGGAATAGGAAGAGTAGAGCCCCCAGAAAACACCAATTGCCTAGTGAAGAGGGCACAAAGGCTATGTCTGCATTCCTCTACAGAAGGAACCCCAAAGCTGAGGCCAAGTGTCATGCCCAGCAGCACCCTCCACATGGACTCTTGGGGCAACTCAGCTAGTTGCCTCCTGTAAGGAGCGTGGCGAAACCTTGTGTGTACCAAAAGCTTTAAAGCTTATTCAGCGTGTGCTTACTTGCTCTGTCATCCTAAGTATTTAGGCCCTGATGTAGCCACCTCCATCTACTCCATCTGCCTGTTCTATCGTTCCCATCACTAACGTCAGGTAGCTGTGACAGCTTAGGGTAACTGCTGGAGGAGTTTCAACATCACCTGTGGTGAGGGCAAGTTGGATTTATAGGTAGCGTTTGGGCCACCAGCAAGGTAAATGTGCATGAGAGATGCCAGGCTTCAGGTAGGCTATAAGTACAGATGCAAGGGCCCCCTCCCTGCCCTCTGTATCTTTTTAAAAAGAGGCTTTTGCAGTCCTCGTACCATAACAATGTGCAGACTACACTCTCAACACAGCTTCAGAGACACAAATTACTCCAGAGGGGCAGGTCCATGATCACTAGGCTGAGTTCACCAGGACTACTGAGGTGGGATTATGCGTCTCTGAAGCACATGCCCCTATAAAGTATTATTTCTGGAAAATACAGGCTCTGTGCAAATTGCTGGAAAGGACAGTTTTGGTGTTTGGATTGAAATTCAGCCCTCTGCAACACAGGTTTATAAAACCTAATTCTGTTTGAGACTTAATTGGTACTTGAATGACCTTTTGCACCTGAGATTATTTCATTCATAATGACCAAGGTGTGGGGTTCACATGATGGCATCAAAAAAACTTATAAAAATTATTTCTGGTGCATGGTCCCAGATTTTTTTAAAATTTGATCTTACTTTTAAAATAAAAGAATGCATAATCAGAAAAGCAGGACAGGGTCAAGATGAATTTTCAGAGTGGAATGGAAGTATTTTGCACAGTTTATCTTTAGCAACAACCAGAAGAAATGTAGGTTTTGACTGAAGAATTGTATTTGCTATAGAGCCCAGAGTTCTGGATTGTAAACGTTGATCTCAGCCCTCATTACAAAGTGTAGAAATTTTACTTTTACTAAGGTACCTTTTCCTTCACCTATTTTCAAGGAGCCTGAACTAAACATATATAAAAACCCAGAAGCAACAAGAGCATGAAATTGCATAAGGATGTCTTAATTCAAGTAACAGAAATTATTTTTCTGACCTCTGTGATATGACTTGCTCTCTGACTCATAGAATCCTACGTGAAAAATCAAAGTGTGAATACTTGTGTAATCCAAAGACTGAGTGAAAACACTTAACTTTTAAAAAAATATTATAGTATAGCTACAAAATGAAGAATTACAGCAACGTTTTCTTTTTATAGGTCATTTTAAATGTACTAGTATGAATGCTGAACAGCTTTTGTTGACATAGATAAAATATATAGTTATATGTATAAGCCATTTTACAGTAAATCCATAGAAAATATGGTAATTTTTACACTAAGAAGTACCCAGAATTGTTCAACTGAGGGATTTAATATACAAGAATCAAAATTAAAGTCAGAATTGCCACAAACTCTGAAAATATTAACTGTCAGTTTGGTATGTAAGGAAACAAAAAGATAATTTGAGTAGGCTGTGACAGCAGTCGCAATCTTTTACCAGCAACAGGCTGAAACGATGGCGGCCGTGCGAACCCAGGAGGAAGAGCTGGTGGAGTGCCTCAGAACTGAGTTCCATGAAACTGCCTGCAAAATACAGAGCTTGCAAGCAGAAACCGAATCTTTGCGAACCTTGGTAAGTAATGCTGGGTTTTCAATGGGTATATTCTGTGCAAATTCAACATGCCTTCTGAGGAAAACATTCCTGTCTTGTGATGCAGACTTAAGAATAAATCCTGTTTTCCAGTGGATACTATTTCCAGAGATGCCAGACATTTCTGGGTTCTTCTTGATTGATGTGGTGCACTAAATGTACCACATTTGACAACCAGGCCTCAAATTTCAGTATCTCCAGTGTCTTCATACTCAATAATAATTTCACTGAGATTGCTGGGTGGATAGTACTTGACAATGTGAGGAATATCTGCGCCTTGTAGCCAAAGTAGTTCAACTTTTGTAATGATAATACACATTTTTCAAAGTATCTAAAGAAAGGAATGCTCAAAATATTACATCTCCACTTAAGCATATTCAATGGAGATATTGGCCAAATGTCAATAAAAATCACTATGAAGCATACAAAACCTGACTGGTTTAATGTCTGCTGTCCTGCCCTTACAGAAGAGGGGTCTGGAGAACTCTCTATATGATGCCAAGCACTGGCATGACATCGAACTGCAGAACCTAGGCTCTGTCATTTCCAAGCTGGAGGCAGAGATGGGAGAAATCAAAGCAGAAACCGAGCAGCAGCAGCGGGATCGTGAAAATCTGCTGACCAGCAAACAACAGCTGGAGAAAGACATTGCTGCATATCACTGCCTTCTGGATGGAGAACAAAGCAGGTACTTGTCCTTAAAAGCAAGTGTGCCACAAGGATGGAGAACACGTGCTCCCTGGGAAGGGGTTGTGGGGTTGCTGGAAGCAGGAGAACTAGGATGGTTCTCATGTTTCATAAGGCAGGGTGGTAGACGGTGAGGTTTGGAGAAGCTGCTGAAGTGGAACACCCCAAATCCAGTCGTGCAGAGATTCCTGATGTATTAGAGATGGGTGGTTTCCAGGACTGCCACGGAAAGATGGGGTTTAGGAATACACCAGCAGGTCTATGAGTTTCACTTCCCTGAAGATTTGAGATGTGAGATTAAAAAGCTACTACAGCATCTGGGGGCTACTTTAGTGGCTAAAGAAGCAGCTGTGTTGTTTCTTGCCTTGGGTACATTATGCCTTCCCTCCTTCTCCCACTATACAGTCCAAATATGAAAGCTGTGATCCTGGGGAAGATCCCCTTCTAAGGTCACAAGTTCCCCCCAAAGTCCGAGGGCAGAATCTGGCCCACCGACTGTACCTTTTGTGAAGAAACATAGTTCAGATTCTTAACACTCGTCCTCTGGGAATAACCTGTAAACGTCTTTACAGTGGTTGGGTTGCTTGGCTGGGCTTTTTTAAGATCCTTAATCACCATTAGTCATGGAACCTCTGAGAATCTGATCCACAGATTTTGACTTGCTCTTCTGCTCAGGTCAGGGAGAAATTTTTTTAGAATCAGATCCTGCTGAAGTTGATGACATTTCACCAGCTGAACTGAGGATAGTACTTGGTTCAGCAATTTTCCTATTTGCAGTAGTGACCAATTTTATTTTTTTTCCTTTCAGCTGATTATGAAACTCCCAGCCCACAGAAGACCATTGCCATTAAAGCCAAAGAAGATGTCACTGCCGATTATGTTCGTGGAAGCTAAAAACCCATCAAAGCAGCCTGCTTTATTCAGTTTGATTCAACAATCGAAGTAGGTTGTAGCTTGAACAACTTTATTAGACCCTCCTCATGTAATTGCTTTGCTTACAGATTTCAATTTACTCATGTTGTTAAAATTATAATAAAAATAAAGAATATCAGGTTTTTCGTTTGACTTTTTTTTCCTTCCAGTATTTTTCATGATAGCTGAAGGGGGTTGGATTAAGAACATAGGCCCTGGACTTTCCAGTAAGTAAACTCTTTCTTTTTATAGTTCAAATATATCAAGACTGAACTTACCCCTCCACTGTCCACACAGCACCCACGTAGAAGTGGCGAGCGCCCTGTTGTGTCACAAGACCATCAGCTCACCAGTGTGAAATCCAATTCAAATAATGCTGAAGCAGTTGAAGTGTGCCATTAACTCGATGTGATTAATTTTGCAATACGTAAGCCAGCAAAAGCACCAATGTGAGCATCCCACCAGTACTTAATAAACACGTTTTAACTCTAGACTAAACTTCTGGAAAAGCTGAAGGTGCAGGACAGCAACAGCAGTTCTGTCCGCAGTCCAGGTCACATCCTTTTACTGTATACCGAGAGTCCTAACCAGGGTGCCAGTTCGTGCAAATGTGGTACTTTTTGATATATTGATGTATTTTGATATTTGTTTTTTATATGCTTGGCTCTTTCTTTGTATCAACATCCCTTAAGGCAGGTTGGCCAAACTTCTTTTGAGCAGGCACCCACATAGCATCAACGTGTGGGTGACCCTAGGTAGTTTCTCTTATTTTGATAGTATCATGATGAAAAAGATTTCCCATCTTTCACCTCTGAATTTCTTTTCTATTTTAAATATTGATATCCTCATTGTATTGCATTTGCAGTATGGTCATATAAAGTGCCAAGATGGATCCTACATTGTCAGAGAAACATCATGTTTGATGTTGACCTTTGAACCTTGAGCCCTATCACACAAAATCTTAGGTAGACAGCTGGCTTTCCTTCACAAGTCCCTGCACAGGAATGAAGCTAACCATACTTGTATTTGTTGGATTAGGACTTTACAGTATCGACAGTTACACAGGGTGACAGCCTAGTTCATTAAATGGACTCAAAAACTACTGAGAAATGACATATATTGGAGAATATAATGGCATATAGCATATATGAGACACAGTCTGAAGATATTTTGATCTTTAATTGAAACATTAGCTAACAAAGCCACTTAGTTTTTAATGACGGATAAAATCAAATACACTCCAAATCCACTATACTTGATCCACCAGTGAATAACAGGAATCAGGACACAAGTGTTGCATTGCTTTTCCTTGCACATTCCCCCACACATGGAAAATCCTTCCTGATACAGTTACTTGACAAAAAATTCCTCGTTTAATCTCTGCAAAAACGCCATTTGGCATGTACCAACTGCAAGATTTTGATCAAAAAATTACTGGATTAAGAGATTACCCAACAACAACAAAAAAAGAAAGGCAGATGATGGCAGATTCCCTTTTTTTCTCACTGAATGTAGGGTCCTCAGAGCAGCGGTAATACCTCCTCACATACCACTGCAGAACTTACCAAGCTGAGACTCCATCAAGAATAGTGATGAGAGAAAACATACACAAATGGTGGTACAGAGATGTGATGGCACAGATCCTCAGCGTGTTGTTAGCTGGATGCTGACTAGGAATGGTCACTTTTTGACATTAGTGAAACATAACCTGCCTCTCATCCTTGACACATGCAAGAGAGCAGTTTCTCTATGGTTTGAGAAAGAAGAGGGAATTTACAAATTATTCCTGTATTTCTTCATGGCAGCCCCTGATAGGTTTTCAGGTTTTCTTTTTCTTTCATGTGTGCTGTAATTATAGACAGCAGCTGCTATAAATCATCGAATTAATCCTATAGCATAAAAAATACACAATCTGGTGTCATCATTTCTTTTTGCCATTTTCTAGTGATGCTTCAGGTATGAAAAGACACTGCTGGCTATCCCATCGTGAAACTGTTCTTTATAAATGTCTCCGACAGAGATAACCCTGGTTAAATTATGAATCTACAATCATACTGTGATGTGAAAGGAAGGATTTTTTGAAGTTTCTTATATGCCATTCCAAGTTCTCATTCCAACAAAGCTTGGATCATAGGTTCAAATGATCCAGCGTATTGTATAAAAATTAAATTAGATTCCTACTGAGATATTTCTTCATTGGAATGGAAATAGTTTCTTGCAATATCATCAAGGTATTCCAGTATGGGGAAGTGGCTGGAAAAGGAGAAAGCATCTAAGCATAAATAATTTCCAGCAGCTTTTCTCTCTATCCCTAGCAAAGACCAAAAGCCACTGAAAAGATTTTTGTGAATAGTTCATCTGACGTCAAATGTAGCATGTCTGGCCCTTCTAAAACAAAGTGTTCTCATATTAAGAAGTGCTAACACTCTTGTGAAGAAATCTATCTCTACTCTTACACAGATGCTGCTAGCTACCTAGCTAGCTACACAGCCCCTCCAGCATGCCTTGCCAGCCTGAATGCTATCTAAGCATTAACAGTATTTACCATCTCAGTGAGATGGGAAATTGAGAAGATGAGAGACTAAAGGCTTTCACAACTATTTGTCAGTGCTATGGTTCATAAAATGATTTACCTTTATATTTATCCTCTAGTCTAGCAGTTGCTATATTAAATACACGTGAACAAGTTTCCAGCTGGTTTTCCTAAGAAAACCAAAACCAGAAAACAGATTTTATTGTCTCCTACTGCAGTATCTATCACACCTGTATTTCCATGTAGCAGTTTGTGGAACTTGCTGTTATGAAGACTCAGGATGCAGTGAGAGGGTACAGATAATACAATCTAACAGCCAGCTGCTGCATAAAAGGACATTTCTACTCCCCCTCATTTGCTATGCGTTCCTATCACCCTGTGGTGTGTTAGCACCAGCACCTGCCTGATGTCTCAGGAGACAGTGCAGGAAGCAAAATCAGCAGAAAATTAGCCCTGCAAAACACAGGGAAACTTTCCTGCCACTCAGCTCTCTGAATCGGGACACTACAGGGTCAGACATGTACCAGTAGCAGTACAGGGATGGGAGGGAGAGAGAGACTAGTCAGGGCTGTAAAGCACGGCCGCACTCCTTGGCGACAGCTAGTCACCAGGTCGGATTAGCTGTACCATCAAACCATATGTGTACTTTATCCTCCTCCTCAGCCAGGCACAGCTTCTTCTGCGCCACAGCTTGAACACACGCTGCTGCATCCTTGGGGGAAGCAGAGGGTGCTAGCCCTATGCTAGCCCATGCTTCATTTCAGATTTCACACCGAGTAGCAGCATACCACACCAGCTAGAAACTGGTGCTCTAGCCTATCATCCTACTGTTTACATTTTAGCATAAGCATTATTATACTGATTCGATGGTTAAAAGATTATTTTTAAGGTGATTTCAAGCTGGCATTGTGTAAAATTTAATACTCCAACAAAACACCATGCACTGCTGCCACCACTGCCTGCTTTCAGGTGGCAATTACTGGTGGAGAAGTGGGCATGATAACACTTCTCCCTTCTGGCTGCAGAGGTCTGAAGTTACAGCAAACTCTTAGCACCCCAAACCTGACAGGACAGTTAAGTTCCTAAAGGGAACTGGGGCCCATGCTGTGGCAAGGGCTCCACCAGAACCCTCCTCCAAGATGCTCTGCACCTACGGGCACCTTCTCCAATTTCCTTAAGCAGGCATCTGCCTAAGAGTTATCGAACAAAGTGTTCTTCTGCTTGTGCTCTACAAATGTCAAAGCAGTTTGCAGTGCTACCACCTTCATGTCACAGAATGGAGATAATTAGGTATGAAGAAGTAACGGTAAGACAAAACACTGGATGACTGGAAATGGAAGTCTGCTCCTAACTCTTGCATCACCCACAACTCACTCCAGCTTTCCTTTCTTCAGTTTCTCCACACGAATAGTAGCTGCTGCATCACTTTCCCTACATGCAGTAGTGCCTCATTCCTCAATCTTTATAAAACACATGAAGAAGCACAGGGAACAGCATCATGGCAAGACTCATCATACCTACAGGACGGAGACGAGAGGTGGACAGGCACCACTGTATGCCACGACAGGCACGCTGAAGCGTACACTGCTAACGTGTGGGAGGAAAGAGACAAAGTCCCCAGAGTCCTCCAGGTAAATCTGTACCTGAGCAGAGGCATTCAAAGCACTGTGTCTTGCCAAAGGCTGGTCACACAGGTCAGTGATATGCAGTGCAGTAGAAAGCCGTCTGCTGAGCTTATGCTCCTGTCACAGCAATGTGGCATTCTGGATATATTCCTTGCATTACAAACATTACTTCTGCCAGTCCATGCCTGCGAGCCATTCTTCAGCCAAATGTCCTCTGCATAAGTATTGAGGATCGTTGAATTTGAGAGAGGAAAAGAAAAACCAGAAATACTGACCTTTTTTTTCCTGCATCTAACATTTTACACACCAACAGTCTTAAGCATAAAAGCTAACGCAACGCATTCACAGAGGACTACAAATGCTGTGCATCAGCACTTTTTCATGATTTTACATAAAAATAAAACTAGAGGTGGGAGGCAGATCCAAGCATAACTGCATAACTAATGCTTCCTTTAAAGAGCCAACTAAGACATGTCTTTAAATCTGGATCTAAGCCTTCCAAGGCCTAACACATTGCTGCTATTTTCCATGGTTTCCACTGAGTCTGTTCCAGATTTAACAGCTGAAATGTTTCTTGGTACTCTGCTCCTGACAGGTATTATGTTTCTAATCCAGAGTTGGTCATTCCAGCCTCATAGCACTGTGTTTGCAAGGGACAGGTGACACAGATGGTAAAAGCAGCAAAAAGGCATCAGGTTCGCATTCATTGGCCTGATACTAGGGGTTATTCATAATAATGCAATGAAAATGTTACCAGCTGCTGCAATTCAAAAGAAGTGTAGCTTAGAATCAGACACAGCACTGTACTTAGTGGCCAATATTAGCTTATCTAGCGCAAAAGCCGAGGGATAAAAATTGTCTCAGTTGCATGTTATTATCAGTGCTGAGCCTGCAAGTCACGGCACGGTGCAATGCAGAGGTATGTCAGCTTCCTGGGCAGTAATGGAATACAAATGGAAGCGAAGGCAGAGCTTCGACAAAAGGAACATCAAACACTCTTCCACACCAAGCTGGCTTGTGTCACATCTTCCACGCAACCTTCTATCAACCGAAGGGGACAGCAGGAGTGGGAGGGGAGCCCAGGTGCACCAAGGAGGCACAGAAAATGAGACTTAGCTACCGAATTTGCTTTCTACTTCACTAATTATTCCTAGCATGAAATAGAAAGTGTCGTTGATCATACAGCATTCTCGGTGTTACCAGATGAACTGTTACGCTTGCAATTTTAGTTCTCAGGGCCTGCTTTGTGGGGGATCAAATCCTGTAAGTGTACAGAACGTCAATGGTAGTAGAGCAATATAGGGAGAACACAGCATGACAGACATAAAAAGAGGATTGTAACAAACCTCCCAAATGTAGAACACTCAACTACAGTGATTCAGTTACTCACAGCTGCAGAACACTTCACAAAGACATAGAGTATTTAACCTCTTTCTGCAATATGACAATGGCACCTCCCCTGTTTTTTCAAACAAGCCGAGAATTATGGATGGAAAACATTAAATAACAGTATTTTCATGGACACAAATTAAAGAGACTGTCAAACACTCTCCAAAGTTCAGACAAACTTTTCATTTATATGTTAACATATACACACATATGTAATTATTTCAAGGGAAAATATCACAAAGAATAAAATGATAGTAAATAAATCCAGAATACAAACATGTTTACTTTTACATTATTATAATACATACCAACGCTTATTTGACAGGTAATTGCCATTTGGGCTCACAATTTACCAGTAGGAACATCTATCTCCTTTTGATGGCTCACCAACAAAGTAAGCCATCAGAAACAATGTTTCATGAAATTATTTATGACTCATGACAGTCTGATGCCAGTTTTCAAAATGTCCTGCCTCAAAACTTTTGACAACGCATTTTGAAGCCACGGTGAACTTTTTAAACACCCATGTTTTTTTTCCAGAGCAAAGGTCACTCCAGTACCCAAAGCTAGTGGCAACAACCTGCAGACACCCACTGTGAAGTCTGTTTTCCAGCAGATATTCTCTAGGCTTCACTACGAGTCAGTAAAGCAGCTAGGCAGTTCATGCCAATACACGCGGACGTCCTAGACAGAGTGGTGTTTCAAGTCTTACTCACTTAACCACGCCATTTCCCAGATGAAAGCTAGATTACTTCCTTGCATCCTTTACGATGACAGCGTTAAGTGCACGGCCCCTTCCAGGGCGCGGGGAGGCCGAGCTTTAGCCACCCCAGTCCGCGCTGGGAGTGAACGCCACTCCACCTCAAGGGCGGGGAGCAGGGCCCACACCGAGCCGCCGCTGGGCAGGCCGATGCCCCCCGAGCCGGCAGGGCTGGCTGAGGGCAGGGGCCGCTCCAGCAGCCCCCTCAGCGTCCTCCGACGCGGCTCTCGCAGCGCTCTGTGGGGAGGGCCCCCTTGGGCTTTCACTCCGCGGCGGGCCCTGACGGGAAGGGCCTGCCCCCGATGCGGGAAGCAGCCAACGGTCTCCCGAGGAGCCCCGGCCGGTCACGGTTCACCTGTCAGCCCTGCCCGGCCGGCCACACACACGGGTCCTCCCAGGCGCGCCGGCTCTCCTCAGGGGAAGGCGGAAGCAGGGGAAGACAACGCGCGCGGGGAAACAGCCGTCGGGCGCACGCGCCGGCAGCGCCGGGCACGCGCCGGGCTGCCCCATTCGCCGGCACCGCCCCGCCCCGCCCAGCTCCGCGAGCCCGGCCTCAGCGCGCACGCGCCGGCCCGCTCAACCGAGCGCCGTGCGCCTTCCCCTCCGCCCGGCTCGGCCAATCCGCAGCAGCGCCACCGCCTCCCCTCCCGTCACGCATTCTTACGTTGCGACGTCAGCGGCTTGCCCCTGGAGACTTCTGACTGGCCGGCAGGCACGTCCTTCCCGGCTGCTCATTGGCCGGGGCGCTGCGGCGCATGCGCAGAAGGGGGTACAGCCGGGAGGCCCCGCCCCCTTTCCCTCAGCCCAGCCCCGCGGCGGGTCGCCTCCCCCCCCCTCCTCTCTTTCGGGCCGTGTCAAGCGGCGGCCACCAACGTGGAGCGCGGAAGCCTCCTTCCGCCGGGCGTCGGGCGGGCTCGCGCGGGCCCGGCCAGCCGCAGCCGTTAGGCGGCCGCGCTCGCTCCCCTCGGCGAGGGGCGGCAGGCAGCGGGAGGCCGCACCGCCGCTGCGCGGGGCTCACCTGTTGGCCCGGGCCGCCGCTGCCCTCTCCTTTCCCCCTCCGCCCCGCCGTTGGGAGCGGCCGCCGCCATGGCGGAGACCGAGGAGAGGAGCCTCGACGACTTCTTCGCCAAGCGGGACAAGAAGAAGCGGAAGGAGAAGAGCAGCCGAGGGGCCGCCGCCGCTTCCAGCGCCTCCAACGCCGCCTCTAATGCCGCGGGGGCGGCCGCGGCGGCGGGCGGAACCCGCCCGGCTGACGGCAGCGGCTCCGGGGCCGCCGCCTCCAACGCCGGCTCCGCCAAGACGGTGACCAAGGTGCGGCCGGGCGGAGGTGGGGGGGTGAGAGCGGGGCCGCTCCGTCGGGGCGGCGGTGGGGGAAGGGTCACGGCTTCCTCTGCCGGCCCGGGCGGCGCCTTCCTGCCGGCAGGGGGCGCCGCCGCCGCCGGAGCGGGGGAGCGGCGCCGCCCGGCCATGCGGGCGCCCTTGGCGGCGCGGGGCCTGGCGGGGCTCCCCGGGCGGCCCTGCCCGGGAGCGGGGCGGCAGCGGGCCGGGGCCGCCGGGCAGGCGCTGCTGCCGTGGGTGAAAGCGGCGCCGGTTCCCGGCCTGCGGCTTCGGTTCTGCCTAGCCCTCCCTGGTTTCTGGGTCTTGGCGCAAGGTGGCGGCCGGAACTGGGGGTTCGCATCAGGGGCCAGCCCTAGGCCACCTGCGTGTGTGGCCTGTGGACCTTGGCGGTAAGATCCACCTGGCTCTGCAGACAAAGTACGCTGAGCTCTTTGCCTTTCTGCCAGGAAGGGTTTTACTGCCAGTAATTTTTTTTTTCTACCGTATTACAGTGAAACTCTGAGAATGCGAGAGAAACTTAAGTGCTCATAGTTGAGTTAGTGCCTTACAACGGGCCACGCTGTGTATTTTAAAATTAATTTTAAGGAATACTCTGCTATTTCCCCATGTTGTTTAACTTGGGGAGCTTGACACCTGTAGTAACTTTCTAAGTAGACCAAGGTCAGTGGTAATCTTTCAGTTGCTCTTCCGCTCATTTGCTTGTAGAATAATATCTGGGTTTGACTGAAGCTTGTACTTGGATTAGAAATGAAGATCATTAAACGTGAAAGGTACATTGGTTTGGAAACAATGATGTTTCCATGGAGATGGGTTGTAAGAAATCTAAAAAATTTTTAGAGCTGTAGACTCACGCTCTTCCAAAAGACTGAATCTTCAGCAGATGGTGTAATAACATGAGGTCACTTTCTACTTCTGCTAGTACTTTAAAGCAGGTCAAAGTTTTCTTGCTAGAGGTTGATAATGTGGAAGATCCTAGGACAGGGCTCTTAAAAGAAGCTGTATTCCCAGCTGTTCAGCAGAAAGGGGGCTATACCATTGGCAGACCTTGCTCCCAAGGTCTTCATATTTAAAGTAATATAACTGCATTTCATATAGAATGTAGGAATTGTGTAAACTACTAATTAGGCTGTGTGTGCCTTAAAGCTGTGTCTAGGAACATGGGAGGACTGCTTATCTGTTCTGGTCCATTTCTGGCCTACCTTAATAACCCCAGAATCTGCTGATTACACAGTAGGACAAAACTGACTCCACTTAGGTGGGTCCCTCTTTCCCCAAACACGTAATCAAACTCCTGTTTTAAAACCTTAAAGTGGTGCTCTCCAAAGACTAGTATTCTACTATTTTTGTGTACTAAGATTGCTGTGGTTTTGAAGCTGACCTTTTTACTATTATAAAAACGTCATTAAGAAGACAAGAAAGGCTGTAAATGTGGTTGTGAACGTGAAAAAGTCAAAGGTACCAATATTAATCTTTGTCATAAATCCACTCTAAGCTATTCCAAATGTTCTTCACTGTTTGGCTCATAAATTAGGTGATGGAAAAGTAAATCTAAAGCCTCATGTGCATTTAAGCTGTCATAAAAGCTTACTGTTAGTAAAAGGGAGAGGTCTTGCCCTTGTATTTCCCTGGTCTTGACTGGATGGTCCTGTTCCCTACTTTGTGTTGTCCCTTGACTTCCCGCTGGATTTTTACTGAGATGATGAGGTTTTCTTTCACTTGAATGACTTTTTTGCTGGGGTGTTTCTTAGCTGTTCTAGTGAGTTAAAGTCAGCTCACAAGTGCATCCTAGATGACATATAGTAAGTTAGGGGAGGAGGGAGTGGAATCCTTTCCCCTGTTGGCAGTGGTGCACACAGATCCGTTTCCCACAGAACTTCACCCTTAGTTTTCTTTGTATTATCTTAGCTAAATTCTTTTCTACTTTCAGTGTGAAGAACGTAACAACTTATATTTTTCTCCTCTTACAGGAAGAGGATGATTGGAAGGAGTTTGAGCAAAAGGAAGAAATTGATTATAGTGGTCTTAGAGTTCAGTCCATGCAAATAAGGTACTAAAATTTTCTTTTTCTGTCCAGTATAATCATTGCCTATGTCTAAAAAGTATGTTCTTTCTTCAGAGCTGCCTCCATGGAGTTCAATTAAACAGAGGTTTGGTATGTTTCTGCTAATATAGAAGTTTGCTGCAGGGTAACTTAGGTTTGACTGTTCTCTGCCAATGTTCTCCTGGTTTTCTAAATCTGTTGATACTCTAGGTCTATCTGTTTTGGTTGGGACTCAAATATTTATTACAAATGCTTAACATTCCCCTCCATAAAGATACTAAAGTAGGAATTTCTCTGAGAGAGGAGTGCAGGATAGTAATTCCCACTGAATCATTTGACTGCTGTAAGGATGGCTGACTCAATCTATTCAGCACCTCAGTTTGGGGAGTGAATTCCTGAAACATTGCATTTTTATTTCAAAAAACTAAAAATATTGTTCGTAAAACTAGTGTGCCATGACAAGATCCCACAGGACTGCTTTTATGAGTCTCATCCAAGATTCTTTGTTTGCTTTTTTCATTAGATTGTTCCTCTAGTCTGATCCAAAGTTAAGTTTACTTAAGTCTGTCCTGGTTAAGAAAAATGTTTCATCAGGTCAGAAAAAGGATTTTTATGACCTCAGTCTTAGACTGAGAATGTCACATAATACTCATTGTCCAGGTATTGATGATGTTCAGAATAACGCCATCTTAAAATCACCTTACCTGTAACCAGTGCAATAGATGCTTTCTTCACTGTTTGAGCAGGTCTTGCATATTTTTTGATTTATTTATTTTTTAACAGCCCCCCACCCCCCTTTCGGTTAACTAGTCCTTTTAGGCCATTTGCATGTATTTGGTCCATAAGCTCTTCATACCATTGAAGTGTCATGACAGATAATCACATGTCTGGATGGACAAGTAACAAGTGGGCTGCTGCTTCACGGACTACTAGTACTGTTTGACTGAAAAGCGAGTACTTTGGTTTTCCAGACAAAGGCTGGCATTCTGAATGCTTTTGATGCTGTGGCAGATTTTTCAGGCATGCGGAAGTTTCTGCCATAGGATTTTGTAACCACTCAGTGGATTCAAGGGGAGAGTGGAGAAGTAAATGGAAGAAAAACCCACTGGAGGTTATAAACTATCCAGCTCTGGAGATCTCTTTGCTGAAAATAAGACACATAGTATCTGGCAGGGGTGGGATGTTATGTATACTTACTCTGTTCTAGCTGGTCTGTAGGCATCTGCTTTTGACTGTAGTTTAAAATGGGATAGTGATGTGTTTAGGCCCTTGGTCCAGCTTACTGTGGTTGTTACTGTATTTGGATGAACAGTGAAAGGCCGTTTAATTTTCAGAAGTGATAGGTATTTTTAACTGTTCTCTGATTATTACTTATACAGAAAGCTTATCTAATCATGATTAGTAGGATTTGGTGTATTATAAACTTCTTCTGTGTTCCCACTTTGCTGCTGCTGTTCAGATCAGTATCTTCGTTTTTTTAACAGCCTCACCCTCCACATATGTCCCGTTATACCACACAGCTTTCTGTAGTACCTTTGTCTAGCAAATTATTCTGAGTCTCTGACTATTTCTATGCAAAATAAAATAGTCTAAACAAAATACAGTCAGGATTTTGCATACATTTTATCTTCTTTAAATGGCATATTTTTCTCTGTGTATTTTTTGATTGCCTGTTTACAAAAAAAAATCTGAGTTGGTTTGTAGATTGTTTGTATGGGTAATATAAGAGTGTTTCTCAGGTGGTTATGGTTATAGGGAGAGGGAGCTCACTACTTGCTTTCTGTCGCTACTTTTCTGCAATTTCTTTCTCTTGACTAAAGCATTTTATGGAAGCTGGACTTGTAGCCTTTTCCTGCTTTATCTTCTCATCACTTCCAAACACATGACTGTCTTAGAAAAAAGTCTTTAAGCTCAAAATAAGAAATCAATTTGTTTGATCACTTAGTACAGTTCGAATTTGTCTTTTCTTAAGAACTTTTTTCTTCTAGGTTGCCAAGTTATGTAGCAGTGTGCCAAAAATTGTTCAGATGGAAGAACTAATACAGTGGTTACAGGACTAATGTAGTCTGGTTAAATATAGTATCTTCAGTACAGTAGCCATGAAGTCTCTTCTGTGGTGATTGTGTAATCTCTGGCAAGTCTTAAACCTCTGTTGGTAAAGTGCTACTTTTAATTTCTTTTTTATAGTGAAAAAGATGATGATGAAAGTGAAAAAAGAGAAGAACCTGGTGACAGCTGGGAGGAGACTGGCGGTGGTGTAGACAGATCATCTGGTCCTTGGAACAAGTCAGCTCCTGCACCAGCACCTGTTGTTGAACCAATTGGTAAATTTAACTCAGAGTTGTTGCTTTTTCCAATCGGAAATGTATCAGGTTGAATTAAGCTGCTCAGAGGGTAGAGCTCAAGGAGCAGTTCCTATTCAGGCACTTTCTAACATACTAATGGCTTGTTTGACATACTAGCAAATGAGGAAGTTTTCCTGCAAAGGGATCTAAGGAACTGAGATGATAGTACTGTCAGATACTTTAAATAAACACGAATGGAGGAACTTTTATTTCCGACTTTGAAGGGTAGGACGAAAGCATTCCATCTTTGAAGGAGATCCCTCTACTTTGCAATCTGCAAAATATCTGTTGGAAGCATTTCTGTTGATGTAAAAATATTGCTTTGACAATTAAGTGGATGTTGACCCAATATCTGATGTCTAATATGGCAGTTCTTGGGTTGGGTTCCATGGTTAGTAGTATGTTTTTCAAATTAGTACTAGGGTACAGAGAACATGACGTTGCAAAATTGATTCTTTAACAGGGATAGGACTTCAGTTTTGAGTAAATTTATTAGCGGGATAGGACTTAAGTTTTGAGTAAATTCATTAGCATCAGCAGAGATAAACTACTTAGCCATGATCTGAATTCAGATTATTCTCTTCCGTTGAGAAATTCATTGAAAAGTGGACTGCTGTTTTTTTTCTTGTTTGTACAGGCAAGGAGGTAAAGTTAATTAATCAGTGTTATTTCATCATAGATTGTTACCTTAAATATGAACTATTTGGATATTCTCTTCTGCATCTGGAGAGGTGCTTTAAATAAGATTTGGCAAATATATTTATAATTATATGTTTAAATCTCTAGTTTTAAATGTAAGCAGCTAATAAATTGCAAATAAGAAACATGAAGTCCTCATCAGTGGTGTTGATTCCCTGAACTTTGTGAGGCAATACACAGCAGCCACATTTTAATTTGACAACTAAGTATAGATTAAATTAGGTGATACCTGATTTCCTGCCTTGTCTAAAATATTTGCTTCCAGAGCTTTAAAAGGTGCAAAAACTTACTTGTAAGATTCTGGTTTTTTATTTGGCGGGGGGGGAGGTGGTGCTGGTGGTGGTGTTCAGATATGAATGCAAACTTATTCTCTTGTCTAAATCTTGTTCTTATAACTAGTTACAGAAACCCCAGAACCAGTTCAGACTGGTGGTGTATACAGGCCGCCTGGTGCCAGGGAGGGCGGCAGGCCACGGAGAGCACAGCAAGGACCACCAGAAATCTATAGTGATACACAGTTTCCATCACTGCAGTCCACTGCCAAGCTTGTAGACAGTCGAAAGTAAGTACATTCCATTAATTCCCCAAGAGACATATTTTAACTACCTTCTCTGTGCTCTTATTTTGTTTTAGAGCTTAGGCCTGAATCTTTCCACAGAGGAAAGAAATAACTAAGAAATTATTCTGTTTGGCAAAGAGATATGGGAGAGGTCTTAACTGTATTTTCCAACTCTAGGAAGGGCTTCCCATGAAATAACTTTCATAGGACCATAGCCCGGTGAGATAGCCAAACAAGACTGCCAGTTACCTTATCTTTGGCTTGCTGAAGGATTTCCCCGAAGCAGAATATTTCTGCCCTTGACAGCATCTGGTTCCCTGAGATACTAGCCATGGTGAGGCTCTCCGTTACTGCTGTCAGTAGACATGAGTAGTATGTCTTGAGCACACTGCCTTCTCATTAGAGATGTGAAGGTAACTTAAATGGAGGAATGGGGTTAAATACAAATATAAATCAAAAAACTTGCTGTCTGAGCTGTGGTTTAAAATGATGAGCCCTCCCCCAATTTTGCTGAAGTGTTTTGTATTTTGTGGTGCTAAAGACTTGAGTCTCACCCTGCTTTTGAGTCCCTAACAGAAGAGATAGCTAGGCCAATACCTAATTCACTTGGGTTTTGGGGGTTTTTTGGTGTTGGGGTTTTTTTCTGCTTGCTGTGTTATTGATTAATACAGCCTAGCAGAAGCTTTATTTCTTCTTCTGGGTTTTTTTTTTTGGTGTGGCTTTGCCTGCTTGGCAAATGAGACATACTGTCATTGATGCTTTAGGGTTTGAACGGTGCAAACTGAGCTAAGATGAAATTCTGAGTGAGCATTCTAGAAATGGACTTCTGCTTTCTAAAACCTATTTTTCATAAATGCACTTAAATTTGCTTTTGAGGATGTTAATATTGAAATTTAGAATGTAATCTGAATTGTACTGGGTAATGAGCTTGATTCTGGAGATAAGGTTTCACAAGATTTGCTTGGGAATATTTGGCTGTTCTGTTAAAAAAAACGCTAGACCTTAGTGTTCTGTGTTGGTAATGTTTTTGTTGGGAGGGGTGGAAATCAACTAGAAATTCACAATTCACAAGCTAGTGATAAGATATTTACTGATTACATTTATTTTCCCTTAGGGATAAAGAAATGGAGAAGAGCTTTGAAGTAGTAAAACACAAAACTAGAGGTAGGGATGAGGTATCAAAAAACCAGGCACTTAAACTTCAGCTAGACAACCAGTATGCTGTGCTTGGGGATCAGTAGAGCTGCATACACATTACAATTAAGGAATGCTTTTTTGGTAACCCTTCTACTAAGGTAACTAAACTACAGCTAACGGCTATGATGAACATGCCACCTTATTTCTGCTGGATCTACTGCAGCAAGTGCAGACTACTTTGACGTGATTGGGTCTCCTGCACTATGGAAGCATAGTATGTTACAACTTCTTCATTGGATATGGGGCAAATTAATGTAAATGATTGAACAAGAGTCATCAGTGTTCTTTAATTGCTCAGAAAGATACCTACAGCCAGTGGTCATTTCAAAATCTTTTTATGTTCAGATACTGAGCCTTCGTAAAGGTTGACTACCTCAGACTTGCTGCACTCATTGTGGACACCATGTGGATCACAACTTCTGGAAGAGAAGGTTACAGCTGTTTTAGTGGCCACCTGAAACTTGAAACCAGCTCTACTGGATTCCTGGCAGAAATCCTGCAGAAGTCAGCCATTTGGTTCCAATTTGCTATAACAAAGATTTAAGTGACCTTAATGACAAACCTATTCTGTTCCCCTTCTGAGGAATCCTGTCATGTGTAGCCATAGCCTACTAGAGACTTCTGGAGCACACCATACCACTCATACTATCCAAGTATAACAGAGCTGTAGTTTGTTTACCTTTTTAGATAGCTGTACTGAAGTAATTGCAAAACAAATTAATACTCATTCAGTATCAGATTTGAGGAATGATGGGTTTGAATGGTCTGTCTGCATTAGCCATTTTCACAGTTGTCTGTTTAAGCATTTTTTCTTCTATTCTCCACAAAAAAAATGCCTGCCTTGTTTCTGGTATCAAATTGCAGTATATTTAAATAACAATGAGATGTTATAGTGAAATAGGGTTTATTTTGTTTTTCGTCATGAGCTTTGTCTTTCTCACCCTAAAGCACTAAGACTTAAAGAGATTTGATTTGACACAGAGGTATCCAGACTCCAACTAGTCTTCAGAATTTGTCTTTTAAAAATGAGATACGTGCCAGTAGCAATACTAGATAAACATTCCTCCTCTATTAAAAATAGTTATTTGTTTGTTGAAAGGTAATTGTTACTTGATAACCAAAATAACTTAGAATGCAGAGGGATAACTGAAGCTGGTAAGCCTTATTTATTTGGCTACTTCTGTGAAGCATGCAGGCTTTTTGAGGCAGAAATCCTCTAAGTAAAACTCATAAATGGTGTTCATTCGAAGTCAGGAAGTTTAGTTATAATGAAAGGCAGTGACTTCTTTAAGTTGTCATCTCTGACTTAATTTAGTGAAAGTAGGCAAAATGGCACTGATACACTAAGACTATAGGACACTGCCCATAACTCTGATTCGATGAACGAAACCTGTCAAGTACCAAAAGTGTCCTGCTGTAACTATTTTTCTCTTCTCTGAATTCTTACACCAGAAGCAAAATGAAGTACAATAGTGGCATGCTCCAGTGTTGAGGTTTCTCAGAGTAAATGACAAAAAATAGACCCAACAACTATAAGAGTTGCCAATGGCAAGAAAAACAAGGGAACAAAACAAAACTTGCTTAGGTATGTGGGAGTACTGTAAGTGCAGAAGATGAGGATAGTGCAGGAATCACATAGTTGGGTTCCCTTTGACTAACTGCTGACTCGCTTTAAATCTACTTCTCTGAGGCCAATGGGAATTTTGCTGTTGACTTCAGTGGGGCTGGGGTTTCACCTGGTTCTTTTGTGCACAGACTAAAACTGGCCTTGCCTTTGCAGAGTTAACTGTCTCTAAAACTTCTGCTAGAAGCTGCTATTAAAGAGAGGGCTCAAGAGACTATTCTTAAAGTTGGAGATTTTATTTGGAAACAAAACCCCACTGAAAGACTGATCCCAATCCCTTGGACTCTGAGCCATGTATCTTCCTTGAAAATACATTGTTGCCAGCAAAACTGTTGATTTGTTACTAAAGCTTTCTGTGGAATTCATGGTAAATGGACATGTCACTTGATGTGGTAGAAACATGAAATCTTAAAACACTTTTCCTGATGCTCTGAAGCGATTGAAATCACCAGTGCGCATGAATTGGGTTTTAGTCTACTGTGTGAAGGGTAGATGAGACTGTCCATTGTACCATCTTTATTTGAGATTTTGGGCATGAATTCTGGCAGTTCAAGAAAACCCTGTAACAGTTGCAAATCAAATAAAATGGAAATATACATGGATTCTGGAGTCTAATGAATCTTTACCTTTAGTTCTAGCTTATGACTGTACAACAGCTGAGGAAACGCAGAGCATTTGGATCTCTTAAGGGACAGGCCATGGAGTGGGTAGTCAGCCTTACGGACAGGTGGGCTGTGTTTAAGAGCTTATGGCAGTGCATATTAATATGACTTTTATTTATACATAGAAGTTTAGTTTGCTACCTGTCAGAGTGTCTTCTTACTCCCACCACATAGGACTGGTTTGAGATAGATTGTGAATGAACCTTTGGTTTGCTTTTTCACTTGAAAGTAGCTCTGCTAAATTAAAAAATGAAAAAAAAACAACTCTGGATGGTTGGTGTCACCAGAGTCCATCAGCTGCTGATAACTAGAGGTGTTATCTTGGGGGCTTTTCTTAAGTGCATCATTCCAGGTTCTTTCTGGAGGCTTAAAGGAAAAAAATCAGAAATGCAGCAGATTTTCATAGTACGGAATGTTAAGCTATTTAAAGTGTTTCTTGTGTTAAATATCTCTGCCAGCAACTATCAAAATGCCAGTTGACAGTATTTTCCTTGTAAGAATTAATTGTTCTGCATGCCTGAAATTTTGAAAGTCAGTCCTCTGTGGAAGCTCAGTATGCTTTTGAGACTCCGAAGTCCAACTTTATCTGGTTTGTTGTTGTGTTCAGTTGAGGAGGCATGCTAAGAATGTCCATTTCATTCCTTCAAAACGCTTGTTGAAGGCTTATTCCATAAATGAAGGATTGTCAGTTGTAGAAATGAGATTCTTGATACCAGTCAGTAAAATGCAGTTGTGTGCCACTTCAGGAACTTCCTAACCTGTAACACGCTTTTATGGTGGGTTAGTTATTAATTTCCAATTTAAAGGTTCCATTTTACTTTCTCTGGCTTAAAATAAAAACACAGCCATAAAGTTACCAACTTGCTAGTAGAACATTTAAATGTCCAGTACTTACTGGGAAAGGAACAATTTGGTTTTGTGGTTCTCAATGATATAGTCTATATTTAAGGAATGTTAAAATGGCAAAAACTAGATCATTTTAATAAAGTCGGACTTCCCAAATGCCTGCTGTAGGAATCTGGCATCTGTATTTACTTGAGCTGATGATACATGTAGGAGAGGATTAGTTCCCCTCCCCTGCCCCTCTTCCCCCTGCCCCCGGTTTAGCTGTGCCATGTTTAATCTTACTCACAAATGAAGATGAATTGATAACTAAAAGTGACTGTCTCCTGCTACTTCAGTTTTGTCTTTGTAGCTAGTTTTACCAGTCATGTCAAAGTAACTCTCTTACAAAACTTACGAATAGATGATTTTTTAATGGTACCAATCGTGTTAAGAGACCTGACACCGTAGGGACTACGGTTTTTGGTATTTGACTGCATCTGTTAGCTCTTGGGAACTCTCTCACCACAGCATGGCTGAGACACCTGTGCTGTTTAGGTGAAGTAAATACAATATAAGTTTGATAGGGCTGCACATCTTGAAGCGTGCTTATCTGCACTTTTGCAATAGTTGTATCTTTTTGTCTTCTTAATTTCAGCCTGGTTGAGCAGTTTTAAACTTGCTTGTGGCTTTCTCTCAAATACCATATCTAGAATGGAGCAGATTATTCTTTTTTAGACTAATAGGGCTTTACGTGCTTAAAAGGTGCTTATTTACAAGGTAGCGATATTATTCTTTCCAATACTGGCATGGTCAGAGAAATGAATACCTCATATTTTACATGACCAATTTGTATCAGAGGCCCAAGAAACTAAATTTTACCAAAACCACTTTTATTAATACCCACAACCCAGGTTTTATTGCCTAATTTAGTTCCCAAATTGTCCCTTTCTGTTTTCAGCTTTTAATTTCACAAATTGGTTTTAATGGTAACTAGGGGCTTTATTTGGGAATATAAGAAAATAGTAACATGCATATTTAAACTTCAGATATATAAATTAGGTACATACAAAGGGGGAGGAAATCTGACATATGTTTGCTGATAAATTCTTCAGAAAAAGTAAAAACTCAGCTTGTCTGTATCAAGGTTAATATGAGAACCTGTAAGCTCTAGCAGATGGAAGAAGAAATGACAGCAGAAAACAGAACTGAGGAGTCTAATACTGATTTGGATAAGTCATAACAATCATGTAGCTAGTTTGGCTTCTGAAGCACCAAGTGTAGTTCCACTGTGTTCTGTTTGAAGTGAAATAGAACAGGAAGGTAGATTTTTTTTTTTTAATTAGGGAGAGTGGGAATTACACAAATAAAACACAGGAGGTATAAGAAGAGAGGGATTAGGAAGGCCATTTTCTAAATGATAGTATTAAATGCATAGCCTGAGGTAGAGAGTGGGGTGTAAGTGGTTGTATAGGAGAAGTGCTGTGTGGTAAGCGCTGCTTTCACAGTGACAGATCCATCTGGCTTTAAACCAGCAAAAGTGTTTGAAGTCCAGTATTTGGGGAAGGCATCCTTTTTTTTTTTCCCCTTTAAAGAAAAGAATCAGGAAAGTGTGTCCAGAGAGAAAGTAGAATTTTGCATTGGTACAAAGCTGTCTAACCAGTTGCGTAATGAACTGAGAGAGGACAAATTCCAAGATAGTTCAGCAATCTTATTAGGAAATAACTTGTTTCATATTTAAGAAACTCTTTTTCACTTCTGCATGATAAAAAGCTGAGACACTGATTCAAATTGTTATGAAGACATTTCCTTTTTTTGTGAAGCATCTTCTAATGGTACGTATATCATGGTTTTATGTTCAGTTGCTTAGACTATATGTTGATATAGCAAGGTTAATGAAGTTCAATGGGCTGCTTAGCCAGAATACAAATATTAAAAATGTATCACAGTATTAATGAATCACCAGAAAAAGTGGTGCATCTGGAATGCTGGAATGGAAAGTATCATCTAAAAAACTGTATGCACTGAAAAGAAGCAAGCCCATTTTGTAGCAAGAGCATAGGACCAAGAGAGTGGGGTTTAGCCTTGGTTTTCCACTGAGCTGCTGTGTTAACTTCAAGTAGTTTAGTTTCACTTTGCCTCAGTTTCCCCAGCTGTACCAAAAAAACCCCAACAACCTACCTCACAGGGGTGTTGTGAGGCCAAAGCTGTTCTTTGTCAAGGGCTGGGGCTGATGGAAGGTGCTACAGAGGACTAAAAAAATCTATTAAAAGGTATTTGTATTAGCTTTCATTACAGTATTGTAATACCACTTTGCGAAAAGCTTATTTCTACAGAATGTAATATACGTTCTATTTAAGTATTATGTAACTAGACTTATTTCAGTATGTATGGGTAAGGAAAAGTTCAGGCTGAGCACTAACTCGTATTTACTCTTTTTAATTTTCTGTGCAGCCCAAATGGTATATTAATATGAGGCTTTTTGTTTTTACATGGAATACGTTAAAATCAATATTGCTATCTTTTGTAAACCCCGTGACTGAAATAAAATCCTGCTCGCAGTGGATAGCCATCTCTTATAATGTGGCTGTTTTAAAGTTTGTTCAAATTATGTGAACTAGAAATGTTCACTCCTGAAAGTATATATTTGTGTCAGGATACTAAGTGGTATTTTGTAGTAGGAATGTGGTTTTCTTCCCCTCTCCACATGTAAACACACATTTGTCCTACTCTTTATCCTTTCCCATATTTAAGTTGAAGTTGCATGCAGGTACAATGGGAATATGGGAGAGAGAGTAAGCTTAACTTCTAAACTTTTTAAATCTGGTCTTAAGGCAGGCTGTGAAGGAAAAAGATGAAGGGAGTAAAACAAAGGGAAATAGTTGCCCATTGAGAGGTTTCTGTGAAACAGGTAAAGGAAAGAAATGATCAGAAGATAGAGCTGAGAGGGGTAAGCAGAAAGATAGGTAGGAGAGGAAGGAATACAGATATAGAAGAGGTTGATTACCCTATTTACTATTATCTCCTGTTTTATCAATTAACTGTAGCTGAAGGAACATGAAGAAATCATTTTTATTAATATGCTCTTTGTCTGCTGTTGCTGGTGATTTTAAGGTTCATCACTCAGCTTTTACAGTGGGCCTCCAAACAGAAGCAGAGAACATGATGGTGGCATGCATGCAGACAAATTAGACCTCTGGCTGGGTACTGGACAGAGATGAGGCCCAGCAGCTATCTTCTCTTACTGATATTTTTATCATTGCAGCACATCTAAGACAGTTGTTAATGTGCATTGGCTGTGACAATTCTCTGTCAGAAATGATTACTGTTAAATTTCAACAAACTATTGTAGTTGCTTCAGAAGAAATGTTTAACTAGCTGAATAATAGGCATTAAAGAATAACACCAGGGAATACTTATGGTGCTGATGATCAGTGATACTGATGTCAACAGATTGGAAGGTGGCTTAAAATGACTTTGAGGTATATATACTGTTATATGGTGGGGCCAATACTGTTATATGGTGGGGAGGAGAATTACTTTTAAGGTGTATATCATCTATTCTTTTCCCCTCTTAACAAATAAACTATCTTGGTCTTACTGTCTTTCCAGCTACAGAGAGCTGCTTCTACCATTCTCTTATCACTTTCCTCCCTGTATTTTTCTAATGTGTCAATTTTTTTAAGGTGCTGATGAAACAGCAAATATTCATTGAGGACCTCTAAGAGAAATACATGCTGTAATATTTTTCCATATTGTTCTGTCTTTAATACAGCCTAACATCTTATTCGCTTTCTTGACTGCAACTACACATTGAGCAGATGTCTTCATCAAGCTGTCCATGGTGATGCCTAGACCGTCCCCTTGAAAGATCACAACTAATTCAGAATCCACCAGAGTGTGTATGAGTGGTTTAAAGCCTTTGCAGTATTCATTGCCTTGGGTTTATTTTCTGTTGACATTCACTTGCCACTGAATTGCCAAGTTTACAGAGTTAATTAGCTTCCCCTGGCAATCACCATCTTCCCTGGTGCTGACAAACCTAATAACTTTCTATGGGCATTGGCTTTTCCCATCAGATATACTGAAGCCTTCAGTTTCATGTATATAATTCACTCTTCTTACCAGTGATTAGCATGGTGTGCTCTTACTAACTTATACTCAATCTGACCTTTTCTGTTCTGTTTCTTTTTTCCCCTATCTTCGGTACTGAATTTTCTTTCTAGCTCAGTTATAGCATTGAAGTCACGGAGTTATAACTGTCTGCTTTATTTCAAATAATTTGCCTACAGAAAACTGTTAGTTAAAATGTTGTCATAAGCTTCCTTTTTTAATTAAAACAAATCACTTATTCTGTATCTCTTTCAGGGTATATACAAGAATAACAAAATGATTCAAACCATAAAAACAGTCTGATACAAGATAACAAATGCATTGAGAAACAGGTAAAACATACATGAGTCTGATCTCCCAGAGCTGAACTTCATTGGTTTCAGTGGAGGTATTTCTGTCACTTGATCAGTTTCATTAAAACTTGATTTGAGATCTTCTCACTTGAAGTCTAGACATAACAGCCAGAATCAAGTGCAAGTGAACAAGCCCCATAGAAAACTTGTTTTTAACTTACTGGGTTATTCTGCTCTTTCTTTGTGGCAGAGATGAAGCAGATGTATTACTATGTCTCTGACCAGCAACCAAATGGGCTCACCCACACTTAGTCTAATGTACCTGTTGTAGTATGTAACCAGTCATTGAAATTAGATTATAATATTTGAGATGAAGATGAGTGCAGCAACACTGGGAGGCAGGCTTAGTCTTTGTGGTTTGTTTCATCTCTTCACGTTCTCATCTTGTACTTTAAAGATTGTACATCTGTAAATAAGGTTAAGTGCTGACTACTACCGGTAATGCTATGTTTACAAAGACTAAGGAGATGTCATAAAGGAAGACTCAAGCCTGTTGGGATGGATAGCCTACACTTAAGAGCTGCATTGTCTCAATATTAGAATACTATATCATATAGAACAGCTGCTTTCCAGTACTAATAATGATATGTAGTTGAGAAGAGTGTACCTTGGATTTTGCATCCAAATAAATTGTATCTGTTAGGTGTTCTAACAGCAGTTACTAGTATTCAGTCAAAAGCAATTGTGGCTGCTGGGGGTTTATGAAGTTGGCAAACTGGAGCTCAGTTTTTTTATTAATTTGGGGTGGGGGGTACAAATAGAGCAGATGCAGCAATATCTGATAGTTGTTAGAATGTAGTACTTTGTACCTTCTTCCACACATCTAAAAGACTCCTGTCTGCTGCTACACTCACCAAAGCCCTGTCTTGCCACTGTAAATCCTTACTGTGTTATTTCTAACTGCCCAGTAACATCCAGGACTGACTAGTCCTCTGACTGTGCACTGTGTCTTTAATCTGGGAATTAGGTAAAAGGCAAACTGGCTTTGTAAACTGGCTTGCCAGTGTTTTCTAGATAATTGGCTCTGCTAACTTTTTTTCTGCAACTTGAAGCCCAGCAAAAATCTCTTGATTTGACCTTTCTTCACCCTAGAGTATTCACTTCTTTTGTTCATCTCCATTATTACCATACTAAGGATTTCTAGTCAGGTGCCTGAATTATTCACCACTTACTTACTTAGAAAGCAGCTTGATGAGCAAGAACTGCTGAGTCTTGATCATGTTGTATTTCTTCAGTCAGGGCTCTAGCATCACAAACATGGCTCCATCTGTTGCAAAATTGCTTAGCAAGTAAACGTGAGCTCCTTAAAGAATTTAAACCTGGACCCTTAAAGGCTACACTGGAGCCTGATTCCCACAGAGTACAGCAAAATGAAGGCAGTAGCACTGGTCACAGTACAACACAGTTCAGCTGCAGAAAGGAGTAGGGTTGCATGACTGGTAACATGCTAGCTCAAACAAAACTGTCTTATCTGGATAGCAGTTTTATTTTTTTAATGAAGAGATGACTGAGTGCAGAACAGTAAGAAAGAGGATACCTCTGTAAGTGAAAAAATATGAAACTGAATTTGCATTCAACAATGTACCAGAATGTCTCACCACCAGACTTAACCTGAAGAAGTGAAGATAAAGCCATTTGAATGCTTATTGTAGTGCAAAAGAAAGTATGATACTGGTTGGCTGGGAGCCCACTGAGCACAGCAGGAACTGTTTCAACAAAGTAGAATACAATATGATCTATTTCCGAGAATCCCTGTGTGGCCCCTACAGTTAACACAGGAACCTAATGGTGCCTGTATATTTATATAATTAATGTTTATAGTAATAATTTAAGTTCAAAACCTGAATGATATATATATATTTTTTGTGAGTAGATTTTTTTACCCTCATTTACCTATCATGGCTTCTGCATATGACAACTTCTAACTGTGCAGTGCACATACCTGTTGTTGTCCTTTTGTCCCATGTTAGAATAATGGTATCAAACTCTGTAAAGCACTTTGGTGATGTTTCCTGTGAAGAAAGCTGAAGAAAATAAATTTATCTTAACAGCACCAACTGAATTTATACCTCCAAGTTTGTCTGGCTTTTGTTGTGTTCACCCCTCTCTTCAGCGACTCGGCAATCCCAGCAGTCAGTGTGACAGACAGCAGCCTGCTGGGTGTCTGGGCGTTGTTCTAGAGGGGCTGGCTCTGGCTCTAACAGCTGCCTTCTGCCTGTCCCCCCCAGCACTCCCTCACTGTCCTCCTTCCTTCACCGTGGCTGCTTAGTGCCTGCCGTCCCCCTGGCTTACAGCCCACGTCCATGCTGTGGCCTGTTTGTGGAATATACATACGGGCAAGCTGAGCTGGAGAACAGGTAATGCTCAGATCCCACGTTGCTGGTTCCAATGGGGGGGTGGTGTGTGTGATTTTAGCTGCTCCCCTTCTGCCCTGCCCCCAGGATTTGCAGCAGCTGCAGGAACATGTGTCTCCAAGATGTCTTTAAAGCTTAGCTAAGTGGGTCAGGGAGTGGTTTCTTATCTGTAAAGTGAGAATAGCAGCACTACCCTTCCACAGCAGCTGCTGCTGAGGACTGTGAAGAAGAAAAAAATAAAGTCACAGGACCCTTGTGTCTCACCTACTAATATCCACACCTATATAAAATGCCTGCAATGCAAAGCAGCGTTTTGGAGGTGGAACAGAGACTTGCCAGTGAAATGCAAAGTTAATTTAGAATGCGATTTAAGGCATTAACAGCAGCGTTATTTTCAGTATGTGGAACTGGAGCAAGTTGGAGGTGTTTGACATCCACAAATAGCAAAAAAAGCATCAAGCTGTTAAGCTCAAGAAAAGCAAAGCAGGTGATAAGACTGTAGTTGCTGCAACTCAACATAGCAATCTTGCTACAGCCTAAGCCCCCACTGTTAAGGGCACAGATTTTACTTTCTAAAAAGAATCAAATCCCTCACATTGGCATCTCCCAGTCCTTCCTGACAATTCCTTCAGGTCATCTCCACAGCGTGTTGCTGAGCTCACTGACAAAACATCCACTGCACTGAAGTAGGAAGCAGAAGCACAAAGCACAGCCTTACACATAAAGGCAAGCTCTCTTCCTACTCTCTCTCACCTGGAGACTCCCACAGCTCAGGGCCCTTGTCCTTCCCCCCAGCAGCAAGGGCTTAGTTCTCCCCAGCCTAGAGCAAGATTCTCCAGATTGCATCAGTCTTAGATGCTCGTGCCTCTTCCTTTCTTGTATCTACAACTGATACTGATGCAAAGACTTTCTATAAAACAGAGTATTCAGCAGCTAGAAAATAAAAGTAGAATATACCCCCTCTTCAAAACAATAAAGAGATACATTATAGAGACTTTATAGATGTTACATATATTTCCCCAGAAAACTCCACTGGTCCTGTGCAACTGGATGTTGTGCTTTTCTGTTCAAACAGGCTGCAGCAATTCTAGCTGCTTAAATACAGCTTTTCAGATTTTATAAGCACAAACACTTTCACCCAGACTAACACAGTGCAACTCACATACAGTAAGTTTAGTAAATGGAGACCCAGACCCTATAGTTACTAAAAGGTCAAACAGTTTGTCAAATATTGTGGTTGTCCAACTAAGAACATTTCCAGCTGCCGGAAACTAATGTCTTTGTTCTGCCTCTGGTTCCTGTCACAGACTCAAACAGGGAGCATGGTCAGACAAACTTCTCGTCCAACAAAGTTGGTTCTAAGTTTGCTAAACAAATTCATTAGCACTCAGAATGGCAGCACCTCAACAGCGCCTCTGTTTTATAGAAATAATTTATTACACCCTCTATTAGTACAAAAATGTACAAGCCAGTTCTTTTTGTCCAGTTTCCCTTTTCCCCTCCAGCAGAAAATACAAAAAGAGGAAAAATTCATGTAAAACCTAAGTCCATTACTGTGGGGAAATGGAACAGAATTCTTATCAGCTGGTATTTTCCTCACAACACACAGATAAAAGATGTGATAAGCATCTCACAAAGTATTTCTTAACTATTATTATACATTAGTGGGACAGTTACGACATTTTGGAGACAAGATATTGTTTGGATGAATTCTTGCCACATTTTTAGATGCTACTGGTAACCAAAGCAATCTTTCCCATGAGTATTACTGTAAAGTTATTTTAATCTCAGGACAAATTAGAAGTGAAACACAAAGTTTTTAATTTTTGTGGTGAGAATTACAAAAATATAAATATGAATTTTAAAATGTACAAATTTAAAACACGGAATTTGCTCAGTGTATTCTGGATCGCTTGACTCTGCTCATTTCTCCCAGTGCTTTTCTCTTCTGGGATACTCCAGTTCCAAGTCCTGTGTTATTCTGAAGGTAAGATTCAGCTTCCGGCAGGCAGTAAGACTCCATGGGGGGAGGTGGATCCTTCAATAGAGGAAGGAAAAAAAGAAAGAAAAAAAAAAAAAAAGTGGTTTAGCTCAAGAAGCTTCTGAGAAGAAAAACAGCTCATTAATTTTCTAAAATTGAAAATAACAAAATGAACACTGCACACCTACTTTTGCAAGCTCCCTACCCTGCAACAGATCCCACTGCCAGCACTAGAACAAGTCATGTTATAGCAATTAAAATTTGGGGGCACGGATTGAAATACTGAGCACAAGCACTTGTGGCCACAATTCCTGGCAAAGGAGGCACATGACAGGTAGAGCAGCAGTCCCTTTCAGAGGCTTCAGGTGCCCCATCCACCTGTGGGGTAGGTGAAGAGCACCCCTGAGAGCACCCTCAGGCATGCACACCTGGATGAGGTAATCAGCAATGTACTCTGGTTTCAGGCAGTTCACTCCCTGGGCTGCCGCCTCTGCTACATTAACCCTGGTGTCGTCCGGCTTCAGCTTACTGAAGTCAGCAAAGAGATGAGTTGCTTCTTTAAAGAGAGACACAGAATGACCAGAAAACACCTACAGATTAAAACATGACAGACAAAAATGAGTTTATTTTTGTGTTTCTTCCCCAAGACAAAATACAGTTCAGAACCTATAATTTCACTCATTAAATTAACTAGCAAACCAATGGGAAATAAAATACCATTTACAGCTGCATTCTGTACCACCACGTACCGTTCAAGAAGGGTGATCCTTCTCATCAGAGTAGGGCACAGAAATGCTATCCTCAGTTCCCACCAGCACTGAGCACTGCTGACTTGTGTGACCTCAGACAAGCTGCCCTGCCTGACCAACATGCAAAATGAAGATGACATAGCTTTCTCCTACCACCCTTTCACCATGTCTTAGCTATCCTGTGTAAGCAATTTTGTTGGTTAAGACCTTTTACTCACATGGAAAATGCCCAACGCAGAGTTTAACAGAAAGAAAAAAAATAATAAATAGAAACATATGTGTATTTAATTTTTTTTTTCCAAAAAACTACATACTTTTGCTCCTCCTGACTGAAGAAGGCGCCTGAACCCCGCTTCCTTGGTTTGATCAACATTGAGGATCACTTTCCAGCCACTGAAAGCTCCCTAGATAAAAAACTCTATTTAGTCAAAAGTACATTGTTACTAAAAAAGTACAAAAACTTAATAGATCTATAATTCGCCACTTTCATGAATATCCTTCAGATGAAGATTTGCTATCACCTAGTTTTGTCTTTAAGTGTAAACGGCAGAAAAAACCCCACAGAACATGCAACTATTGGGTCAACACCATAGTCAGGCACCTTGCCACCAAGCCCTATCACCTGCATAGCAAGAAGGGCAAACTGATCTATAAAAAGACCCTTGGCAATGAGTATTTTTTCCAGAACACCAGACACTCATTTACAGAAACACATCTTAAGAAAACCAGTTACTTGGAAACAACATTTTCTCCCCCCACCCCATGCACTACATTATCTACTCAGTTACAGTAACAGCACCTAGAGCCAACTGGTTGCCTCCTCCAAGCACTCACTCTGGTTTCCAAGTAGGCAAGGGGTACAGAGGATTTGTTACAAGCATTCATTTAAAAAGGCTATTGTAAAGTACATGCAAGTCAAGATTTATCCTGATGCGACTGAGACATCAGCAGTATTTCTACTTTTCAACGAAAACTGCAATGCCTGATTTGAGAGAGGAGTTAAAAGGCTTCGGGGAGCCCAATTCCCACTTTCAAAAATCTCACTGAAGGACTTACGGGACTTGTACTGTAAAAATCACGGAAGATGCTTTAGGAAGGGTGCAAACTGGTGCCATGTTTGAAGCACAACAGTATGCTCTCTGCTAGAGCTATAAAAACGCTGTCCAGAGAGCTGTATCTACCTATATGGCACAGCACAGGATTTGTAACTGTTACTGCCAGTACCAGTTGTCGTTTCCTAGGAAAGCTGAGTTAGGTTAGCTCCCCAATCAGAGATCCGAATTGTAAACATCACCTTCATGGCCCAGGCACATTTACATACGCAAGCAGCCTCATTCCAGCTTTGCAAAAAAATGAACAGTGGTTCAGGAGGACATTAAAGACTTTTAATACGCCAGCACTAAAAGTTTTTTTAAAACAAAATTACTTAACTAGAATATATCCAGCTAAGCCATTTTGTTCTCAACAACAAGGCAGATTACCTTTCCCTGTCAGTTACGTTTCTGAGTTTCTTGGTGACAATCCCTGTCCTGCCCACCCACGCTGTACAATTTACATGAGTATCTAAATACCTCAACAATACCAGTTTCTTGCCTCCCTTTATGAATTTTTTTCCTCCACCTCATGGCTGCGAGTGCTAGTTTCTTCTGGTTTACATTGATTCCAGGCAAGACATTCAGTATGGAATGACTTCCCCACTCGTAATCTTCTTCCTAGAACAATCATAAGCTTGAATTACAAAGCAGTCCTGACAACTTTACCAGCAGAAAAATAAATTAAAAAACCACACCAAAATGAAAAACCAAAAAAACCCCAGAATAAATCCCAACTCACTCTAGGTTTATATACCGATTTTATCTGGCCAAAACAGCTCTAGTTAAAATTAGAGATATGGCTCTTAATTGCACATAGGTGTCTAAATCAATTCATGTTTTCTGTGACATCAAGTCACATTGTAGCCAATCAGATTCCTCTTGCAATGGAATTCAACAGCAGGGCAAAGCAACTCCCTACTCTGGACACTATCGACTCTACATTTCTGCAGTGTCTTCCAAAACAATGAAAGTTGGTTTTGATACATAAAGATAGGAACCAGTCTACAGGCATTATTTTGAAGTTAGCATGGTCAATCTAAAAGAACTGCCAGACCCAGGAGAATTGTGAAATAATGGTTAGCGAGGGGAAGCGATGGAAGAGTGTGTTCAAAAATGTTTATGTATGTGGTTACAGAGTTGGATCACTTAAAACTATTATGTCCATTTATTGAAAGGATCAGGATTTAATTCCTGGTGTAACAAGATCCACAAATTTAGCTGATACCAATGAGAATCTACCAGAAGGTACTCAAGCTTTAATTTTCAGAAGCAACTATAAAATTATAGGTATTTTATTTGTTCTATACCAGGAGTTTGGTCCAGGACTAGTTTTCAGGAAAAGGTTTGCCAAAAATTTCTCAGACTTTGGATCCTCTAAAACTCCCAAGGCTCAGGCACCCCAAATTGCTAATTGCTTTTGAGAGGTTAAGTCCTTTCCTATTAGTGCATATTAGTGTAAAATAAAAAGAAATGAGAAAAGTTGCAACATACTAATTTCTCAATAATGAGGTCACATGCCTGAACAAAGCAGCCAGCTCCTCTACACGCCTCCAGGTAGGAACGATGAAGCACCCACTTTCCAGCTGCCATCGAAGCCAAGAATTTTTCATTTCGAAGAGGATGTCCCACAACAATGTGTGTGCAGCTTGGATCAAAGCACTGTTTCTCAAGTACTATGCCACCTTGGAAGCAAGGAATGAATTTGATTAAAAACATTTAAGGGTCATGCTGTACCACAGAAAGGATCAATTCTCGAAGTGAGAATTACTTGAATTCAGATAAAAATACACTTAACTCAAATTTATATTGAAAATATTATCATTGAAGTGACACAGGCAGAAGCTGGCAAGAAGGGAGGAGCAGTCAGGAAAGACTGGCTCTGATAAAAATAAAAGTGCCACTGTAACGCAAACAGGAATGAGAGAGACACCAGAGGATGGCAGTCCTGGGCACTCCCAACAGTAAAGAATGAGGCTGTTGTGGAGACAGCTAAAAGAAACTGCCAGAAGACAAAACCATTGCTGTGTTATGGCAAAGCTGATCACTCACATAATAATAATATATTCAAAGAATCACTCACAAGCACAGAAAGCCATAAATTTGAGACCTCGAATCTGATGAGTCATTAACAGAAGCCCTTTCTTTTCCCCAACGAGCCACAGCTGACCAGCTTACAGACACATACTATTCTTTGCATTTTACAAATATCTGGTACCTAATTCCTCAATCAGATGGCAGTAATCAAATCTTTCTTGAGGATTAAGAGAAGACAGCTGAAATTTACGGTGTTTTTCTGGTTCTTCATCAGCCTTCTCATCTTCTGTAACAGCCTGGAAATACAGTAACAGATTTTGAAAATATGACAGAAAGATTAGGTTGACAGCTGACTATTTCTCTGCCAAACATTCTGAGTTATTTTTATATTAAAGTTTTCTTTTAGCCAGGAAAAGCAGAACTAAACCTGTCCATCACTTGACAAAAGCTTGGATCTTATCAAATCAACATTAGGCTCCTGCTTAACATCCTCTTGGTTCCCCCTTTCTTGAGAGCACAACTGAACCAATCTGTCATAAGAACTAATCCTTCATTCACATCCACTGAATGCCAAGCTGAACACATGAAGAAATCATCATCCATCCATCACACTGCCTCATTCATTCAGACTTTCTATAACTTTGAGGGCCTTTATGCATCTCCACCACAGCCTGTTTACTAACATGGCACATAATACCTCTGAAGACACATAGCTGCTGAAAGTTTGAGCATCAAGCAACACGCTGTGGGCAAAAGACTAGGATCATTTTCCTAGCTCCTTCCAAGTTCACTATAAAATAGCAGAATTTTAAACCAGGTTTTTGGCAGAAAAATAATTTTCAGTTTGTACCTAAAAATAAATTCCAGATACCACCAAGGAAACAGAAGTCTAAACTTTTTTCCATGATCCCAATATGGCTGGAGGAGTTCCAAGTAATACACGTAGTAACTCTCCACTCCAAAACCCACCTCAGCATTCCAGCAGGAACTAACAGAACAGAAAGCTTTATTTGTTTGAACAAACAAGCTTTATTTATTTGAACAAACATTTCTTCAAAATCTCGAAGAAAGGAGGAAAAATAAATAGAACTGCACAGAAGTAACCCACTTCAAGATTTTAAATGCAGATATTCACCTATTTTATATTTACTGTCAAGTTCAAAAGTTCTTGAAGTGTCACTACGTCTCTCAGAACACAAATCATCACAAACATTTCTTCATATGACAAACCTTTTCTTTGGGCTGTGGTGCCACAGGAGGGTTAGCCAGTGGGAAAGCAATGCTGGGGGCCTGTGGAGTGGGGATCAAGTGATCTTTAATTGGTGTTTCAGGATCTCTACAGACAGGACTTTTTAGACCTTCAATCAAATCTCCATCCCCAGCCTCAGGAACAGCTGTGAAAGTAAAACGTTGTTGCATGACTTGTGTTTGGCTGAATATAATTATGGATAAATTTAAAAAAAAAAAAAGAAAAGAAGAAAAGAAAAAAAAGTAGCTATCCTAAAAGGACCAAACACAACTGCTGCTACAACATGCACAGTTATATTTCACCATTGCCTTTCTTAAAGATGCTCTTTCTTATACCACAAACTACCAGTTGCAATATTGCAGAAAAAAAGAAAAACCTCAAAATGGCCTAATTTCTTTGGCTAAATCACACTGATTCAGTTGAAACAAAAATCAATTGAATGCATTTAGCTAATTTTCTTCAGGTTTCCCTAGGACAGGGTCCGTTTTCAGGAAGACTGTTGCCACAAACAGAAACCCAGTAAGCAGATTGAGGGAAGGAGTTGGGGGCAGGAGGGAGGCAGTGGGGAGAGATAAATAAAGGATTCTGCTGTCTCTCAGGTGACAGGAATGGGAAGAAAGCAAAAACAGATGAAAAAACCTAATTATGTTGCTTCCATAGTCCTAGCAGTAGACTGAAGACTTCAAAAAGAACAGGGAAGATAAATACAGTATCTTCACTGAATCCTGACCCAAGCATGTTCATTGGTAGCTCTGACACATCTCTCTATCAGGCTCATGAGTATCTTCTTACTATATCTCCATTCTTCACCTATGAATATTTCCACTATAATTAAAAAGATTCTGCTACTGGTATTCCCATTTGAATTCCACTACACCTGCCTGAATTGTTCCCTGGAAACCAGCTGTGGTTCCAAATAAAAATTTGGAAGATTTCCTGAAGTTGATGCAGACTATTTTTAAGACAGGTGCTGCCTTGGTGTTTGACCACAAATGGCAAATGAATAGGAAAGCTTCTCTAAAAAACAGCAACATATAAAGGAGCTCAAAGATGTAAAATTTTTTTTTGGCATTCAAGACACGCCAACAATGCTTCTTTTTTTTTTTTTTTTTTTTAAGGAGAATTCAAACACTATGGTATTATAAAAGTACTAAAGATCAAATGGATGCTGTAGCAAAGAACAAGGATATTGTATTTCTGATTTTACCTATACCAGCAATCTCTGCATCAGCTAAAGATCCTTTGAAGGCAGACTCATCCATGTTCTTATTGATGTTACTCTGACCTTGCTCAGTGTACTGCGAAGGACTATTAGGCCACTGAAAGTTGCTGACAAGTCTTGCTCTCTCCTCCCTCGCAGTAGGGTCATCCCAGATGATCTGCTCACTCTGGGATGGCTCTGTGTTTATATCTGTGAGTGCCTGACGGGATTGCCTAAGGAAAAAAGCAGAGATACCTTAAATGTTCATTTGTTTTAGAGAAGACTACCATACTAGAAGGCAATGTGTTAACAATCACATCAACTCTAGCATCCAAGGGACCTCATTATTAGAAAGCATTGCTAGGAAAGGGGAAAATTTCAGTATAAAAGCAACTCTGGCAGCCTGACTTTGTGGACCTAAGCATCAGCATGGCTGAAAAAAAGGCAGCTAAAATATCAGTAGGACATGTTTTTATTATGTGTCATAAATTATTCAAAAAAATCAGTGTACTCCACTCTTTACTGAATCTCTTAATTTGCAAATAAACACCAAGCTAAAGGAATAATTTTAGAAGGTTTCCATTACTTTCTCACTGTAGCTCAGCATTGTTAGAGCTCAAATCCTATTCTCTGTTTACAGAGAAAAGAAAAAGGAGAAACAGTCACAGAGGTGCTTTGCAGGAATACCTACTACTTGTATATGACCTATGTACAGAAATAATGCAGCACTGTTTTCTTCAAAATCTGTAAGAATCCTAGCTAATCTGAACAGAAAAAAAATCAGTTGGCATAATTCAATTCAAAACTAGAAAGCAATCATACTTTTCTGTGATTTTTTGAAAAACAAAAAGATATCCAGTATAGATTAAGATAACATTCTGTTAGTCTCTAGTTATCTCTAGTTAAAGATTCTGAATTGCAAAAGAATCAACTTAAGTACATCAGTAGAGAAAGACGATATATCTGAAAACCCTGGAGACCTATTCATGTTTCAATGACTGTCTATGTATGCACAGGGAGGCCAGAATAAGATACTTTGAAACACAAATCAATACCTTAGAGCTTCCAAGACCCTACTGCGGCCATTTCGCACAGACCGTGTGCTATCAGGAGTGGCTGGAGAACCATCAAAACTGTTCCTTGAAAGGGACCCTCTTTGCCCTTGTGGTTTCACGAGCGATGTGGCAGACATGATCTCCTGCAGCTGCCGTTGGAAGTTCTCCCTCATTTCTAGCGCTTGGGTTAAAACTTAAGAGAAGAAACAAAACTCACAAGATCAAGACTGTTATGTTGTAATAAGTGAAAAGTAACTGAAATTCCAGTCAACTTCTCCCCCCCTCCTCCTCCCTAGGGATAAAGAAATATGTTAAGGGGGGTGGGGTGGGGTGGGGAGGATAATAAATTATCTGGGGAAGAAAACTACCTGGGGAAATTACGTACGTATGCCCTAAGACACCTATTCCTAGACACAAGCAAAAATATCCATTTGGCTCACTTCTGAATTTGCTCACATGATCTAACTTATATCCACAATTCTCCCATAACACATTTATTTACATAACAAAAAAGGTACACTCTAAAACAGTGATTTGTCATGTTAAAGACAAACTTCAGTGTTTTAAAAACCAATTAGAAACAGCAATTAAATAATTTGCAAAGGATAATCATGATTTTCTTCTGGGCTGTCACAGTCTTCACAACAGAGAGCAAAATCCTTCCCTCTCATCCAGCAACGATAAGAGCTAGCTGTACTTGACTGGTATATAAATATTGTACCTAAAGCTTCCAGATCTTAACATTCAGCACCTGAAACTGTAAAAGGCTTATATTGATAGTTTGATGTTCCACAACTATTTTGAAAACAGTGATTTACACTTACCTCCTTTGGCTTCACTTGTTATAATTTGTTCTTCCCCTGTAGTGACCGTTTCCTTTATTTGCTCAGTAGTTACATCATCTTCAGCATCATCTTCGTCTACTGGAATAATCTAAAAACAATGAAGACAAGTAGAATTCTCAAACACCAAAATTTTTGCTTTTTACCCATGTTCAACACTTGTGTAGATTCTGAAGATTACTAATCTTGCCTGAAAGTAATCTAACCTTTCTGCTACCACAATGACAATAAAACAGTGAACAGTAGCATCAATGACAACACCTATTCTGCAGTCTAAACGTCTACTAAGTAAGTTCACACCTTTCACCTCGTTACCTACAACAGAAGGCAAAGGCTGGACCTACGTAATTTCAAATTTGGAAAGCACTTCTAATCCTGAATGCCTGTGTTTCCCTCCATTGCCCTAGAAGAAGAATATTACAAATGCAGAAAAACCTTAAGGAACATCTGCGATAGCTACTATTAATTACTAGCTAAACCCGATTCTGGGCATCACTGAATAAGCATCAACATTATTTATGTTAATATAACAATGAAATTAACTGAATCCAAATCGCTTCATAGACCATGAATTGAAATCACACATTATACCTCCTTTTCCTCTGCTGGTTTTCCAGTTGATGGAAGTTTACTGGAGAAGGAGAGCCTGACATCTTGCACTGCACTGATGTCCAGGCTCATTTTGGGATTGTAAGTGTGAGGAAAGAGAGATTCAGGAAGCCGTTTATATTCTTGGGCACTCTGTAATAACATCAGTTAACATAAGAAAGATGAGAAACTGATTGAGAGAAAAGAAATTCCACATCTAAACTTTGGAAAACTATAATAAAAACACCACCAAAAGAAGTACTTTACGCAAGAGAAAAACATGTCTCTCATTCCGAGAAACATGTAGCAGAAATGTTCAATGGAAGATAATTTCTTTTCTCCTCATGGAGAACAAGGTAAAAAGTACACCAGTGAAAACTGATCGCTCACTTTAAAAATTCAAAGCAGTATGCAAAACATCATTTCCTATACATGTTCAGTATAAACGCAAACCGAAGATCAACTGCCATATAACTGGTTTTAAGCCTCCATTTCCCTTCACTTTTAACAAGGGAACAAAGCAAGCTCCATACCTCTAAAAGCCAGTGTTCTGAAACAATATGTATACCCCGTTCTTTAACGGATTTGTACTCCTTATTGTTGTCATTTTGTCCTCCCTTGTAGATGAAGTGTGTTACTGTTTCATCAAAGCACCATCTAGAAAAGAAAACGAAATACAACTTGAAGATATCATTTCCTCTCAAAGTATCAGAAATCCAGCTCAGAAATTTTCCTATCCCTTGTTCATGTTAAAATATTGTTTTGCCTATTTTGTTATGCCTAAATAAGCAATGAGCTCATTTTCTTTATCAAAAAGGACAGCATTCAGTTTCAGGATAGAACAAGTTTTGTGTCTTTTGAAAGCATTCCTGAAGTAAACAAAACTAAATCTGATAAACATATGGAAGAGGAGGGGTTTTGCTTTCGGTTTTTTGTTTTGTTTTTATTTAAGTAAATGGAGTTTCAAATCAGTTTCTGAAAAGAATGGGTGACCCAGGATGAGAGAGCTTTTTCTTTTGTTGACATATTGAGCTGCAAGTGCAATACTGATCCTTGAAGCTCAAAATAAACAAAATGCAGGATTCTAACATTTAAACTGATAAAAACCAGTATGTGCTATCATCTAATGCAAATACCTTCAGCATTTCTAAGCTACTACCAAACATAAGAGCAGCTTCCTCATTCCACACCATGAATGATAACACTTATTATAGAAGTCAGTAACAAAACATATAAATCAGATTTAATGGGAGCAGAATTCTGTCTTAAATCACAAACATTAGTTTGTGGTTTCTCTTTGCGACAACCTGTTTTTCCTAAGCTTTTCTAAGCACACTAACTTAGCCATGCTTACAATCTGTAAAATAACTAGTTTTGAGCCAGGGAGAAACACATACAAATTCAGATCAGATTCAAAATCTAAAATATAAAGCAAATTTTAAACTACCCAAAAGCTAAACATGTTTCATAGCTTTCTTCAAAAAAGAAGAGAATAAAAAAAAAAATTCTGCAATTTGAGAAGACTTCAGGACAAATAGTCTTTCCAAGACAGACTTCTCAAGAACACAGAGACTGCAGATGCGGTGAGGAAAGATGGCCTTATTTTGCAATAGAAATTGTTTAAGATGGTGAAATCTAATGTTTAGCTATAGCAAACGGTCATGTAGATAAAGCATATTAGAATGCCAAGACTAATATTTATTAGAAGTCACATCAGTGCAGAAGCTTAAAACTTGTTTTTATCAGTTGATACCTGTAGTCTGCCCCAAGAGAAGCTGCTACTGCGTTCAGTTCACTTTGCTTCTTACTAAGTTTTTTACTAACGCATATAACAACATCAGCTAGAGGCTTGGGCTCTTCTTCCTGTTCAAGCAGCAGGGAAAAAACAGGAAAGTCATGTTTGAAAGGTTTCTGTATCAATAACAAAAATACTTTAATATTTAGTGTAACATCTAGTAGAATACACGGTAACAACAAAACTAAGATAAACACATTTTCTCTGGTTTTGCTGCTCCCAAACTCCATGGTCAAAAACCAGCACTATTATCAATCCATGCACTAGGAATCCAAAGACAAAAGATTCCTCTCAGCCAGTCTCCCTGGAACATATTCTGCTCCTTCCATGGCAGACTGAGCACTTCCTGAACATTGAAATTAGGGAATTCTCAAACCTGATGTCATAGAAGTATTTCACTGTACAGGAGTGAAAAAAAAGTAAGAATAAGGAGTTTCAAGGTAAGAAGTGACAGCCTTCCCTTGCTGAAGGCCATTAGCTTTCTTGCCCCTCCTCTACAGTAAACAGCGTACTAACATGGCAAGCGATACATAAATGCTCCCTTTCCTCCTACTCCTTTTTCGGTTTTCTCTCACTAGGGTAGATTAGACTGAAGAGGCAAGATGACTACCAGAAAAGGTAACATAACATGTCTTTATAAGGGGGTAAGCAACTGATCACATCTTGTGTCTCCTAGTAAGCAGAAGAGCAGCACCTTACAGGGGAAGATAGGAAAAGAAGACACATGCATTTAAAAAGAACTCCTAACTTTAGACCAAATACAAAATATTTTATCCTGCTCATCTGGAGCCTGGGAATTTCTTAAGTATGATGAAATCCTCTCATCCCAATACTACAAAGTCTAAATTGGTACATATTTATATGCCATGTTACTTAGCAACTGCTTCATATTCAAGATAGTAGTACAGACAGCAGAAAAAGGTTTTAAAATTCTTTGCCTTCCAGGAGGAAACTCTTCTATCTTACCTTCCTTTAACTATCATTGAAGAATGCATAATCATATGGATTGCTACTCAAATAGATCACAAAGCACAATTCAGAAACTCCTTTGTAACTTAAATCACAAAAGATTCAGCATTTTCTTAATTAAGCCTATGCTCCAGAAACATAAAACCAAAATTTCCTACCGCTTCTGGCTGTGCAGTGGTCAACTGAGGGCTGGCGGTAAGAGCTACTGTATGCCTATGCCTTGTGCTGTTTGCCAGTGCCAATTTCAAGTTTCTGCCGATGACTTCAGAGAGAGGTGTGCTCAGTTTCCTGGTTTTTTGATTAGGACCTTCAGGAGTTTCCAAAGCTGCCAGAGCATCCTACCAAAAAAGAAGCAACTGGCTGACTTTCACGAACACATTACAAAATTCTCACTCAAATACAAGTTTCACAAATGTAGTCTGTAATAAGATTTCACACTCCTAAACCAGGACAGTGTACTACAGTAGCAGCTAGCAAGTGCAACTGTAGTACCACTGCACAAAAGCAGTGCAAGACAACCCCAATCTTAGACTCTGCATAAGCAAAACAGGAAGAAGACAGATTACCAATCTCTCCTTTCACTGCCATCAATGAATACTGACCTCAGTGGAGAAGCCAGTGGCCAAACCCAGGTATTCTTAATCGCAACCAATTACTTCAATTTACTAATACCTCCCCCCAACAAGAGTTGCATATGAGTATGTGATTCTATCTGCACCTTTAAAACACAAACTTTCCTACTGCCCTTTTTTAAAAAAGAAATTTTGGTCTAGAATATCCTGCTTTTGAAAATTATCATAGTGGTGAACTATTAGATTTGAAAAAGCAGAGTACCGACTGAATCACAGAATGGTTTGGGTTGGAAGGGACCTTAAAGATCACCTAGTTCCAACCTCCCTGCCATGGGCAGGGACACCTTCCGCTAGACCAGGTTGCTCAAAGCCCCGTACAACCTGGCCTTGAACACCTCCACAGAGGGGGCATCCATGACTTCTCTGGGCAACCTGTTCCAGTGTCTCACCACCCTCACAGTAAAGAATTTCTTCCTAATATCTAACCTAAATATACCCTCTTTCAGTTTAAAACAGTTACCCATCCTCCTATCACTACACTCCCTGATAAAAAGTCCCTCCCCACCTTTGCTGTAGGCCTCCTTTAAGTAGAGCAAGGCCACTATAAGGTCTCCCCAGACCCTTCTCTTCATGAAGCAAAAGTAATTAAAGAGAACACTGTTTTGTAATACATGTTTTGTTCTATTGCGGGCAGAGGGATTAAAAAAAACACAACAGAACAACCAACCCACAAATAACCTCCCAAAAAAACCCAAACCTTTGCAGGAATTCAGTGCATTCATCTTTCAGTTAAGGCCTGGAAAATGAAAAACAAACCTGAAGCCTTCCGAAGTACACTTGAGTCATTCAAGAACTATTCCAGCACAGATACTCCCTAAGTGTCAGGGGTTTCTTTGTTCTATTTTAAGACTAATAGCTTTTCTAGCCTCTTGTGGCCTTCAGAATGAGACAATGAATCCAAAACCCCAATGCATTTTTCAATTTGCAATAACAATTTTGTAATTGCTACAAAGCTATTACATGAAAACATCTCATTAAAGTAGCATTGCGTCAAAAAACAAGCAAACGCTTGTTCCCAAATATCTGGAGCAATTATAAGCCTTCTTGTTACATTTCTCAGTCTTTAGATGTAAAGAACACAAACTGTGTACTGTGTGAGGTGTAGAACACATGAGCATATGATGCAGTAAGTGTAAAGAAGCTTTCTTAAGGACATTATAGCATCTACTAGTCAAGAAATTTAGTCCACAGATCATTAACTAGAAATATATATAAGGAAACATAGCCAGTTTTCCTGGCTTTATTCAAAATGGAAAGTCTGTACGTTAACAGCATAAAAAGGAGTAAGCACAGGTTTCTGTGCTGTATTTAAGTTTATGTGCATCTTTAACGCTACTGGCTCTACAGACTAAAAAATTTGCGAAGATGATCACCTTTACATCAAAAGAAGGCTTGAACAACTTGTCTTTGGAAAGAAATTTTGACGGTGTATCAAGATGTAAAGACGGTTCTTTCTGTGGCAGCCCCCCTTGTGCAAGAGGGGTTGTCTTCTTCCCAGTATGATGAGAGATTACAGCTTGGAAAGCTTTACTCTGGAACCTGTTGATATCAAGAGGGGTCACAGCCGTTTTTTTTCCAGCTTCGAGGAGGTAAGTAGGTGGTTCTGAATCAGGAGATTTAACAGTTGCTGGTGTCTTGCTAAGCTGAGTAATGGAACTCTCCTTATCTTTAAAAAAGAAAACATAAGCAAGCAATCTGATTTTTCTTTTGAACACAGATCTCACGTACGCTTTTATTTAAACCACAACTGAAAGTTCATCTGACCTTCCTTTCCCTAAAAAAATAATTCCTATCCCCCCAATAAATGCTCTAAACTGATGATTATATTTTAAAAGCCACTATCTTCAGTGTCTCTTCCAGTTAACTACTTAGTTTGAATTACACTGTTACTGAGCTTGACCCAAAGTGTCTGAAAAAGAGCAAGAAACCCCTGGCCTGCTCACAGTATTTGCAGTTCCACACATACCTGTATAGCTCACATATGTCGTACAACTATCAAAATACAAATCCACACACAACAAATCCTTCCCTTTCAACATTAAAGGTAACTCCTCCTCCCTGACTCCTTACTTTCCATACAATGTAAAATTTCTTTCATATTCATGACTCTCAATCACACCTCTTTAGGTCACTATGTACACTTCCAGTCCCTTATGCCTTTGGATTAATAGGACCAAGATTTAGCCAGGAATAAGCCTTTAAAGCTTATCCACCATAAATGCTTCTAGATAAGTACGACTCATCTTTACAGCTCAAAAAGATTAGTACAAAAATTGCTTTTAGATTTTATTGCTCATTTCCCCTGTCCTCCCACTTCTTTTCCTTAAAAATGTAATCTACAGATAAGACGTGCCTATGCCAACAACATACCTTTTGTCCTCTGACTTAGTGACCCATATAATTAATTCACAAGGGCACTGGTAATACAGGTCTGCTAACATTCAGTATTAAATCACTGTAGTCTGCATCTTAATATGGAAGAAATATTGCCAAATAAAAGGTGTGAAATAACTGGAAAAGGAGCAGAAGCATCAGAAGATGAAGTAGGCATGAAGGACTGAACAGAGGGGCATCATGTCATTGCAGATCAACAAGTATGAAGTTCTAAGCTGGATCTATCATCAATTTCCATGCAATCTACAGAGCAGTATGTATGTCAGAAAGGACAAAGCTGAGACACGGAGCTTGATTTCCAACTGACTGATAACCACAAGACTCTACTAGCTCCAAGAGACTTGCAGCAAAACACACAGTATCATTTCTATAATCACAACTCAACACCAGGGAAAAAAAAATATGGAAAAAATACTTAAAAAAATATCCTTTAGTTCTAACACTTCGAAGGTGTTAGGAAAAAAAATTTCATCATACCTGCCCTCTTTATCCTGAACGAACAGTACAATGACACAATCATATTCCCTAACTTGCTAATAACCAACCTTCAGCCTCTGCATTTTCAACCAAGAACTTGCTTTCATCTGCTCTCTTTCCTGTCCTTGCAGACTGCAAAAGCCAAGCTACAGTGACTGCCGGCAAATTCCACTTCTTCGCAGCTTCATACTTGGAACCACACGGTTCTCTCACCACAAGATGGGTACTGGCAAACATTCCCTTTTTTGCATTTGCTTTTCGCACAAAGAATTCTTGGACTCTAAAATTAGATTAATAAAACATTCATTTAGTCATAAACAAAATTCATCTAGGGCACTTTTACACTATTACAAAATGCATTCAAGCAACGGAAGAAGCAGCAGTAAAATTATCTAAGGCCATCCACTTTGCACTTTACAGCCTAACCTACACCTATGAGGAAAAAAAAAAAAGTTAAACATTAATGTTTTGCTTCTATCAGTTTTGAAAACATAACATTTCTCAGACTCCAGAAGCCATCACATATCCCATTTCCAAATCATACACTGGGCCTAACATTATTCTGCAAGATTAATGGGACAGGCTGGATTCCTTTCTGGAGCCAACGAGCACGATTTCCAAACGAACAATAGTTTTCTTTATATTACAGTTTTTCTCTTATCATCAAGGACCAAATCTTCCAAGAAGATGGCAGGACTGAGAACTCACCGGCAAAGAATTTAGTTCAAACAGGCTACAAATCAGATCAAATGATACTCTAAGCTATACAATTTTGCCACTTCATGACTAAACATGTTTATCTTAATGTTTTTCAAAGATCCTGATGAACTGGGAGTAAATAACTCACCATCCCAGCTCCTAAGAAATGGTGCACTATGACTGGTTATGAGGCTGAACCAGACAGTACTGAAGAAGAGGAACAATGGTCCACTCCTGGACAACTGAAGAGCAACTCAGAAGGCCTGACATCTGAAAAACTTACTTTTTTTTTTTTTGCTCTGTTCTAGAGCAGAGCAAAAAGTTACTGAGACTCAGTCATTGGGAAATATGAGACTGAGAGTATTCTGGTAGAAATTAGCCTGTGTGAATACTGACTAAATTTCTCTGAAGGAGAGAAAAATAAAAGAACTGTATAGTAACATCTCATTGCTTCAGCACTAGATTTTATAAACGAACAAAATCCAAAAGAGCTTTAACTCTAATATTTGTTACTCCTGTAAAAGAAGAAATTAAATGCATAATGGATTTCATCACACTGACTGTCTAAGAACAAGAAGAAACGGTGACAGGAGACATACCTTGCTCCTAGCAGTCCTGCCAGATAAACCAGGGAGTCTCTCTCTGCACCAGTGAACTGGCTAAAAGAAAGAACACAATCTTCCAGAGGGGTAACTCCTTCCATTACTGGGACTGGTATGAAAAGTGGATTGGACTGGGGATCTAAAAGGAGCTGCTGTTCCACACACGTTATCTTAAAGAAGGTGAAAGAGAGAACAATGCAAATCAAGCCAAATAGCAACAAACCCAGCAATATTTCAGCAACTGTACGATAGCATTTATGGACTCAACAACAAGCAATCCTGCTTCCATCATTACATCTGAGACAAATTATTTCCCACTGAATCAGACAAACTCTTCTCTAGATCATTTTAATTTTGTCAGGTTTGACATACTGAGGCATTACTCAGAATTTTTCAGTTCCTACTCTTCAACCCTGAAAGCTACCTTAAAGGAGTTCAAGGCATGATCTGAGGGTCTGTATAGATTTACTTCACACCTAGTACTGAAAAATACTAACAGGAGTTAATCTACATCATGTGCCCGCTCTTGGCAAATATGGTTAATATTTTTTGACTCTGAGCTATAAAGCTGACTTACTGTTCTACCACAAGTGAAAAAGCTGTAAAAAGCATGAAACAAGAAAAAGTAAGTACAAAGATATCAAATGAAATCATTATTAGTCAACTAGCTCCTTCTACAATTCATTATTTAGAGAGAATGCTGTTAGACTCTCATATAAGAAGCCTTTGAGTCATGACAATGAAGTCCTATTTAACAAGCCTGTAGAAAATAAAATTAAACAGATAAAAGATACCTTACAGATGCAGAGGCTTTAGAGCACGATTTAATTTAGTACATTTCAGATGAAACGAGGCCAACCTCTCAGTATCTTTCTTATATTTAGCTCACCAGTAATTCTGCATTCTGACAAGACATATTTCTAATATAGACACCTGTTTACTCACGGAACTGAAAGTGTAACTCCCTTACCAGCCATGTATTTGTGACAACATCACCAACAGTCGGCTTCACCGTGCACCCCAATAAAGGTACCACAGCATAGTCTGCAATAATTCGGCTTTGCAGCGGCAGAATTTTCCCAGCATTCTCCTTTATAATATCTGCAACACAGGACTCATCCTCGTCACCAAAACCCAATAGAAGAAATCTCTTTCCGACAAATAAGCCTCCTTCAACCAATGCAGAAGAGTCTCCCAAAGAACCATTACAGACAGAAGACTGATTCTCTCCTTGGACAGTCAAGTGAGTAACATCATTGAAGGTACTGGATGTTAGTTTTTCAACTTCATCTGAAAGGAAAAAAAACCCTAGTAATTGCTTGACAAGAACATCAAAGACAACTCAAAAGAGTTTCACGAAGAAATGGCAGTATTCTGCTGTTTTCAGGCACATTTAAGTTAAAAACTGCTCTGTATAGGCCTGTTTAAATTTGATTTCCAAACCACAATACAGAAGTTAACATACTAGATGGGGCTAGCTTTTTAATAAGCAAATGCTGCAAAACTCAAATGCTAATTATGAGCAGTTAAACTTTCTATGGTGTGCTGAGCCTAAAACATACCTAATGTAGAATCATTATTTACATAGAGAGAGAGGAAGTCATCTTCAGCAGCTTTCTGGTGCTTTGTAACATTCACAGCTTCTCTCTTCAAGAGACTGTTATTTTTGGGAAGAACTGACTTCATTCCAGGTTGCTCCAAAATTGGGTTCTCTAACAGCTGGTAGTTTAGAGGGATATATTGCTCCACTGGATGTAGACAACCTTTACTAAACGACTCCAGCAACCATTTTGCTGTCACTACATGAGGCCTGTAAAATAAAGTGTTATACAAACAAGTTACAGCAGGTTTCAGAACTGTGATTCTTCTTTCCCACTCCGCAAATGCTAGTATATACACACACCTGAAGTTTGCAACTCCAATACTCAGCAAGCTTTGGGCACTTTACAAACATCAAGATTTTTTTTAATTCTTTCAGTCTGAGAACAGAGAATTTCATACTTATTTTAATAAGAATGCTTGTTTTCCTATTCACTGAGGTGACTCATGGCCACCCAAAGAACTACAGTATTCAAGAGCACACGAGGATGTACTTATGAATACTAGCTGTAAGTTTTCTCATTTAAGTCAAGAACTATTTAGGATTTTCAAATCAATATGTGTTTTCCTGTTTACAAGGTGGCGGGAGAAAGAAAACAAGGTGGAAGTAGACCTTCAGCAATATAGTTATCATAACCTGTGAGCTGTCTTGTCCAAAAAGTGTTTCAGCTCATCATTATTTTCCCCCAAAATGACATGGGTAACATCTTCATTAAGTTGATTAAATCGAACACCACCGCCACAATTAATAAGCCTTCTCATCTTGTCCAACTTCCTGCCACTGAAGCCACACAGATAGATCTAAAAAGAGAACAGAGCAACAAAAAAGGCTTTTAAAAAAAGAAAAAAAAAAGAAAAAAAGAAAAAAAGTAAAAAAGAAGAAAAAAATAAAGTAGGATATTTTGGTATAATTTGTTTTGACTGCTGTAGAACACAGAAACTAGTGGTGCAGCTTCTGAGAAGCAGCAAAGAAATTAAACATTTAGAATTGGATTAATTTACCTTTACAAATTAATCTAGCAAAACTTCAATATTTACTAATGGAATGAACCCCCAGCCAGTCATACAAACAAAAAAAGAAAAAAACCCGTCCAAAACCACACAACAATCCTAGAACCTATTCACTATAGCATTTAAATATATGTGTCTATAAATATGTGATTTTATATTTATACCATGTATTTAATACAATTATACACACACATACATACGTAGACACACACACAAGCTACAGCATGCGGACACAAAATAAATCTGGCATTTGCTACTGACCATGGAAACAACAATTTACTCAAGCAGCAATTGCCAGTGCTTTAACCTAGTTGCTTCCACAGGGTAAGCTGAACATTTCAAAGTATACATTGTTAAACATACTCGACACCCATCTAATAAATCTTCAGGGGCTTGAAAAGAACTTATATCCAGGTTTTCCAGCTCATCAGGAAGAGGATCCAGTCTGCTGCTCATAGCAGAACTACATGCGGTTTCATTAACACCACTCAAATTGATATTGGAAATGTGGCTGACGTCCGAAAGGGTATGATCTTTAAATAAAAACAAAATTAAAAAAAGATACATTAGTTTTGGCTCATCTCTCTCCGCTGCTTCACTAAACAAAATACAAAAGTGCCACATATGATTTTGTTGGGCTAGAAGACAATGTAAAGTCTAAGGAATAAAAAATACTAGGTTAAGTATAACCTTGGTTAAACCAAGGGTTTTATTTATGCACAGATTGAGCATGGTCTTACTAGCAAGAGTGCTTATGCACCTTCTGCTTATTCCCAAATGGATGTCATCTATGAGATAACCAATAAGACCTGTTTTCAAAGCTTTTATTCCAGTTTTGTGGCCATCTATTAGAAACGCTTTTAAAAATAGACAGACCTCTCTGTAGTAAAGAGAAATCAACATGAAGCTCAGTGATTTAAGAGGGTTACATGCAGTTTCCATAATACCTAACTTGAATTCCCAGTGCTCTGTTGGTAGTGCTAACCCAGTGCTCCTGTTCAGTCATTTCCTGAAGTAGTAGTCAGTAACAGGTGTTTGGAAAGACACATTTAAAGCTGGCTGTGTCTTTCATGCTACCATGTGTGTTTACAAAATGCTTTTAACTTTCCTTCTGTTAAAAGCATGGAATAAGTAAAAACAAATACATGAAGAAAAAAAATAGGAAAAAAAAATTTAAAAAATTTAAAAATCAGCATTTGTTTTCCCCCCCTAAGACTTCTGTAAGATTAAATTCATAACAGACACTTGTTTTAAACTACAAATGTATGAACAGTCATGCTTTTTTAGGACTTAGAGATATACACCATTGATTCTTAAGCAGAGAATCATAGGCCTAATTCAAGTTTACTTTTTAAACAACTATTCACATTTTAACCGTACACATGTTGGAATGTTCAATGTGTATAAAAGTAATCTGTTGTGTTTTAAGCATAAGCAGAATCAGAACCCAAACTGTCAAACTAGCATTGCAAAAGGAAGCAGCAGCTTACTAATTTGAAACAGTTCTTCCTCCTTTCTACAAATGTTTCCTACCTTACTTTAATATATTTTAAAAGGTGTTACTTACTATCAGGCTTGCTGGCATGATTCGTAGGTGTTGATGTACTGGGTGCATTACTCAGTTTTGATCCAGACTCTATTTTATATATTGTCTCATCCTGACAGAAGCCTTTCTCAATGCTGTCAGAAAACCACTGCACAGACACACAGTGCACGTTCCATTTTTTGGCACATTCATACTTCTGACCTTTCAAATGTAAACAAAATAAAAATCACAGGTTACAGAAAAGGCTAATGCTTCAAACAGTGATTGCTGAAAGATGGCCAGACATTAAGAAAATCTAAAAAGTCAAATAACTGATTACAATGTGTAAGTTGTGTTATTCTGGATTCATCTGATAAGCTGCTTATTTATTCTCTAAATAAAGTTAGAGCAAAAAACCTCACTGATGGCTAGCTCACAGGTACAGCACGACAGGGCACCAAAGCCAAAAAAAAAAAAAAAGGCTTTAAAGCTTTCAAGCACAGGAAAAAAAAAAAAAAGTTTAAAAAGTCCCAGGATATTTCCCCACAGGGAAAGGTAGGGAAATGCGGAAAAAAGAAAAGCCTACCCATTCTTCTCACAGTACAGCTACAATCCTTTCATCTTCCCCAGAGGAAAGAAAAGGAGCTTTCATTTTATCTTAGTAGGGAGTTCAGAAGGCACAAAGCATAGATCCGTTAAAAAACATTAGTCCACAATCCAGTTTCAATCAGCATATAAATTAATCCCTATCCAGCTCTCCCAAAAAACTTGTTTTTTTCTTTATTCTTCTATTCCTCTAGGATTCTCCCTTTTTCTTCCCTTAAATACAATCTAGGTCTCCAGTTTTTTTCCTCTTTAGTTCTCTTCCTCATGCCTTTAGAGCAAAGTAAGGGTGCCCTTTGTCACTCTTTCCATCAACAGTGATTCCCTAAACAACTCCCTAAGAGCAACACTGAAGCAAACACAGAGACAGTTCAAACTCTTATGCGTATGCATATTGACACTACTTCAACCCAAGAAGTGAAAATTAGATTTACTCTAAGTTCTACCTTTTGGGTCTTGAACTATGAGGTGAGTACATTCATTCATCTTCAGCTGCCCCGTGTATTGCCCACCATGTTCAGCAGTGAGGCGCTGGACTTCTTTCCTGTCTGAACTACTTAAGCCAGTCACGCAAATTGTACAGCCAAGGAACACAGGACAAGCGTAGTCTTCCATGTTAACATCAGTGTATCTCACTATGCTAAAGGAAGGAAAGAGAGAAAAAAGAAATAAAACATTTTTTTCTTCCAAGTAAAATCAACCAGAAAAAGAGAGCTGTCTGTACCACTGTAAGAATTACCAGTCCCCAAAACAAAACAAGTGTTGGTTTGGTTTTTTAATACCTTTGCTGAGACTTATCCCACAGTGTCTTAACCCAAGAGGGAAGCAAAATAGGCTTTTTCAGAGAAGCAGCTACTAAGTATTTCTTGCTGCCAACTTCTCCAGCTATAAGGTGAGTTACTGACACATTGAGGTCTCTGTACACACGTCCACCCATCATCTGCACATACTTATGGACTTCTTCCTGGGTGGGGAAAAAAAAAAAAATTATAGAAAATTACCAAGAAAAAAGAAAGAACCTACATCACGTTCACCTTAAAAACAAAAGGATTTCAATTGTTCATGGTTTCTCCTAAAAAACTGTTCAAAAATACAAAATGGATATATATGGAAGCCATAAAAACCATCAAATATAATTTCCATTTATGATAAGCTGAACATAATATGTACCCTTAATAAAAAGACTAGAATCATACGGTATGAGTAAAACTTTACGGATGGTTGACATTTTAGTTACTATAAATTAGAAAGAGATATCAGAATAAATAAAAAGTAAACTTCTAAGATAAACTATTTAAACCGTAGCCGACTGGGTATTAAATCTTTACCATGTAGTTTTGAGTAAACAGAAACAGAGCATGTTGTCTGTAGCATTAGAGCCACAGACAAACTAGCAAGGCAAGTGATCCATCTAATCAGTTAATAAAAATCCCTAAAACATGCATTTACTTCCATAGTAATACAGCTGAAATTTTATACGATTATATATGTATATGCTTATGTAATAGAGACATGTGCATGCGTAGATACACCATTACATACACATTTATATACTACACATACTTATAAGACTCCCTCTTTCTCCATACAACCCTCTGCATGAACTATACGTAGTCTACAAAACTATAGAAAGACTAGATATACCTAGACACAGGCACAGTTAGACTTTATATATAGCATGACTGCTGCCTTAATAATGAGCCATCTGAAGCAAATGTCAACGATAATCAGCTAAACAATCCATTTTGTACAATGCATTACCCTAACATCTTTTTCAAGGCTGGTACAGGATACTATTACATCGGCCATGGTCATATTGTACACAGGATACTCAGCTCTTGGGACACATCGCTGGGACTGCATACAGGTCAGGACTACCTGTGGTCCAACAATTCTACAACCAAGCTGTAATAAAATAACAGAAAAAAAAAAAAACTAAGAGAATTAGCAGAAGGTACACTGGTATAAGGAAGGCTTTCCTTGTCCCTGAATCCTGAGGAAGGCAGGGCCCTTGGTCTGTCCTCCCCATCCTCTAGCATCTACAGGTAGCTGACAGTTTTGTTTTTACTTTCAGCTGCAGATTTTCAGTACAATCCTTGTAGGTTTTCTGGCCTCAGTAAAAGCAGCAGATGCTATAGCTAACATGCCAGAGAATTCCAGCTAGCCTGTCTTTGTCTGCTGGACAATTCCTTGCAGGTCAAACAAAATCATGTTACTCAGGAGGTAAAAAAGTGTGAGAGCCAGCTTAGCAACTCCAGCAGAATCGGAACTGATCATACTATCTATTTTCCCATGTGCTTCAAAATAATCCTTATGCTTTGCTAGTCATCCTCCCTAAATACAGGATTTTAAAGATTTTATTGTGAACACTTCATACTGCTATGTTCAGTACAAAAAGAGAGAACATACAAAGTGTAAGTATGGACACGAGTAGTTCTAGAAAAGAAAGAATAAAGCTAGAAGTTGATGGTTAGCATACCTTTTTGAGATGATTGAAAACAACGCCTCTAAAAGGATCACAAATGTAAAGCGATTTATCATTTTCTTTTATATTGAGTGCTGTTTCTTCTTCAAGGATCTGAAGATGTTCTTCTGACTGAAATTCTTTTATAGACTGCAGGTAAACAGTGCATACAACAACATTTATTTAATTAACGAATCATGAATAGCCAATCCTGTGGAAAACCACACAAGTACATCTACTTGAAACAGCTCACAACAAAGCTACCATGCAGAGTATATCGGCAGAAGAAAGGGCTAAAATACCTCGTGGGTGTCCCCATCATTCCCCGAAGTCTTCACAATACTCAGACTTCCTCATACATTTGTCATACAAACTTTCAGGACCTGATCCTCTCACACAGTGCCTTTGGCTGCCACTAACCTCTCAAGGTGGAAAACAATCCACAGTGTCCTTCCTAAGTCTGCTTAGTGTTTACATGAGTGACCACCATCCAGACCTTCCAAGCTACATATCACTTCACTGAACGTCAATAGTTTTGAAATTATTTCTTGTTCAAGAAGTAATTTCTTCAACAAAATTGTTCTTGTTCAACAAACTTTATTAAACACTGAACACCTCTATTACAGAAATAGCTTCATTTCCAGATGTTTACATATAAGCTACACCTAAGTCAACCACAGAAATAATTCAATTAAATAATTCACCAAACTCACTGAGAAAGGTGATCAAACCTACTTACCTCAAGAGCTTTAAAAAAATACTCTGAGTTCCCAGAAGACTTTATGAATTTCACAAAAAATGGCTCCTTACTACCTTTCATCCTTTAACTGAGAAGCAAAACTCAGTAAGAGTCCTGACATTTTCGGCGTAGCCCGGAACCGCGCAGTGACGGGGCGCACCGCCCACCTCCAGGACCTGCGGAACCCCTCTCGTCCCTGTCCCCGCCGGCCCCGGGGCCTGCCCCAAGCCTCCCAGCCTCAGCGCCGACCTCAGCCCGAGAGGAGCGGGGGAAGGCAGAGGAGGCTGGGCCCACCGGGAGGCCCCTTCCCTACCGGGCCTCCTCCTCACCTCGGGGCCCTGCTGCCGCCCGACGCACCCACCGACCCCTGCCCCACAGCGGGTGCTCGGCGCTGCCGGTTAGCCACGCACCCCACCGCGACCCCGACCCCAGCCCCAAGGCGGGACGAAGACCCAACCCCGATTCCGGCCCCTCACCCACTGCCCAGCGCCTCCACGCCGGGCGGGAAAGCGACGACCGTCGCACTGCGCAGGCGCAGGGAGGGAACGAGCTTGCGGGGGCGGGGTCTCCGGAGGGCGGGGCGGGACGCGGGAGAGCGAGGAAGGCGCACGCGCCGCCGGAGGTATGGGCGGGGTGTTCCCCGTCGTTACGCGATCGCGCGTGCGCTCTGGCGGTCTGCCTGGTGGAGGTGCTGCTGAGCGGGGAAAGGAGTTCGCTGGGGACGCGCGGGGCCTGTGGCTCTGCCGCCGGTCGGTCGCGTCCTCGGAGGGCGGGGAGGGCGCGCGGCGGCCTGTGGTGATCTGTGGTGAGTAACGGGTGGGTGCGTGCGACCAGCTCCTCCTCACCGAGCCGCCGCCGCCGCATCCTCCTCCTCCTCCCGCCGGTGTATCCCCGCGGCGTATCGCACCTGGTTACTGGTCAGTGCAGTCGCCTCAGCTTCAGGCCCCTAGTGTGGTAGTGGTGGGCCAGTGCGCAGCTGAAGAGAGCGGGGTGCCACAGCAGGCCTTAGTGAGCGGTAAGCTGGAGAAGACTCCTCTCCGCTCTGGGAATTGTTGCTGCCATAGGAGGTGGCAAGAAAGGCTGCTTCCCTAGCCCCGGCACCCCGCGCGCCTGGCACCTGCTTGATACCAAAGACTTAAACAATTTAGTTAGCATACAAAGAACAGACCCCTTTGTCCAAACTTTGTACAGGTAAGTTAAGAAGATACTGCATCACATAAACTGAAATATGCATTAGTTTTCCTGGAAGCGGGCTGGCTGTGGTGACTGGCTATATTGGGTTATGTTGATGTTGTTTACCTTGAGATAAACAGTATACTGAGATATAGCACCTTGGAGGAGCTTCTGGGTCTCCTGATAATGACTGGTACACAACCTTGAGACTTGGTATTGTTTACATACCAAACAGCAAAGTCAGTAAAACGCCCCAAATGGGCTAGAAAAGCCCCCAACCCAAATAAGCCCCCTCATCTCTGGGCCTGCGTAGTGAATTAAAAGAGAACTGTATTTTTAAGACGAAGTAAGAAAGGTCCTAGCCAATAGTTAGCTAATGGGTGGGACCAGTAGGCGTAACTAACTTTGTTGACTGTTTAAATACTTGTCATGATTTCAACTGGGTGTGGATGCTAGGAGGAAAAATCCCGCATGCACCCAGCGCTGCAATAAGCCAATGTCAGCTTTCTAAGCTATCATTTGGTTTGGAGAGTTTTCTTGGTTACGATTTTCGGTAACATACTCTCCAAAAACGCCCTCAAAGGGGCTCACTTCGAATAGGCTTGGGGTATTGGTGCTGCTGACTTCTGCTGGGGGAGCTGCCAGGGTCTGGGGCATTGGAAGTGTGAGCATCCCATTTCCATCCAAGTATCAATCCTTCTTGTCTTTCTAAATGAAATACGGTAGGGAGTGTATTTTTATTCTTGTAACTTCCAAGCTGTGGACAAGGGTGTTAAATGCTCTCGTTACAGAGCAGATAGCTGGAATCCGGACAACGTGAGCGCGTGCAGAACTTGAGCAGGAACTAAAATAAGCCTCACTTCTCCCATATCATGCTGTTGCATCTGCCTGAATCATTAAAAGGTGACAATGCCCACTCGTCCAATGGACCTCCATTCTTAGTAGCTATGAGTGTTTTCTAAGGCTTGCTGCTGTTTGCATAATATTGATGCTGCCCGTAGCGGGAGTAGTCATTTTGATAGAAGATCCTCTTAGGAAAAGTTTCGAAAGAGGAAAGCGCAAAAGCATTTTTGGGTAGTGAATGCTCGGTAGCGTGAAACCTTTCAGTGTGGCCACATGATGGCACCATGATCTTAAGAACTGAAGAGAAGTATGTGCACAAGTCTACGGTAATGGTTAGAGGTTAGCTCTTCGGTCACTAGGGCAGATCCTAAACACACTAAACCCTCTTTTGTCTGCTTATTTATTTTAAAAACACTTAATCTTCTAGGATCAGAGTGAATTGTGTGAGATAGCGCTCTTCCCATCTGTAAAGATAAACGAAAACAAATGTAATGACAACCAAAATAGCATATTTATTATTAGATTATTAATGACAAGCAGTTAAGAACACTGGAGTTATCCTGGTGGTCCTGTGTTATTTGATGATGCTGCTTCTTAGTCCACTTGTAAAACCCTGAATTTGTCCTGCCTGCTCTTTTAGCATCATAGCAGCCTGTTATGAAGAGGAATTTCTCTTCCTTATTCATTCTTCTGGGCTATTCTAAAAAAAAAAAAGGGGGGGGGGCAGAGAGGGGAAGGATCAGGAAGTCTAACACACAAGAGTTAACCAACTTTAATGGATTGTATAATACAAAATACTGTTACAATCTATTGGTGGAGTCCTTAATTGAATGCCCCAGCAGTGCTACCAAATACCATGTTTTCTACTATCTCCTTGCATGTGGATCACAGTTCACTATAGTAGCTGAAATCTGGCTTGTTCTTATTCGCTGAAGTGTGGTCCCATCTCGGTAAAGTGATAGAAACTCTTGATAAGCTGCTGATTCTCTGGGCCACCAAGCTTTATGTTCCAGCTCTTCCCTTCGGAAGCTGCTTGTCGCTGGGAAAGATCCATGCTATAGAAGAGAACACTGCACAGGATCAGGGCTGATTTTTGACATGCCTCTCAGAAAAGCTTGTCAGTGTGCTTGTGCACATTTGGTGGTTGTACTTGGCTCCTGCAGGGCTGGTCAAGATACGTAACCCGCCTGGCATCAAAGCCCTCCAGAGAAAGTAATTTCTTGAAGGCAAGGTATCTTAGGGGCCAAATGAAAGTTCTTGTCAAGAGCAGAATAAAATATAAAAATATTTTCATAAAGGTATTCTAGAAGGGAAAAAAAAAGCCAGCCTATTTAGAAGTTACTGCAGGTAGCTTCCTATCTCCTTAAAAAATAAATGTATATATTTGTCATTTTATGCTGAAGTTACCCAATTTCTACTTATACTGATACTGTTAACTATTTTAAAAGCATATACAAAGTCCAGAAAGTAATTGATGCACAGTGCCTTAAAGAAGATTATGCAGCTGAAAACCTTGTAAACTAGAAGGTGTAGTATACTTTTGTTATACTTCCCCTGTGGATGTAGTCCAACAGTGGTGCTTAATATGACAAAACTGAATAACTTAAAACAAGTGGTTTGATAAGCGGAGATTTCCCTATTTCACTTCCTGCTTTCGCAAGGATTTGGCAATGTAAAATCTCTTTGAGGCTGTTGGAAACATTTGCTTCTTTGAAAATATTATTTAAAAGGCTATCCAGAGGAGTTGGGAAGCAGAAATTGCCCTGCTGGATAAGAACAGCAATCCAAAAATTCACTTTTTAATTTTTTGTCTCCTGAGTTGTCCAAAACCATATGTCTTAGGGGAGGTATAAGAAATGTTAGAAAGGACAGCTTGGCCTAAATCAAATAGTAGTGTGGTTATGGTATGATCTTAAGCACATGAGTATCCCCATACTTATTTCATCTTTTCTATGTGTTCAAGTGCTTTGCAGGATCTGAGCTTTAAGGGGAAGCCCAGTCATATTTGACGATCAGTCTTAGTAATTATGGAAGCTTTTGCTCTCTGTGAAACTCCTAAATGGCCTAGAAAAACATTGTCATAGCCCCCAAATGATACCTGCTTCTAAAACAAAAAAGAGATGCTCTATGCCCTTGACTCTGTAGAACAGTGAATATTTTTACTTATTCATATGTTTTAATAACTTAAATGTCTATAGCATATGCTTATCTCTAAAAACATCTGGGTCAACCCTGTTCAGAAATCATTTTCACACCTCTAATGCTGTTGTGGTTTTGCAGCCATTATAACTGCATTCATTTCATATTTTAAAGTTTTTTCTCTTACTTAGGCTAGAAAAATGGCAAGCAAAATCACTGTACTAAAAAGCTAAAACCCTGTTGACTCGTTATCCACATTTGATCTAACCTGGTTAAAGCTCCATGTCCAATACTTATCTTTAAAATATTGTAAACACATTGATTATCTGATCAATGATAGGTCATTATATTAGTTTTTTAGTACAAATAGCATATAAAACAGCAGTTGATTTAAAAGAGAGCATTCTGAAATATCAAACTCTCAAGTCGCTTAGATATCGACACTTAGTAGTTAAAACTATTATGAGAAAGATCCAAGAGGTTGGTACTCAACCATATGGAAGGGAACGCATACCTTGAAATATCAGAGTCTCTTCTAAATGTATAAAATTTCCCCATACCACATGTAAAGATGCTGTATCACAGACCTCAGTAATTTACCATTATTTACAGAGATACACAACCAGGCTAGTAAAAGATGCAACTGAGACTGAGGTTTAAATGAGTGAGATATCTTGTGTAAGGTACAGCCAAGAGATGTTTCCAAAGAACCAGTGTCAATTTCTAACCTCCAGTTCACTTCAGAAAATCAGTGTATGAGCCCGCTAGCTTAGGTCCTCAGCCTTTGTGTGGTTTTGGGCCCTATAATACAAAACTATGCTTTTACATTCACAAAAAAATGGAACACTTTTTTTCCCCTACAGAATCCCACATTGGCATATCTAGGTAGATAATTTGATACATCCTTTTCATTTATGTACAAATACCCAAATGTATGAGCAAAGACAAGCTTTGGTAAATATGTATTCTGTGATCTTTTGCAGCTGCCTTAGAGCCAATGTCCAGGACAGATTCTGCAGGCTTTCATCACAGACTTGATTTCACAAAAGTCAATTCCACTTTTTCACTAGGCATGACTTACAAGGCAGCAGAAACTTCTTGTTCTCCAGTAGATTGTGTGTAGGTGGAGCTAGCCCGTTCAGCTGTGTCAATGTAGAAAACAGGACAGTATTTAGAGAAGCGGAATGCAATCTGCTTTCGGAAGAAGCTATGAAGATACTTCCTAAATTTTTCTCCAGCGAAGGCATAAATTACAGGATTGATACAACAGTGGATCATTGAGATTGTTTCTGTCACTTGGGTTGCTTTGTGCAGTTGACCACTGCCTTCACAAGTAGTGATGGAAAATGTACCTTGAAAATCACGCAAGAGAATGCAAATGTTGTATGGTGCCCAGAAAAAAAAGTAAACAATCATGATGATAAAAATAAGCTTGACCGCTTTATGTTTCTTCTCATTCCTACATTGCAGTAATGTCTTTATAATTTGTGTGTAGCTGCAGATCATAATTAACATAGGAATAACAAGTCCCAGGATGTTCATTTTTAAGGTCAGGAATTGCTTCCATACATTTCTCTGCTCTGATGGATAATGAGCACTGCAGGTATAACGTGAATTTTCCTTTTGAGTTTTGTGAAATACTATCCCAGGAACAGAAGCAAAAATAGCAACAGCCCACGTGACAGCGCTGGTGAGGATGCCGTAGGTAACTGTCCTAGCTTTTAAAGCAAACACTGCATGCACTATGGCCAGATACCTGTCTAGGGTCAACAGGATTATGAAAAAGATCCCGCTGTAGAAACCAAGGAGGTAGACACCTGAGAGAATTCTACACAGTGCCTCTCCAAAAATCCAGTCATGAACAGCGTAGTAAGCCCAAAAAGGGAGAGAAAATATAAACAGCAAATCAGAAATTGCCAAATTGAGCAGGTAGATGTCAGTCATACTCTTCAATCTCTTGTATTTTACCAGGATAAGGACAACGAGCATGTTGCCTGTGAGGCCAAATATCACCACCAAAGAATAAAGTGGTGGCAGAAGTTTTGCTGCAAAGTGCTTTTCCTCAGTTCCCATGCATGGTGCTGAATCGCCATAGTCAAATTCTGTTGTCGCTAGCAAGTCGGCTAAGTCCGTGGTATGGTTTTCCATGGTGTGTTGGTCTGGAAAGGAAGAAAAGGATGTTAAACTAGAGGAAACTCCAAGCTTGGCAGTGAGGGGAATGAAACATGCTGATGTCCTTGTCTAGAATGCTTTTTGCTGTTGATCACATAAGCATTACTACGTCAAGGTGTGGAAGAGAATGAAATTGCGGAGCTCCCAGTAAACCCCTCTGTGTACGTGTGAAGTCACGGTGCTGCGTGTTGGAAGTGTGCTGCGTGTCATTTCCTACGTGTACGCTGTCTGGTGCGTTTTTCCTCCTCAGTAGAGCCTGTCAGCTGCCTGAGCCCACCTGAAGCAGAGGAATGATGAGTTGAACCCGAGCAGCGGGTAGTTCAGGGCTGTTGTGCTCACCAGTGGCTTTCCAAAGGGGCAGAGCGAGCCAGCAAGGCAGCAGCAGGAAAGCACAGTGCCTGGCATGCAGAGTGAAGCCAGGCTTCTCCTTGTGACCTGGCCACCTGCTCATCGTGCCAGCCCGTACGGTAGCTCTCAGCCAAGGAGGACCAGGGCCTGGCAAAGTGTAAATGGGTGCCTGCAGAGGCGCTTTGACGTGGGTAAAACATAACCGACTGCTGCTTGTTCAGGTTGTTCATGACTTCCTGGGAGCCTTAATGCCTGTGGGAATCAGGTCACTGGAGGTGTGGAAATGACCTTTGCACAGTACTAAACATACCCACCTGGTGGACCTGCTGTCCTGGGTGTTGCAGAGCAGCGAGTGACCAGTGTTGGTCTGGGTTAAAATGGCAAACGCTGTGTCCTTACAGAGTCTGGGTCAGGCGTAGGCCATGGAAGCGTGCTGGTCTTAGGCAGCTCTGGAAGGAAAATGGTGTGCAGTCCTGTAGGAAGAATAGATAGGCAAACACCTTGGCAAATAGCATAAAAGATGACAGTTGCTCTCAGTGTGGCCTGTAACACCTATATCTGTTGTGGCACCTTCCTGTCAATTGAAAGACCTTCCCAGCTCTCGGGGATGAAAGTTTTGACTCCTTGTTTCAGTAGCTGATCAGCAGCCGTGATTCAGGAGCTCCAAAGTTTAGATTGGCTAAGCGGCTTGGAGGGGGCACAAAGGCGAAAGGCAGATAATGGCCATCACTATGAGTGTGCGCTAACAGTTCTTCATGGGTAGCAGTTGTTTGATATTGCCCTTCATCCTTTGTAGTGACTGTTTCTAGTGAGGTGACGTAGTAATTGAGGAAGTGCAAGGATTGCGCAAACTCTCTGTCCCTCCAGTTTTGGTTTGGGGACTGTTGGAGGGACTGGGCTTCCCTTGCAAGAAGGAGTCACAGCCTGGGAGGTGAGTGTGCAGCAGAGCTGTGAAAGCCCTCAGGCAAGTTCTGTTATAGGGGGAGCAGGTAAAGGCTTGCGACTTTGATTTCAGCCCTCCCTGTCACCAAACTCTCGCCCTTTCCCAAGTCCCTGGTAGGACTGTGAGCCAGATGCAGAAGCACAGCTTTGTGTAATTTGGTCTCTGAAAAGTTGAGGAGATCTGCCTTCTCTCAGACCCCCAGAGAAAATGGAAGAATTCCCGTGTGTCCCGTGAGAAGCCAGGAAGAGGATTTTGTGAAGACGGTTACAGAGGGACCAAATGTGCTTCCTGGTCACTTAGCGGGGAAGTGAAATCAATGTGTTTGGTAGCCACTCAAATAGAGCTATTTGCTGTCTGGTAAAAAGGCTGCTCTTTCTTCCTGTGTCATCATGACTGCTTTTGTCAGGCACTTCATGGCAGATTGGTGGCTGTTCATAGCAGGTTGATGGTTTTGAAATCTGCATTTTCCTGGCAATTTGATGCCTGTTCTCTTGACAAAGGCAACAGACTGCTCCTGACACAGAGACTTCAGGTAGTCTGTCTGCCCCAACTTGCTCTGTGAACCCTGACCGCTCATGTAGTGCAATATCGTCTGCTCCTTTCCTGCTTGCAGCCCCACCATGCACTTTTTTCAACGGCAAGGTCTGCCCTGTGTGATTGCAGACATCTTTTGCAGAGACCACATTCTCAAAACCACCACTTCATTCTCTCTGCACTTGAGCTCTGCAAGACTAAATGTAACTGAAGAAACTCGGCTCCTGGCTGGAGTGACACGGGGGCAGGCCCAAGTCTGCTTTTTGATAGAAGCTCATCGTGGTCCATTCTGATTTACAGCCTGTGAAATCCCTGTAGTGTCTCTTTGTGTCTCTCTAGACAAAACTGTTCAGGTGAAAGGACTATTTTCTGCTGTAAGCACAGATTGCTCAAAATGCTAATGTCCTTATCTTAATTTGTGTCAAAGTGGTTAACTTACCTAAGTCTAAGCTGAGGTCTTGGGAAAGAGACTGGTCACTTTCCTGGGACCTTAAAAATGAGGATCTCAGTCTCCTGAGCTTACAGCTCCTGATGAATCATAGAATCATTTAGGTTGGAAAAGACCTTTAAGATCAAGTCCAACCATTAACCTAACCCTGCTAAGTCCACAACTAAACCATGTCCCTAAGTGCCTCATCCACGCGTCTTTTAAATATCTCCAGGGATGGTGACTCAACGACCTCCCTGGGCAGCCCATGCCAATGCCTGACAACCTTTTCTGTGAGGACATTTTTCCTAATATCCAGTCTAAACCTCCCCTGGCAGAACTTGAGGCCATTTCCTCTTGCCCTATCACTAGTCACTTGGGAGAAGAGACCAACACCCACCTCTCTGCAACCCGCTTTCAGGTAGTTGTAGAGGAGCGATAAGGTCTCCCCTCAGCCTCCTCTTCTCCAGGCTAAACAACCCCAATTCTCTCGCTGCTCCTCATAAGACTTGTGCTCCAGACCCCTCACCAGCTTTGCCACCCTTCTCTGGACACGCTCCAGCACCTCAATGTCTTTCTTGTAGTGAGGGGCCCAAAACTGAACAGAGAATTCAAATTGCGGCCTCACCAGTGCCGAGTACAAGTAAATCACTTCCCTAGTGCTGCTGGCCACGCTGTTTCTGATACAAGCCAGGACGCCATTGGCCTTCTTATGCAGCACAGTGCAGATATGAATCTGCCGGAAAAGGAGGAAGCTTTATTGGAGCAAAATCTGCACCTTGTAAACAAAAAGAGGTGCTGCTTTTGCAAACCTTTTTCCACCCTTTCCTCATGTTCTGCCTGAGTCTGGCTGTTTACTCTGCTCCCATCCATGTTCAGACATTACTTTGGCATGTTGGGTTTGGCATGAAGTTTTCTTCTAGAGAACAAGGAATAAGAGAAAATTGGCAAGTTTTAACAGGTTGAGTCTCACTTTTGCCTAGATACAGTTTTTTGGGGAGGAAATAAGTGCTGTCAAACTCCTCAAAGACTGGCTTTCAGGAAGCTCTGGCAATCTGTGTGAAACAGTTTTTTTCCACAGCCGTACTAACTACATAGTCATTACAATACTGAGATAATGGTTTTGTTGGTAAAGGAAGTGGCTGTGGCTCAGATGTATTGACAGTAAATAAGTTGATTTTAAAGTATATGAGGATTTATATTTATTAAGTACTTCCAGCAACTCTTTTGGAAACAAAAGCACCTTTATGAAACACTCTTTGGTCCAAAACACTAACTTCATTTCAAAACATGACAAGACTTGGGCACTGCGCAAGTATTTAATATTCCCTTCAGTTGGATCTGCTAGATCTATGTTGCATGCCCTGACAGTACAAGTCCCTGGTGCTGCATATAGCTAAATATCCCCATTTCAGATGTGTCAGTGTCCCTGGTGCTGCATATAGCTAAATATCCCCATTTCAGATGTGTCAGTATACAGCCATGCTGTATACTGGGATTATGGGATGAGGGACTGGCTGCAACACACTGCCAGACCCAGCACATCCTGTCTTGATCATTTTGCACCTGCATTTTTGCTCATGCATAAACACGAGTAGGAAAAGCACCTGGGTCATAAACCCAGAGTGGGATTTTATGAGTATGTGATTGATAGGATTCATGCAAATATTATTGCAAAATTCTGCCTTGACATTAATTGAGGTAATTCTTTTCATGACAGCCCCTTCTTCCTGCTAACTGCCATCTCAATGCCTTCCCTCCTTTTCCTGTGCCTTCTTGGAATGACAACCACATCTCCCCTGCATCTTATCTTCTTCCTTTCAACCCTTTTTGCATGCTTAAATTGTGGTCTCCCCTCTGCGCGGTTCCTTCCGCTAACTGAGCCTCATTCCTCTAGCCTAGCCTTTGCTTCAGAAGCCTCTCTCTGCAAAGTACTTACTACCCTGAATTGTGTATAGTATCCAGCACATGCTGACAATGGAAACTGCAGATACTAATTTGGAAACCAGAAAAAGGAATTGTAAGTGTTTTTGTGCTTTGTCCTATAACCTCACTGGTTTAGGAAACCGTGTTAGCCACTGGCTAGAGTGCTTCACTGGGTTAATCAACCTGGGCTGTTTACCTAATTAGAGATATCTGACTGGGCTTATCTTCCCTGAACATTAGAGAAAAAACCCAGAGATAATCCTGGAAGAGCTCTAAAGAAAGGATATTTCAAAAAGGGCTCTCTATTATTTTGAATACAGTTTAGATAAATGCAGTATTTCTAGAAATCTGTAATCTGCTATACAAATTCTGTTGCTGTGGTTGAGACTAGCAGTCATGCAGTTTTCAAGAAAAAAGCTCTCCATAGAAAAGCTGAGCAAACTCATGTCACTGTTTCATGCTGAGTTTCAGGTCAGATCTCTCTTTTTTTTAAAGAGGCAAAGATCTTATTAAAGCGAGTTTCAGTTCATTTGCACAGTGCTGTAAAATGGTAAAAATTAAAAAGGTGTAGTAAATGGAGGTAAAATGCTAAGCTATGCTGCGTGTAAAGAGATTCCATCAGACAGAGTGTTTAAAATACGTCAGATTTTCTGTAGTCATCCTGTGAGAAGAATAAGTACTCTTCACTCAAATAAGCTGTTTTATCTCTGACAGTTTTAAAATCCAGATATCATCTTCAGGGAAAAAATCAGAGAGGCATACTCCATTATATTTCTTACTCAGATCACTCTCTAGACATTTATTTCTTTGCTTACCTGGATCCTGTGCTCAACTCTTCAAGTGGTTCTCTCCTTTAAAAATAGTGTATTCCATTTAACATATCCTATGCATTCCCCCAGGGTAATTTTTAAAGATGAGTACACTGGTAAGATTCCACAAGTATATTTCACTACCTAAGCAACTACTAAATGTGTTTTTTTTTTTTTTTTTTTTTTTAAAAAAAAAAAAAAAGAGAGAGGAAAAAAATAAAAGATGACTTACCATATATCTTATGGTGCAAGTGATGGCTTGGATTATTACATCAAGAGTAATGCTAAACAGATTTGTCAGTCACAAGAAGAAGATTAAAAACACCTCTTCCTGGATGAAAAAGGATGTATCAGTTTGAAAACTTCTAGCAAACAAATCTGTTTTCATTTTAAAAAAAATCAAGGAGCAGTTCTCTTTTTTTCTAAAAATGGGTCATCAGATGTTACTTTTCTAACTCTGTGAGATGTGCAGAGATGTTGAAATTGTGGAGGATCCTCCTAGGAGCTGAACTCAAAGTTTCACAACTCACAGCTGCAGTTTTAGAAAAAGGTTTTTATATCGTTGTTTTCTCTTTTTCATTTAGCTAACCTCTTTGAATCAAGAACAGTTTACATGAGGTTCATCCCTTTACATTTCTCAATCATTAAATTTATTTTATGGTTTTTGCCCCTGAACAAAAAGTGGAGCTTTTGAATAAAGCTTACACTTTTATTCAGAATTACCTGCACTTTCTGTTGGCTTGCTCTGAGTTGCAGTTGTTATATTTTAGGAGAATTTATTGATTCTATTTTTCTCTAACCTGGTCTTTTGGACTGTGGGTTTTATTTTAATCCCTCTCATAAGACTATGACTTAGTCTATATAGTGAGGCTGACCTTCTTTTGAAACAACACTGTTACTTACTTTTTGGAATTAAGCTTCAGAAAAGCCTGTAGAATCTGATTTCTTACCAACTTATTTCCTTGTGGCTGATTCCTGTGACTTTTAGAGTTAAACTGAACTGCACCATGAGCAGCTTTTTAGATCCTTCTTAGACATCAAAGAAACCACACAGGAGGTAGGAAAGGTACAGAGAAAGCAAGAAAGAGATGGTGCCTTATGAGATGCCTGAGAACCCCTGAGAGAGAAACCCTGAGAATATACCTAATAAAGTGCAAGCCCCTGCCTCCCCTTGACATCTCTTTGGAGGGTTCTGGAGTATCTCATCCTGTCAACCTCGTGAAGGCACTAAAGGGATGTCTTTCCTGCACTCAGTCCTTAGTATGCTTAAAAGATTTTAAAATGCAAAAGCCCAATGGAGATGTCTTGCTTTGGCTGCAGCCATTCCTTAATGGAAGTCAAGAGAATCACAGCTTCTGAGTTACATCTCAGATCTGGGGCAGACAGTAAAAAGCTAAAAGCTCAGCCTGTTTTCCTTGTCAGCCCTTCTTTGCATAAGGGTCTAATCAAGGTCTTTATTCCATAGGATCAATAGATTTTTTTCTTCCTTTTGTCATCAGCTGTTCCAGTGAGGTCTCTAAGGGCTGGAGTCTAGCATCAAAATTAATGGCTGCTGTAGGGTATTCTAAGGGTATGTTCACACTACCTTACTTGATGGACTATATTAGACCTCCTATACAGTCAGTGGAAAGAGCTGCTTCTAAAAATGTTTCCACTACACCTAAATCAAGCTCCTAATTGCTGCCAAACTTTGCTGACAAAAAACTGCACTTTTATCGTGAATTCTTATAATTCTCCAACAAGGTATTGTATCAAATAAATTTTTCAATGTATAATTCCTAAACAGTCTACATATTGAAATTAACGGACATTTTAAGGATTTCTTTCTGAAGCCTGCTTCATTGTTCACTGTTTGTTCATGTTACTGTACCTACTGGAGACTCTTAAAACCTTTCATAATCTCACACTATATGAACAGGGGAAACAGTCTCAAACCTGTTGTTGGACTTGCCTGTTTTTCAGCAAGCTTTTGATTCTGCAATATGCTCTTAGAAAACTGGTCTCAAACATTTGAACTAAAAATAACTACTTAAAACTAAGACCTGTCGTAGGCTGGTCTTCAGAAATAGTCCCTTGTTCCCACAGATTCATTGGCTTTATTACTCTGTTTGATTTTGTTGCTTATAGCTTTTAATTCTCATAGCTCAGTCTGATCAGCAAGTGTAGCTGGGTATTTCATTTACTGATCAGCACTGTAAGACCACAGAGGGTGTTGCACACCAACAGAGGGCCTCTGCCACTCACGGTTATAGCAGCTGGCTAAGGGGAATGATTTTGGTCTGCCCACCAGCTGGGTCTTACAGCTGAATGAGAGACTCCCCACAGAGAGTGTGAATAGCTGTGACACTTGGCAGCCCAAATACAGGGACACACTGACAGCAGGCACCTGGACTGTGGCTTCATTATCAGCACCTACATGGTATGTTCAATTAGCTCTACACCAGCTGCAGACAAGCATTGCTGCTGGAAAGTCAGATTTGAGCAGGTCTTGCATGTGGCTCTAGGTGAGTCCAGGCCCCTGGTGCTGTTCGCTGGGTGCTGGAGTCCTGGTGGTGTGTTGTGCATCAGTGCTGTTAGGACAAGATCTTTCTTTTTTCTCCCTCTCCACACCCCTGCTCCCCTCAGGCTTTTTCGATGGGCCCCTGCAGGACTCGATCTCCCATCCAGTCTGAGGCTCCATCACACCAGCTTGGGACCAGCCGTCTTGCTGCTGCATCACCTCCTCTTCTGTGCTGCCTTTAGATTGCCTCCATCTAGTGTGTGTGTCAACACTGAGGTATGGACAATGCAATTAGCGCATTCATTGTCACAAGGCAGATTTTTTCAGCTTTTCTCAATCCCTTGCCCAGCATCTCTTTGAAAAAGTGCACTGCTGCTTGCCATGAGCTGCCGCAAATTTTAAGAATTTTTACCTACAGGTGAACCTCATAATTTTACCAAGAAATCGAAGCTATTGCTCAATAACAAAAGGAATAATACAATGGGCTGATATAGCTTGGAATTTTACCTATTATGGTTTTACTTTCAGAGATGAGTAGGAGTTATGTTTAGTGGTGGGATGCTCCTGCCCTCTATAAAGACATTCCTGGAATGGTAGTGGGTGTCGTTCCTTACCTGTGGGGCCCAAGTTCATGTACTCAGCAAGTATGCAGCCATGTACACTGTCAAGTCAAACTGCATTCGTCAATCTCTTCTATCTTATGACTGATTATATGATTCATCTTCGTAGTAATCAGGCCATCACACAGAAGCATCCAGTATCTAAGTGATATGGCACTCCCGCAAGGAGATGTCATCATTTATGTGAAGTCTACACCAGTACTGAAATGTCTACTAGGACGCATACCACACGTTCACATACCAGTGTGACATACAAATGTCATCACGCAGAATTATGGGTACAGAAATTTGAAAATGCAACTAACAGTTTCCATTCAATTTATTACAACCTTGCACCACCTGAAGAAGAAAGACTGGGAAAAAAAAGGCCTAGGACAGAGGGGCAGATATCTTTGTCAGAGATACACAATATGATAGTGCACAACACTTATCAAAGTCTGTAACTACAGCAAAGCACATCATCCTTTTCATCTGGAGAAGAGATCTAATGAAGACTCGTGAAGACAGACTGGATGCATTTCTTTTTCCATTGGTTCCCCCAATTATATCTCATTTTGTTACTTGTTGTATTTGCAAAATCCATGTCCAAATTAGGTTAGTATTAGCATATACTTTATTTCATCAGTAATAGTTAAATGACTTTGTTTTGAGGAGGCTTAATAAAGACATCCAGCTAAAACTACTTTGTTGCTTAGGGGTTTTTTTCTTATCAGCCTTTTCTTTCAGGTTCTCAAGTTCTTGTGACTAATCTTTTGCTGCCACCATACAATCACACCCAATCTTATATCTGTGAGGTATATTCTTTTGAGGAAAATGGGGTAGAAAAACATTATGGACCACACCCTAAGATTTCTCTCATGGAGACTAGTAAAAAAAAAAAACCAACAAAACATTTTACACATTTCCCAGGTTCGAGGAAGTTGGGTTACAAAAAACAAACTCTGAAACATGCAAGCATTTCTAATCTGGATTAACACTACTTCTTGACATGGTTGTTTACTGGCAGTAAGATCAAGGGGGGGTTTTTCCCCCTATTATTCTTCTGTTTTCTGTTTGTTTCTGTCTTGTAAACCTTGCACATACATAATTATCCATTGCAGCACATATTAATTCCATTGTCATGGTATTATTTTTGTTTTGGCTTTCCCCAAGCTGCTTTTACTGAACTAGCTGTGTTTCCTCGTGCAGCGAGGAGGAAGAGAGCATTGCTTCCTTCTACTGTTTTTATCCGGGCTTCTGATGTATGCTGCCCTGTTTTATATATAAGAGGTTGTCATAGTATAATAGATTTTACTTTTGGGCCATAGCTATGCATTTCACAAATTTTCAGCTCTCAGAATCTCATTTTTACATAGGCCTTTAATTCTTACACTTTGCTGTTTTCAGGTACATTTACCGTACATAAATTCTAGGTCTAGAGGTGCAGTTTGGGGCTATCTCAACTGCGAAGCGGAAATACCTCTCAGTGTACATGTAAATCCTGGACCTTTGATCAGACAGGCTGAGAAAATCACACACCAAATTTCTTCCCAGTGAAAACTAGGTCATAGAAAGTATGGATAGAGTCTGTACAATGTACAAGGTATGTGGCAGGGCCCAGGAACCAGAAAGTACTTTTGGGTGCCAAAGATTAGATGTAGTCTGTAATTGTCCATACCTCATGATAGCATCCCTGCAAGTTGTGTCCAAGTGGCTCTTTCACTTCCATCCACTTCGTTTCCATTCCATGCAAAAAGTATGGTATCAGGATAGGTTGTATTGTTAGTGTCGTATAGTTAGCGTCCTACTGGCACAACCTTGTAGACAGTTCTGCAAAGCTGATCGTCACTTGAAGGTTTGTGCAGTTTTGCACATTGGCCTGTGTATCTGATAATGCTGCCCTCCTCCAGTTCAGAGTTGTGGCCCCACCTTCCCAGGGTCAGTCATTTCAGACTTAAAACACTCAAACAGAGATTGCTCTCACTGTCACAGGAATTACAAAACTGCTTGGCAGTTATACAAACTTATACAACATTTCTTTTCCCTACCATTCCATTTTCTGAATTAAATACAGCTCTACTAGAAAGTGTTGCCAGAATATGGGTACAAAGCAATGCCTTCACCCCTTACGTCTAGACAAACATCCTTCTTTGGTTTTGGCCTGATTGCTATTGATACTCTAAATGCACCAGAATTTACTGTTCTGGTTTTGTTTCCTCTGCTAGCTTATTTGTTTTTATTGCTATACTAAGGTGTAATGCTTCTAAGGCCACAGTAACCACAGTAGCCACTAGGAGAAGGCCAGTAGGCATCAGCAGTTGAAAACAGCATTTTGAATTAAACTTCAAAATGAGCAGTATCTGCCTGTTGTGCCGTTTAACCTGGTCAGCATCGTGTCATTCTCCTGGCACGTCATTTCTTTGGTTTTTGTTAATTGGAACAAGATACCATGTAAATTTGTCCTTATGTTCTTTGTGTTTATCCCTTTTGTAATTTTCACTGGAAGGAGTGATATTTATTTTGGAGCTTCATAACTGAAAGTCTCTCTTACTCGCCTAAATCTTTAAACGTTCTGCTTAAAATATTTATCTCTGATCTTCCCGTTACTCTGGCTATTACTTTATTAGCCTCTGTTAAAGCTAATAAAGTCATTCTCTCATTTTTTGCCACTACTTTTTCCCATTTATCCATTCTCATCTACTCCTCTTCCTTTACACTCCATTTACTTTTATCTAAAATATGTACACATAAGGTCACAGTTGGGTTAACAAACAAGAAAGTCTTATGACAGGAACATGCCTATGCACTTGTTACCAGAAGTTTCACTATTTCTATGTTTGTCCATTGTATACTTGCCACAGACAAACCAATGGCAGTGATTATAAATCTGGTGGTTGGTTGTGAGTACTGCTCAGCCCTCACCAATACCATATATGCACTTTTGCTATATTTCCTTTTTGCCCCGTAGGAAGTCTGCCTAACAGTTGGCAGAGTTATCTTTTGCTGTGTGGGGCATTCCTGCCCACATGCTTCTGAAAGTGTGGCAGTAGCATCTCCTTACTGGAAGGTCAGACTCCATCCTGTCCTGTGCATAAACTAAACTGTTTGACTGGTTTCGGGGCTGTGTGTAGATATTTGTCAGTGGCACCTGGGTATTCTTTTCACAAGCATGCTGAAAGCCCAGTCAACACATTACGTCTTCAGAAGTTCAGTGCCCAAAATTTTGAACTTGTACCAGTTTGCACTTAGCTGTTCAACATTTCTTGTAAAGCAACAATTTACTTGTTGTGTTCACAGAGCTCCTGTCTTGAATCTTTTTGGTGTTCTGGTGCTACTTGTATGCTCTCTCAAATGCTTGCTTTCGTTTCCTCAATATCTCACCAGAGCAGCTCAGATGCCTCCCAAGCACTGCAGTAGTTCTTCCTTGTGTTAGCTTCTCTGCTGTAATTACAATTCTGGTGCGCCTTGCCATTTTCTTAACATGCCTTTAGTTCATTGCACAGTGTCTGTGTATCTGCCTGCTTCTCTAGCTCTTATGTACACACTGTATCTTCATCTCAGTGGTTTTCCCTGCAGAGCATGAGTTACGGAATATTTGTCTCCTGTATGTAAAATTTCCCCCACCTCTCTGCTGAGATGGCTTGTGTTCTCTTTCATAGGAACTGGGGATCTTGTTAAACCTTCCCCATAGGTAGTTCCATCCCACAGTGAGGAGACTGCTTGAAGTCCTGCTAGCCTAATTTGGAGCTACCTGGCCTGTAGCTACACCACACTGCAGCCACATCTGACTGATTAAGACTCAAAATCTGCCACAAAACTATCTAGAGCCTTCCTTGTCTCAGTGCAAAGCTACAATGAAGGATCAAGGAATTATCCTGCCTGGGCACATAACATAACAATGAGCTAATCTTTAGGTTTAGTTTGTTTGTTTTCCTGCCAGCACAAAATAGACAAAACAGAAAATGCAAATCAGAAAACAAAGGCAGTGGGTATAGAATTTAGCTTATCCCATTGTGGAAAGATGAAAAGAGTGTGCAGGGGAGAGGACGAGATGTGGATCATAGGCTGAAAAAAGAAATTGGGACAGTGGAACAGGAAGAATGACACGGTGAAGCAGAAGCATATTTCCGTATTGAACTTTGAATGCTTCAAGTTCTTTACACGTAAAACTCGGGAGATCAGGCACACCACTTTGCTGGGGTCGCTCTATGCAATGCACAGATCTGAATTAGCTACAGAAAGTCTATGGAGAATCCTGTCTTTATCCCAATAAGAGTGCCATCTTTTATTGCTCTCCTTTAGTCCTCCTCTTCCCCTATATACATCCCTGTTTCTCCTACCTGTCAAATTTTACCCATCTAAAATCTGTGGCCCCAGACTTTTCCTGAAGCTATTATAACACACTCTTCTCAAGCTTGCAGGTGGATAAAAGCCATGCTAGCTATGGTAGCTTCTGGACTGGACAGACAGTTCTCTGCTTGTTTGGTTTGGTTTGCTTTGCTGGAGTGTGGTGTTGCAAGTGTTTTAAGTCCATAGTTGCATCTTTTTACAACCTTCATTCTGACAGCAGAGCTGATGCCCTTTTGCTTAGGAGGAGAACATGGGCTACAGGGCATACATTGTTTTTCAGACACAGATTTTATTAATTTCACTGCATTAACGTGTATTGGGTTTGTGTGGCAAGGTTTTGGTAGCGGGGGGGCTACAGGGGTGGCTTCTGTGAGGAGCTGCTAGAAGCTGATAGAGCCAATGCCAGCCGGCTCCAAGATGGACCCACTGCTGGCCAAGGCTGAGCCCATCAGCAATGGCGGTAGCACCTCTGGAATAACATATTTAAGAAGGGGAAAAACAACTGCACAATGGCAGCCAAAGAAGAGAGAAGTGAGAATATATGAGAGAAACAGCCCTGCAGGCACCAAGGTCAGTGAAGAAGGAGGGGGAGGAGGTGCTCCAGGCGCCGGAGCAGAGATTCCCCTGCAGCCCGTGGAGAAGACCATGGTGAGGCAGGCTGTCCCCATGCAGCCCATGGAGGTCCATGGTGGAGCAGATATCCACCTGCAGCCCGTGGAGGACCCCACACCAGAGCAGGTGGATGCCCGAAGGAGGCTGTGACCCCGTGGGAAGCCCGCGCTGGAGCAGGCTCCTGGCAGGACCTGTGGCCCCGTGGAGAGAGGAGCCCACGCTGGAGCAGGTTTGCTGGAAGGACTTGTGACCCCGTGGGGGACCCACCCTGGAGCAGTCTGCTCCTGAAGGACTGCACCCGTGGAAAGGACCCATGCTGGAGCAGTTTGTGAAGAACTGCAGCCCGTGGGAAGGGCCTGTGTTGGAGAAGTTCATGGAGAACTGTCTCCCGTGGGAGGGACCCCACGCTGGAGCAGGGGAAGAGTGTGAGGAGGAAGGAGCGGCAGAGACAACGTGTGATGAACTGACCGCAACCCCCATTCCCTGTCCCCCTGCACTGCTCGGGGAGGGGGAGGAGGTGGAGAAAATTGGGAGTGAAGTTGAGCCCAGGAAGAAGGGAGGGGTGGGGGGAAGGTGTTTTTAAGATTTGGGTTTATTTCTCATTATCTTACTCTGATTTTGATTGGTAATAAATTAAATTAATTTCCCCAAGTTGAGTCTGTTTTGCCTGTGACGGTAATGGGGAGGGATCTCCCTGTCCTTATCTGGACGCACGAGCCTTTCATTGTATTTTCTCTCCCCTGTCCAGCTGAGGAAGGGGAGTGATAGAGCAGCTTTGGTGGGCACCTGGCATCCAGCCAGGGTCAACCCACCACAACATGAAAACAGGAAGAAACGTAATTCCAACAAGAAAATAATTTAAAATAAAACACAGCAGTAGAAATACCAGTTACAGCAGGATTTGTATCACACTGAACTTATTTATGCTTTAATATTGAAAATGTGCTTTTACTTTAGTGCAGTAAAAAAGTACAAAAGAAAGGAAAAGTATTATTTCCAAGCAAGAAAATTTTCTGTAAGGATAGTTTTTAGTCTTTTCTTTAGTCTATCTGTGGCTATTAACCTCACAAAGTAGTGTCCAGATTATAATAGCTGATAGGAGAAAAGCTAACAACTAATAGAAGCAGTGCCTTGGTGTTATAAGGCTAGGGGGGGAAGAGTATTTGCACCACCTAGATTAACGCATCTGATACCTAAATTAAGAGGCTAGCATTTCCAGGCTTCTTCTACAGTCTGACAGGTAATCTTCTCCAGAGGCCATTTAAATCCTATGTCAGCTTCTGACTCAGGCATCTCTTTTTCTCTGCTGATCACTAGGGACCTTGAAGAGATTAGTGTGGAATCCTGTCTTGTGTCCTTAGGTTACCTGGAGGCTAGTTGAACCTGCCTCTCCAGATTTCCATGAGCAAGGCTTTACATGCATGAGCTATGCCCTTTGAAGTAAATGGGGAAAAAAGCAGAAGGACTGTTCATTTGCATAAGGAGTGTTCACCTGGACTTCATTACAGTTTGAAGCAAGAAGTTCTCCACTATGCCCCTCCTTCCCCTTCTTTGCTAATACCGTGTCCTTAGAAAACCACTTTCTTTTACAGGGAAACTCCAAATAATGGCATAAATGTGTGACCATAGGACACCAGTAGGCTAACAGTCTCGAGTCTTCAATTAGCATGCAGTTCTAATTCAGGCACCAGCTGACTATGGGCACTCTTCTCCTAGGAAGGCAAAGCGTATATGCCTCCTCTGCAGCTGGCTGCTTTTGCAGTTCCAAGGCTACTGCCCGCCTAGAAGTGTATCCCAAACATCAGACTTACTGTGTATGTGAAGAGCCTGTTTTTCTCATGCAGGAGCCTAGCCTGACACACTTGCTGCATCTGCCAGGTAAAGTCTTCCTCTACACACACGATTTACCTGTCCAGAAATAGGGAGGCCTCCAGTCAGTACTGTGCTCATGGTCTCCAAAATCCTTCAGAGGGTCCTGATATTTTTTTCATACAGAATCTTGCATACCACATACCAAGGTAATTTTCATTCTGGCCTTGCAGATCTTTGCTGATGTGCTTTTATTGGGTAAGTGCTGTTTTCCTTGGAGGGATATGGTTTGTCAGAAACAAGCTCATGTTTTTGGGGGGTGCAATGTTGTCTTGTTATGCAGTCAGTAGACTTGGTGTGTGCAGTTACTTGCAAAATTGCACCCACGAAACTCACAATGTTGCCCATGAAAATCCCCCTTCGGAAAATATTAGCAACTGAACAGTGATATGGCAGGCATAAAATTAAAGAACTAAAATCAAAACACTATTAACTTAGCCTATAGTCAAAAGGATTATGTTTAAAAATTACTACACAATTAGCTAACAGATAAATCCTTGGATTAAATGGCCCCAGTAAGATAAAAGTCAGTCAACTCTCCCATCAAAGGAGAGATATTATCTTGATATATCTCATATTCCTCCTCAAATTCCTTTTTAGGGAAATATCTTTTATTCAGGTAGGGAAAATAAACGGTAGGGGGGGAAAAAGAAAACTAAAAGCCTCCCCCTATCAAATACCTGACCATGTTGCAGAAAGAATAACAGTCACTTCCAAAAGGTGTTCCATTAATGTTGAATACTAAACAGGTACATCAATCCTCAAAGCTTCCTCGCAGTGTTTATCTTAAAATGTTCACGTAACAATAAATGGCTCTTATGAGATGACATGCTACACCTTACTCTCTTCAATATTCTATTCCCCCCAAGTAAATCTCACTAGCATTTGTTAGAATTTGGGTCAAGAAACAGAATCATACTATTCTGGGCCCCATTCAAATCTTGGTGTGATCCAGCTATGGTGTTAATGTTTCCTAGAGAACTCACTGATTCTCTCAGATTAAGACTGGAAAATGCTGTAACCCCAGGGAACAGTTAACCACAAGAATTGAGGGTCATACAGTTTTTAGTAGTGGTTGACATAAAGATCTTAAATAATGTCAGGTAGTCCTCAAGGCAAAGTGAGTGATGCAACATTTACTAACTAATGTTTTGATGTATTTTTATAGTCCAGTAGAGATGTCATGCTCTGCAGTGGATGGTGTGAATGTGGAACTAACCCTTTCTAATTTTTCACGATAAAGATTGGGACATTTTTTGCAGAGGTGGGCTGCAACATGCTTTCGGAAAAAGGCATAAAGATATTTTCTAAATTTTTCTCCAACAAATGCATAGATCACAGGATTGATACAACAGTGGATCATTGATATTGTTTCTGTCACTTGGATAGCTTTCTCCAGTTGACCTTTGATTTCACAATTTGGGTCGAAAAGTGAACTTTGAAATGTATGCAAAAAAGAAGAAATATGGAACGGTGTCCAGAAGATGAAGTAAAAAATCATGATCACAAAAATAAGTCTGACTGCCTTCTGTTTTTTCTCATTCTTGCATCTCAATAATGTTTTTAGAATTTGTGAGTAACTGAAAATCATAATGAGCATTGGAACAATAAGTCCCAGAATGTTCATCTTTAAGGTATAGGAGTACTTCCAATTTATTGTGGCATCGCTTGTATAATGAGCACTGCAGGTATAACGTGAATTTTCCTTTTGAGTTTTGTGAAATACTATCCCAGGAACAGAAGCAAAAACAGCAACAGCCCACGTGACAGCGCTGGTGAGGATGCCGTAGGTAACTGTCCTAGCTTTTAAAGCAAACACTGCATGCACTATGGCCAGATACCTGTCTAGGGTCAACAGGATTATGAAAAAGATCCCGCTGTAGAAACCAAGGAGGTAGACACCTGAGAGAATTCTACACAGTGCCTCCCCAAAAATCCAGTCATGAACAGCGTAGTAAGCCCAAAAAGGGAGAGAAAATACAAATAGCAAATCAGAAATTGCCAAATTGAGCAGGTAGATGTCAGTCATACTCTTCAATCTCTTGTATTTTACCAGGATAAGGACAACGAGCATGTTGCCTGTGAGGCCAAATATCACCACCAAAGAATAAAGCGGTGGCAGAAGTTTTGCTGCAAAGTGCTTTTCCTCAGTTCCCATGCATGGTGCTGAATCGCCGTAGTCAAATTCTGTTGTCGCTAGCAAGTCGGCTAAGTCCGTGGTATGGTTTTCCATGGTGTGTTGGTCTGGAAAGGAAGAAAAGGATGTTAAACTAGAGGAAACTCCAAGCTTGGCAGTGAGGGGAATGAAACATGCTGATGTCCTTGTCTGGAATGCTTTTTGCTGTTGATTACGTAAGCATTACTACGTCAAGGTGTGGAAGAGAATGAAATTGCGGAGCTCCCAGTAAACCCCTCTGTGTACGTGTGAAGTCACGGTGCTGCGTGTTGGAAGTGTGCTGCGTGTCGTTTCCTACATGTACGCTGTCTGGTGCATTTTTCCTCCTCAGTAGAGCCTGTCAGCTGCCTGAGCCCACCTGAAGCAGAGGAATGATGAGTTGAACCCGAGCAGCGGGTAGTTCAGGGCTGTTGTGCTCACCAGTGGCTTTCCAAAGGGGCAGAGCGAGCCAGCAAGGCAGCAGCAGGAAAGCACAGTGCCTGGCATGCAGAGCGAAGCCAGGCTTCTCCTTGTGACCTGGCCACCTGCTCATCGTGCCAGCCCGTACGGTAGCTCTCAGCCAAGGAGGACCAGGGCCTGGCAAAGTGTAAACGGGTGCCTGCAGAGGCGCTTTGACGTGGGTAAAACATAACCGACTGCTGCTTGTTCAGGTTGTTCATGACTTCCTGGGAGCCTTAATGCCTGTGGGAATCAGGTCACTGGAGGTGTGGAAATGACCTTTGCACAGTACTAAACATACCCACCTGGTGGACCTGCTGTCCTGGGTGTTGCAGAGCAGCGAGTGACCAGTGTTTGTCTGGGTTAAAATGGCAAACGCTGTGTCCTTACAGAGTCTGGGTCAGGCGTAGGCCATGGAAGCGTGCTGGTCTTAGGCAGCTCTGGAAGGAAAATGGTGTGCAGTCCTGTAGGAAGAATAGATAGGCAAACACCTTGGCAAATAGCATAAAAGATGACAGTTGCTCTCAGTGTGGCCTGTAACACCTATATCTGTTGTGGCACCTTCCTGTCAATTGAAAGACCTCCCCAGCTCTCGGGGATGAAATCTAAACCTCCAGTCTAAATCCAATCTAAACCTCTGCTGGCGCACTTAGCCTTGTTGAAGCTTTGTATATATAGAAAGAAAGTGATAATTTTTTTTATCTAGTTTGGAACTTATTTTGAGATTTAAAAGCAACAGAAAATAATTGTGGGAGTAACAGAACAAAAGGTAATTGATTCCCTACAGATTTGTCTCCTTTGCTACCCAAGTTTTATCTCTTGTGATGGGTTGACCCCAGCTGGCAGCTAAGTCCCCATCTAGTCACTCATTCACTCCCTCCACAGCAGAATGGGAGAGAGAATCAGAAGGGCCAAAGCAAGAAAAACTTCTGGGTTGAGATAAAAACAGTTGAATAAGCGAAGGAATCAGAAAAAACCACAAGAGATGATAGAAGAACAAACGCTTGCCACGTCCCACCAAGCAGACAGATGGCCAGCCAGTCTCTGAACAACGCCTACTTTGGAAATACTTCCCTCCCCCCCAGTTTTATTGCTGAGCATGACGTTGTATGGCACAGAATACCCTTTCGGTCAGTTTGGGTCACCTGTCCCAGCTGTAGTCACAAATCTAAAAGACAGCACCGTAAGGGCTGCTGTGAAGAAAATTAAGTTCATCCCAGCCAGACCCAATACGCCTTCCCACTACCAAAATTGACCTCATGCCCTGTACAATTCACATTGATGCTACCTAAAAAGACAGCATGTACTGTGGTTATTTTGTTTACTGGCTATGACCTGATGGGATATCTCTGAGCATTTGCATGGGATAGAAGTCAGATCCTCCTCTTCACAACAAGCACAAAATATTAAAAATATTTTCTGAAATGCTTTCTAAAAAATTTCTTATCCTTTGCACACAAGTGATGTTAAGCACAAAAAGCTGTAGAAAACTGATCTAGCTAACAAACTATTGGAAATTACTGTTTGCATTTGATTTTTTTTTTCATTTATCTTTAACCATTTTTCCAGTTTTCATTTTCATGCAGAAAGGAATATCTGCAGAAGCTGTAGCCCTTGACAAGAAGTCTGGTTTGAGTTCTAAAACGATCTAGGCATGAACCTTCAGAATGGGTATGTTGGCAAATGAATCTCCAGGTTTATCTCTGCTCTTGTGCTGTAAGTATAAACGGGCTCTTCTGAGAGATTCTGATTTGGGAACTTCACAGAATCACAGAATCACTAAGGTTGGAAAAGACCTGTAAGATCATCAAGTCCAACCATCAGCTGACACCACCATGCCCACTAAACCATGTCCCACAATGCCTCGTCCGCACGTTCCTTGAACACCTCCAGCGATGATGACTCCACCACCTCCCTGGGCAGCTTATTCCAGTGTCTCACCACTCTCTCAGTAAAGAAATTCTTCCTGATATCCAGCCTGAACCTCCCCTGGCACAACTTGAGGCCATTTCCTCTTGTCCTGTCGCTAGTCACTTGGGAGAAGAGACCAACACCCACCTCTCTGCAACCCCCTTTCAGGTAATTGTAGAGAGCGATGAGGTCTCCCCTCAGCCTCCTCTTCTCCAGACTGAACAACCCCAGCTCCCTCAGCCGCTCCTCATAAGACTTGTGCTCCAGACCCCTCACCAGCTTCGTCGCCCTTCTCTGGACACGCTCCAGCACCTCAGTGTCCTTCTTGTAGTGAGGGGCCCAAAACTGAACACAGTATTCGAGGTGCGGCCTCACCAGCGCCGAGTACAGGGGCACGATCACCTCCCTACTCCTGCTGGCCACACTATTTCTGATACAGGCCAGGATGCCGTTGGCCTTCTTGGCCACCTGGGCACACTGCTGGCTCATCTTCAGCCGGCTTGTGATTACTTGGCTTATTTCCCTCTTATTTTCCTTCCAAAATTACAAATTAATATTCAGGAAGTCTTAATGATTTTCATTTGCGGGGCTTTCTCGTTTACTTTATGGACTGCATGTGACCATCAGTGCACACTGTCCTGCCCACACACCCACAGTTTCTGCATGCACAGGGTAGTTTTGGTTGCTAACAGAAATTCTGGATCATTTCTGCAAAAGCAGGCAACTGCGTCAAACCTAAGGTAGAAATATAAGAGAAGGAGAATTTCTTTTTGGTGCCCTCCTTCCCTTCTAGCCTGTGTGCTTATCATGCAAAAGCGCCTAAATAGAAGAGCAGTCCAATAAAAGGCTACTCTCATTTCCCCTCAGAGGACTGTTTATGTTCTGAGTCTCCAAGAAGTTGGGTACAGTGAAGTGTGTCCAAGTCCCAGTCCAAATGCCTGCAGCCTGGGAAAGAGTTCTTGCAGAGAAAATGGGGTTACAGCTTGGATGGGAGAAAATTGTAATGTTGTGAGCCAAAATAAATGCAATCTCATTTCTTTCAGTTTTAACAAAGCTACACTTACTGCAACATCAGAGATCCGTGTAATGAGGATGTAGCTCTGAATCATGTCTTTTCAGATTTCAGTATTTCCGCTGCTTTAAGAGAAGCCTTGTTAGCTCTTGAGTATTAGCTGTTATCTATAGCGTGTCACCTTTAGCTACAGAAGTGTCTAGGTGCTGGTATGACTATCAGACATTTCCATATTAGAGTAATTCAAGCAAAGAGGCTCCTGAGTCGCTACACTGACTTATTCAGGGATGGCAGTTGTCACAGCTCAAAGAGTCTGCTGTGCCCTAAAGGGGATTTGAACAAAGTTTCCTCATGGAAATCAGAGCATTTGATGATTACAAGTTAGAAGAGCATCTGTTACTTAGTGGAGCCGTTTATCTCAAAGCTGAATGACCCCCAAAGCTCCCTTTCCCTTTTTACAATCTAAGACAAGATTTCTCTTTTGAAATGTATGAATGGGTAACACAGTGCTACTCCCCCCGCCCTCACTCTCCTTTTCACAAATGGCAGTGTTTGTCATACAGAAAAAGAAATTGCTTAATGACTTGTAGGCAGCTTAAAAGTATGTGCCAGCAGCATCCAGGGCACTTAATGAACAGAGAGAAGTACAATGTAGCACAGAGTAAAACTGAAACTTAAATGAAGAAAAATAATACCCCATATCGTGATAGCAGGTGTTGCAAGAGAGGTGCCCAATGTTTCCTGCTATGTCTTTAACTTTGACTTTGAATTTCCAGAAGGAGTCTGTGAGCAGGCAAAACTACAGAGAAGACTGTGCACAAACACCAGAGACATCTTGCAGAGCAAGCATAGAAGTACGTACTTTTCTGGAGTTACCAAGAAAGCTGAAGGAAAAGATGGAAGTGTAATCTACATGCTGTATGTAAGACTCTGAGCTGACAGTTTCCTTCAAGCACATCTTTTCGTGTGGTAGTGACCACAGGATTTCTTTCCAGGATATGATTGGGGAAAGACAGTCCCTTCCAAAATTAAACCTCACTTTGGAAACCTCTTCCTCTTTTATAACAGCTGAGCATTAGAAACATCTCTTCAGAATTGCTTACCTTCTAACTGACGAGGTTTTTTCATCCCTGCAGAACTTTCAAGGAAAACTATGGTCTGGGCTGAAAAAAACAGGCTTAATTCTCTGTGAACCCTCAGGGTCCAATTGTTTCCATTCCCCACCAAAACCAGAAAGACAGTTTTGCAAAAATTCTGAGTTTTTCTGCAGTTAAATGGAGTCAGTCTATGTGGTCGCAAGATAAAAGAAGTAGGAGGTGTTCTTACCTAAACAAATGTGCAGTAAAAGAGTAGCATAAGCACTGAAAATAAGCACTCTGTGAAAGAGAAACAGCTACTAAATGTCTTCCTCCAAATCATGACTGTATGTGTAAGAGTGCTCTTCTCTTGTGTAGGCTAAGTCCTGTGCCAGTATCTCTGTTCAGGTTTTTTTTTTTCAGTGTCTCTGCATAAACTGCTTCAGATAAAACATTGAATTCAGAGTAATTCAAACAGTTGTAGTAATAACCATTCTGGGGGTGAACTTGAGTATAAAAAAGAAGGATAACAGTCTGGAGCAGAGATTGCCAACATATGTCATAGGATCATGCCCCTGTCATGTTATTGCTATAACGCTCTCCTCACAGAGAAGTTGAAGCCCACTATTTTGGCACCGTCAGCTGTTCCTGGCAAAAGGCAATGCAATTCTCCCATGAAAGCAGATGTTGCTATAGCTGCATATTTGATACACTAAAGAAAAAAAATAGTCTTAGGGTATTGCAGCTTTTTTGCTAATACCCAAGTGGCAAGTCTCTTTTATCCAACCACAGGAGCTCACCTCTCCTTGTGTGTGAGAATGGTACAATTCCAGTGTAGTAGTGATGAATTTTATTCATGTAAAACTTCATTAACAAAAATTGCAAGCCAGATCATGACTGATATATATGAGATATGGAGTTCAGGCTTTTTAATGTGGTGGCTCAGAGACATCACATTAAAAAGAGCAACGAATCCCAAAGAACATATCCCTTCATAACATGATAATGAAACAACACCTTTAACAGATTAAATGCTTGAATAATACAAAGAAAACATGTGATAGGATATTGATGAAGAACATCTGCCATCTGCATCTGATATAACAAGATGTGGCTTACATTTGGAGAGGTTAGATTAAGTGTGAAGGATTTCATGTCTAATCAGTTTATATCCTTAGCAGAATACATTTTCAAGCTACTGACCTCCTGGAACAGCTTTGAAACCAAGGCCCAGTAAGTTTCTAGTGCAAAAAAGATTATAATTTTTTACACCGTTTGTTAAGTCCAATTCTCCATTCTCACATTTAGCCTTTTGCCAAGTTGTAAGCTAGTTACAAGACCCAATTGTTCTTAAAGATAGTGCCTCTGCTTGGATGGTAGCTCTACTGCCACTGTCATTAGGCACATATACTTCCCTACTGAGTGAATCTATATCTATATATACACATTTACATGTAAAAAAAGGAAAAAAATTCACTACTCACTGATTTATCAAGCTTGTTTTGTCTGACCGTGTCTTCTCTGTGAACAAACTCATAGTTAAACCCTATATCTGAAAATAGGAAACAGCACTTCCTGTGTGATCTATTGCAAAACATTATTACAAGAATCAAGGGTATGGTTCTTCTTTTCCGAAAATGCTCAGTTTCCAGGCTGAGTTCAGAACCGAGGGATGAAGACTTTATGGGCATCTACTTGTTCTGCTCCAGCTGGAACTGGAGCAGTCAGTATCTGAACTACTGCATCTCTCTACAGGGTTAAGACCAGGTGGTTAAATTCAATAAAATCCTATTCTCAGGACAGTAAGTATTTCTAGCTGCTCTAGACACTTCTGCAGCTCAACAGAAAGTGGTGTGAAATACCTGGCATACAGAATGTGTGCTTTTAAAATTAAATTCAGGTCTCCAGAATGATTGTTGAAACAACCCCACCAAGGTATTCTTCATTGGTTCAACTGACTGACTTCTACATAATTTCTACATGGTTCTCCCTTTCATCACCACTGCTGAAAAAGAATCTGTGAGCAAAATTAGGATATGTTTATACTATGCATGTTTATACTATGCAAAGTAGTGTCATGTTAGACAGCATCACACTTGCCTTAGGTGAGCATTGTGAAGAAAGACAAGTCAAGGTCCAGACGTTTCAGAGCTAATTAGGTCAGGCAGAGCACTGTGCTGGTAGAGCTACCTTCCTTCCAGTTATGTGACCAGCTCATGCAGTCTACATACTGCTGCACTCTGTGGGGTAGAACCCCTCCTTGAACATCTGCTGTAATTTTTTGCAAAGCCATTTCTAATGATCTTACACTTCTAAGAGGCTGCTGTATGCAGCAAGCTGGAACCTGCAGCTCATTCCCTTTTTGTTGTGGTGACATTGCAGGATTGAAAGCAATAGGAAGAAAGAGATTAAAATAACAGAAAGTGGTTAAAATATATTTTTGCTTCAAAGGCAGGAAGTATAGTTGACTGTACAGGCTGGTGTCATGCATTTATTTTTTTAAAACATTCACTTCACCAATGCCATTGGCACTGCAGCTGCAACAGCCTCCAGCTGTTGGAGTGATAATTGATGCCTATGTAAGTGATCGTTATAAACCAGGGCTGATGAATAATATGGCCACTTATCTGCTCCCTGAGGAGGCTTTTTACAATCTCATAGCTAGTTACAGCAAGGCTACATTTTTCAAATTTGCAGGTTTTTGGCAGCAGCTGTTGACCGTATTCCCTAAGACTGCTGGGTGGTTTCCTGCAGTATTCCTGAAAAGCTGTAAGACTGGCTTGTGGTACAATTATAGCTGGATTTTGTCATTTCCTAGAAAATCTATGTAGAGTTTCAATAAAACCAGTGATACATAACCTGACCACATGTGTTCCAGGGAGTATTAAAGAGATTCACAGAGCTGTTTCAGAAGGAGCACCTAAGCAAGGCGTTAGGAAGAGGGGTCTCTGATGGGTGAAAGAATATAAATATTTCCTGTTGATCTGGAAGGGGCTGTGTAGATTTTGCTGTAAATATATACTGCAAACCACTGAAACCCTTCAAGCCTGAGCAGAAAGGGCCTTCCCTACAGCGACACAGTGGATAACAGGGAAGCACAACCCACATTTTCTTTCTATACCATCTCCCTCTGAGTTGCTGTCTGAATTTGAAAAGTTATGGTTTTTACCGCTCGGGACATCTCTTTCTACCCAATGTACAGGCTGCTAGTTCAGCGGTTTTGTTTGCAAGTTTAATCTTTTGTGAACTACTATGCCTGGTAAAGAAATGCTTGGCTTGCAGGATCAAAAATCCTGCCTAAGGCGCTTCGTTTTTGCTGCCCTGTGAGAAAGAGGGATTGTCACCTGGAGAAGGGGCTTGTCTCGGCTCTCGAGAGTGGGACTCCTTTGGAGTCCATTGCCCAGGGGCTACGGGTGAGTATAATTTTCTGGGAGTACCAGAATCCTTGCACTCTTCTCTCCCTGTCCTGTGACACTGGGGCTTCCTTCTGCCTTTTTCAGGGGCTTTCTGGAGTCACAAAGCTCCTTCTTTTTGCTTGCTCTACCAGTTTCCCCAAGCAAAAAGCAGTTACAGCTGAAACTAGCAGAACCAACCTGTAAGTGATGGCAAAAGTTTTGGAAACAGCAAATGCAGCACTTTGGGATTGAATCCCTCCCATGCAGGAGAGAGGACAGTACTTTCTAAATAAATGTGGGAGACAAAAATGTATACAAATCTGCAAGCATCCATATTCATCTATCAGGCCCAGTCAGCATGGGTTTATGAAAGACTAGTCCTGCCTGACTAACCTGATCTCCTTCCATGACAAGGTGACCCACTTAGTGAATGAGGGAAAGGCTGTGGATGTTGGACTTCAGTAAAGCCTTTGACACCGTTTCCCACAGCATTGTCCTGGAGAAACTGGCTGCTCATGGCTTGGATGGGCATACTCTTTGCAGGGTAAAAACTCGCTGGATGGCTGGGCCCAAAGGTTGTGGTGAATGAAGTTAAATCCAGTTGGTGGCCGGTCACAAGCGGTGTTCCCCAGGGCTCAGTTTTGGGGACAGTTCTTTTTAATATCTTCATCAATGATCTGGACGAGGGCATTGAGTGCACCCTCAGTAAATTTGCAGGTGACAAGAAGTTGGGCGGGTGTGTTGATCTGCTTGAGGGTAGGAAGGCTCTGCAGAGGGATCTGGACAGGCTGGATCGATGGGCTGAGGTTCAACAAGGCCAAGTGCCGAGCCCTACATTTGGGTCACAACAACCCCATGCAACACTACAGGCTTGGGGACGAGTGGCTGGAAAGCTGCCCCACAGAAAAGGACCTGGGGGTGTTGGTCGACAGCCGGCTGAATATGAGCCAGCAGTGTACCCAGGTGGCCAAGAAGGCCAACGGCATCCTGGCCTGTATCAGAAACAGTGTGGCCAGCAGGAGTAGGGAGGTGATCGTGCCCCTGTACTCGGTGCTGGTGAGGCCACACCTCGAATACTGTGTTCAGTTTTGGGCCCCTCACTACAAGAAGGACATTGAGGTGCTGGAGCGTGTCCAGAGAAGGGCGACGAAGCTGGTGAGGGGTCTGGAGCACAAGTCTTATGAGGAGCGGCTGAGGGAGCTGGGGTTGTTCAGTCTGGAGAAGAGGAGGCTGAGGGGAGACCTCATCGCTCTCTACAATTACCTGAAAGGGGGTTGCAGAGAGGTGGGTGTTGGTCTCTTCTCCCAAGTGACAAGTGACAGGACAAGAGGAAATGGCCTCAAGTTGCGCCAGGGGAGGTTTAGACTGGATATTAGGAAAAATGTCCTCACAGAAAAGGTTCTCAGGCTTTGGAACGGACTGCCCAGGGAGGTCATTGAGTCACCATCCCTCGAGCTATTTAAAAGAAAGGCCTGTGGATGAGGCACTTAGGGACATGGTTTAGTGGTGGACTTAGCAGGCTTAGGTTAACGGTTGAACTTGATGATCTTAAAGGTCTTTTCCAACCTAAATGATTCTATGATTCTATATATTGATTGAACTGCTAAAATTGGAAGTCTCTCAGGAATGGATAAATTCTTGTTTTCTTTTTCTCTCTCACACAGACCAGTCCTAGGAAAGATCAGAGAAGAAGTCATCCTTGTAAGACCTACATGCTAGTTTCATAATCTGTGAGGTAAGCAGTGGTCTTGAATTTGTCGTAATGGGTTTGATAGATCCTTGTGATGGGGAATGAGTGACTCATGACTCACGACTCACTTCTAATTTAAGAAAGAAAGCACAGCATTGCACACGTTGTTTTGAAAGAGTTTTAATTCTTTGTGACTCCAGTCTGGGTGCTTAGATTGAAGACAAGTGGACAGTGTTTTCAGGCTGCCTGAGCTCAAATTGCTCTGACCTTTGAAAACCAGGGACGGTTTCTTTCCAAAATGGTAATGCAAATAATTAGAAGCTACTTCAGAAAGTTTCATTGAGAGTAAAATACAGGAAAAAAGAAAGACTCAAAAGATAAGAAATATCTCATATTGGACACTTAATTTTAGGCATCTGAGACTACATTTTGAATTGTAGCTAAATTATTATTATATTATAGAGAATAGGACCTGTTAGAAAGGACAGAGCCACCTGAAAATCCCTTTTTCAGGGATGTTGGGACTCTGAAGAAATCCAGGGGAAAGGAATTAAGTGTTCATCGGTCTAGAAAGCATGGCCTGTGAGAAATGATTGGTAAAGGACTAGATGATCTCTGGAGAGCTTTCTCAGACTTACTTTCTATGACTTTACTCTTAGCATCTTTCCTGTAAGGTTTTAGTGAGCTTTATAAATATTAACTAATCCAAAGAACTGCCAAGGAGATGAAAGCAGAAGAAGCAGTGGGAAAAAAGCCTCCCAAAGTCAGAGACATTGCCAGGTGAAGATTGCTTGCCTTATAAAATTAGAGAGCTGCTTAGGTTCTCCATATATAAAATTAGAAAGAGCAAGAAGGGAAGAAAAGAGTACATAAATTTCACCATGCTAATAAATTGAAATTCTATAAACAGGGAAGTACCGCTTGGTTGTACCAAAGATAGGAATCAAAAAGAACAAAAAATTTCTGCAACAAAACTGTCTTACTTCAGCTGGGGCTTTCTACAAGCTGTCACAACACTACCACTTACAGTATTGAAGCAAGGGAACCAAACCATGGTGTGCTTCTATTACTCCATCAACAGCTGAATGTAAGAGAGAACTAGCTTTTTCTGACAGTAATACTGTTGCCTTAAATTTAGAATGTTATGTGGATACTGAAGTCAAGACATGGGGATACACGCAGGGCACTGACATAAGTTTCCTAATTTCTTAAAGAAGCCTCTTTTCTCTTCCCATGGAGGGAAAGAGAGCGCTGGAGACAGTTCACTGTTAGCAAAAATGTTGGTAAAATTACCAAGCAGATTACCTAAATAGAAATGACTGGGCCTCAGCTGTATGCCACTAAGACCATCGCAAAGATTAAATGATGTCCTTGCAGTTCATCTCATTTTCTAGGCCTCCCATGTGGAAGGAGAAATGCTGACACAGTCCCTGTGTCAAAGCATGTTTAAGAATTTCAGGCAAAGCAGGACAGCACGAGGAGGGAAGGTGCATACTGACGGAGTTGCTTTCCCATTCCTTTGGTGTGCTTCAGCCTACCTTTTAATGGTGAAATTGGATGAAGTAGGTGTTTTGTGTTGAAAAAGGAGTTCAATAAAAGTATTACTGAGTCCTGTGCAGTAGACTCCTCTTGAGTGTTCTCATCCACAGTAGCCCTCAGCAGACATTTTCCTGACTGTCCTCAAGCTTACAGGGATGGGCATGTGGCAACTTCGGTTGAGCATAAGGAGGAGCACACAGGAGGACTTTGCAAGGTCTCTTAGTAGGTAATTCATTCCAGACTCCTTCAAACTGAATGTTGTAGGCTGTGGGAATCGCCTCTCCCACCCTTAGCTGGTAATCGGCCAGCTAGTGTAAGGGCTCCCTCTATAGTCAAAGGATAGAGGTAGGTGTTTGCAGAGGGTAACTGCCTCTGTCTTAAGCTACTCCGCCTTAGGCTAGAATGAATCACCAAGTGGAGGGGGGTCTCTTTATAGATAGAAAGATCCTAGACAATGAGTTCAGACTAGACAGCTAACCTGTACATTGATAAAACTGAGTTATAGCCCAATCAAATGTTTCAGATAACCTGAATGAAGTCTTTGGGGGTTTTGGTGATGAGAAACCATTCTTTATTTTGGAAAAAGATCAAGCCAAATATTTTTGATTTGCTGTTCTTTGGGGCTGAGGTGGTTTTTTAGCTGGTAAGCCTGATAATGCTGTCTACATTCTTTGCTGAAGGGGAAGAGACCTATGCCATAGGTCTAAAGACCAGTCCTGCTGATGACCCACCCAGAAGCAGGAACAGATTTACTGGGGCACTGTGAAGACTGTACCCTGCTCATGCCCATGAAAACTGTATGTGCTCCCCATCATGTCACAGAAGTAAGGCTGCAAAGGCCATCCTCCTCTGTCCCCTACATCCTCATACCCATGCAGGTGTTCTAAAGGGGCACTGTGTTTTAAAAGAGGTAGGAAGATACATAAAAGCAAAACACAGTTTCTATTGATGGCATGTGAAAGTTGCCTCATCAGCTGCTCAGGTGTCATAGTACTTCCTCACAGCTTTGGGGCATTTCACAGAGCCTTGGAGAAGTAAGACTTGACAACTGAGATGTAAGTAAATTGGGAGTTCAACATATTCTTAAGATATTCTGAGTTGCTCACAGGAAGAAGTACACAAGGAAATATCAGTGCAGTCTGCCCTTCATGTTAACCTCTTGAGTACACACATCATGATGCTTCGTTCAGTTTGCAGGAGCCATCCTGCCAGCTGAGGGACTGGTTATTAAGGGTTCTTTTTATTGCAGTTCACTAGCATGCAGGACCAGGCCTTGTTTAATGTACACTACCCAGACCTTTCTTGGACTGCAGAATTTTGCTTTTCCCTTATGATCATGTCTCTAGTCCTGTTAGTGTAATATCTGATTGCTTCACAGATATTACAGTATTTGTCTTCTCACCACATTTATGAGATGAATCAATACAATTATCTCCATTTTGCAATGAGGAAGCTGAAGTGCCAAGATTATGAATAACACTGTCAAGCAATTTGAGGAACCTAGTTTGTGAACTGTTTTTCTTCAAAGCAAAGTATTGTGCTGGGGCATGGTTCCCATCTGTTGTAGCAGCTGGTTCTTGGTCTTCGCATTGGGCCCTGGAACATGAGGAACACATCCTCACAGGCCATCTATGAAAATCCCTTGGTGGAACTTGTGCCTGCCCTGTGGCAAGCTTGCAGATTCCAGTAGTATTTGTGGCACAGCACTTGGCATCTCTGAAATGTAAGTCTTCCCAGATTTTACTTCTCAGGTATCTGCGGCACTGCTCAATGAAACTGAATCCAAAAGACACAACCAGCACCAGACAGTTTTCAGTCTTTTCAGAGACTGGCCTCACACTCCCGTGCACCTGTCTGGCGGAACCTGCTTTATTTCTGAGAAAACTCCCCATGGAGACTCCAGCAGCCTGAAGCCAGCTTGGTAGCCAGGCTACACCAATTTATCGACATACTGAATCTGACCCTAATCATCTTCTGACAGGTTTTATTTACAGGGTGGAGACACAATTTCCTTAGTAACTTCTGTAGAGAAAATATAAGAAAACACTGGGCTTCAGGTAAGTCAGCAAAACCTTCTTTCTCACAGTCCACAGCAAACTAACCACACCACAGAGTCTGTGATACCACAGACTGTGCATGTTGTTCTCCATCCCCACCAAATGAGGATCACTGTGGTATCTTCTATGGTGCGGTAAATTTTATCGCATTCTCTCTCTCTCTTTTTTTTAAACACAGTACTAATTGCTGTCTCATAATGGGAATGGAAGAACTAGCTTGCAGCTTTGTCCACAAGTGAGATATTTTACACCTGCTCTGTTAGTTGAACAGTTGTGGATAGGCTGTTTGTGCCACTGTAAAAAAGAGTATCAGTGTTAGCAAGTGTGATACGAAGCCAAGTCCACCTGTATTTGTGAAGCTCTCAGATCACATTGCAATAGTTGTTTTATGCCAGTATATTTAGCACATGCAAACTAGTTTGCCGTTCTTCTTGGAAGAGGTTGTGTGTTAACATGAAAGCAAGCCACAAATAAGTGATAAAAATAACTTCAACTGAAAAGCCATGTGAGCAAGAGAATTCAAAGGAAAGCTGGTACTTCTGCCTAAGTTCTACTAAAGTATGCTGGGATAAAGTCCTACATAAAGCTTTAGGTGAATCTTAGCAAAAAAATGTATTTGCGTTGCCTGAAGTGCACTTGGATTCACATGAAATCTCAAAAACAAATTATCGCTGGCATGTTTCTTTGGGGAATTAACATCGTACACTGATGCTCCATTTTATAAGACTTCTTCAGGTCACAATATATTTTCAATATTATTAGCACTTGTCCTTGGATAGTGGAGAAGCTTACTGTCTGTTACTGTTTCTCACACTGACGAGGGACCATTTCTTATCTCCTAGTTCATATGTTAAACACATTAAACATTGAGTACTTACACAGTGCTCACCACTAACACTTCCAACTTCCCTCCCTCCACTCATTTCATTGAAAAGACTGTCAGGTAAGTCTAAGCCCCACAAGCCTGTGGGTTTTTTTCCTGAAATCAGGGAGTCTCTCCTGGGATATAGCCTAACATTTTCTCTGCCTGAGAAAAAAGCCTAGAAAAATTAGGGCCAAAGGCTCTAGACATCAGCCACAACCTGGAAAAACTGTATCAGAAAGCTGTGACAAGTGAAAACACAATTTATCAGCTAGCTTGAGAATCAGTGTGAAGTAGGAGAAGAACAGGACGACCCATTAGGAGAGAAGACAGACTGACCATCTGACACTGGAGTGCACTGGGATGGATGAGAGAGGACACCTGATTATCTTCTCCAGCTCAAGAGAGGGAAAGGAACTGCTGACAGAGAGCGAGAAGTTGGGCATGGAAGTCATCTAAGGGCCACCAGAGTTTCAGCAGACCTCTGAGATTTTCAGGTTCTTTCTTTAAGAAAGTTGAAGTCAGGCAAGCTTCAGAACTTAGTGGCATTATGAGGTCATTTCAGCAGAAAATTGTAAACCACAGAAAGTTTTGTGTCTCGCTTCTGGTTTAATTTGTTAATGCATTTGAGGTTTGCATTGGATAATGAATGTGGGTTATAATGTATTTCTAATTAAGAAGAACAAAACCCACTCAGGGTATCAGAAAGAAGACCATGTGAGGTGTGTTTCTGTAGCCAAGCTTCTAGTGTAAGGGCTACAGGTAGTTACAGTGTGCGGCCACAAATGAGCAGTATCATTGATTTTGGCTGACCCAACTCTTCTTCTTTATATCTTTATCTTAAATAAGAGGAGAAGGTAGTAAGTAGTTCTTATCTGGATCTTTTTAACACTGATGTCAAGCCCTGGAAAACGTTATACAAATCCCGATGACTATTGTGTCCTGCCTCACTGAATTCAGTTGTGGATCTCAAACGTGTGACAGAACCTGGCTTTAAGTTGATTATCGTATACAGACATGTTAAATCTCAGGCTTTCAGGGTGAGGCATGTTCACGCTCTCACGCCTGTTTTGGGTTTCCCCAAAGTGGTGCCATATATTTGCAGTGCCACAACCCAGCCTGTCTACCAAGGTGCTCGATGCTGCCTACTTGGCCTCGTCTGTGGGGCAAATGTAATACTCACAGTTCTGGTATGGGCAAAAAGGAAACACCTTATATATAAACCCAATAATTTATTGTTAGTGTAATTGAACTCTTAGCACTCTAATCCAACAATCATTATTAGTCCAGATCTAATTATCTCAGAAAAAGAAAGATAAAAATATAAAAAAGACATCAATACTTCTGGGCAGAAACATAATAATAACAATAGCAATAACAATAATAATAATAATAATAATAGTTAAATTTGTTGTATACACACTTCCTAGTTTATACCACTTTTCTAAGCATAATGCTTTTACTCTTCCACTGCTCCTCTGAGTCCTAAGGTCAATGGCTTCAGCCTGTCGGTCCCTCATGAAAGGGTCCCTCTACATCTCATCCTCTGTCCCTACTTCTCAAAGCCTCTGCTGTCATACTAGGACTGTATTTCTCTATGTTGCAGCATCATGTCAGAGTCACGTTAGACAGAATAACTACTTTTTACTACTATCTGTATAAAAACTGTGGTTGTGCCACACAAAGATAAGCAAAACTAGGACAAATTAAACATAGCCACCCGCTCAAAACTGCTGTTGCAGCTGCACCAAGCAAAAATAAAGCTTCAGGTAGGTCAAGATGAGTTCAGACAAAGCCAGGCTGACAAGCCTCAGTCCTGAGGCCTTGCACACTCAGTACAAAGCCTGTGGCCTGGCAATAGCAATACCAATACCGTATTACCGGGCAAAATACCATATTACTGGGCGACAGGGCTACAGAGGACACTCGGAAAGCACAGTCTCCATTTACAGGGTTACAGAAGTCTCTCCCTTGTTACATCCCCCTGTAACAAGAGGTAATATTCACAGAATATTTCACAAGACAATACTAAGAAGATACAGTAATATATTTCAGGAAATTTTTATATTTTTGAGCTGGAGATAGTGAGGCTAGAGGAATTCAACAGCGTCTCTGTCACTCACCAATCTCCTGCACAGGGCAGCTTTGCTCAGCACAGCTTTTGAGAGCCAACAACCTGGCAGGTTGATAGGGAGAAGCAAAGAGGTGTGCTGTGAGGAAAGGATTGGGGACAAAGGCACAGACTTACCCTCTAGCGTGTTTACAGCAAAAAGAAGTCAAGGTGCTAGAGACTCCTGAAGCAAAGGAAGTAGTCCTTAGGAGTGGGAAGGCTGTGCTAAGGGAAGTGCCCCAGAAGAAAGAAAAAGGGGCAAGGAAACGGAAAGCTCAAGAGTGTATTACAGTGGATTGAAATTTCTGAGCAGAAGAGTGACTAAAACAGCTCCTGGAATTAAGAGCAGTGCTAAGTCATAACTTCTCGTTTCCCCCTCCCACTGAGAGATGAGATGATCTTTCACTTTACAATTTTGTCCTCTACCATGCAACAACTGTTGTTGACATATTTTTTTTCCATATTCTTTTTAGACACCCTGTGCTGGGTTCCCAGCAGTTGGTGGTACTATTTGTTTTTGTCATAAATCTCCCATCCCAGCCACAGACTCTGAGGCTTCTTCATGTCTCCCACACCCCTACTGTTACAGACTACTGACGTCCATGTCCCTGAACTGCTGGAGAACCTAAGAGACTCTCCAAAAGCCGGTCCTGGGGACATTTTTGTGCACAGGCTGTAATAAGTGGAGAAATGTGTTTATATTGCACAGTTACAGGTACATCTGAGCTAGGTTCAGGACCAGCAGCTGTGTGATGTTAGTTGTAGCTCTCAGCTGCTACTTAGCCTGAGCACAGCAGAACACTTTTTTGACCTCACAGGTTTGTGTCTCTGAAGCAGTCTCTCTATGTGATACTGTATTTACTGTGTTGGCACATTTCTTATTTTGAAAGTGACTTTGTTATCTCTTCATGACCCTGAACTGCCCGTTGTAGAAATTGCACTGGAAAAGTTATTTCTAGCACCTAAAGCACACTTTTTCTAGGTCTTTGCCATCTAGTAATGTGTGTGACTTATGAGCTAAACTTGTTATTATGAAATAATCTGCAATGTCTTTTGAATTTCACACAGCATTTGCCAAATAGCCTAACTTCTTGAGAGTGTGTCGTCCCAGGGCTGGAAAGCTGCCTGGGGCTGCCAGTGACAGGGGTCTGCCTGGAAACCACTGCCCTCAGCATCTAATGGGCAGCAAAGAACAACTGGTAGGAGTGTGCATAAATTTTTCAGCTCTTTGGAGGCATACAGTCATGGTTTCCCAAACTGACTGAGAAGATTAGCTTAAGTAATGTAGTATTATAAATGAAGTTTAGTGTGATTTTTTTTCCAGAGCTGTATCATCCTGAAGTATTGCATGATTTCTGACATAATTTCAACGAGTGGTTTCTATGGGTTGATTCCCACTTTTTTCATACTGCTTAAGCATCTTAATTGAGAATTCCACCTGTGTTTTCTGCATAGTTTTAATCTAGGAGCTTGAGCAGATGCAGCCAAAAAAATTTGAATAAATGAAACCCCAGTATTTAGTCAGAAATTAACATCCAACTTTCCTCCCTAGAAATGGAAGAGGCAAGGAAAGTAGACATGTCCTACAACTTCTGCGGGTTGCCTCCCTTGACCTTCTGTCACTGTTCCCATTGGGAGGGCATAGCCCCTTAGCTAGGTCACATCCTCTACGCCTGCTAGACAATAAGGGCAAATCCAGATGCCAACACAGAGCAAACCAGCACTTTACCCTTCATTTTTCCTTATGGAAAGAGGGGACTTCATGGGGCCAAAGAGAGAGAGAGCAGGAGTGTGCACAACCTCCAAGTACTGTTCCTGAATAGGTAGAACCTCACTTTAAGGAATTTTTCTTCCTGTAGAATGATCTCCCATGGTCACTTTTTTAATCTCCCAGGAGCCCTCATCAAATCAAATTTCTCATGATCCTAGCCTGGAGAGGTGGGCCATATGTGACACATCTAAAATTCAATCTCACATCCTCTTAAGGTTGGGCTGTCCCATAGTACGTCAATAGGACTGAGGAACATTACAAAAGCTGTGAACTTGGCAATCGCAGGCTGGAGAAAAGACAGGAAGAATTACCAACAGCACCACATCTTACATAATGTTGCTTTTCTAACTCTCCCAGCTCTCCTTTGCACTGTTTTGCATGGTTTTATTATACTGTATTTATTTTAAAGGTCTGGGAGGTGTTTTTGAGGATGTGCGCATTTGGATGTTTTGTTGCATGCTGCCAAGTGGTCTTGGTCTAGAATAAGGTCAGACTTTCCTGTCGTAGTGTCATCATACTAAAGAGCAGAGAAACATGAAAGTGGAGGATTGTGAAACATGGTAGATGAAAATCAATAGCTAGTAAGTTCAAGCAGGTTCAGACACATTTTAGAACTAGCTAGGGAAACGTTACCAAACATGGAAAGTGGTACTTAGAACTTTAGCTGGCAATCTGATTATCAATGGTAGGTGCTACAGCTTGGTCTTTGGGGAAACATTAATTGCTTTAGTTGTGCAACATCTGATTAGGAGATCTGTTCTACGAACAGCAGTAATTTCCTTATTCCGCCCTCTTCAGAATAGCAATCAACTTTCCACTAATTTAATGGAACAAGATTGGGCTAGATATTTTGGCATATGTATTCACTTTACCACACACAGCACCAGGAAATCCAGGTGACATCAAACCTGAATGCTCCTTGGTGCTTTTGCAGTGGTATTTGCAGCTGACAACATCTCAGCATGTGAAAACTAGCTGATCTGGTTATTAGATTGCAAAATTCTTTTACCAGTTTTACTTTGTGTCAGAACCCTTGAAACTGAGGAACCAGTGCATCTGCTACCTGCTTTATTCCAGGGAGAATATTACATCTGCAGAAGAAAGCAGATTGTCGTTGCCAAGTTTCTACCGAAGAAAAAAAAATGTATAATGGAAAAAATGGCAGTACCAGCTCCTTAATAGCATCCTACTAGTGTAGTGCTGTTTTCTAGAACTGTTTCAGCGCATAGAAGTGCGAAAATTTTTGAACATTGCTTAATGTCTCCATAGATTCTTTCCATTGCATGTAAGAGTAGCATAAAATCCTGTGGATTTACAACATTAAAAATAAAATGTCATGTTTAGAGAAGAGGCACAATGCTTTTGAGAGCTCTGCTGTGTATGAGTACTTGACGTGATGCTGGGTTTGTTTGTGTCTCTATTCTGGTAGTTCACACAATAAAAGGGGCAAAATAGCTACTTGTATTATTCCTTTTTGTGGCCACATTAGACAAAGAGCCTTCTGAAGGGAAAAGTGTCCGAAGAATCTGCAATCTTGATCTGTGAGAGATCGACTGTGCTTGAGCAGAGGATGGGGGTTTGGATCTACCCTTCTGGATTCTTAAATATCAGTCTTTCAAATGCAGCAGTGGAAGACAAGGAGGTGGAAGAAGAAACTCAGCAGTGAGTCCAGCAAAACATTCTTTTTCACTTCTTTGGTTAAGGCTTCACATATCACTTGGGCTAAATTCTGCTATATCACACACGCACACAAAGCATGATTTCAGTGGGAGCTGGACAAAAAAATCATAGAAACCAAAAGGTTTGGCCCTTGTCTTGTAACACAGAGAGAATCCTAGTCTACTGCTGAAAACATTGCTGCATTAATGATGCAAGAATCTCTTTGGGACATTTTAGGTTCACACTTGCAGCATTTCATGATGGCATTGGAAATGTTTGTGCATGTCTGGGGCATATCTGGTGCGTATCACTTTGAATGACGTAGCAACCTGAAAAGGGGCATGATCTTCGAAAAATTACATTGCTTTGGACCATTTTTTCTTTTTGAAATTTGAAATTCAGCAAGGCAAATAAACAATTATTGAAAAATAAGAATTTAGGGACCTTATCCCTTATTCCTTATTATTTCTTCTGACTAACAAGATGGCAGATACGATCCAAATGTGTGTTTTAAAACCAGAGAGTCCTGGAATACTAGTTTTACCTAAAAGCAGTTGTTGCTTGGTTTTGGTCTTTTTCACACAACTGTTGACAAAACAAAGCGATCAGGGCAAATTGCTGCTTCACACATGCCCTGTTTCAATCAGAAAAAAAGCTGCCAAAAAATGATGAATGATGTATGAAATGATCATTCCCTGAAATCTAGAGGCCTAAAAAAGTGCACGGGACTCTCAACAGATATGTTATATCCTTGAAGGCAGATCCTTGGTGCTGTAAGTCCCATGCAGGCTGGACTGGACCAGGGCCCCCTCTTTGATCAAAGTCAGTTGTGTCTCTTCCCTGCAGCCAGCCAGGAAACTTGGCTCCTGACTGTGAAGTTTTGTGCTGTCTAAGCTGCAGTGATGCAGCTCATTTGGAAAGTGTCAGTGTGTGAGAGCTGGCCAGAAAACATTTCCATCTTCCCTTCTTCTCAAAATGCCAATTAAAAAGGAATGTATGTATGCCTTCTGTTTCTTCTCCCTTCCATTTTCATCTGAAATATCAACAGGTAAGATGATGGTAAATGTCACTGAACATTTTAAACAGAAAAACTTTTATCCAAACTCCAAAATTCTGGCCTCAGGGGGAAGATATCTGAACTGAGATGTTGGCCCATGTTTCTTTCAACCATCAAAGTGCCTGTGCAGTACCAAAAAAACCACAGAAATACATGAACAGAGGGCTTTGTTTCTAAATACCTAGAAGTCTTCTGAGAAGTAAAACGATATGATAATTGAGCTGCAGTGCATTTCTTATCCATTGAAGAATAGAACCTAGAAATGTTAATTACACTATCATAAAGGAAAGAAGTGTTTTCTATACTATGTAGCTAATGGCAAGAATATTTTGACACTGAGGTTAGAAATATATTTGAAATTTTTAGGAAACATGAAAAAATACAATTATATTTTCAGAAGGAAAGGTAGAACTAAGAAAACATATAATATTTTTTATTACTCTAGAAAATACGATCTTTGACAATTCCCAGGCTGTGTTTTTCCTGGTTTCAGGTACTCTTGTGTTTAACTTTAAAAATTTTGTTTACAGTAATATTACCTCAACATAAATGTTATTTTTTCACTGTGAATTTTTATTGGGATTTTGAGAACAAATCTCTCTCAGCAGGAAAGTGGAGGCAAGACTTATTTTGCTGAAGAGCTCCAGGGTGCCTCTCAATTCCATCAGATGTATTTTCCGTGATACTGACCCAAAGATCAGTAAAAACATCCTTTCCTTATCCTAATCTAGGCTTGCGAGTCATTAGAAAGACTTTCACATGACAAGACTTTAAAAGATGCAGTTAATACGTTTATTCAAAGAAAACATTTCTAAAGTGGCGGAAAATAATGGTGTATGGGAAAAGAGACGGAGCCTACGTGCCACAGACCATTTTGTGGTATTTACATTAGGAGCGAGCGCTGGGGGCTCACGCCTCCAGTGGTGACGCAGACTACCAGGCTGCTTGGATGACAACGTACTCAAGCATGTGGGCCTCTACGAGTGGCCAGTATAGGGGGCACGTGGAGGCATTGCTCAGCTCTTTTTGAAGGCATCGCCACCAAAGGCTGCTTTGGGCGGCAGCAGCTCCGGGGACCCCCCGGCCGTGCCCCTGGGAGCATCCCACAGCAAAGCAACAGGGCACTGAGCTGAGTGGCCTCTTTATCTGGGAGCTGAAGCAAAGGGGGAATGGTGGCAGTGGCTGAGGTGATCGCTGCTTTGCAATGTGAAGTAATCCCATGCCTGTCCCCTTCCCCGCTTCCCGGAGGGGTGTCCCACGCCTGTCCCAGGGATGTAGGGATGCAGGGATGGAATAGTTTCCACAAGGCTGAGTATATTTGGGGGTGAGGCAGAAGCGATGCTTTCATCGGAGGAGAAAGTAAATACTAGAGGAAGCACCCTGCTTGCTGAAATGTATTAAAAGAGCTCTAAAACTTAATTAAAAATCATTCTGTGGCAAGACTGTAAGGTCACGATTTTACAAACGCAGCGGTGCTCTTAGGAAACTACTGTTGCCACTTATTATGCCGTAGTTCACAGCATATCCCAAAAGGAGGTATAGGTATACCGGTCCTCCCAAGAGGATGCTGCACACGTGGTACAACCTCCGGGGCCATGTCGGACCTTAGGCCAAGTACTCACACCAGCAGAAGGCAGCTCAGGTGGGCTCACAGGAACCCTGCGCTGTCAGAGCAGCTGGAGAGCCGGGTGGGTGCCGAAAACGGCTGACCAGCCCCGGCACCTCCGGCAGGGCTGGAGAGGACACGGATACAGGACTGAAGTAGTCCTTTAAGATGGGCCTTGAATGTCACCCCAGCAAAGGCGTAGATTATGGGGTTCAGGCAGCAGTGGATGAAGGAGATGGTTTCCGTCAGCTGCAGGGCCAGGGCTATCTGATAGCTCGCCTTGCAGTCATTGATGATGTGCAGGCTCTGCAGAGAGTCTAGGAACAGCGCGATGTTGAAGGGAGTCCAGAAGAGGAAGAAAACAATGACGATGATGAAAATCATCTTGATCGCCTTGATCTTGTTCCGATTTTTGCACTTTTGCAGGTTTTTCAGTATCTGGGCATAGCAGCAAATGAGGATGCTAAGGGGAATCAAGAGGCCTAAGATATTGGCTGCAAACTGGGAAGCGACCTTCCAGGTATTGTCGCCTGGGGGGTATGTGGAGACACACTGCACAGACTGCTCGATTTCCAGCTGCTGGTTGAACATGATGTTGGGTACGGAAGCCAAGCCAGCCACCAGCCACAGGATTAAACTAATAATTATGCCACAAGAGGCTGTCCGTATCCTCATGGCATAGATAGCATGGACAATTGCTATATACCTGTCTATGCTCATGAGGGTTATAAAGAAAATACTGCTATAAAAACCTGTGTAATAAATACCAGCCATTATCTTGCACATAGCGTTGCCAAAAATCCACTGGTCTGAAGCGTAGTGGGCTTGGAAAGGGAGAGGCACAACGAAGAGGAGATCGGAGGCTGCGAGGTTGAGCAGGCAGATGTCAGTCATCGTCATCAGCCTTTTCCTGGTCAGGAGAACCCAAAGGACCAACAAATTGCCCAGAAGGCAGAAGACAAACACAAGGCAGTAAAGGATGGGCAGAAAGAGCGATTTGAACCTGCGAAAGCTGTTTCCTTCATTGCACGGAGCAGTGTTTTCATCGTATCCATAGTCATATTCTGTTGTGCCAAGGAACTGGCTTGTGGGATTCATCTCAGATACCTGTGCAGGAAAGAGCAAGGGATAAATGGCTGGCTGTCCTGGCGCAGGACTCCCAGGGTGGCTTCTGCCTCTCTCTGTGCTGCGTCAATCCCATGGGTCAGCCTGCAGGCAGAGAGGGACTGCAAAATGCAGTCTTGGTCTCACTGGCTGGACAAGAGCAGCTGTACCACCCAAAAGGCTGCACCTGCAGCCTGCCAATCGTTCCTATACATGCATAAGTGTGAGCACTGGGATGCTGTTGGATTCCCCGAAACTGCCTCAGTGCCAGCAAGTTAGCCCTTCATCATTATAGTGACAAGGAAAAATTCACGCTCTGAATAGTCGTGATGGTGCAAAATGGTACAAAACACGCATCTGATCTAAGAGTCTGGATTTTCTTGTTATCTGTACGGTGGGAAAACTTTTTGCCTGTAGCATAAAGACCCTTCTAAAAGTGTCTTGACTGAAGAAGCCACCACCCAGCAGCATAACCCTATTTTCAGCTGAGCTGATCAGGGCTAGATACTGGCATGGACTGCAGAGACATGTAAGCTAGTTTTCCATGGGTGAGTGCAGGATTGCATACAAAAAAACTCTGCAGCAGCAAGGAGTTCGCAGGGCTACACAGCAGCACTTGCAGTGCCGAGCGCTGGGCTGCTGCAGCGAGGCTGCCACTGACCTCTGGGTTAGCTGGTGAGCAGCCTGGCTGTGCCTGTTGCTCAAACACAGCAGTTACCACTCCTGCCTATTCTGCCCAACTTCAGTTTTCTAGTTTAGAGAAAACCAAAACAATCTGGGGATGTGTTGCCTCTGTCATTTCTGAAGAATTGCAATGAAGAAAACTTTAAAATAGTCTGACCTGCTCCCAAAAGTGAATCAGTGCTTTAGCCACCTTTTTTTTTTTTTCAGATGTCACCTCATGTTCCCTATAAAAGGGGATCTGGTTTGCAGAGTTAACTGTTCAGATTTTAAGAAGTAATGGTTCGTTCAAAAGACACTATTTCAAAGGAGTTTGCCTTGTCATTGCTAAGACGTTTGCATGTTTATTGTTCACTGCACCTATGTTATGCTTGCATAGAGGTTGATCACATCTTGAAAGAGCTTCAAAGACAGGGAGTTTGCAGGAGGGAAGAAGCATTTGTAATAATCATTGCTATTAAGCTGTAGCAATAATATGAATGACAGTGATTAATTCATTAAAAGTAGAGGACATGCTCTCCTGAGTTAAAAATTGCTGCTCAGGTATATGGAAAGAGAGAGAACAGTGAAAATTTTCGTATTGATGAGGAAAGAATGAGAATTCACCCCTTCTTGCCCAGCTGTGCCACCTTGTGCAGGGGAACAGGAGGATCCATATGCACAGCACAGAGGGGTGCTGGAGTCACTGTTCATCCTCTGCTCCAGGTACGGATGCTGCTCATGCCTCCCTGACCTGCCTCAGCTTTTCTTGAGGCATCAGGACTGTTTCTACCAAAGTCAACTGGCCCATGCAATGCAGAAAAACCTGTTACACATACAGCACGCGATCCTACAGAGTTCCTTGTTCTGAAATAACGAGTGATGAGAGAAAAGCAGTGCTGCAATCTACATTGATAGTGTAATTCTTTCCCATGTTTAGTTTTCAGCTATCGGTAGGACATCTGCGTTACTAATTTCAACTTTGTTTTCATGCATAAACCCCTAAATATCGAGCCGCTGAGTCACTAGATAATGGCTGCTCATGCAGCAACAGATACATGTAGAAAATATTTCCTACTAATGCTTTTGATGTGTGACCCCGACACATTGTGACTGTAAGCATTGCGGCTTGCTTTTCTTAATTGCCAGTCAGGGACCCCTTAAAAGTAGTCCATAGGTTCAACAACCAAAAGCAAAAAAATTTCAAAAAATAATGAATACTGTGTTATAGATATATAGATATATAAATACATAGACAGATACAGATACATAGATATAGATTTATAGATATGATACTTCTGATTTTGGCAAAATTCTGAAGTCGTTTTCCTGGATTGAACAGAGACTGGAGATGCTCCACTTCAGACTTTCAGACTGCCTTTACACCATTAATGCCTTTGACAGCTTCCGAGCACGGCAACAGCATTTTCCATTTTCTCCCCTCTTCACATCAATTGGCAAAACAGTCAAACTGAAAAAACTGTTTTCCGGAAGGTATCAAGAGAGAGATAACTGCTGCAGGTCCCTTTCCCCTGGCTGCCAAAGTTAGCCCTTTACTTTTAAGAATAGCACATTAAATGTGGTTGGACTTTACCTTTGACAGTAAGAAGCCTCTACTCTCTCAGTTGGCCCTGGTCACCTTCTCCTTCTACCGTGTCCTTGTCCTCTCTCAGGCTCGGGAGTTTGCAGGAGGTTTACTCCATCACTTGTGGAGATGGCTGAGATTTGGTGATATGCAGGTGTCGAATGGGCAGCTGCCAGTTACAGAATAGTTTTTGAGGCAAATAGAAGGTTTTGTAGCTGCAGTAAACAGGAAAAGATGTGAGAGCGCTTACAAGCACATTCTGCAAAACAAAAATCGAATACGGCTCTTTTTGAAGACAGTAAAGGTAGCACATGAACAGGTGTTCTTTTAATGCATTTGCTAACCCCCCTTCTTCACAGCCACCCCTGATTTAAGCAAAAGATTTAAAAGTTTGGATGTCTTCAACACAGAACACACCCTAATTAATTTGCAACTTTTTGCAGAAGCTGATACATAATTTCCGAGTCGCATTATTTTAGTTTTTCATTTCCTTCAGCTAATACAACTTGTATACTGCCGTCTGGTTATGTTCCTCCCCATTAGTAATGTATTAACTTTCTGAGCAAAGTAAGAACCCACAGCTACTGATACCTCTTTGCAATCATTTTTTAAGCAGCTTTTATTCAAGTGGAGATATTTCAGAGTTTCTTTGCTACCTTGGGGGTTTTTAAAGTATATTTTAGTGCATTTCAGACACATGGTCAAGGACAAAATATTGAAACAAGAACAGGCTTGAAATTTTTTATTTTATTCGATAACTTTAAATTATTTTTGTTTTGTGTAATGCAGTCAACTGTGGTGCTTTATAAATCAGTCAAATGATATGCTTTTCATCCATTAATCTCAACAAGCACCGTTTTCCTGATTTATAGGAGCACAGAGAACACAAGAGATTTGCCCAAGAGCCCCAAACAAGTATGTGGCAGATCCAAAGGATGACTGTTACTGAAGTTATTAACCTGTTCTTCAGTGGCAGCTAGCAGCTCCAATCCAAAGTAGCTTTCCAGCTTGCTGGCTGTTGCATAAACGAATAGTGAAAGACAGTCCCAAAGAAGAGAAGAGCTAAATACTGCAGGGAGACAAAAAAAACAGTGAGAAAATGGGCTGGGGAAAAAAAGAAGTAACCTAATAAAGGATCTGGCACTAGTCAGTAGCACAGTCAGAAAGAAAAGACATGTCCCTTGAGCTATTCAAAATGCTACCGATGACCACGGCATCAGCCTGCCTCCAAGTACCCAGTTGGTCCTATTACCTAAGAGAGACCAGCTCCTCTTTTTTAATTATTTTCTTTCAGAGTTAACTTTTGAACATTGTTGTAATAAAACTTCATTTTATTCTATTCTCTATATATTAATTATATTTTTAATAAGATGTCAATAGTATGTCCTGCTCTTACAGATGTACAGTACAACATAATGTAACTCCACTTTATTTACTTTTTTGTTTAGAAATCAATAAGGTCAGCTTTCATTATTTCTTCTTATGATCAAAACATCAACCAATTAAAGACTCCCCATTTTCCACTGGATGCTTTTTGCATTAGTTTGGCTGATGTTATTAACACATCTAAAAAAATTAAACACTAGTTTGTTATGAAACCAATAAAAGAATGAAAGCCTCCATTAAAAAATATGTCTGCATTTTAAAACATTTATACATATTCTAAAATTTAAAAAAATCTTATATTTTTTCTTGACTTATTTTCTGTTGCATGTATTATGATTTTGCCAAAATATTTCAGTTCATTCAAAATGTATATTCTTTAACTGGGAAATCTTCCAGCCATGTATTTTCACCACCCGCAATTCTGCACAGCCAGGCAAAGCGAGGCATGAACCTGGAAGAGTGCGGCAGGGAAACATCAGAGGAAACGCTGCGTGCGTTAGAGAAAGCTGGAGCAAGCAAGAAGATGCAGAGGACGTCAAAGGCAAGGAACAGAGCTTGAATTCAAGTGAAAAAAATATAAGATATAAGTGAGCAGGCCTGGCAACTGCCACAGCTGGAGGACAGCTGGCTGCTGTGCTCTGGGCTGCCCAGAGAGGACTGCGCTGGGCGTATGGGTAACAGCCTGCTAATGAGGAGAGGGAGGGAAAAATTATTGTGGTGCCATTCTTTTGGAGGGAAACAGCAGAATTACAGAGTCTGAGGTAACATTTCCAAGAGCAGCTTCGCTGTGTTTTGAGAAGCGATATACACGTTCAAGTCCCTGGCTCTGCCTGGCTTTCGGAAAGGTTTATGAGCCCGCGCTGCTTCTGGGGTGGTCAATGTTCCTGACACACGGCTGTCCCCCGAGCTTTTCTCAACAGAGGAAGAAAATTCATTAAAGGCTATGGAGGATGTGATTTGTCGAAGGTAGTGAAAGGAAGGGAGCGGAGACAGGCCTAGGAGATGACAAATACGGCTTCGGAAAGGTGCTATCCCTTACCAGCAAGTATGGGGGTGGATGGGAGGGGAGGCCCACGGCACAGGGGTGGACTTGGGAGCTGTTGGCTGAAAGGGTGATGATTATGATGATGAAAACTAGTGGGAGATGCCTGGGTTGGGGGACTGGGAAGAACCAGAGGCAGATTTTATTCTTATCCCCATGCTGAGCCCTACTCACTCTCCTACAGGTAACTCAGGAGGAGCGTGGGCAGGCAGAGCACAGCTGGGCTGGAGGGCAGTAGAGATAAATAACCGCCAGTGTGTTCACAGATGCGGGGTGCTGAAAGCTGTAGGTACGCTAAACTTCCCTTGAAAGCTCAGAGGAGGATATCTGGCGGGGGGAGGATGGGAGGTAGACATTTCTGATTTTCTCCGCCATCAGCTATGAGCCAGGCTCTAATGACCTGTATCCCTCCCAACACTTTTTCAGTCTGCGAGTAGCATTCACCACATCAGAGTTACACATGGGCCACACAGGCAAATAGGGATTTTCTACCGAGCCAATAAATAACCCTTTGAAGTTCATCCGAGGAGGATAACAAAGCAGAAAATGTGGTAAACCAGCAAGAGGCGGTAAAAAATGAACACAGAAGTTAAAGGTCACCTGCACTCGCAAGCGCTGAACTCAAGCGGAAGGAGGTGGACGGAGGCTGCAAGGTGGCAGGAGGAGCAGCGCGAGGGAGCTGGGCTCAGCCTGGTAAAGCAAAGTCGTGGAAGGGATACGTTTGCTACGTACAGGCAACCCAGCAAGGAAATGGCCGGGGAAAAGGAGGATTGTCTCACCTTACAGAAAGCACAGGCATATGAGAGCAATATTTACAGGTTGTTCCTTGGGCTGAAGGGATTTTGCTAGCAGGGCACTGAGGCTGTGGAGCAGCTTTCCCGTTGGAGGAAAGCAAGCCAGCTGGCGTAAAATGGTCCTTCGTTATAAGTGTGTGAAGGGGACGCCTGACCTGGGGACTCTCATAGCTGGGAAGGGGACAGCAGGCACTGGGCAGTCCCTCCCAGAGCCTCGGGCGTGCTCCCAAGGTGCTGGGTGGGAGCCAGAGGGCAGGGAGGTCTCAGATCTGTTTGCTAAGAACCCATCTGAAATCCATGCCAGAGCTCCTTTCTCCAGCAGCCCTGGCTGCTGCCTTGCAGCATCCCTCCAGCTGAGTTTTAGCTGGAAACTAATGCCAGTGCTAGCAACATCTCCCCACACTCTTGTGGGCTTTCTTGTGAGAAAGGAATACATTACAGCAAAACAGAGAAAACTGACTGTTGGTGTCTCCGGTTCTCCAGCCTATGGCCAGTTTGTGTTTGGGTGCAAGAGCCGTGCCACACACCACGCTCCGTGCACCCAGCCAGGACTCTGAGCTGCAGGAGAGAAGAGCCATGTGGCATCACCACCTTCCTGGTTTCACGTGGTGCACAGGCACCTCAGCCATCACTCAGGTTAAAAAACACAGGGAAAATGTTGCTGTAGGAGGAGCCTTCTGGTTTGTCTTCTTGTACTTTGATGGTGGTTGTCAGGGTCAGCCTGCAGCAGCCGCAGCGGCCCCAGGCAGCTGGCGGGTGCTGCAGAGTCTCACACCACGAGACTGTGCACCATCCCGTTCATGCTTCCCCTTTAGCTGCGCCTGCTGCCATCACCACCGCAGCGGTTCTCATATTTTCAGTCTGAAGTTACGGTTTCTGGTGTTTTATCTTCTGCCAGAATAGTTGCTGCAGTGGGGAAAAAACATACGCAACGCTTTGTATAGCTGAAGACACTGTCAGCCGAAAAGTGACCAGCACATCAGAGTAATGCAGACTTTCACTCCTCCAAACTACTTGGAGCCCAAAGGTCAGGAAGGTAATGCTTCACAGAAGCCCCATGTTAAATGGAAAAGCTGTGGCAAGTGCCGCAACCAAAACGAATCTTGGTACGAGGCAAACAGCACGGCCACGGCCGCAGCTCCTACAGCCAAACACATTCACTGGCACCAGGGGACCACCTACGCACACTAGCTCAGCCTCTGACATTAGTCCCAGAGGGTTTTCTTATCCCATGCCACCCCTGCAGCTCCTCAGCCTGGGGGTAACGGCCAGCTTAGCTGCTGCAAAACTACTATGCCTGCTCTTGTAGAAACCTCTCCTTCCTCCTACAGATGGTCTAGATGAATTGAGTTTGAACACAGAAAGGGAACTGTGGTTGCAACAGAAGACACCACCAGCAAGAACTTGCTTTGGCCTCAGGAGCACCAGCCGCGAGCCCTGGTATGGCTCTGACTGTTTGGTAAGGTGGGAGGGAGGCACCTTTCTGATACCACGGGACAGGCTCCGGTGTTGGTGTAGCAGCTGTTAGGAAAAGATGGGAATAAAGGCAGAGTAAGATACCCTACCTGGTAGGGTATTTCCCAAGAAAAGACTAAGTATTTCCTGGATCCACCCACTATCATAGCATCAGGCTGGAAAGTGGAGGACAAGTTTGCTTTGATGTGATGCTCTGCTTCCACCCATCTCAAAGCACTGGTAACCAGCCGAGTCTGGCACTCTTCTCTGAGAAGAGCACTTTTCTCTGCCTTTGCTCAACAGCAAAATAAGAGGATCTTATTAGTCAAAAAGAGGCCTTTCCCTTTCAAATCAGCTCTCACTTTACGACTCAGAGGGCCTATTCTGTCATATTAGAAGAGGAGGGAAGAGGTGACTTCATTCAGCAGAGGAAACAAAACCAGGATTAACTGCAACAGGGGGTATGTGATGTTCAGAGATGCTGGGTTGCTCAGCTAAAATGGCTTGTAAAACACCAGCAATCATCACTGTTGATGGGAATAACAATGACGACAGCTCGGCTTTGCAGGAGAAGGTAGAGGCAGGGGGTCGGGGCGAGCATGTCCTCTGCAGCGTGGGAGAAGCATGGCAGGTAGCACTTTGATGAACCTCCCACCCCAAATTCCTCCTCCTGGCCATCTCTCTGCCCCAACAACCCTCTCCCAAGTGTCTGTGCTGCCTTCATGGACCAGCAAGTGCCCTTCCCCAGCCGTAGCACCCTCGGTGAATCCCTTGCACCCCTCTCCCACAGGGCAGAGGGGATGGGCAAGGGGGACACCGAGCCCTGGGTGTCCAGGGCTGGCAGTCACCTGGGACATACATGAGGAAACCCCGCATAGGAGCTGTCTTTTGAGGAATCCTTGCCTGTTTCAGTTATTGCCACAATGTTTGGGTCTATCAGCATCAGCTGTCAACACACCATCCTAGTAGGACTGCATCATCTTAACCAAAATTGTTTAATCAGACCATTGCCAGTGTAGAGGTACAAATATGCCATATGGCAGAATGGTTCCTTTCCCTTTCTTAATGGGGATAACATATTTGTACACCTGTGTACAAAGAGGTGGGTGAGATTCTGTGATGCAGTGAGATTTTGAGTGATTGGGTTTTTGTCATCAAAAAGGTATATTGACTAAAAGGTATATTGACTAAAATGTCTCTGAAAGTGCTGAGTTGTTTTGGAGGGGATTCCCACCCTCCAAATTAGAGACAAGTTCTAGACAAAAGATCACCATTTTTCATTTTTAAATGTGTCATTTTCAAATATAGCATTTTTTTATAAATAACCTCTTCTTCTAACTCTTCTTCCTCAAAAACAGGCAGACTTCAAAGCTTAAAAAACTTCCAGTAGAACTAAGATGTGTCTGTTTTGCTGATAGCAGACAGACATTTTTATTTTTCTTTTCAGCTTGGTCAGCAAAAATATTGACACCCTCCACCAAAGTGGAGTTGTATTACTGTAACAAAGTGCTTGTGTATGCAGACACGTACAAATGCGTGTATGAAAAACCTGTTTGGCATTGCTCTGGCTCTCTCTCCTGCAGCAGATGCTCAGTGCAGAAAAAAAGGCTGTGAGCCAGAGAGTTCTCCAAAAACTGTTGCTGAGTTTGTACAGGAGAAGCAGCTGGAGGTGCTTGGTGAGGTCTGGATCAGCTCACTCTGCTCCACGCTCTGCTTTTCACTGCCAGCACCAAAGCCACATGGATTATGGCTTTGACAGCTGCAGCCTTGTGCAATCGCTTAAGTTTCACCAAAGCAGAAATCAGTGCGTTGCAAAACTCCCAGCACAGTAACTCATTCATAACAATGTCAGCAGTGAGTGGGATTTTCTCACTCGTGTTTATGACAGGGTAATTGTGGGACAGAAAGAAGGAAACAAATACATCTTTTGCATATGGAGTCTTTGAGAACAAGACTCTTCTCCATCTGTCCCTTATCTGATGCTTTTTTTTTTCACCCTAAAGCACTTAGGTTTTTAAGCCTTTGCTGTCCCACACCTTCGGTACACCAGTGCACGGGCACCTCTCAAATTAGCATCTGACACTGCTTTGCCTAATGGTGGAGAACAGAGAAGGATGTAAGCAAGAATGAGTTAGAATAGAGAAATCACAGAAAACAGGGCTGGATGGGACACTGAGAGATCATGTAGTCCATCCCCTGTCTTCAAGGTGGGGACAGTGTCCCACTGTTATTCTTGCCACGCGGTTGTTCAGCCTGCTCCTACAGCCCCCGCTTTCCCCCCAGCTTCTCCTTACAAACCGTCCCAGTGCTTCTCCCGACTCACTCCTAGTGAATTTGTCTTAATACTTGATCTAAAGATCTCCTGGTATGATTTGAGTCAGTTATTTATCTTATCCATGGAGGAACAATTCCTCCTTTCTTCTAGCTGCTTTAAAATATTCTAAGATCATGTTTCTCTTCAATCTTAACATCTCATATTCCATCATCTTTTTCCTTTTAGGTCTTGTTTTCTAAATTGTTAATCGTAGCCACTGCTCTCCTTTGGTGGCTGTCCAGTTTTCCGTAATCTTTTTTGCATCGCAGTGCCCAAAACTAGACACAGAGCCCCAGCTGTGGCCTTACCCCTGGCAGAGCAGACTGAAAGAGCCACCTGCCTGGGGTAGCTGTCTTCTTTTGCAACCACGTAGCACTGTTGACTCATGCTTCTCTCGTATTGAATGCCAGCCCCCAGCTCCTTTTCTCCAGAAGTGCTGCCTTCCCCATCCCATATTTGTGGTCTCAGCTGACCCTGCCCATGTGCAGAAGTGGGTGTTTGTCCTTAATGAACTGCAGCTCATCGCTCCCCAGCTGTTTAATCTGTCAAGGTCAATTTGAGCAGCTATCCTGTCCCCCAGCACGTTTGCACCCCCTCCCAAGGTGGTGGCATGTGTAAAAATAATAAAAACATGCACCAGCCTTTCATCCAGAGCAGTAACGCGCACACTGGTTTGTGCCAAAGCAGAGCTCAGCCCTGGCTGCAGGACCCTTCTGGGCAGCTCTCCTGTCCCACAGCGACTGCTCAGGAGTTTGTCTGTCCGACCACTTGTGCACCCACATAAAGGTTGTTTGCTATGCTCAGAAAGCTTGCTAGCTCCAAGGTACGAGATACCACTGCTTTGTCTGCTGGCATGAGGCTGTAACCGAGGCTGATTTGACATAGCTGCTTCTTGACAAATCTGTATTGGCTCTTACTCTTTTAATTTTCTTGTGAGGAACCGGGAGGCTGCCGGGGTGGGAAATTCCCTGTGTGGTCTCTGGCACCCACGTCTGCCTCTTGAGCACAGCTCCGCTCTTGCCATAGGAGCCTCCCGTGGAAGCAGCTCTGGACACTTACCAGACTTTAAAAGCAATAAAGAGTTCCAACACATGAAACCACGCTCTTAAAACAGGGAAGGCTGTGTGGTTTAAGACCGGGGTGGTGACTCAGGGACCCTGGATTCAAACCTGCACCCTGCCACTGGCAGCTGGTCCCCTCGGAGGGGTCGCGTGCCTTTAGCGACGCCTCCCCAGGGCAGGCTGCTCTCAGCACAAAAGCATCACATAGCGAAATCTGGGCAACGGTCCCATCCCGCTGGCGCTACCCATCTAGACCGCAGCGGCTACGATTACAAAGCAGGTGTCTGCGCAGAGTTGTCCTGTCTTTTGCGTTTTCGTGTTGTCCTCTGCTGTCGCCGGCGGTGCGAAGAGAGGCTTTGCTGGGGTGGCACACACCTCCTACGCTGCTGTGGTCCAAGAGGAGGTGTGAGGTGAGCTTGGCAACACCACTGATAAATCTCTATATCTGAGCTGCTGGTAAACAGGAAGCTGCTGAACAGCTTTATTATTTTTCTTGGTTTTTTAGGTTCTTTTGGTCTGGTTTTCGTAGCTATTCTTTTTTGCTTACTTCATCTCAGGAAACACATTCTTCTGCCACCTCTTGCAGGAAATGTGCAAGATGATAGATACAAAAAGTGTTGAAAACCTCACAGTTAGCTCAACCCGCTCTATGAGAGGTGGTGAGTCAAAGGGCCTGGCAATGAGGACACGGCAACAAGGGCATGGCAATTGCACTGGCATAAGTTGGAAGCCCACAGGTCATGATCACAATGGTGAAAGTAAAGCTAAAAGGATTTGACCATGCAGAATACAGACACACACTTTTGTGCCATGATTAGATGTTGCAACTCGGGGGCTTTTCACTGGTATCAGAAAGAGCTTTCAAACCTTTCTGGTCAAGAGAGCCAGGGGCATAACTCTCTTTCCAGAGTTGCAGCACAGGCTCTTGGGAATTGGTTTTCAACATCAAAGACCCACCAGGGAGCCTGCTGTCCACACCAGCCACGTCCACCATCCAGGCTGCTGCAAACAAGTGCAGCCACACTGAGCCCGTGCACCAGAGCTTGCTGGGGGAGCGGGAAGACCACCCACACTCAGCGCCTTAGCGTGGACCCAGCAAGTCATCTGGACTCATCAGGAGCAAGCAGGGCAGACTGTGCCACCACTTAGCAGATACCTTAGGCTTGCCCTAGGCTGTAGGCAGTGATGCAGGTACAAAACCTGCGAGCATCAATGCTCGCCGTGTTTAAACTCACTCGGGATCTTCCATGGTGCTGCTTGAGAAAACAAGCAAATAATCAAGCCCGAAGGCCTGCTGCTTACAGGGAGACATGCCAGGGTTTGCTGGCAGTAATGCTGGCAGGACAGGGTGAAGCCGTGCGAGCAGGGAGGGCAGGCATTCCTCCCACCACAGCCCGGGGCTCTGGGGCTGCAAGCATGGCTTCGGCTGCAGCACGGCTGACCTTGCACTGACAGGAAGGAGTTTGCTTTATGCATCTTTCTTCTTACCCCCTCTTTGCCTTAGCAGCGAGAAGGATCCCTTGGGCTAGCCAGGGTACTAGCTCGCACTCACACCACCTACACTGTCCTCCTCTCCTGTGGGCTGGGGATGGACATGCACAGCTCAGTAAAGTAAGAGATACAGCCCAAAATGTTCTGAAAAATACCAGATCCAGCAAGAAGTTGGGTTGAAGAGGAGGAGGAGTGTCTTTCCAGTATGCAGATGCATGGGGCAGATTTTCTTCTCATTACCAAACTGCAGTTTCATGTTTTTCTGGTGTACTGAAAGCACAATAAGGGCACTTGTGGGTTTCAAATGAGTGGGACAAAACAGACGAACTTTTAGCCCTGCATAGGTAAAATCTATATTTCCTTTCACAACACCCAGAATTTCTTTTGCTGACTCCTCTCTGATACACTCCAATAATTCCAAGAACCATCAAGATTTCATACCTCCCCTCTTGTAACTTCGTAGGCAGAAGAGTAAAAAGTCAAAAGTTTCATTAACCTTTTGAAATGACTAGGTGTGAACGTGTCTTTCTGACCAGGACCAAACACAAGAGCAGCTTTTATAGACAAGATTAATAGTAACGTGTGGGCATTTCTTGGACAGAGAAAAGGACATGTGAGAAATCCTGAAGTCAAGAGCTGAGCCACAATGCTTTAGGCAATCTTTGAAGAAAAAGTAAGCTCTTGAATTATATTGACTATAATAATATTGAATAATATTGACTATCCAATAACAAAAAATAGTGGTTTGGGTGTTTGTGCTTCTTCTACCAAAAATGCCGCTCTCCTTGCTTCATCTTTATTCTGTCAAGTATGTGCGAAGCCAGCGATTCCAAACTCGGAAAACCCTTCCGGTGTGAGCTTTCCTTAAGGAAGAGCCCAGGCATAAGTGGGGGCAGTCAGCACTGGAAAACCTTCGCACCTCACTTTGTCAATGATAATTGTTGTAAGCTGGGACAAAGAAGGCTTGCTTTTTTGATTCCTTAGGACTTTTATCAGTAAAATGGGTCTGAAGATGGAACAGAACAACCCTCATTTATTCCTGCCATCTGTCATTTCAGTTTTGGAAAATTAAAAACAAAGTTAAAACAGAAATTCTCCACTGTAATGTAATAAAATAGATCCACAGTCCTAGGCAGCAAAGTGAAATTGCATTGTAAAAAAAAAAATATGCACAACGTTTTGGGGTTTTCTTTGCCTTTTGAAATGAGAATAGGTATTCTGATAAGACATCAAACGGCAGCTGACCACATATACCACAGGAGGTTAACGTTTAATGTACTTCCCAGTAACGCACGCTAATTCAACAATATGAGCGTGCTCCCAACATGATTTTATTTATGCTCTCAGCAGCATTAAGCTTGGTATAAAACACATGTTTTTACTCCCCCATTGCACAAGAGGAGGAAGTGACTGCATAGAGAAATTACACGTTTGTCTCCAGGCTCTCTAGAAACCTGTGACAAAAAAGGGTCACTAAAGCACTTGCTGTGTTAAAAATTCAGCCCTGGGAATCATCTACAAGCCTGACACGCTGTTCCCTCTCTAGCATGCCTGTGTTTCAAATCCTTTCTCATCTCTGGCACAGGTGCTAGGGTCGGGATTACCAAAGGTGAGAAGCGCTGTGGAGCTGCCCGATGTGCCGGGTCACGGTCACCCAGAGCCACGGGTGCAAAAATACAGGGATCAGCTGGGGGGAAGGAGCAACCAACTTTCAACACAGCCACTTCCAACACAGTGCAAATGCAGCTGTGGGAGGAAGAGATGTGCAACAGCAATTAGGCTTCACAAAGTCCAAAAAACAACCAGCAAACACAAGAAGGAAAACAACAGGCTGTCCTAAACATAGAATACCACCACCAGTCAGTCCCCTTGTAGTGAAGTGCCCAGGTTTGGGCAAGTTTTCCTCAATGCTGGGTAGGTAAAACAAATTCCCACGCCTGCGAGAACTACCTACCTCCCAGCTCGGCTTCAGCCTCCTCCTCCTCCTCGGCTGGCAGCACGCGCTTTGGCAGGAGCAGTGCAGGAGCCTGGGAGGGAGCAGCTTTCCGTGCTGCGGCATGGGGCAGCAGCTGCTGGCTCCTGGGGCTGCAGGGACGCACAGATGGCGGGAGCTGGAGGCTGGCGTGGGGACAGCACTGGTCGCCTCTGGGCATCAAGACTCCCCCCCCGAATAGTCAGATATACTTATAGCCCAGTTTTCTGGAAAGAGCACCTCTGTATGTTTCAATATATGAGGGCTGCTGCCTCCCCGACTGCTGCAGCTGTCGGCCAGCTTCTCTGCCTCTAATCGCGAGGTGGGGTCCTAGAGTGCCCATGGATTTCACATTACACCATTAAAATGGGTAAAATGCTCTATGTTGGAGCAATGCTGGAGCAGGAAGCACAGTGTGGGTTCCCCAGTCCAGACAACTATCTGTTAGGTGTTTCTTCCCCTTGCACAGCCTCTTCCCCATCGACCCCCCCTGGGGAGCCCTTTCCTCTCCACTGGAGGTGACCCCCACCAGACTCTGCCCCAATGGCCAAAGCACCCCCCGAGCCGTGAGAGATGCACATCTAAGTCTTGAGCTGACCCAGGCCTTGGACCTCAGTCCTCCTCTCCCTGGAAGCCAGCACCAACCGCCGGCTTGCCAAAATGCCTGGAGGCAGAGGTCACCATGGGACAGCAGGGACCACCATGGGATGGCAGGGACCGCCACAGGATGGCAGGGACCACCACAGGACATCAGTGGCAGCCACAAGCGGAGTATGGCAAGGGCCATCCAGGCAGCCCAAGAAGAGCAGCAGGAAATATACAGACAGCGTGTGCTGATGGCATCCATCCTGGCATCCATCCTGGGGTTCAGGACACCGCTCAGAGGTGCCTCTGCTGCCCACAGCCCTCCCGCAAGGGAGGACTCCACAGCGCGGGGTGACAGTCCAGTGAACACAGCCATTCCCCTGCCATCCCATCGCCGCTGGGAAGAGGGGGCTTTGCACACATACAGCTACTTGGCTGCCTTCATTAACAGGGGTTCAGCAGAGGAGTCAAAGGGATGTTAGCTCCTCTTTTCTGTCATCCGGTGTAGCATGTCAGCCACAAATTGCAGACAACAGGCAAAGAGCTGAGATGAGCAATGAGTAAAGAAAGCGAAACAGCAGGAGCACAAGCGCAGGGCACGGTGAGATCCATGGAGGCCACGGGCAGGCAGGACAGAGTGGGATGGGCAGCACGGCACCAAGAGGGAAACGGAAAGCAGGTGATGGGGCAAACGTCTTGCACGGTCCTTAGCCTTGGCCACGCTTGAGCTGATCTTTCTTGGTTTTGCCATGCGGTGCTCCAGCACCTCTTCCTCATCTGCTGCACGTCGCCAACCCAAGGAACCGAGTTCTGCTGCCAGTGTCACTAGCTTGGTATGGAGCTGGTCTTCATTTAACTTTACCTGCTGTAAACTGAGAGCAGGATCTGGCCCCAGAGCATCCAATTCCCTTTTGTGCAGAGCCTGTTTGACCACGTGCCCCAGCTTCCACTTTTGGCATCGCAGCTGCACAGCTGTCTGGCTCTGCAGAGCTGGTGGCAGGACTCCTGCACACCTTCTGCTCTGCTACCACCTCTTGTCAGCTCCTCCTCACACACCCTGGAATTGCTACTCTGAGTCCCTCCAGAAAAGAGGAGAAATCTTCCAAAACGTGCATGCTTTCTCCCATTGCCCCATAGCTCTCCAAAGCTACATAGACAAAGTACTGTGAAGATCAGACCTGCCCATGAGTGGTGCCCAGCAGAGGACAAGGGACCTCAGCCAGCTTGTGGTAAACAAGGGTGTAATTAATCCTGGGAGCAAGCCAAACTCCTCCCGTATGCCTTGGCTTGGGGTCTTTGTCTCCTGGCCTTGCACCGCACTCTCAGCTGCTCATTCTGCAGTGATGTTTTTGTGGCACCCTCAAGACATGCTACTTTCTCCAATAAAATGTTAAAAAATGAGCCGAGGTATCTCAGGAAGAGATGAATTCGGGCTGTCTTTGCAGGAGCTTTGCCTTCTGGGGACAGTTTCAGCTCATGCCCTTATCTAGGATCCAGCCACAACCCCAAAGAACAGCAGGACACGGGGGCTCCAGCTGATCCCACTTCCAGTGGCACAAATTAATTGAGGAGGAAGAGATGGGACAGCCTGGGGCAACTACAGCAAGGCTGTGCTGTAGCATTGCTCTTGGTTTGGAGAGTCTCCCAGAGAGCCAACAAAACTGGTTTTCTGAGGTAGTCCAAATTAGCTGGATTTGGAGCCAGCATCTGGCCTGAGATCCTGACTCCAAACGCCACCCTATTTAAATACCCTGAATGTTCACCATCACACATTAGACCCCAATTGTCGTCACGGGGCTGGCGTGTTACAGCACACACTGCAACAAGGAGTAGAGGTTACGAAACAGCTCGTGGGAAGGAGAGGGCCAGAGCTAAGCTTGGAAGGGAAGCAATGGGAAGAGGAAGATGCATTAAGGTCCAGATTGTCCCTGCCCAGATTGTCCCTGCCTGGTTTTATTTTTGTAAAAGTAAAATTAAGAATATATATTTTTGATCATCATGATGGCTCCAATTCCATAGCAGGACCCCAGTTCACTCCCGTGTACATCTTCCTTTTCATTTTTCCCCTCGCAGCTCAGCAGGAGAGAGACCCACAGGGTTGAATTTGGCCACATGGGTGCAGCTCCAGTGACCACAGCAGGGTTGCTGCACAAAGCACTGGGTGAAATGCTCCAGTGATCTTTCTTTCTGGCCTCATTTCATCTTCCGATCCCTGATGCAGATCATTTACACCGACTCAGTTTGATATGAGCAGAGGGCTCTTGGGGTGACTATATTCCTGAGACAAAGCTGCAGTGTGGAAACACAGGGAATTTGGGAACCAGCATGTCGATGTGCTGCATTTACCCCAAAGGAGAGGAACTGGCAGCCTCATTGATTTGATCCTTGTCCGTAACCCACACACAGAACTGATCGCAAGCCCAAGGGCTTTTAAAGGGCAAGTGATTCATACCTGAGGTTTCAACTTTGAGGTTCTCATTGGGAAACTGATTTGCTGAGGACAGCTTTTATTTTCCAATCCTCAATTCCTGCCAGCAGAGGTTAAGGCATCCCTTGTATCCTGTGCTCCCCAGCCCTGCAGTTTTGGCCTGGCATGAGACCCCCCATAGGGCCACATTGCTCAATGGTGCATGAGCACCTTCTGCAGTCCTGCTCCAAGAGGTCTGGGCAAACTCCCAGACACCGCCCAGAGCCTCAGTAGGACCAGCCAGGCTTCCATGACCCCCCCTCCCCCAAAATACCACCCCATAGGGAGCCACCCTAAAGGAGAGGGGCTGGTCGGATGTGTGAGCTCTGGGTGCAGCTGGCCCTGTCCTCCATCACTAGCTCCGCATGCACAGCCTCACACATCCCGGGAGGGGCGAGAGAAGAGACCCCACTGTGGGCACCGTGCGTATTTCAGCCAAGCGTATTCCCCTCTGCTGTGGGACAGCCTGCCCCATCACCTGGGCAGTCACCAAAGGCCAGAGGCCAGAAACCTCCGCTGCCAAAAACTCAGGAAAAAAGGTGAAAACAGTGCTCCCGAATCTGATTACATCCTCACTTTATTTAATTGCCCAGGCAGAAAAGGAGAGCAAAAAGGGATAAGTGAAATATGGTTTTGACAACAACCCGTTGCTACAATTACAGCCACACTTCGGCAGCTCCTCGTGGTGTCCCCTAAACAGGGCAGGAGTCCACGCTGCCATCTTCGGCACCTGGGGAAAATGGACGGCGGGGGACAAATGGGGAAACGGTAATATTTCTGCTAAGTCTGATGCTTGGTTTCATGATTACTTCAGTAAAAGTGCAGGAAGCAACAAAAATGTACCAGTCCCCGCTCCAAGAACATGCAGTGACGCTTTGACTCAGTTTCTAGAAAAGATGAGTAGGGCATTTTGTCTTGAAGCCAGCAGAAAAGCAGGTTTTAGAGAAACCTGTATACAAATGGTTACACCGAATCCAATCTAAATGTGGCTCATATTGATTTACCTTGCATTGATGGGAGAAAGGCATGAAGCTGATACAGATATATATAAATAGATGTAACCAGACTTAATTCAAACCGAGATTTCACTTGCATGGTTTTGTGGTGCTTTAACTAGATCAGCTCGTAACCACCCATTTTGCGTATGGTCAGACAAAGCTTCATAACTTTTTTTTGCAGCAGTTCAAATTCCTGCCTCCGTTCCCCTGTTCTAAAGCAACAAAGCAGGGTGCTCAGTGATGGCTGGCAAAGCTAGGCATTAATTTTCAGCCCACTTTCCTCACCAGTTTAAGCTGTGCCACCTGACCTTTGCACAGCCGTATCAGAGGTGTGAGCACACATTTCATCCCACCAGGAGATGAAAAACCTGCCCAAGGGTCAGCCACGACCAGCCTGGCATGTACAATGCTCCATCCGTTCTCCTCTGACAGGGCGTGAAAGCCCCCAAGAGCCCGACTGGCTAAAACCCACCCAGAGACTTTCAAAGAGAGCTGCAGAGGCTTCTTGTGGTGGTGTTTTCTTCAAGGTGTGGCTTTATTTTTGGCTGGCTCTCTGTAGAAGGAGAAGTAAACCTCCTGCCATTTTAGGCATTTTTCAGGCTTGCTCGCTCTCTGCCTCAGCTATATTGGGATTGAGAAGTCCGGTTTTACAAGGAGAGGTCCCTGCTTCCCCAGGCTCAACGCTTTCTCAGCCCCAAAAGGGAAATACACTCAAAACTTTAACAAACACGTTTTCTCCAAAGCATTCCTTTGCCATTCAAGATAGAAAGATATTAACAAAATCAACCTACATGCAGGAAAATCACTTCCATCTTGATTAGTCATATTTCATTTGCCAGGCGTCAGAAGATCTCCGTGCTCAGCTGCAGAGCACTTCAGGAAAACCAGAAGAGTCAAACCTGCCATGTGCTGTGGACACAGGCAGAAGTTTCCCCTTCCTTTTTGCCTGTATTCAGATTTCTGAACTTTCTTTACATATCATAAGGATGTATATACAAGCCAGGGTGCAAACTTTGTCATTTTTCCTCTGCCACTGTTAAAAACAAATAGCCAATGGTCTTTCAGCATAAAAAAGCAAAATTATACCCTGTTTCTCAGATGCCTACAGGGACAGTCTTAGAAAACCCTAGATGAAGAATCGAAACAAAAATATGTAAATTTCAAATAGTGCTTCTTCTGCATTACAAATTGAGATCTGAGACTCACTTCTGTAACAGGAGGATCACAGAAAAGAAGACTTCATCAATTCATCTAAGCTCTCCTCCACTTGAACTCCAGTTGACTATAGCAGGGTTATTTACTTGTTGTCTTAGAAGCATTGCTGCAGCCAAGGGACTGTCCTTACATGGTAGATAAAGCTTTAACAACTGCAGCTCTGACAAAATCCTTTCATCCCTTTTTGCCGGTTTCTGCATACTTCCATCACCTGCCTCACGGGGATATTTATAGAACAACTGTCATTAGTGTTAATGAGCAACGTGGCTGCACCTGGGTGGAAGCCAAGATAGAGCATAGCACCAGGGTGTCTTTGAGAAAACATTGAAACCTAAGTATCGTGTTATGACATTAGGTGGTTTTTATCAGATAAAGTGTGAAAGTGGCTGTCGGTGGGGGAGCTGTGATGAAACAACATGTTATCTTCTTATCTAAAATTCAAGCAAAAGCATAACGCTTTTGTCCATCAGACTTGGCCAGATGGCGTCTCCCATTTGAGACTCCTTCTCTTTGGAAACGCTGTGAGCAAGATGCTTCGGGAGGAGCTGCAGGCAGCGACTTGGCATTCCTCCCGCCCGGGAGCAAGCTGGGGACTGGGGCAGTGAGGCACGAGGGTGCACAGCCCGAACGATGGAGCAAGGGCGCTTTGCATCTCCCGCAGGGCCAGGGCGGTCTTTGCCGGCTCACAGGAGGGGGCTCCGCAGCAGAGGGGTGCCAGGGTCCAGCCTGGGCAGGCGGAGGTGACAGGGCAGTGCCTGGCCTGCGTCAGCAACATCTGCCACTGCCCAGCCGCAGCCCTGCCCTGGTCTGCCCTGCGCACGGCTGAGTCATTTCCAAGAACTTTTGGGAAGTCAGGGAGGGAGGCGGGGAGGACATTAGGCAAATAGCTTCAGCTGGAAAATAAAAAGAAAAAAAAAAGAAGGGGAGATGTTATGAAAAGTCAACATGCAAGGTGTCAGCTTCTAAATGCAAGGCTTGCCTTTCTTCATGTTCTGCCTTTGCGGTTTTACTTTAAAATGGTGTTTGTACTTCGAAAAATGAAAAAACCACCAGGTAATTAGAGTGCCGTTCTGCCTTCCCGCATGAAACATTTTGGTCCCAAACAGATGGGTGTTTTTCTTACTTTTTTACTAAGAACAAACCCCAAATGTTTTCATTTCAAGTGTACCTGAAAATACCCTGTTGCTGCTGAGGTTTTAGTCTAGCTTCATAAAATGAACCATCAGTTACCCATGCAGATGCAGCCAGCACTTCAAGCCTCTCATGTGCTTTCCGGGAGAGACTCAGCTGTCCGGAGAAGACCACGGATCCCAGCACCATCCCGGCCAGGCAATGCAGCAGGAACACGGCCGGTCCCAGACTGCTGTGATGGAGCCTGGGGACTGAGTCCTGCAGGGGCCCATCGAAACAGACTGAGGGGAGCAGGGGTGCGGAGAGGGAGACAAAAGAAAGATCTTGCCCTAACAGTACTGCTGAACAGCACACCACCAGCACCCCAGCATCCAGCAAACAGCACCAGGGGTCTGGACTGACCCACAGCCACATGCAAGACCTGATCAAATCTGACTTCCCAGCAGCAATGCTTGTCTGCAGCTGGTGCAGATGTGGATGTATCTGCCTGCTGAAGAGCAGATGCTCAGCTAAGACTCCCTTTGGAAGAGAGCTACAGCTCTCCAAGTCCCTTGCAAGGGATTTCTTGGGATGCTGGGGGGAAGGCAAGGGTTGGCCCTACTCAAGCGTGCCACCTGTTGCTAACCCGCACCACCGCACCCAGCCCGCACCCTTCTCCCCTCTGCGGAGCCGGTGCAGGCAAGATGTACGAGGAGCTCTTCTCAAATCAGCTGGTCCTATTGCCAAAAATAGATAAATGTCTGGGCTCACGAGCCTTTTTATTTTTCTCCATCTCTATTTAAAGATCTAAAAAAAGTCGATAATATCTATAAATATGCAGAAAAACTTCCTTAAACAGGCACACGCCTCAGATCCTTAAGCCGGACAGAGAAGGGCAGCGCTGCTGCTGAAGGGCACGGGCAGGGTGGGTTGTTGCCAATCAGGGCAGCTATCAAAGAAGTCATCCCAAAAACCTTTCTAGACCTTAGGGTGTCTCCTACAACGTGCATGTAGTCTAAGGAACTGCATTTTATCTGAAGTCCAGGGAAGCACAGTGCCACTGGCTCTTACACTTCATATTTTTACAGATTGGCACTGCTTTTATCTTTTTTATGCTTTTTTTTGCTTCATTCTTTTCTACAGAATTACTTTTGACTTGTATCTGATTTAAGTGACTCAGCTCCGTGATTTTTTTCCCAGCAGAAAGACAGCAGAATATGAACACGATAAAAAAGGACAGTTGCTAGGAATCAGAATGGCTCTACTAAAGTCAGAAAAAATGCTTACCAATATACTTAAGCTGAGAAGCCACCAGCCTCTTAATGAAGGAGCTGCCTGAAGGTTCCTCCAAAAGCTGCAGTTAGTTACTGTCATGATCCATCCCTACTAAATTATTCCCTATAGTCAAGGCTCCGTTTTGTATCCTGGCCAGCGTCTTCTACAGGCTGAGAAAAACCTTTATCAGCCAGACTTTACCTGCAGCAATAGGTAGCATCTTTTGCTAGAACAAAAGACATTGGTGGGAAAAGAGACGACATGGTGATGGAGAGCTGAGCTGTTTGATATCTCAGTCATAGAAGAGAGCTTGAAAGTGGAGGGTTTGCTGAGGCTCATCTACAAGCAGACAAGCTCTCCAACCATCTTGGTTTTTCATTCTACGTCAGCTGGTCTTTAAAACCTCCTTCTGCAAACTTCACTTTGCTCAGATCAACCACCTACTGCCAGTTTTATACACCATGGGCAGCAGCAGCTTGCATAGGGCTCAGCAGAAGTCGGGCTTTTCGGTGCTATGGGAAATTCTGAAGTAAAAGAGAATTGCATTTTGTTTCAGGAAAAGAAGCGGTAGTTTGTGACAAAAAGGAAGAAAACATAGAAATTGCTGTGAAATAATGCAGGTTTCAATTCTGGCTGAGATGGGAACCCACACTTAGAGCTGTGGCGTGTGCTTCCAGCAAGCTCTGGCATACAGAGCTGAACAGGGGGCTTGGCGGTGCAGGGACCTGACCCCTGTTAGGGCAGAGTTACACAAGAACTGAAACAAAGTTCAGGAGCTGTTCATAAAGTCTGCTTGCTTCATTTCACACAGCCATGACAGTACAGTGGTTTGGCTGTGTCTTCCGAGAAAGAAAAGCCACCGAAGAGCCCCAGGCCCAAGTACTTTGCATTGCACACATCCTTCACGCTCGGCTGCCTCTTGCCCAGCTAAGGAGCAGCCTCTGCAGGCACACTGGGTGTTTTTGCAAATGCACGCTTGGTCCCATGGGCACTGCACAGCCTCGCAAGTGCCTGCTGGAAGCAGGGGGTGAAGCTCTGCTCTTTGCACTGCAGTCAGCTTGGCTTCTGGAGAAGACATGCAGACAAGGATGGAGGTACCGCTGGTCACTTGGAGTGGTGGCTAAGCTATATAGCAAAATCCAAGAGCTTCGTCTCTGAGTCTTAAAGCCTTTGCAGGGGAACCTGAAAACCTTGTGCTTTGTGGGACTGGGACACCATGAGGCTGCTCCTTTGCACAGAGAGGGGGTAGGTGGGATCGCATCCCAGCTTTGAAGAATGGAAATGTATTTATTAATCCTATGTCCTGAACGGATCCTTCATGTCATCCATGGATAATTAGCCTGAACCCACTTCCACATTATCATCCACAAATGTATTTAAAATCTGTTTTAAGTAAGGAACAATTTGAAAAGGGAAAGTGTACAAGGAGACTGCTTTCTAGATTATTTGGCCTTTACGCAAGCCTGGAGACTCATGCTAACTGCTCCTAATTGCATTACTGCCTTCAGCTTCTTGCCTGTTAGTTTTCTGCCCTTTAATTTGGGGGAAGGACTTGGCCAGACTTCCAAGCTCACAAACCTGATTTACCTTGAGAGATGCAACAGTGGCTGTTTAACATGGTTTGAGCATAATGTCACTGAAGAAGAAGAACATGCCTCTGCCAGGTGAATTGAACAAGACAGACAGCCTGAGTGACTGGAGCTACCTTGGAGTTGACATAGTGCAACCTAGGAGCTAGGGAGCAGTTTCGGGGAAGAGCGTGCCAACCCTTGTTGCATAAAGTATTGTCTGCCCTCACTGTACTTACCGCAAGATCTCACCAAAGGACAGATGGCCGGAGATGTTATGAAATGTCTCAGGAACTGGAATATTAAGATTTTGTCTCGGTTCACCCATGCTTCACACACAAAGCCCCCAGTGTTGCCTCCTGCCATGGAATGTGGGTAACATCTGACTTTTTTGCTAAAGAACAGCTTATCTGGGTGGACTTGCTGCTGCTGGCCACCTGCTTGCTCATACGTTGGCGTTGAAATATGGCACTCAAACTGCATGGCATGGCAGATGGAAATGTGCAGATGTCTTCTGCAAAGCACCGTGGCTGCACCAAGGTAAAGCACTTTGAGTTGCATCTTATAACAGCAGTGAATCTTCAGTGTAAGGAAATGAGCAAAATGCTAGAGAAAAAGATCTGGGAGTGTGAAAGCAAGCCAGGTTTAGCAGAATCTTAATCACTGGGCTCAGACTGAGCATTTCAGCCAGCTGTATTTCAGCCCAAAACTTTGAAAGGAACAGATGTGCTCACAGGGGCAGCCAAGGGAAAGGATTTCTTCTCTGAAAAGCCTATTGAGAGGAAAGCACATGTTGAGTCTGTCTGCTGGGAGGTGGGTCTCACCCAGCTGCACAGACCAAGCACAGTCCAGTGCCACTTGAACTGCAATCACCGTAGGATTCTCTCGAGAAGCCATTGCTTCCACAGTCATTCTTAAGAACTGGGGAAAAATATTTCAGGAGATGGGCTCCCCTCTTCAGATGAAGTTTTTGCAAATGCACCTTGCCCAGGCTGTGCCTCTGGCCTGCGAGCAGACGTGCCACACCAGGAGGAAGTGCTGGGTTTTGGGGAAGTAGTGGCTAAAACAGCACAAGAGTGTTTTTGGTTGTGGTTGATTTTTTCTGGTGCAAGTTATTAATTGCCTCATCGTTAAGATAAAGAGTGCTCTGAATGTAACTATGGGTGTTTTGTTTTCATTAAACATGATTTATTTTGCTTTAGCTCATCAGCATATCCAACAGAAAGTTGGGAAAGAGCATCTGTGCTCTGGGAATGTCCTTGCACAAGAAAATTCCTTCAGCTCTGCCTTTCTTCTGTAAAAAACTTCATTTTAACTATGAAAAGCTTTGCTTTCCCAAGTTCTGTTTTCCCAAGGTCTGACTGAGCCTTGTCCCCACCCCCACCCCCCCCCCCCCCACCACCACCATTTGAGATGCCCACAGATTATCAACCCAATGAAGCCTCAGGCCATTCCTCTCTCCCATTCTCCCTTGCAATCAGATTGTTTTAAAAGCTGTTATGCACCTGACCAGCCAGCATTTCTCTCTTTTCTCTGACTCAAATTTAATCCAGAGCATGTCTCCGGCCTTCAGTACTCTCCAGAAAGAGACGGCCACTGGGAGCAATGAGAATTCTTTGCTGCATACAATCTGCAAGACTCAAAGGAAATAAGCGGTCAGAAGTGGGCAGAGTGGTTTCTCTTTTTTCTTCTTTTATTGTTTCATCTGGTTTTCCAGCATCACCCCCTTCACTGGCTGCAATGTGGAGTGGTGATTTTGGGGTCCCACTAACTCAGCAAGGGGTGGCAACAGAGGGGGTGGCAGCAGAGAGGGCAGCAGAGCGGCAGCGAGGTGTGCTCAGATGCCCTGTAACCTCCATGGCAGCGGTAGCACTTCAAGTCCGCAGCCTCAAGAGGTCTGTGCTGAAGGTTGCCTCGTTCAAACAGCCGTCAGACCGCAGAGCAGCTGCCGCCCTGAGAAAAAGCAGGGACAACACAGCAGCCAACAAAGCTGACCTGGTGATAAGCAAAGGCCGTGCCGTGGCTTGCCTGACAGCGAGCCACCCTCTCCCTCTGGGCACAGAAGGCTGCTCATACATCAGGTCTGGGTCTTCACAAGAGCTGCAGCATGTCCATTCAAGAGAGCAGCTAGCAATTTGGGCTGGCAGAAAAGGGGCTATCGTACAGCCAGTAGTGAGGGGGATACAGCGATGCTTCATTCATTGACTTGGCTGCAGCCCTTCATTCTTCAATCTTGCTTCCGCTTCTGCAAGAAAAGGCTCCCCATCACTCCCTCAGCCAGGTGCCGTGCTGGGGGGAGTGTACAGCAAGGGATCCCAGCCTAGCTGGGGCCATCCATCGGGATCAGCAGAGGCATACTGCAGCCACCCACCTGGGTCCGGGTGTCAGGGAGTCACCCAGGGTTGGGGTAGGCAGTAGCCAAGGCCAGCGAGTACCAGTGGGGTGCATAAGGCAAACTCAGGCTCTGTGCTGTGCTGCAAAATGTAAGGGATGTGATGAAGGGAAAGCAAACCAAAACTGGTTAGAAAGTGCTGAGGAGATAGCAGTGACATACACAGCTATGTTGTTCGCTCCCTTACGCTATGCCCGGCCTTTTGTTTTCTGCCAATGTGGCACAGTGGGTAAGTTTTTCTCTCTTTCTCTTCTTACTCCCTTTGGCTAAAGCCTTTCAAGTCTCCTCGACTTCAGCATCAGAATGACTTCACCAGTGAAAGCAGCCTGATACGAGTGAGCCCGTTCCACAGACATTAAAAACAGAGACTGGCTGCATTGCCAGGGACGAGGACAACCTCCATGACAAAGCCAGGCTCCTTGCAGCGATGTTGCTCAGCCCTCTCTCCAGAAAAGGCACCTCCTTCTGCCTGCACCTGCCGCTGCTGAGGCAGCCCCTCTCCTTCCCTCCCCAAGCCACATCCCCAGGCTGCAGGTGGGTACATTGCTCTGCACCAAGCCTTGGGATAGGGCAGGACCCCCTCATACCTGCTGGTCACAGCAGTGGCTGCCAGCATAGTTTCCCTCTGTTTCAGCATCATTCCTGTAGCAACAGGCCCAGCAGCAACACTGGAAATCCCACCCAAGATGTGGTACACAAATTCGTTAGACATATGGCTTATAATCTTCTTGGGAAAAAAAAAAAAAATTGGATGTGTATACCTTAAATACACCAGTAACAATGGAATTCTACAGAAAATAAAACCCTGTTCTTCAAGTTGTCCGCAAGCCATAAAAATGAGTTCATGAACTTTATGTGGAGGCATGAGTTTTGCTAAGCTTTAGAGGGAAGACATGCAATTATTTCTCCCAAAAGTGCAATGTGCTCCTTTGCCTCGATTGTCATCTTTATTTTGTGACTGTAAGAATTTGTGAGAGAATAGAGTCAGCTTCTTTACACATATTTTACTTAACGGACTTCTTACACAGCTTTAAGATCGCTAATTAAATATATGGTGTAGTGTCTGATGAGTGCTTTTAAGGACAGCCCCGTCTTGCAGTGTATCGTCGGGAGGATACGTATACATCTACACACAGAGAGACAAGGCGTGTATGTGTGTGTGGCAACATTTTGTTGGCAGCAGAATACTGCAGATATGTTCTGCTTTAGCAATAAAAATAAGAAGTGGATTTGCTTGGTTTCAACTGTCAACAAACTCAGTTACTAAGAACCAAAGTGATGCTCTTTTCACGGTCGAATAATGGAGTGTTTATGTTCTCTATGGAGCAGATGGGAAAGTGATAAGCCATGTCACCGCTGCCTGGCCTGAGAGAAATACGCTAGTGTTTTGTGCCTTGTAGGAGTGTTGCTATTAAGAGAAATCAGAGTTACATGTCAGACACAGAGATCTATGCAATCTCTTTGTTTGCAAAAAAATACACTTAAAGACTCACTTGTCCACACTGTAGAAGCAAATTGACAATTTCACCACTCAGAAAATCCCAGAAAACTCCAGTTTGCTGTTTCTTCTCAGACAGTTATTCCCAGAAGGACTATTTCTTCTCAACCCTGGGGTGCTCGCTCGCTCATCCCGTCCTTGCATGAGCTACCAGGTAAACCATGGCCAAGCTCTGCCCAGCTGCAAGCAGGGAGCAATGCCCTCCTTCGCACTGCTCAGCCAAATTAAGGGGCTGGATTGCTCCTTCCCCTTGTGGAGCATGGGGAATACCAAGAGCTGCAACCATGCTGGCTCGAAGCCTGTTGCAGGCAACCCCAGGCTGGATGCCAACCACCTCCACTTCCACGCAAGCCTCTTTGTCCAAGGTTGCTCCTGCCTGAGCACTTTGTTGGATGGCTGTTGCCCTGCCGCTGGCACCGCATCCTTTCCGACCAGCCTTGGCGCCAATAAAACCTACCGATCAAATAGGTATGAGGTCATGGTTTCATCATCACACACCATGGTCCTGCAGACCACATGCCCTCACTCAAGTGCCCTGGCAGGGTGGCAGGAGACGGGCTGCTGCAGTGCCCCAGAAGGGACCCGCCGAACGCCAGCACGTCCTGTTGGTAGCGGGTAGCCTGCAGCGACATTTTCGTTCCCTGCTGTCCCTTCTGTCCAGAGGTGTGGTCTGGGATGGAAGTAAAGATAGCAGCCGGTTCAAAAGCAGAGTGTAAATGCCAGATATTTTTCCCCAAAACCCCTCTGGAACAGAGGAAGCTACAGTGAAACTGTGATAAAGGGCCCAGAGGGTGTGTTTGCAGCTCTTGGGAAAGGAGAAGCTGGAGAGGGAGAGAAGAGAACACCATAACCTCTTCCTCATTGTAAAAACAGACTTGGCTGCTAATTTTACCCCCATGGTGACTTTGGATGAGGGGGAGGGCTGCTGCTTCAGCAGTGCTGTGGCAGCACTTCTGAAAAATATAATTCTTTGCATGGCAAGTCCCACAAGCATTAATTCTGTGTGTCTACGTAGAGACCGTAAGCTGATCCTGCCTTGACTGTAGTGGTACTTAGTATGTGAACTTGAACTCATACATATGTTTCAGGAGTGGGGTCCAGACTCTTAATCTGAGATGCTTCTTCCCCCCTAGACTGGGGTCATCACATAGCTGATGGCCAGGGCTGGGGGGCAGAGCTCGGGGGGAACAGGGGACCACCAAGGAACTGGGCTGACCACACGTGTTGTACCTGCCTTGTGAAACCTGTGGGTCAAGGGTGGAAGCACTGGTCTTGGAAAATGATCCCAACTCAAAAGCAGGTTTTGCTTCAAAAATAGGGTAAGAGTTTTTGTGAGGAACTGGGCTTCTTGGGGGTCTCCAAAACTCAATTGGGCAAAGGAAGTCCTACTGACTTTTCACTTTACCCACATCCTGAAAGAATTTGTTACCATGTGCAAAACTCCTCCAAGGCAGACAAAACAGTTGTTTCACACACCAGTGCAGACTGACGGTCCAGAGTGTGCTTGCGCTTTGAGCCAAGTCTGCATCTCGATCATTACTTCCAGAACTTTGCTGTCCATCTCCTATGTGTGACTTCAGGGGTGTGCTCTGAGACTGATACCAGTCATAGTTAGGGTAGGAGAAATATTATTTAATGTGGTTTAACTTCATTTAAATAAAAAAGGGTGCTCCATAAACCTGATTGAAAAACTAAGATCCCTTCCTGCCAAAAAAGTCCCATTTGGGATTTTTTTTTCCTATCCCAAATTGGAACAAGAGATCGATTAAGGAAGCAGCTACCAGATAAATTCCAGTTTAGGGGAACAGAGGTTGATTTTCTGATTTGACCTTTGCTGCCTGGGTAGCTATAGTAAGCTGTCCTGCAAAGCCAGCTAAATATTTTCATTTATTTTTCCTGAACTGGATAACAAGCTGTGAAGCCCAGCAGCTCCAACAGGAGTTTGAATAAAGTGAGTCAAAAATGCTCCCAAGGTAGCTCACACCAGTGCATGCCTTATGGTAGGGGGCTTCTTTGAGAGCCTCTCTACTATATTCCCCTTACATAATGAGACTGGACCTTTCCAATTCAGACAAGCTTAACCTCAGTTTGTCTGTGTAAATGCCAGGAACCTTCTTAAAGGGAGCTGTCTCGGCTGCCTCTGCCTGGGGAGGAGGCTGGTGTAACACCTGGTGAGGGGCTATGTGGCTCCTCTGACCAGGAGTGAAATGAATGTTGAATTCCTTGCTGAGTGCTCCTCACACAGGCAGGGAAGACTTTAAACTGTAGGATGTGTTCTTCCTCTGTTCCTATTTCTCTTGACAACAGAAATTAAGGTAATTTCCGTCTTTGAGCCAACTTCTGCTCTCACTTGTACCATTATGTATATATACTGAAAACAGTTGCATGATTTGTATTTCATGTGTGATGCTAACATGTTCTTAGTCTGTTGATTCAATCACATCAATTTTTTATGTCCTTTGCACATGTCTTAACTGAAAATCCATGCACAGTATTTCTTATTTATAGAGTAGAAAGGGGGAAGATAAAATACAATAGAGCAAAAATGCAGGTTTTGATCCCAGGAGTTTTATACCGAATCTGAAGCAAGAAAGAAAAGAGCCAAGTGCCTCAAGTTCCCGCAAGGTGCTCCTTACTATCACCGACCTGATGGAGGGCTTCCCAGCTGGTACAAACATAATATCAAAGCACGTACTTAGTCCTGATCAGCCATCCAGGAGGTCTGATGCTTTGTAGGCTGGAGCCTCCACCTGTAATTACATGGAGCCTGCACCAGGCGATGTGGCACGGCATGCTGCATCGTATAGATTGGTTATAATCAAGCACGCAGTGCAAAGCTACATTTACCCTGAGAATGATGAGCCACCTCTGAGGGCAGGTCAGTGCTGAGGTCCTCCATCGAGGTCTCACCTGCAGTGGGAACACAGCGCAGAGGTACCATGCGCCAGGCAGCCTGCAGTCAGCGTGACCAACGGTGGTGCAACACCTGCAGCGCCTGACCCTGCAGCAAAGAGGAGAGGAGAAGCTGGATCGCATGATTTCAGATTCCTCAGCAGACCGGAGGCGAGGAGGAAAGCTGAGGACACCATCCTGGGAAAGGTGCGATAGCTGAGGGAGGAAGAGCAACAGCTGAGGTAAGCAGAGGCTAAATTGCCACTTTTCCAAGAGCAAGCTGGGGAGATGATGCGACCTGACTAGGACAAGGCACCTGGGAGTCAGTGGGCACTTGGAAACTGAGGAGCTGACTGCGGTGGTGGATGCTGCAGCGCACCTCAGCCTCCCCCAGGCTCCCTGGATGCCAAGGTGGTGAGCTCTTGGCAGCAGGGACTACGCCTCGCTGTACCGCTTTGTGCAGGCATGTTGGTGGCCCTCAAGTTCGTCTGTCTGTGGACAGTGTCTTTTTCTGACTGCTCAAATGCCACTTTCCAGATTTATGGATTTGGCAACAACACTGAGGGGGAAATCCAAGACAGGCAAATGAACTTCTTTTGTGAACTGGGGCACTAGCCAAGCACTAACATTAAAGCACTAAGAAGTAACCAAGAACAATCTACTTCACGGAAGTATTTTTCTACTTTCTCCGGACATGCTGAGCACAAAATCAGAGGGAGGACACCTGGCCCCATGCAACCATTCCTCTGGCTCCTCCCAGAATGCAAGACAGAGCCTTTTGAGTCGTCAGATGGGTAAGATACCAAGACACATGGAGATTTGGAAACAGCAGGAGTTCCTGGCAGGGTTTCCAATCTCAGCTACATGCCTGCCTGACTCAAGTGCCTGCACACTCAACATCAGTGCTCTCAGGGAAGACAGACACAGGAAAACGGAGACTGTTTGGACCGTATAAACAATTTACCACCTCTGATTACCTGACCTGTGAAGAAAATAGATGGGTTCATATCCTTTTTTAATTCGGCACTCAACTGTTATCTGGCATAATCTCAAAATACCTTTGCATAACGGCGCTTTCTGCCTTGCAAGCGTTGCTCAGCTCCTGACAGCGAGCAGGATGCTCCACAGCGGATACCTGGGTCTCTAACCACTGCCTGCCCTTCAGCAGGGGTGTGAAGAGCAGGATAACATGAGGTGATGAGGGACAGGATGTGTGCGGGTCAGCATAATTCCCAGGCAGAGGCAGGGATCGGGGCTGAGGTCTTTGTGAGAAGGTCCCTGTGTCAGGGGACAGCAGCCATTGCGGCAGAGGCGAGGAGCAGCCCAGCAGCAGCCCGGCTGGCTGTGTAGCTCCTGGCAGGTGGGCAGTCCTGCCCAGGGTCTTGCTGGCACTGGTCTGCCAGCATGGGAGAAGAGCGTAAGTGGTGAAGATGGTGGTTGGCACTGTCATCTCATCCATGGAGAACCTTTACTCTTTGCAAAGAATCTCCTCTGCTCCCTTAGGACAGCTGCTAGGGAGGAGTCATTCCTTCAACCTGAGCTGAAACAGGACACGATGGTCGTCAAGATCTCAATCTAACCCATGTATTGCTTAAGTGTCATCTGTACTGTCAAGTAAAACCAGAGAGGATGACTGCCGCGGCATGGACTTGTCCTGTATGCCTGAAGATGGCAGCATGGTACAGACTGAGGGCCACATGCACAATTTCCAGTTAGGACTGTGCCTTTGGTGATAAATGTGCCAGGGCCACTTGCTGTCACAGTACTGAATCCCACACATCCCTCACCTCCAAAACTGGGTGACCACGTCCCAGTGGATAGATGGTCCCTGGCCTGTGCTGCCTGTGCCATGCTCATGCCATGCCATGGCTGACCTGAGCCACCTACGCCCATGGATGGCATTAAATGCTGGCAACCAGCAGCGCTCCCTGGCACACTTTCCAGTGTGTCTTTTCCTGGCTGTAGCAGGCAGATTCTGTCTTCACTAATCCAAAAAAGAAAATGTCACCAGCACAATTTGTCCTGAGTCGTGGAGTTTCTTTCTTGCAACTCTAATTCCAAAGAAATCAGTGGCAGGTCTCTCACTGGCTTCAGCCAAGTCAGGATCCCAACACAGTGCTGCAGGTAAGCCTTCATCCAGGATAATGTTAATTTAGACTTTGAACCATTGGTTGGAGCCATTACTGATTTTTCTATACCTATTTTTTAGCTTTCAGAAAGAAATGAGGCTACTGTGACCATGTATGTTCACATGATTGTATTTCATCTTCCAAGTCCCAGTAATTTTTGATACTGTTGGCCAATTTCAACCAACCATCCAGTTGGGATTAAATTCCTACCTGCAGACAGGCAGACAGGAAGAGGACAGCACCCCCCAGGAAAGGGGTGTGATGTGAGCTCTGTTCCTGTCGCACCCCTGAGAATCAGCAGGCCACAGATGCACAGAGCGCCCAACATGGGGATGCTTCCGCCACAGCTTGGAGACTTTTAGGTATCAACCAACCTCAAGATGAAAATCTGTAAGAAACACGGCTTTTCCCACTCTTAGTGCTTACACTTGTTGATACTGGTACTGCTCAGCTTTTCAAGTTTCTACAGTGCTGAACCTTGGTGACAAAGGATGATATATATGGTGACGTGTTTAGGAATTTAATACAATTCCAGAAAATTTAAAAAATAGTAGCAGATTTTAAAGTCTTGGCATCTGAGATACATTAAAAAACAATGCGCCCTCAACCTTCACGTAGTAGAATCTTAATAATTAGCAGTTGTCACCAACCATATTGGTTTAGAAACATCTTGGTTTCTGACTTCTTAAGTATTTAAGGTCTTGATGTTGCTTTGAGGGTAAATCTTTAGTATCTACCTGTTCATGCTCTAGTCATAAGAGGAAATGACTCCTTTCTCTCCCAAAAACAGGACAAATGATGTAGTTTCACTGCTTCTTTTTGTCTCTTAAAACAGAAGCCTCCACAGTGGGAGTTTAGTTATTGGGTTGATTTTCACAAAAATTTTGGATTGATTGTTGCGGTTCTTCGAAGTACCTGCTGGAGAACAGAGCAAGGTTTGCACAAATGGATGAAGAACATTATCCACCTGCTTCAGATGATAATTACTCATACGAATACTTTTTTAATGAAAGCAATGTCTGCGAAATGGGTGACTATTTTGTATTTTACACCCATCTCACTACTGTCCTCTACAGTCTGGCATTTTTGCTCAGCCTGCTAGGAAACACTCTAGTATTATGGATCCTATTCAAATATGAAAATCTTACATCTTTAACGAACGTCTTCATCATGAATCTCTGTGTCTCTGATTTAGTCTTCTCCTGCATGCTGCCTTTCTGGGCAGTGGACCAGTCCTTTGGGTGGATTTTTGGTGAGTTCCTTTGCAAAGTGGTGAATGCTGTTTTCTCCATCGGCTACTACAGTGGTGTCTTCTTTTTGACTCTCATGACTATCCTGCGATACTTGTCCGTAGTGAACCCCCTTTCAACTTTGAGATCCCAGACGCAGTGCTGTGGTTTTCTGGTGAGCTTGGTTGTTTGGACTAGTAGCATATTAATTGTTGTTCCTGAAGTGATTCACACCACAGTGCAAGAAAACTTAGAAGGGGGCAAGACCTGTGATTATGCTAACTGGAAATGGAAAAAGGTGGACATTTATCAGAGAAATGTACTCTTCCTGTTTTCCTTTGGGGTTATCGTATTCTGTTACTTCAAGATACTGATAATCCTGCTCGGAACAAGATCTCGCAGAAACCACAGAACTGTGAAACTTATCCTTATTATTGTGGTGGCTTTTTTCCTGAGCTGGGCACCTTACAACATCCTCAGCTTTCTGATTACTTTTCCACCACCTACCTGTCAGTACGAAAAAGACACCAACCTTGCCTTTTACATCAGCCGTAAAATTGCTTTCTCCCACTGCTGCCTCAACCCTGTGCTCTATGTATTTGTTGGAGTCAAGTTCAAGAGGCATTTGTTACGTTTATGCAGTCAGTATTTACCCTGTGGCAATGGTCAAGTGTCCAGCCCCAGGATCTGCTCTCAAGGCAAATTCCACTATGAAGGTGCATCCATCTACTGAAGTAAGACCTAACTATTAGCACTAATCCTGGACGAACTTTCAAATTTTAAAAGCCATGCATAATCTCTAATTCCTAGAGGCACTTGCCTGAGAAAGACACACAAATTTACTCTTTGCAAACATGTTGTGTATGGAAACTAATAAAAAAATTTGCAGTGGGATGGACAGCTGAGAATGCTGAGAAATTACTTCTTTGGCCTGTAAGTCTTCTTTATGACATCCAGTGAGATGGATTTTCTCTCATTTATAGTTTTTTTAAAAGCAAAAAAAATTTGGTTTTTTCGTTTGGGAGCTAAAACATCAGGTTTTAACACAAATGGTGTTGTGTGGTGCACATTGCTTTCTTGCCTGACTTAAAATAATTGGATTGTATATAGCAATGGACACATATGTATTTCTGTAGCCTTTAATGCTTTACAGCGTTTATCAGTGCTGAACTCATTGGTTGTCTCTTTTTGGGGCTCTCAGGATTAACTGGCCTGACAATAGCTACAAGACCTCAGAGTCTCTGAAGTTCTCAGTGCAAAGGTTCTTTTATCTGTTGGTAGATAAATATGTCTAAAACTAGCTTAGTGTAAAAGTAATCTTTTGGGTCTGAAATGTAAAGTTAGGGAGCGCCCTAGAAGGAACATAAGCTGTTAAGCAGATACGTCAATAGGATATTAGTTTTCCTCTTGTTACTGCTCCTGCCGCAGGCACCTTCCAGTCTCTGAATATCTCTTCAGGTGGTTGCAGTGGATAGACAGCCCATTTCCCGAGCAGCGCAGGACCACATTTGCCTCTAAATGCTCTCTCCCTCCTTTTCTCCCTTTGCCATGGTGCTGAGAAGAGTTAAACTTCGAAAAAGGTTACAGTGCAAGAACAAATGGCTTTTTAATAGCAGGACAGAAATAGCTTGCTTTATTTGTAAAATTAATGTTTGGCCCTTTTTTTTTTTTAGGAAGCCAGATCAACAGGTTTTAGCCTATATACTTGGATGCTTGCTGCTTCACAACTTTTTAAAAACTGCTTCACAGAGATGTTTAAATCTCTGCTTAAAACCTGATCATCAAAGCCAGCCATGTGTTTGTTTTTGACATGCTTCACATCTGTCTAAATATCAGATACGCTCATATCTGAGGTGTGCAAGCGTCTGATCTAACCAGCTGTCTGGCCACACACGTCTTTCGTTTCATGCATGCATCTCATCTCCATGGGCAGGTGGGAAATAAAGTGCAAATATTTGCATGAACCTAGCTTTGGAAATGTTGCTAAGAGAGCTAGTTGTGTTAAGTGCAGGACTGTTTTTACATGACCACTAAAACATGATTTCCCAAGTTGAGGGAATTCAACAGCACGCACTTTTGCAACAAAACCATTCGCATTCTGATTACCCTAATCAAACCTTGTGGCTTTTTTTCTCTTGGAAACTGATATTCTTCTTCATGATAGCTCGGTGGTTTGGTTTTTTCCCTCAGGCAGTGTAATATGTAGTGTGTACTCCAGTGTAGCTGAATGACAAAGCTTCTGGTAACCAGAATATTTCATTTCCTTGCATTTGTATAGAAAGCCAAGGTAGCTTTGCAGTCGCACCAAGCAATGGTTTGGCAATGGCTCTAAGCAACAATTTGGCTTTTGGAGCAGCCATCTTAACACGTCTCTGTGTTGTTTCCGCACTATTTCATTTCATCTCTAAAGATCATCTGGAGCAGACAACAGATTCTTCTCAGCTGCCATATAGTTTATAAAAAACAGAAACTCAGATATGGCCATAGTACAATATCCTATTTCTGATTATATCCAGAAGCAAGAATACCTGGGAAAAGCATAAGAATGGGGCAAACATATATGACACATATCTGAATAGTCTTCCGAGTTTGTGCTTCAGTTTAGCTGCCAGAACAAAGTGATCATACCTTGCCCCTTATCATCAGATGCGCCTTTCTGAACAAGTCAGTCCTGGGATCCCATTACCATAGTTATTGCCTAAAACTTAAAAAACTGAAAAGGTTACTCATTAATCCCACAGGTGAACTCACTTGTGTTCAGACAAACCATGGAAAGGTAGCAGTTGTCATTTGTCTGGCTGGGGTGGAGACCAGCCTTTGGCTCTTGCCTCCTGATAAGAAACATTTGAAATGAATGTGGTTGCTTCTATGGACTTCAAGAGACTTTGGACTGGCGACTCAATACCTTCAATTATGAAGAGACAACCTACTGATGGACAAATGAGTCCAAATTCTTCTTCTTCTGTTCTGGTAAGCCAGGACCATTTCACAGGCACCAGCAAAGCTCTACAAGAGGAAAACGCTGTGACGATGAGTAAAAGAAGGTCTCGTGCACCTACATCGTTTCAACAAACTGTCATTCAACTCATTGTCCTAGAGCTGCTCTACCCTGAAATCTTTACTGTCAATACATTTTACATTTATCTAAAAAGAGTCAAGAAGAGTAACAGAAGCACAAGAGATTAAAATGATCCTGCTCTACCCAGTTTTTAACAAGTTATTTACATCTGTTTGTAGCTTGACCATATTTTGTTACAGTATATCTGAGCATGTAAAGGGAACGCTTAATATTACCCAATTGTACTGCTGCCTACCATAAGCAAAGTAACTCAGCATGTGGAGATTTCCCCTTCTGATATAATGAAGTGGTACTAATAAACGTTCAGAAATTCAATAGAATACTACACTGTGACTGTTGTTCTCCGCCTTTGATAACCACCTATTAAAGTTAAGGTATTTTCAATTGAAGAAGTAATTGTGAATTTTCATAGATTAATTTAATTTAGCTTGGAAGAGACTTCTGGAGGTCATCCACTCTTCCACCCTGCTCACAGCTGTGCTATCTTCCCAGTTAGACAAGGTTGCTCAGGGCCTTGTCTGGTCAAACTCGGAAAATCTCCAAGAACAGGGACTGCATAACTTCTCTGGGTCCCTGTTCCAATGCTTAAAAACTCTCATGGTGGATTTTTTTCCTTCTACATGAACAAAATTTCTTTTGCTGCAACCTGGTGGTGTTGCCTCTTCCTTGCCTTCTCTAAGTCTTCTGCCCTAAGTCTTGTTTTTTTCCTGGGGCTAAACAAACCCCAGCCAATCTAGTCTCCTCATATGTCATGTACTCCAACACCCTAACCGTCTTGGTGGTCCTCCATTGGGCTCACTTCAGTCAGTCCATCTCTCTCTTGTATTGGGGGCCCCAAAACTGGATATGCTACTGCAGATATGACCACATGAATGTCAGGTAGAGAGGAATAAAGATTCCCCTCAACCTGCTGGCAACTCAGGCCCATACACAGTTAGTCTTCACTGCTGCAAGGGCACATGACTGAGTTGTGTTCAACTTGTTGTCCATTCGAACCCCCAGATCTTTTCCAGCAAAGCTGACCTCTAGCCAGGTGGCCCCCAGCCCAGGCTCTTGCAGGCCATCCCAGGTGCAGGACTTTGCGTTTGCCATTGTTGAACTTCCAGGGCTCCTGTCAGCTCATGCTTCAAGCTTGCTGATGTCTCCTTGCATGGCAGCCCTACAATTCAGTGTGTATCAGCTGCTCCCTCTTAGTTAGTTTCATCCACGAACTTGCCGAAGGTGCACCCTGTCCCATCATCCAGGTTGTTAAGGAAGATGTTAAACAGTATGAGCCTCAGTATTGACCCTCAAAGCATGCCACTCATAACCAGCCACTCATTTAAGACTAGAAACCATTAGTCCACCCATTCAGTCTATATCGTGCCAGTCTGGCTACAAGGATGCTGTGGGGGATTTTGTCAAAAGTCTTGCAGAAGTCAAGGTAAATGACATGCACAGCTTTCCCCTCATCCCCAGAGCCAGTCATCTCACTGTAGAAGACAGCTGAGTTGGTCAGGCACTATTTTTTCTTGATAAATCTGTGCTGGCTGTTCCCAAACATTTTTGTCCTGCATCTATCTGGTAATGGCTTCCAGGAGGATGGTGGATGCTCCACCATCTTCCAGGGCACAGGGGTGAGACTGACCCCTGGATATAGTTCCCTGGATTATCCTTCTTGCCGTTTTTGAAAATGGGCATGACCTTTGCCTTTTTCAAATGATCAGGGACCTCCCCTGATCACCATGGCCTTTAGAGGCAATAGGTAGCACCTTGCAATGATATTGGGCAATGCCCTCAGCACCATCCCATGCACCCTGCCCAGTCCCGCAGACAACTGTATGTCCAGTCTACTTAAGTAGTCCCAAAGCAATTCTCCTCTGCCATGGGTAGTACCCCTCTCTCCAAACCCTGCTACTAGGCACAGAGACCTGTAAGGCACTTGGAGCTATATCCGTTGTCAAGAGGAAATATGTTGATGAACCTTCCATCTTTGTTTATACACACGTTATTAAATATCTATATTCCTAAAGCCACAGGATATGCCCAGTGCAGGTCTGGGGATGGGCAGCCTGTGCATCTCTTTCCTTCTGGGAGCTCCAGATGCTTGGAAAATACAGACTGCTCTGGGTAAAACATAATGTTCAGGGGACTTTGAATCTTTAATTTCACTCAATCAATCAACTATTATGTGGTCTGAGCAAAGGCAGAACTGTGAGAAAGAAGTTTGTGAAGTGAAAAAGGAGAAATTAATTGCTTTTGGAAACCACGGTCTATTTGGGGGAGGGGACCAGTGTCAGATTGAGTGGTTGCAGTATTACAACTGTTGTACAGTGCCAGGGGTACGTTTACGCAGGATGGCACCTCTATTCCTAATTGCAAGTTACAGTTAAATGGACATGCTCTTGCTGCTCTGATTAAGTCCATATTAATGTTCCACACAGTGGGAAAGGGAGAACAACCAGCTTCTCCTGCAAGCACTTAGCTGGATTGGGCCCCTCTCCCTACCTGTCTTTTCAGCAGGTCAACACAAAACTGAGCATCACTGCCATAGCCTGTCAGAGCCCCCACCTTCTGTGCAGCCATGGGAACCTGTATCAGTCAATGATCTGCCAGTAGGGAAAATCCTCACTGGTAAGGAGTAAGGCAGGTAATCAAATTAATCCTTTCCATCGCTAATGCAAACTGTCTTAAAGAAAATAAGCAAACTTAAAATCCACACATTTAAGAAAGTATCCTGTTCCTACTAAAATCAATGATAATTTTGCTTCTGATCATAGTCAGAGCAAAGTCAGACTCTAGATTCATAAACGGGTGCCATGCATTGGACAAAGCACAGTATACACTACTTATTGCCAGGAGTGTTTTGATTGTGAATCAAGGTACCTCCATCTATAACTCAGTATTTTGAAACCACCACCAGTGTTATTAAAATAATAAATGAAATTCTATTTTATCTTCTTCTTATGGTTACTCTGCAGTTTGAAATGCTCTTACTCATCCAGTGTTTAAATAGGAAGGCCCTATGTTAAATGGAGAGAAGTTTGACTGATATTTGCTGTACTAATCAGATGCCTACATGTTCTTCAGGAAGCAATACTAAAGCAAGCACAAAAATTAGAAAGGAAAATAATGCGAGAGTTAGCTGTCAGTCAAAATGAGAACAGACAGTCAGAAGTACCAGTAAAGATGACCTATGATGACCAGTTGTATATCATCATAAAGGAGGAACAAACACAATGGTACTTCACTTACAGCATAGAGTTGTTCTTGAGATGAACTCACTCCTAAGCATGTAAGAGTGTTACAGTGGTGAAAGATGAGAGAACCCAGTGAGGATAGCCACACAGAAAGCAATCTTGGGTTTGCAACCACGATGATTAGTCATTTCTTACTTTATTTGCAAAGTCTTGCATCCGGGATGGAATAACTATACAGGTTGGGGGGCAGGGGCAGCTGCCTGGGAAGGAGCTCTGCAGAGAAGGATCTGGGGGTCTTGAACATAAGCCAGCAAGCATAGTCACAGCAAAGGAACCACATCCTGGGCTGTATTACCAAGAGTGTAGCCAGCAGGTCCACAGAAGTGATCCTTCCCATCCATCTCTTTGACACTTGTGAGGCTGCATCTGGAGTAGAGGTGTCCAGTTTTGAGCTCCTCAGTACAGGGAAGTCATGGACATACTAGAAGGAGTCCAGCAGAGGCCTTCAAGCCAGTCAGGGTTTGGAGAACATGATGGATGGGCAGAGGCTGAGGGAGCTGGATTCATATGGCCTTAGGAAGAGAAGGCTCAGGGGAAAGCAGACTGCATCTGCCACTACCTGACTGGAGGATACAGAGAAGATGGAGCCAGACTCTTCTTGGAGGTGCACAGCAGTGGGATGAGAAGCAACGGACACAAGCTGGAACACAGGATATTCCAATTAGGCATAAGTATTCATTTTTTTACAAAGGTAGTCTAATACTGGAACGACTCAGGGAGGTGGTTCAAGATTTGCTGGACCTTGAGCAACCTCATCTAATTAGACCTGCTTTGAGCAGGGGTTTGGAATAGAGACCTCCAGAGGTCCCTTCAAATCTAAACTACGCTATGATTTTTATGATTTGTTGCCGGAGCAACATTAAACCAAGTAAATTTTGCCAAAAGATTGTTTTAGAGCAGAATTCAGCCTGAAGAAGACAGTCCTCTAAGAGAACTGAACACAAAAATCAAAACTGCAAAGTTAGGTTTTGATGTCCAAAGCCTTCACTGACCTGTGCAATGAACAATGCCATGGAAGTGATCCCTCATTGAAATTATGCCTGTTAAAAAAAATGGCGTTATTTAAAAAGGTCTCATTTTGCTTTTGTATGTAGGTATGGAAATGGCAAGGAATACAGTTCCTGGAAAGATTCTTTCATGGAGACGTAAACCAGAAATTCCTGCCATGTATGGAACCAGTATGTTTTATTGCAAAGGTTCAATAGGTACCATATGCAAGGGAGAGGTTTGAAAGGAAGCCAGTCCCTTCTGACAGATCGTGGGCATTTTCAGATAGATGTTTTAGGCTCTGTAAATGTTCAATATCTATGTATCTTCAGTTTTAAATCAGAAGAGCAGTGTAAGACTGAAGATCCTGGCAGGAGTGAAGCAAATAACGGAGAATGACAGAGGAAAGTGCAGGGAGTGGAGTACTCCCTCCATATTCAGGAACTGCTGAGATAGCAAACCCAAAATATTTTTGAGTTTGTTTCATTCCTCCAAACAATACTGCGTTCTGAGGTCAAGTTCTGTTTCTTGACATCGATATCCTTCCAGCCATCTTAACCAGCTCTTAATCTCCAAAGCCTTAGTATGCTCTTCATCCATGTGACATATAGCCATATGTACACAAAAGACTCTGGTTCATTTAAACCGCACAGTCCAGAGTCTCTGTCCTGGCTCTCCCGTATCATTGCTGGTTCAGTTGAACCAGCACCGAATCAGCTCAAAATCTTGGTACCTACTTTGTCGACGCAGGATTGAAATGCAGTCAGTTCTGAGCAGCGATAGCTCTTAACCCTGATGTGCTCAGGTGGAAGTCAGTCTCAGAAGCTGACCTGATATAAGCAGAATATTCTTCCAAGCCTCTCAGCCACCTTGTCCAAAATGCGAAATTTGCTTCTAGAGGTTTCCCAGAGCTTTGCTGGTTCTTTTTATGTTGCCTGCTTCCAGCTTTATACTTATTGACAATTATTTGTCCACCTATTCAAAACAGAATGCAAACAAATGCAAAAAGTGCTTCCAAAGCTTTCTCCCCCCAGTCACAGAAAGTCTCTGATGATGAACAGCAGCCTGTTGTTCAGTCTGGCTACAATGGTATGTTAATCCACTGAGGGTGACCAGGGAAACTGGGAGCTTGCTACTCTCATAAAATACCTCAAGTGCCTAGTGGAAGCAAAACCCTCCCCAGCTATTATATAACATCAATTAACTCTTCAAAAAATTAGAAGAAAATATGTAGCACATGTAACAATAATGTCAGACAGATGGAAAGAATGCATCCTGCGGACACATACTCAGAGACCACTATGAAATATTTGCAGAATTCAATGGCCACAGGAGACATTTTTTCTGTTTTTTGATAGAGCCCCATTAGTTAAGAGGGTTTAGTAAAGACCTGCTCTAGTCAATGAGGCACCAGACCGTTGTCAGCATGATTGATGATAGTGTATAATTTTACTTTACGACGAGCTAGACAGTGTGAATGTAAATTGACTTGCCTGAATGGAGGAAACTCTTCCCACATAAAAATAGAGCACATTTATGCATCACAATTAAAACTATATTTATTTGCAAACTGGGTAATGAAATGGCCTCTAGCACCACCAAAATGCAAAAAAAAAAACCCCAACCCAACCCAACCCAACCCAACCCAACCCAACCCAACCTACATTCAAATTGTATTTTCAGAATCACTCTAAAAGAACTGCAGCCAGCATTGGATGTAACTTCTGATGTCAGAAGTTGATTTCAGCTCTCAAATAGTTATCCTGGCCTACACTTCACCCACATGGAACGAAACCTGAAGGATACAGCATGATCCCTTAATGATCTTAATACATTTCAAGTAGCAATTTAGTAGTTTTAGTTGATTGAGTTGGGTACCTGTATGGAATATATTTATGATTGCAAGGGTAACATTCCACCAACTAGTGAAAAGAATTTTCCCAACAAAGGCTTTCCTTTTGGTGGGATGGCTGTCATTGCCTTTCCTGGGCTAGGAAAATTGACAATAATTCCCATCCAGCTTATAATAGTTTAAGAAGTTAATCAATAAATTTTATCAGAATAAAAATAAAGAAAAGCAACACAAATGGAGAAAAGAATGCATTTTTTTTCCAAAAAGCAAAAATCTTGAACCTCTTTTTTTGCTAAGAAATGAAGAATACAGAAAATTCTAAGGAAGTGCTGGTCAGCTACAGACCTAACTGGAAACAGCATGCTTTTCTCTGAAGAAATTGATGTCTGTATAAACAGGCAATAATTCAATATTTAATGTCAATAATTAAATATTTCTGAAAGTAACTTGTCACCAGATAATTAAAAGGAGGAACAATCCATTCTATGTGATTGTTTTTGAGTGAGAAGTAAAACTGCACAAAGACTTTTTGAAAATATGTAAAAAAATACCTCTATTGCAGTGAAATTATCTGGGATTTGATTTATCATTATTTGCAACTGATGACCCTGAGGTCACTTTTGGAAGACACCCAGTTGTGTACAGATCAATGGAAGACAAACATTTGTTTTCAGTAGATGCTCCTGGCCCTGTACTGCATGACGCAGAAAAGCGTGCCAAGAGAAGTCAGCCTGAAAGCTGTTTCAAACTATGTGAGACATCCCATTGTGTTTCATGAATCATGTGCCCACAACATGCTTAGCCCTATAACCTGTACTTCTGAGGACATTAAGATGCTTTTGAGCTATTCAAAACCATACATTAGGTGAAGATTATTCACCAAAAGTTTAAGGTCACTTAGTCATTCTTAAGTTGAAGATGAAAAAATGATGACGGAGACATGCCAGTGACTACATACTACATGTATTTCCTCAGAGTCTTGAAAATATGATGCTTTGATCTTGCGGCTGCCTAAGCTGAAGTTTACGACACTAACATACTCACAAGCATTGTGGCATGAATTGATGGCACACCATTTAGTCACAAGTTTTATTTAAAATCATTTATTTACCAAGGCAATGTGGAAAAAAAGCAAAGGAACTTAGTTTTCAAGTACACTTCACATACAAAAACATTGTAGCCTATTTCACATGCTGTGAAAGAAGTGTCCTTTCAGAGAATTGTGTGCGTTATGGAAGGATTAAAATTTGAAGAGGAGGAGTGGAAATAGTTTGCTTGTAGAAGGAGCCTGGTGTTGGGAGATGGTGTGGGAGTCTCAGGAACCCCATGCCTCATGTACTCCCAGCACCCCGCCTTAGGAGGCTACCTCTTGTTCCAGTTTCACACCCGCTTTCTCCCAGCCTCTTACCGCACATGGCCTTTATTAATCCCTACGTAGGTCTTTCAGTTGTGGGAAGAGGATTTTCCTTTCGCTAACTGACACGGACAGAAAGGGGAAATCTGCTCTGTTCTGGATTTATTGAGCCTGACTTTCATCTTCACTTCAGTTGTCCGTGCAAAGAGCTTGATGAACTAGTGAATAAAACCAAAAACAAACAAACAAAAAAACCCCATACTGAACTGTCCTAAAAGCGACAGACGGTACTATATTAGAAATAATAATGACAGGCAACCTTGCTTGAGAGTACCAGAAACACCCCTCAGAGGAAACCGCCCCAACCCTGCAGCTGTAGGGGAAAACGGCGATTTTTCCCGCAAATCCATTTTTAAACTCTGTTTTCACCACGGCGCCTTCCCCCGGCCTCCCTCCACCGCCTCCCCGCTCGGCCAGGCCCTGCGCGCCCCGCTGAGGGGCCGCCGCGGCCGGTCCCGGCCGGGAGCCCATAGCGGCGCACCCCGCCACCGCCCCGGGGGTGGGGCGGCACCTCCAGCGGCCTCACGGGAGTTGTAGTCGGCGGGGAGCGGCGAACGGCGCCGCAGCCTCACCCCAGGCCGTCTTTCCGCGACATGGCGGCGGCCGCGTAGGTAACGCGCGACACTCCCCCACCCTTCGACCCCCCGCCCTGAGGGAGCGCGGAGGGCGGCGGGGAAGAGGCGGCGGCTGCCGCCGGAGAGAGAGAGGGAGTGGAGGGAGGGGGGAAGTAACTTCAGCGGCTCCCACTTGTTGCCGCTCGGAGCTCGGCTCCGAGGGGAGGAGCCCCGGCGGGGAAGCGCGGGGGGGGGGGAGAGCTGTGCTGCGGCCCCTCAGCGCCGGGGCGGCCCTGGCGGAAGCCTGCCTCGGCCCTGTGGCGGGGTGAGCGCGAGCCCGGCAGGGCCACCTCAGCCCGCGGAGGGGTGACCGGCTCCGCACACACAGGCCCTGGGTGTCCTGGATGGTGGCCAGTGTCCCTCCAGGCGCTGGCCCTGAGGGACGGGGAGCTGCGGGGAGCCCCCAGGCCCAGTCGCCGTAGGTGTCATTGTTTCCACCTGGCGAGCGGTGATTTTAGGCCGACGTGAACAGTGCCCTGTTTTCTCCCCTGTCATCCACCCTTGAAGGGATCCCTCGAGTCCTCCCCGCTGGTGACAGCAGCTGCCGGAGGAGCAGAGTCACCAGGGGCCCTGCTAGAAACCAAATAGCCGCCCGTGTCCGTGCCCTCACCCATTATAAAGTGCTGATAGGGAAATATTTGCCGGGGCCCTAATCCCTTTTGCCCTTGTGTCGGCAAATCTCTGGCGGATGGAGAGGGAGAGTTTCGCTGGCACACGAGGCAGCTGGGTCTGTCTCCAGAGCAGAGGCTGGGTTTGCAGCCGGCCCTCCTCCTCCGGCTTATGTTGATCCCGGTAATCCAGAGGGAGCAAGGAAGAAAAAAAAAAAAATCGAGGCTTTAATGAAATGGTCGTCCCCTGCCTTTGGGCTCTGGATTCTCCTCGGGCAAAGGTCTTGCGGTGGTGAGTCGGGCTGAGGAGGGGCTCTGCTGTGTTTTGGAGGCTGGTGAATTCGTTGCTGCTACTTTTCAAGTGTAAAGGAGGAGGGAGGAGTAGCAGGCCTTTGCCTCTTTATGCTGGAGAGTGAAAGTGGGTGTTTGATTTTATCCATCTGTGACTTCACACACGTATGGAGGCAGGCTGGGATTAAAATTTCAGGGTACAACATGGACTCTGGCTTGCCAGCAACATGGCGAGATGTTCTCTGTTGGTGTTTTTCTTGTTTTCAGTTCTGAAATGATGTTGCAGGACATGCAGCAGAGGAGATAAGTTGCCTTGCAGTAGTGTGTTTTATGTTTTCCAGATATTATTGCATACAAGGCAATTTCCTGGAGTCTTCCAATGATTCTGGTGGGAGTGCTTGAATTTTAAAAATGTTCCAGATGTTCCAAACCGTGTTTCCAAACATTCACATTTAGAAGGCTGCACTGCAGTTAAAAAGTTGTATCTAAGATACTATGGTGGAAAACAAGTGATAGTCGATCTTGCTCTTCTTGATGTTGTATATATATTTGACAGTGTTTGTTGTAAACATGGTTTCACTACCTGTTCTGAAGAGCCAGTTAGTTAGTTACGGAGCCTGATTTTCATGTATAAAGGACCCTCTTATGTACACCATCTGATAACAGTGACAGGGTGTATTGTATTTGCAGTCCCTATCTCCACTGCTAGAGGGTTACATAAAAGGAATAGGAATTCGTACTAGCATCCTGGAGGCCAGGGTCTCCTAAGACTTGGTCAGCGGAGGAATCAAGACCTAAAAGAACAACTAGGGAGAGAAAACTATTCAAAATGTAAAGAAAAGTATGTGTAAAATTGCAGAAATTATCTGGTGGTCTCAAGGAAAAGTAGTACTGAAAATTGTTTTTAACTCAGATTGTTATTTGTTTTTCTTAGTTGATCATATTTAAAAAGTAACAATTGTCTATTTGTCAAATAAACACTGAACCCTTCTAGTATTCTTTAGATGTTGTTGAGATTATTAAACTGAAAGGAACTGTAAAAGCCCTAAGTATTTTTACTGTTACCCATTATTATTTTTATTTATTTATTTATACTACTATGTTTTTATTTCTGTCTGGTTTTGCCAATGCAAGGAAACTTTTTAGCAGCTTGTATCTAATCTGGTTCATATTTTTGTGTAGGAGTTCCAGTTTGTCTAGGGAATGGTGGCTGTTTCTGTCCAAAAATTCTATAATAGTAGTAAGTTTAAATACTTTGTCCAAATGTATTCAAAAGAAGGCTTTACATTTTGTAACACGAAGGAGAAGGTAGAAGGAACAGAACCTTTTATGTAAAGCGTCTCGATCTCAGTGCTTGGAATAGCGCTGGGAAACTGCTGCTTCACAGGGCCTTGACTCGTACACCCTTCCCTTTAATTTAATATTTTTGTCCATCACAGTATTCTGTGGTTGCTGATGGTATAGTGATCTCAGCAAAGATATATGTAAACAGTTAACCCCTGAGTGTGTCCTCCATGACATTTAACTTACTGCTGGGAAGGAGGACGAGCACAGGAAAGGTCTTGCTACTGCTGTAACCCAGCTTAGGTTTTGAAAGTGAACAGGTTGGATCAGGGTATCCCCAAATAGCTGGGCTCATGCCAAGCCTGCATCATCTGTGAGCCTGTCTGTTCCTAACCAGCTCAGCAGTGGCAGTCTCATACAGGCCTCTCTTCCAAAGGCTTTTTAAATCTTTGGGGTTTGTAACTCTGAAACGTCCCCTTCCCCCCAAAATGGAAACCCCATGAGAAAACAGGGAGAGAGGAAATAGTCCATACTTCGTGCTGCAAAGCCCCTTGCTGTTGGCTCTGGGGTAGCATGACTCACTCAGTGGCCAGTCAGTTTGCGTTGTCTCAGCGTGGTTTTTGCTTAACGTGCTTGCCTCCTATTTGATTTGCACGTGCGTGGCCAAAACCTGTAATTTTCAGTGTTGCTTGTTGCTGGTTCACTGGGAGCTACATATAGGCCAGGAGTTATCCTAGGGAGCTATTGCTGCTGTTGGCTGGATGGAGGACTGATGGAGTGCTACAGATGGGCAAGGCTCAACACCCGCCCACTAAACTTCCCAAAACCATTAGTTGGACGCAGCCTTTTCACATACTTCTGAAACCTCGGCTTGGAGGGACAGTGTGGAACGGTAGATACAGAGGTAAAAAAATCCTGCTAAGGAAAGCCCCCGTTCAGAGTTCAGATGTAATAGTTGCTGCTTTTAACTATCCCAGAGACTCAGAGGTGGTTGAGATGCTTTAGTCAGGCCGAGCTTGCTAAGGAAGTTAACAAGGCTCAGAGACCAACTTTGGAGACCTGAAAAACATGAGATTTCTTGAAGAGCAAGCTCATACAATGAGCAAGTTGAGTGTCATTAATCACCAATGCTCCTTTGCAGCTGGAAGTCCTCTAGTGTTTCTATTTCTGTAGGTATCTATATGGTGCTCCTCAGAGTAGCAGCTGAGTGTCAGGTGCCTGGCTTGAAGAACGTGTAAGAGATGTAAATAGTTGGGTGAGTTATGGAGAGGAAGAGCAGGTTTTGTGGCCGGGAGGGTCGACAGGGACATGGGGAGAACGGCTTGGAAGAATGAGAGTGCGAAGGGGGGAAAAAAACTTTTCACTTTTGAATGAAACCTATCTTTTCAACTCACCTTACAGGCATGAGGCAGCAGGGGTACCTTTCCCCAGAGGGAGTGAAATAGGATGGGAGCAGCTGAGGTGAAGCAAGTCTCTGGGAGAGTTATGGTTAAGTTAATTTGTAGATGTTAGTAAACACAGTGTAGGATTCCTGACATGGGGCAAGGTCTGGCGTGTCCTAAAGAAAAAGGGCAGATGAGTTTGTTAAGAGCAATACTGGTGCAATTCCTGTTATCAGACGAGTGCTCTTCTCCTTGTGAACTGACTGCTTCCTCAAACAGGCAACTTCTCTCGTCATGAGACAGGGCTGAGACAGGGTTGTCTTTGTGAGATACTTACAAGCTCATCTCTGTGCTGGTGTTTGCGGAAAGTGGTCATTAGAGTTCATGTTGTTCAACAGTGACTGATGTGAGGAATGTCAGAGACAAAGCACTGTATTCTCCAAATCAGGAAATGGTGTCCCTGGTCTAATGCATCTGTCCTGATTGGCAAAGTTCAATATAACATTTTAAAGGGGTTAGGTCAGGTCTTAGAGTGGAGGTCCAATTCGGTAGGTGCAGCATTAAAACAAGGTGTTTGGGTTGCCAGCTTTCCCTATTCCAGGTTAAAAATTAACCGTATCTCATGGAGTTCTTATTGTGCCACTTGTACACTTGTATCTGTTGCTTAGTTTTGATCTTTTTCTAATAACAGGTTGCAAATACAAGGAATAGTGGGGGGAATGCAGGGCAGTTGTCCATAAAATAGGGAAATTTGCACAAAGATTATACAAAACTTTACTGATTCTTTTGTGTCAGCCTCTCCTGTCAGGTTAGGGGTGCAAGCAGTACTTTGTGAATGTCATTAGCTTGTGTTTTTATGCTGTAAAATGCAAATATACCTAGAGCACAAGAGCCTCCCCACAAAAGGGCTTTACTGTAAGGAGTCCCTAACTATAAACATGCTATTTTTCTATCAGGCATTTGCAAAATATGTGAATGTTTTTATGCACTTCATGTAGTTACTCTCTTCTGCTATGCTATGGTACTCTGTGAATTTGTTTTTCTGGATACATATTTTCTGCAAGATGTATTTTATTACTAAATGTTTATACGCCCCAACACTTCAAAACAAGGTTTGTGTGTATGAGCATGTGGGAAATCCAGCATAGGTTTGCAGAGTGGTCTCCTGTTTGAAGTACTAAAAGAAATAAAAAATATTCCCCTCAAAATGTATTTTTGTAATTGAAATGTGAAAGTTTGTTGTTGTAGAAAATGAAGGGGGAAGATTAATTTAGCAAGAAAATTTCACTTCTCGGAAACAAGGTTCAAAACTCCAAATGGAAACCTTAGCTGGCATTCAGGCTGTGCCTGCCTTTTGTCATCCTATTTAATGTGGTCCAGTGTGCATTTTTAACACTCACATATCTTTACATGCAGTGTTAAAGCACAAAGGGTTGAGCTGCCCAGTAAAAGCATAAATGTGTGCATGACAGAAGAGTCACACTGTCTTTTTTGCAGTTCACCTCAGACCCTTATTTCCAGCAAACAGTTCTTTAGCTTTCTGAATGTGCAGCTTTATGTACCTGCATGGTGCAAAATGAGAAAAGCTAGCAGCACAGCTGCAGTAGATTCCACTGGGACTCTATGTTTCCTGCAACAACAAAGTACAAAGTACTTTTTCCAGATGACTACTGGAATGAAAGTGTTTAACTAAATCTGTGGTGTTACGGTCCTGAGCGGTAGAGACTTCCTTTTCCCAGTTCTTCCTTCATCTTTGCCTTGAGGTTTGCATTCAGTGTTCCTTTGTCAGTGTGTCTTGTAGCCAACTGTATAACCATGTGGGTCGTTTTTTCCACACACTCTCCAAAAGTGTGCCTTGCGGTTTTCAGTCACTATCTGCTTTTATGGGACAAATTGTGTTCACATGACACAAGGGAATAACATAGTTAAAGTTGTTGTGACTCATGAATGTAGGGTTTGGCTCAGTATCCTCACTTGCCTGTTTTGTTTCATATAGTGTTAGAACAGGTATAGAATTGCAGGCACCAAACAGTTAAAGGTCTTGTGATACTAGTGGGGGCCATGTGATGAAGTGCCCTTGTTTGGAATGGCTAGACCAGAGTAGTTAACATGAAATATTTCCCTAAGCAGTAGAAAGTAGTGGACCTTGGTTTCCAATGAATTTGTCTTGCAGATCCGATTTACTTTTTAACTGAATTACCCCAAGTCTTCAGTGTGAGCTCTGCTCTTAGTGTACGCTGAAAATGCAGCTGGTTGGGGAGTAGATGCTTTGATAATCAGGCTATAACGGAGGTCTCACTGCAGCCTTTTTATCAACGAAGAGAAACTCTACTTGTCCACTTCCTCCCAGCTTCATGTTCTGATTGCACATGGAGGAGTGTAATATTTTGAAGATCTCTACTTTCTGTCAAGATTGGCCAAAATTGACCAATGAATTAAAAAAAATGTAGCTGCTGGAGATGCAGACATACCTACAGTAACACAAAGAGAAATTTTGTGAAGTCAGATTAAAAGTAGGTCATTGTAGCTATCCCAGTAATCAATTTAATTACAGTCATTAAATTTTGTTTACTGTTTTGTAACTCCCCTTCAGGTAAATCTTTTCTTTTCCTGTAAGTGGGCTGTTTCCTTTCTGCTTCTTTCTTCAATCTCCAGGATATCCTCCTCTGTAAAGAAGATTGTCACCCCCACACTAGTACTTATGCCAACAGGAAAGGGAGCAGCCACCTTCAGACATCAGCAAGCACGGCCCAAGAGTGCGAGGAGGGGCTGATGGCATGCCCTGTTTTTCATCCTCTCCTGTACTCTGTGCCAGGTCCTTAGTGTAACTGCACTGATGTCATTGCAGCTCTGCAGTTTTGTGCAAGTTAATGCTGTCGGCCTTAGTGAAATGCTATTACATAAGAGGTAACGATGCATCATCTAAAAAGCTTTTGACCCGCATCAGGTCGCTTGTGCCTGACACATGTATCATGCTGTTTTCACATAGCAAATATTTACAGGCATACATAATAGGATAGGAAATGATGGAGGAACAGGGTTGTGATCATAAGAATTCTGGGCAAAATGTTCTGTGATCAGGAAGGACTAGAGAAGGTCTTCCTATTTTGAAACCTTGGGAAACCAATTAAGGTACATTGTCGGCTTTCTTTGCCATAGGAAGTAAGAGCTCTGCACCTTTCTGTGGGATGGACTGTGTTTTCTAAGAACACCTCTGAAAGGACCATGGAGGAGAGAACTACCTTTCTCCCCATTTTGCAGAGGAGAAGGCAGGTAGAAAAAGTTTCAGCACATTCTCCTTGTGCAATAGCCTAGGTCAAAAGATCCCCTTCACCTCTGGGCAAAGAAGGGAGTAAACACATGTCTCATGGGTGCAAGCTGATGCAAGGAAGGGGAAAGCTGTGACACCTTTCTCCCTGTACTGAGGAAAGGGGTGATTGGGAGGAGACGAAGACGAGGAGTAGACTGTGCAGCTACATACTTCCAGCTGAGTTGTGGTCTCTGTTCAGGGCTCCCACATTCTGCCTAGGACATCCTGGCAGGGATAAAGATGCATGACTTGGGCTGCTTTGGCACAACATGATCAACCCATTGGGAACACACTGCGTTCCCTTGCACTATGCTGCTGAACTGTTGTGCACACAGTAGTCATTTATCTGTGACTTCTGGGCAAACGCACTAACTTACATTGTGCTGGTGGGGCTGAGGCAACTCTAAACCTCCTTAATCCTCTCCCAGTAAATCTCTGCTTGGGCACTCTGCTGGGAACTAGCACTTGACAAGGTCCCATGCTGTGCCTGTCTGCTGTAGGATGCCCCATGTCCTGCTCCCCTCTGGCTGTTGCAAAATAAGGGCTCAGCTCCCAACTGCCTTCTCTTCCAGGCTCTATGTACATGCCTGCAGTTGGCCTGGTCACTGTTTTCCTGGAGTCTTGAATTGAAGCTTGTTCTGGCCTTTGGGAAGAACGGGCAGGATCCCCTTGTTGGTCCTTTCTCTTTTCCCCCATTGTGCGAGGAAGAGCATTTTGTTTGGCCGCATGTTGTGGCTTGCCATTGCCCACATTGCACAGTCTTCTCACTTATGCTCCTTTCTGTAACAGTTGCCAAACTGAACAGATACGGCTGATACTACTGTGCGTACTTAGAAAAGGAAACTGACTCACTGCATTTGTTATTCTTGCTTTTTTTCATTGGTACCCAAACTCAGCAAGTTGCCAGGAAGCGTGGTACTTTATATGATCACTCAGTAGAATCAAGATAGGAATCTTGGATATGTAATGTTGTTGATCTAGAGTAAAAAATCTTGTTTGGAACCACAAAAGATTGGCCGGTCTATGCTGTGCTGGCCTTCTCTCCCTGAAGCAGCACAGTTGTGGTGGGGATTTTGCAGGCCAAGGCCCTTCCCCAGACAGCACGTGGTCTACGCAACAGTTGTGTCATAACGTAACGACTGCCATCAAAATACGGAAATGGAAACTAGCAGGTAACAAAACACGGATATTAAGAGAAACACACTAGTAAGCCTAGTTTCAGCCTTTTCTTTATATATACCACGTTTCTGTCTCTCTGGCTTTGTTAAGGTTTGCTTCCTTTCAAAAAGAATATACGGGATCACATCATGACCATTTTCAAACAAATCCTCAATACATATGGTAGAAGGATGGTCCATTCGATTCATTCAGACACCTACTTCAGCTGTACCAATTTAGTTATTTTGGGAGTAAAGAAAGAAGAGAGAAAGGAGATACAGTCATTTGACTTAATCGCATTTGTATTTCAAAAGTTTGTAAGATTTTAATTGCAACTTACTTTCATTGTAGTTCAGCTTGAATGATAACAAAAGCACAGAAATGTAACAGCAAATTTTCTAAAGGTTCAGTACTTTGGGTGTTGTGCTTGCTTGAAAATTTGGCTGTACCATTGCAGGCAGAATTCTGAACAACCTTTGAACAGGATGCTTAGTAAGTTCCCTATGCAGTTCTATGTGGCTTTTTTTGTTCCCAGGTTAGCGGTTGAAAGTTTGGGTCCCCATGCACCGTTGTTTTAGTAAAGTGTTTGAGTCTTGTTATAATTCATTAATTCATTTAATTCATTAATAAGGAAAGATTTTCTACGGGTGCTAGGTATAACTCACTTGTCATTGTTCTAAGCAAAGGAGGTGGTGCAAGGTATATTTATCCAGCCAAGGATGCTGTAACAGAGCTTAAAATAAATTGGTGTCCTCTTACAACTGTTCGGAACAGTGGGTTCTGAGGAGGGGATGAGAGATATTACTCGTGCTAAAACTAGTCTCTAGTACTAAATCTTTTAGCAGCTCTTAAGTAGAGTTAAAAATATGCTCCAATGCCAGAGAATCAAACGTGCATCATTTTTTGACTCCTTGGGCCATGCCTAGTCTGTGTCTTGAAAGTCTCCCTGAAATGGAATAGTAGTCGTATCTTTATACTCTGCAGCCTGTAGGGAAGATCTGGCAGAGGGTTTTGGGAGGGAAAGTCCCGTGTCATCAGAACCTCCCTCAGGGTCACAAGATGAATTGCATGAAATGCCAGCCTGAGCTGGGCTGTAAGACTAACTGTGTTGTAACTCCAGCAAGAGAAAATTGCTCTCTGAAGTTTGCTCAGTAGTTTTGAAAGATACAACTGAAGAAATAACTGAAATGGAAAGTGAAATCTAGAAGGAAATACAAAGGAGGTTCCTGGAAAAGAGTTGGCCTTATGGGAATTCATACTAAACAGGATCTAAAATGCTAAAGCACCTCTCTTCTGCTCATTTGAGATGATAAAGACTTTATTTTTGACTTTTACAGAATTGTAGGTGTCACAGAGAAGAATAATCTTCGTCAGCCTAGTGGTCATCGAGGATGTGAAGTCTGCTGTTTTTATATAGATGGATGAAAAGGCTAACAGCCCAGAAGGGGAGCTCCTTTGGTTTTCAAGATGGCAGCAACTAGTGGTGAAAGCCAGCTGCAGCGGATTATCAGAGACTTGCAAGGTACAATGCAATGCTGACAGATTCATTCTGTAGGCTGGACTGCGTCCTCCATGTTTTAGATAACAGAGAGTAAGAGTTGTGTTTTCAGTTGTGTAACAGTTTTGTGCAGCAATTGTAGCAGCATAGCTCAAGGTGTGTGATGTGCTCAATAGAGATGTGACTGATTTTTTTGAGAGATGTGCTGTACCTTCTGCAGAATCCTAATTTCTTAAATCCTGCAAATTTAAACATACAAGATGAGAAACAAGTTTTACAATTAAAAGTGTCTGTAGGGTGTGCGGTGTGAGCTAGGACTTTGTTGGCATGAATAGAGCTATGCTGTTAGAAGACTTCATGTGAGATAAGTAGAAGGCTTGATTTTTAGACCCTCCTTTGATGGGAAGCTGGTGTGGAGTTGCTGCTAATGTGGGAAGGGAAAAAAACAGAAGGCCAAACCAAGCTGGGAATGGAGACCCAGAGGAAGAGTGCTGCAGAATTGGATCTGCGGTTCTTTCTGCAGTGGTATGTGCTTTCTATGCACCTGACTTGTCCTCCACTAGCAGTAGCCAACCTCATTTTTCACAGTTCTGTTGCAGGCAAAATTGGCAGCAACCAATCAAAATTATTGATTCATAACCATTTTCTTGCTCTGCCTCTGTCCTAATCAGCTGCCTATATCAAGAGCCAGATATTTTTCCTTTTATTTTTTATTAAAGATAAGGTATGATACGCACCAAAGCTGGGAATCTAGATCTTCCTGTAACATAAAAAGGAGATCTACGTGCCTGTTAACAAGAAGAGGTTTTAATTTGCGAAGGGGATCAAGTGGGACTCGGAGCTAAGGCTTACTCGGGCACCTGAAAGAAGTACAAAACCAAGTGGAAAGGAAGCTCAAAACCAGTAATTTCTGATACTGAGAAGTACACCCTTTTGGGACCAGTGTCCAGGGAGACAACAGAGTTTGCTTTGGCTTGAGATTTCCTCACCCACTACGGGTGTAGGTTTTAGGGCAGAGGAGTTGATGTATGCTTATTTTTATGTAGATTATTTTTGCCGTTTGTGTTTTGTAACCAGCACAAGCTGAACCTTCCTGAATAAAGCATGGAGAAGATAAATGTGCTGAGTGAACGACTGTTCTCGTGTTACTGATCCCCTTTAGCAGATTACATGCTTTGTCCTTTCTAATCAGAATTCTGTTTGTCCTGTGGCAATACCTTAATGTGTACATGAGACAGCAAAAAGTTATTTCTCTTTCCTCTGCTGAAGAACCAGTTAGCAATTGTCTGTTACCAGTTTTTGCTAAGTGTCAGAAGGAGGTTTTGTTCTTTTTAAGAAGAAGTAGTAGTCGGTATACAGAAGTTGAGCTCTAGTTTTTTTCATAGGTGGCATTAAATTGCAAGCATATCAGTAACCTTTTTGCACTGTTGTTAAGACAGTTGGACTGAAAGAAACTGAACACACATGCATAATGTCCTGGCAGAAAACCCATTTATTTAGTTGTTTATGGATTCAGTGCTATATATCTCTTGCATTAGTTAACAATTTTGGTGTCTTGTTTTAAAGATGCTGTGACTGAATTAAGTAAAGAATTTAAAGAAGGAGCAGAACCGATCACAGATGACAGTGTCAACTTGCAAAAATTCTCCTACAAGCTTGAGTACCTTCTACAGGTAAAAAGTGATGTCTGTCATTTGTAATCCATCATCAAAGCTAGGCCTTGTTTTCTCCTCTTCAGTATGTGGGGTTTAACTCAAACAATCATAAATATCCAGTTGAGTCTCTCTTTTTTCAGTAAGGGGACTGAAATGTATGCTGCTTATTGTACTTATTTCAAGTGAAAGTAAATAAATGTAATCAAAAGGCAGTGCTGGCAATTTGATTGAAGAATGTAAGGCATTTTTCTATTGGTCTGAAAGATTTGAGCTTGATTTTAAAGATATATCCTGCTAAATTATCTTGGAAAAACTGTGGTAATGAAATCTTGACAATATTTTCATGCAAAATAAATACTAGCAAGCTGTTCACAGGGCAAATATAGTGGTGTGAGTAATTTACAGAATTTTTAGCAATTTCACTTTGGAAATTATTTTTTATGGAATGGAAAGCTTAATGCAAAAGGTTGATTTTTAATCTGGAATGCTGCTTTTTGACCATCCTCAAAATTTAAGTAAAAGGGGACACTGCTGGGCAAACTGAAATTCAGTTTGCATAGTCTCGCGTCCACACATACTGTAATGATGTCACTGATTGCAACAAAGACATGCTAGTCTAGCCTTAATCTAGGCAAGGGAGTTTTAATTTGAGTTGCAGAGGCTTCAGCAGAAGTTGAAGAATCCTTTGGTATTTGAATGGTCCAAGCTGCAGTCCATACTCTCCCTGCATTGCTGCTCTGAACGTGATTTAACTAGAACAGGTTTTTCTGGTACGTGCACATGTGTGCTGTTGCCACACTTGATTGCAGGTGTCTCAGCAACTGGTTGTTAGTTCCTTGCTCTTGAATCTGCTGCAAGTCTTTGTTTCAGTAGTTTTGAATAGATGTCTGTATTTTAACTAGACCCAGAACTTTATTATCTGTTACTGTCTATAAAGTAGCTTTTGTAACTGCTGGATTGCATCAGCGCAGTATAATGTCTCTTTCCTTTGTGACTACATTGGCTAAAACTAAGAGGAGTCATGAAAGCACATGTTGCTGGGAGAGGAACAGATTCCAAGTAGCTATATATAAGTATATTTATATTTAAGTTGTGCTCATTTTTTGTGTTTTCCTTGTTTAAGTTTGACCAGAAAGAAAAAAACACATTGCTGGGGAACAAAAAAGACTACTGGGATTATTTCTGTGACTGTCTGGCAAAAGTCAAAGGAGCTAATGATGGAATCCGCTTTGTCAAGTCTATTACAGAAGTAAGTATATCAGTTAAGCATTATAATACGTGGTTTATGTTTTGGTATGTCTTTTCAGAGAGCAGTAGAACCAAAAGAAAATACACTGCTTTTAACATACGGCAAAAAAAAAGTTGGGAATTTTTATTTTTAATTCTCATGTAAACTATAAAAATGCAAGGTTACTCTTTTTACTAGGGCACTAAATGATATAGGAATAAATAGCCTGACACTTACTTATTTTGAAGACCACTTACATAAGTGAATGGTCCTTTTTGTCTCTGGTTGTGTCCCGCCTTTTCATAAAGTTATTGCCATTTTCTCTAAAAAGGAATGAAAAATTAAGTCAAGGGTAGAGCCTGCCATCTTTAGCACACCTTAAGGCAGGTCTTCCTCTAAGAGTAAGAGGAAAGATTCACCAAGTTTGACATTTCTTAAGACTTTTTCAACTAATCAGTAGAGTTGAGGAGGACTGACTGAGAGCTGCATTTCATCTTCTGGCTCAACTTTGTTCCTCCATGTCAAATAGCATGATGTAATGGCTCGGGATGGTTGTCATTATTCCCTTGGGTAAGCTGTCATGAACAGGACAAAAAGCTTTATTTTTATTAGATATAGTAATAAAAGCTTAATCTTGTAACAGCCATGTTATGTCCTCAGCTCAATGAGGGGGTGAAGTAACTGCTGTGAGAGGCTTTCTGTGCTGATCCTGTCTGAGTCTTTAGAATCATTTGAATAAGAACTTCCCTTGCAGGTAAAAGAGGCGGTGGTGTGGTGGTGCCAGCCAGCATTGTCCTGATGCTCAATTCTGTTATCTGTGAGCAGTGCTAACTTGTATTAGCAAGTTACTATTTACAGCAGATTTCCCTATTCTCTTAGCAATTCTTCCACAGCAGCTCTAGCTAATGTCTTGAGCCATCTGAAAGAGAGCCATGATACTCTAGCAGAGGTGGGCTCTGTGTTCCCTCCATCACTTTCTTCTCTCAGCAACTTAGGCAATATTGAATTTTGCTGTTCCAAGGCAAACAAGCCAAGGAAGGGCTCCAGTTTGTTTTACCACTGGGAAGGGAAACAAGGGAAAGCGATGGAAATTGGGTTTGACTTTCCCACTACTTCCAGAAAGACTGGAGAAGGACAGTGATTGCTGCTGCAGGAAAGATCCTCTGACTGTAGCTACTGGCCCCTAAATTCTCAGCAGCAGCAACCAATCTGATTTCCCTGCAAAGGTGACTGTGCTGTAGCTTTCATCAGTCTGTTGCCTGTGGTACCTGCATATTACCACATGTAAACGCTGCTCTGCTTTTTCCTCCTTCTTCAGTACCTCTGGCTGTTTTATGGTTAGCATGATACCAGAAATTATTGTTTGGAAGAAGGACATTTTCCATGTAAATTTCTGTGCAGCCATAGAGATTAGCTTGTGGAAGACTTCCTTTAACTTTATTAGCTTGTGGTTTAGGAATATGAACTCTAAAAAAAAAAATCAGTCAACCGTTTCAGATAACTGAGCTGGCAGACTCAGGTCCAGAAATGACATGACAGAAATCCCCCTTCATTACAGGTGGAAATCAGCACCCAATTTTTTAACCTGGCTGGATAGAACATAAAGGTTTCCAAGTGTCATTTATTTGCTTGCTGAACAGTACTTGTTAGCTTTTGAAGATGGAAGTGAACAAGGTGGAAAGAGTGATGGCAGTTACTTTTTAAGAATTGTCAGACGTTTAACAGCATAATGCCTCCTCTTCTGCTTTGCCTGCAGTGCTTCTAATGTTAGGGTGCATGATATGCTAGAGAGGTGGAGCAAGGAAGCAAATAGGAATACCCTGGAAACTGCCCAGCTGTTAATTAAACAGAGAGCCTTGTCCTTGATGGCATTAGGTGAGCAGTGAGTTCTGGTCATTCCCCTTTCAAAAGGTGATTACACTGAATACACAACTTTCCAAGTCTTTATAGCTATACGTTGCACACCCTACAGTGCTACCGCCATACATTGTACCTTAGCTACAGTGTTTGCAGTCAACATGGAAACACTGACAACACCAGACACTGCCTGCCTCCCTGAATTTTAGCAGGGCTCTAGGAGGAGGTGACATGGTTTTGCTTCCTAGTCAAATAGTCTTTGACTACTTGTAGCTGCATATGTGTGAATATTTTCCTCTACTTCTTGTCACGTATATTTGTTCTAGTATCTTCATGCTTAAAAAAGGCATTGCGATTTAAATTGATAAACCAATGGGAGTAAGGATAGGATTAATTCAGTGGCTTCCAGTGTTTTTTTGACTGTTCTTAAGATGTTCACTAAATATGCCTTGTTAGGAAAAACACTTGTAAGCTTCCGTGCACAGAGGAGGGATAACATCTCCCTGAAGAAATATTCGGACATCTACAGGGTGAATGAGGGTGAAAACCAGTTGGCAAATTAAATTTGCTGATTCTGGGTACTTAGCCTTTAGGGACCATGTTATTTCACACTTTGTGCCCTATAGAATTCAAAACAATAAGCAGTAAAAGGTGTTGCTTCCTTTGCTCCACGTTTCATCATTCCATTTATAAGGAACATTTTTGTATATAGTGGATTGCTGAGATAAATGAGGAACCTGTGTCTAACTTGGGTGCAGAAGCCCAGTAACAGCAAAACCAAAGAAACTGAGAGTTAAAGTATTGCTCTCACTTCACCACGGCGAAATACGGATCAGAAGGAGAGAAAGCTTGTGTGGCCTTTGAGCCTTCTTTCACAATAACTTTTCAAGCAAAATTTGCAGTAACCTACTAACTTCAGCCTCAGCCCCTCTAATATTTTCCTTGGCCTCCATTTTTTAAATAATGACTATATTTGGGTTTTTAGTTGGATGAGCAGTTTGGTTAGGAGCATGGCTGACTGCTGAGAAATTCTTTTCATCACTTCCGTTTTCCATTCTTAAATTGATTACTGATTTTGATGGAAAGGAGAAATGAAACACTACTGTTTAGTGTTTAACTATTTTGCAGGACAGCAAATAATTCAGATGTAAAAGACAAAACAAAGCATCAATTCCCAAAGTCAATAGCTATCACAAAATTTAGTGCTAAGTTTTGTGATCCCCCTTATGTTGATTTAACAACTGTCTTCTTAAAAAGATCCATTAATTTCAGTCAGGCAGCTGCTCTTGGTCTGAAGTAAGAATTAGCTTTTTATCAACTTAATGGCTAAGTATTAATAAAGGCTTTTTGCATCGTCTGGGGTTCTGTGACTGGATCTGCCCTAAAGCTCTTCCAGTTGTGGCCAGACACATCTTAAGAGTAACCTAAGCAGTCACTTCTGGCTTTGCTGGGCACATTGAGATTTTGCCTTATAGTGGGAATTGTCCTTAGCGTGGTCTGTACTCACGTACTCAGTATATTAGATGATTCATTGGTCCATTTCTATTATTGTAAAGTGGACAACAGCCAGCTGTAGATACAAAATCATCATTCAAAAAAGATTTCACCTAATGACAGTCTTGGGAGAAGGTGTCTCTAAGTGGCAGTTCTTACTACTTCCTTTACAACTAGTGGCTTGTTGTAAGGTTTTTTTGTGTTGGTATGTAGACTGTTCTGGCCATGTCTCTACATGATTACAAATGCTATTTACAATTTTCTTTTCTTGTGATTTCTCCCTTCCAGCTACGAACATCTCTTGGAAAAGGAAGAGCATTTCTTCGTTACTCCCTCGTTCACCAAAGGCTAGCAGACACCTTGCAGCAATGTTTTATGAACACCAAGGTGACCAGGTGAATAGCAAAGTACCTTGTTAACTAATGGGTGTTTGCTCAGTGTGATAAAGCAACATCACCTAGTAGCTATTGAAAGAAATTGAAACCCTTCCAAATGGTTGGCTTAGAGAGATGGTAATAGGATAGGAAGGATAATAGACCTTTTGGCCTGGGTCACTGGTTCAAACCTGTCTTAGGCTGGTAAAGATTGAAAGTTGTTACAGCTAAATGTGTGTGGAGTGGGTGGTGCTGATGCTTCTGTATGTCGGTTTCAAAGGTGACTTTTTTATAAGCATTGAAGATCCTGGGTTTGATCTTCTGTGCTGTACATCATAAGGGGGGATTAATTCGGATGTGTTGCGCAAAGCCCCAGAAAGCGTTTACATATATCTCTGGATTGTCACACAGAGGAACAGCTTGCCCCTGGCCAAGGAGCACCAGGTAGTTTGTAGCTGATTGAAGGGGCACTGGTAGGGCTTTTAGAAAAAGCCAACTGTTTGCAGTGTATTTAACTCTGGTTGCTGCTTTCCGTCCCTCATTTTTGATGTATTAAGTGTGTGCTTTAGGTATTTACTGTGTGATTATGCAGCGTATAGCAAATATTTTGTCTTGCCAGTGTTTTGCCCAAGCACTGGAGCAAAAATATTTTGTGCAGGGGCTTCTCTAATGATACTTCTGTGCAATTCATTGAAGCTGTTTAATTTCATTCACATCAAAGGGGTGGGATGTTGGTTGGTGGGTCTGGTTGTTTTCAGTTTGCGTTTAGAGTAGCGTATCATAATTTTTCTGGGGTGGAGTGAATAGTGATGTTGCGGGGGGTTTTTTGCAAGTGAAACTGATGCTTCTTTTTACTTATGAATGAGTATTACTTCATTTTTTGTTTGTTTTCAAGTGACTGGTACTATGCAAGAAGTCCATTTCTGAATTCCAAAATGAGTTCTGACATTGTGGGTCAACTCTATGAGCTCACTGACGTTCAGTTTGACTTGGCATCAAGAGGCTATGATTTAGATGCTGCTTGGCCAGCATTTGCCAGGTAAGATAGAACCACTTTGTCATTTTATATTAACAAGGCCATAAAATACCTGCCTGCTACAGAATCTGTAAAAGCTTCTGCTTTTGAAGGTAGGAATGCTTGTATTAGAGCAGGTATACACATTCTCCATGTAACTAGTCTATGACCAAAGTGGCCTTTTTTTTCTGCAATATGCTGTGTACCAGAGATCAGAGTTGATGCTCTGTAATGGAGTACTTCCAGTAACTGTAGTTTAGGCCCAAATCCCAAGCTATTCTCATCTTCACAGGCACAAGAAGGAATGTTCTTAGCTCCTTCTCTTTTAAGAGCTGAGACATGTAGTGACTGAACAGCCAAGCAGTGTGCTTGACTTGCAGCAATGGTAGAGATGACAATATGCAGTCACTACAGTCTGATCCCACCTCAAAGGGGAGGAATAACAAAAACTAAGTCTGATGCAGATCCATTTATAGCAGTGGGAGTTTTCCAGGACTGCATGCTGCCACCATCTGGTTGAGCCACCACCACACAACAGTACAATTTCTTAGAACAAAGCTGCATTGGTTCTTGTGGATGTGGGAAGTCATGGCTGCCAACCACATAATCTTTTATAGGTGCCTTTGATATCCCTATTTTGTTTTCCATCAACTTCAGTGGTTGTTGGCCCAGACACCAGGTGCAGTTACATCTTTTTGTATGTGGTAGTTACAACTAGATAAATCTTACATGTAAGAGTAGAAAGACATGTATGTATGTATGTGCTTAGATTTCTCTTATATATTGTTTCTCTGTGTCATCAACAGGAGGACACTGTCCTCACTTGGATCTTCAGCATATTTATGGAAGCCCCCAAGTCGCAGTTCCAGCATGAGCAGTTTAGTGAGCAATTATTTGCAGGTAAGCAAATTACAAATAAATGTTTTTGTGCATGGTAGATCTTTAATTAATGGCATCGTTCTGGAGAGCTTGGTAGTTTTATGGTGATCATGACTCTTACAATGGTAAACTACAAAAAGAGTTCTTAATTAAGAGTAAAAGGAATTGTCCAGTAGCTGATTCAACTGAACATGCAAATGTTGTGGAGGGAAAAAAAAAAACATATTCAGAAGACTGCCTGCAGATAGGTACGTTTTCATTTATCTTTTGTGAAAACAAGCCCCATTTCCTATAAGTTGATACCTTGTAGTGCTGTGAATGCAACATACAGTGTCACTGTGCGTTAAGAACCTGAACTTGCTCTCATTTGAGCGCGCCATTTAAATGCATGTTTAATACTTCTTAAACTTTCTGTTTTTCCCCTTCTATTCATTTAGGCCCAAGAGTTTCCCTCCAGCCCTGATGTAAATAGCTCCCTAAATGTTGAACACCTTGAGGGCTTTGAGGAGATGCGTGTAGAACTCGACCAGGCTGAGCTGAGGCAGAGGGAACTTCAAGATCGTATTCACCAGCTAGAAATGGAAAACCAGGAGCTCCAGGCAGCTGTCAGCCTTCAGAAAGAACAGGTACAGGTAGAAAAGGAGAAGAGCAATAACTACAGCAAGGAGAACTGCCGGCTGACAAAGATGATCACAGAGTTACAGAAACAGTGTGAGGTCTCGCACTCCACTCAGAGCACTGTTCATGACCTGCAGAAGTGCCTGCAGTCACTGGAACTGAATGCAGTGGAGCAGCAGAAGGAATATTCAACAAAGCTGGAGCACCTGGTGACCAGCAAGGAAGACTGTGCCTCAAAACTGCAGGTGTTGAATCAGGAGCTGGAGGCCTCTAGGGCTTTGGTTGCTATGAAGGATCTTTTCATCGATGAACTCAAAGCCAAGCTGAGTTCCACAGAACAGAAGAACCTCAACCTCCTCGCAAAAGTTGACGCTGCCTTGGAGGAAAAGGGACAGCAAGCCACAGCCCACTGTGACTCTGCCCTACAGATACAGGCACTGTTAGAGAAGCTTCAGGAGTCAGAAGAGGAAAAGGCAGATATGCAAAGGTTCAATGATAAACATGCGTCTCAGCTGAAAGCAGCAAGAGAGCAGCTGCAGCTGAAAGAAGAGGCACAGAAGGAACTGGAATCCAGATACAATCGCCTCACTGCTGACTCCAAAGAAGAGAGTCAAAAGCTGCTTGGGAGCCTGGAAACCATGGCAAAGGAAATGGATGCACTTCAGAAGGCCCTGACCCTGAAAGGAAAGGAGATGGCTGAGCTCCAGACCCAAGTAATGGGGTCGCTGGCTCAGGTGGGGTCACTGGAAAAAAATCTTGAGGAAGCAAGGAAAGAAAAAGAGAAACTTGAGGAAGAGTATAGTAGGAGGGAAGGAACACTGAAGCAGGAAGCCCAGTCGCAAGCAGAGCAACTTGAACTACAGGAGGGTCGCTTAACAAAGGTGAGTCAGACTGTGTGTAACCTTGAGGAGCAAAACCAGAAACTCTTGTCTGAGAAGGAGCATCTCAGCCAGAAAGTCAAGGAGTTGGAGGAGCAGATGGAGCAGCAAAACTCTGCAGTGAGCGAAATGGGTGAAGAGAGCAGAAAGCTGAAAGCAGAGAATGCGAATTTGCAGCAGTCCAAGAAGAAGATGGAAGGGAAGCTGAAAAATTTGGAAGCTTCTAAAGCTTCCCTGGAAGCCGAGGTAGCCAGGCTGAGAGCCTCTGAGAAACAGCTTCAGAGTGAGATAGATGATGCCCTGGTGTCAGTTGATGAAAAAGAGAAGAAGCTCCGGGGTGAGAACAAACAGCTGGATGAAGACTTGCAGAATGCCAGGAGGCAAAACCAAATTCTGGAGGAGAGATTAGAGGCTCTGCACTCAGACTATGAAGAACTAAAGCAAAGAGAAGAGACCACAAAGGAGTCTTATGCCTCACTTGAAGGACAGCTGAAGAGTGCCAAACAGCATAGTTTACAAATGGAAAAAAGCTTAGGCACCTTGAAGGAAAGCAAAGAGTGTCTCCAGTCACAGCTCACAGAGAAGGAAGTAGAACTGCAAGGCATGGAGAGCCAGTGTAAGCAGCTAAGAGCAGAAGCTGAAAGACATAGGAAGAAAGCAGAGACTCTTGAGGTAGAAAAGCTCAGTGTTGAAAAGACATGCCTTCATCAGACAAAGCTTATTGAAAACCTCACATCAGAGAAGGAATCAGTGGAAAAACACCAGCTACAGCAGGTGGCTTCTCTGGAGAAGGAGGCCAAAGAGCTGGCCTCCAGACTGACTATGAGTGAAGAGCAGTTGGAGGTCAACTGGGGTGAAGTGTCTAGGCTGCAAGGAGAAGTCCTCAACCTGCGAGTCAAGCTTCAGCAGACTGCTGATGAGAGAGAGCAGATGAGAGGTGAGCTCGCAATCACAGAGACTGTCTTGGGTGAGCAGAAGGTGCTTGTCCAGCAGCTGAAAGAGCAGAGTGAGTCACTCAACAGAAACCATGTGCAAGAACTGGTGGAATGTAAAGAAAGAGAAGAAGTGCTGAAAAAAGAGCAGGAGACAGCAGCCCATCAAAAAGCTGAGCTGGAAAGTAATTTGCTGAACCTGAAGGAAGAGCTATCCAAGGTTAAGCAGTACTTGGAAGTTGCTAGAATGGAAAATGAAGAAAACAAAGATCTCCTGCACAGGACCAACACAGATATGGCTGAACTTGGTATTCAGATTTGTGCCTTGACCTCTGAGAAGATGGATGCAGAAGAGCAGTTAGCCCAGGCCATAGAAAGGCTCAAAGAACTGGAAGAACAGGCAGCAGAGCAACAGGAGAAGCTGAAGCTTGACATCTCTAATCTCAGACAGGAGAATAAGAGCCTGCAAGAGAAATTAGAGGAGGCTCAAATATGTGCCACAGCTGTCCCAAATCTGCAATTGCAGCTGGAGACAGTAAAGAAACAGGCACAGAGTTTCCAAGAGGCCAGCCAAGAAGAGCTGTCTGCAATAAAATTTCAAATGAGCACTGAGATTCTAAATTATCAGACAAAATTCAAGGTAATTAACGTGATTATTATAGCTGAGGCACCTGTGCAGGATTTCCCCTGCTTTACCATCTGCTGCAGCAATTACTGCATGAAATCCTAAGGTTTGTGTTGGTCAGACTCTGAGACTAGCACGCGACTAGCTTTAGCCTGGGAATCTGAAAATGTCTCTACGCTCATGACCTATTTGAGAGTTTTTTGGAGATGTATAGTGTGGCCATCCGAGCACAGTGGAGAGGCCATGTGATATGGAAAAGCCAGCCAGTAATGGAGAGAGTCATGATTTCTTATGTTGGCTCTGAAGGTGGTGTCTTCTGTAACTATTCCCTCTGGTCACAGCAGTGAATTTTTTTTTTTTTTCTTTTTTGGTAGGAACATTGCAAGACCTGTTCCCCACACCCGTAACACTATTTCTGCTTAAAACTGATTTTGATGAAAGCAAACTTAGGCTGAGACTAGATACTTTTGCAGTTAATACCCTCACGTATTTTTGCTTTCAACTGCTCAAGGTAGCAGCTGAGAAGATCAAAGTTTTGCTTCCAGAAAAACATGAGTCAGCCCTGTATTTGTGAAACAGCACACCTAAAGGCTGGAGATTTTGTTGTGTTTGTTCTGCCATTCTGAGATAATGTCTAAGCCGGGCAGTTGATCAGAGGCTTATGCCACTGGTGGTATCCAGAAATCCCACAAGTTCGAGAAAAAAGCGTACATTCATTTATGTTTCATTTCCATAAAGGCCTCTTAAACCTCATTTGGGCTATCTCACTGTTTTGAGCCAAAGCATTTTGCAAGCTGGGCCTTCTTTTTGTTGATAACCGTAATAGCCCATAGCAAGTAATAGTAAAACACAGGTGGTCTTCCACCACAGAGGGGAGTTTCCTTGAATCCATGAGTTGGGTGTTTAGCTGTCTTGCATGAGCCTGACAGTGGTGCTGCATTTATCCCATACATGGCAGTAAAGGCACTCGTGATTCACAATTGGGAATTTCATAGATGAAGGGGTGGCTGCTAGAGGAATGCTAACTCCTGGCTCAATCTCTCTGCTAGGCTGTCAGTGAAGAGTGTGGGAAAGTAAGAGAGCAACTTGAGGAGCAGAAACGACAACAGCATGCTGCAGAGGAAGAGATTGCGGAGTTACAAGTAGGTGCTTGATCTGATTAAAAGACAGAGGTGTTTGTGTCAGCAGGCATTAGTGTTATAATTGAGAAGTCAGGAAGCGTTTCTGATGACTGGCTGTGAGTCTGAGAATGACCTTGAATAAATACAGGTGCTGCAGACAAAATACTCGGCAGCTGAAAGTTAGCCATTGAAACAGATTACGAAAAGCACAGTGGCACTGAGGATTTATCCTGCTTTGAAAGCTAGTCAGGTTTTATGTAAGACCTGGTTATGTGTATACTTCTTAAATGGGGGTGCAGGTTTAAAAGGTCTCTGTCTTAGGCCCTGCATGCCCACTGCACACAGCCACACATGTGGATTCAACTGTTTGCAGGCTGCAAGGGGCACTGAATCAGAGAATTAATCTGGCTGAGAAATAACCCAGCCAGAAGAAAATAGGATTTTTGCAATGCAGTCATCAAACAGTTGAGTTAAGAGGGTCATACTGAGGTGTAAGGAATCCAGAAAGAAGGAAGTTAAGGTTATTGAACCTGGCCCTGCCTGCTAGCAGAAATACGTACAGCTTTAGATGCAGTTAGGTATGTTCCCTGAGGACTCCGAGTTTGGCAGACTTCTCTGGAGAGGCTATCTGTGAAAGAAGTTTTTGTTTCCATTGTCCTTCATGTTCCATATAGCTTTAATAAACATTTTCCTTTTTTTTTTTTCTTTTGAAACTTTTAGTTGGTGAAAAAACTTTTAGGGCATATTCTTTTGCCGTTATCTTTGAGGGATTTTCCTTGATAAGGAGACAAAAGCTCAACTGACATGGACTAAAAAGAATTACAGGCTTAATACTGTCTTACTTGAGAGTCTATCCTTTATTCAGTGTGACAGAAGTAATCAATCACTAGTACACAACTAATTAGTGTCTGCTTATACAATAATATCTTAATTGGTGGTTTGGTTTTAACTGATTCTTTTAAAGCATTGTTTAGGTGTCTTGGTAATTGTTCAATGCTTGGTAACGTGTTGGTTTTATATGTAAGGAAATACAGTAATTTATTTCACTAGGCTGCAAACACGAGTTTGTCTAGAAAGCTGGATGAAGCAAGAGAGCAGCTGTCTGAATCAGAATCTGCTCGGCTGCAGAAGGAAGAGGAGGTGATGTCTCTGAGAGAACTCTTGGAAAGGTGGGAGTTTGGGTTCTTTACACAAGCTGTTAATTGTAAGGGGTCAATAACCAAAGCATATTGAAAATTGCTTTATAAAGTATCGTGTCACGGGGTTTATATAGGGGAAATATTGCATGGGCACTGACGGAGAGTATCAGATTGACACTTCAGATGAGAAATACGTAAATTACACAGCACACATGAATGCAAGGTTTAGATTTTATTCTATTGTTAATTTAGCTGATGACGTAAATTCATTGCATGTCTTCCTTTATGATACTGAAAGACATTTTATAACCTCCTTTTACCTTATAGATTAGTCACAAAATTAAAACACCAATATCGGCTCTTTTTTTTTTCTTAAGGAATGGAAAATTTGTGCTTTTTGACAGTTTGTTTTTTCTCTCCTCTCCATGAAGTTTCAGGAATCAGTAAGAATTATTTGAATGAGACCACATCCTGCATGTCTTTGTTAGGTTTCTTACCAGTTTTAAGTATCTAATGTGGGCTATGTTTCCAAGGTCTGTAATGTGGGCCTGTGCAGTGCAGATTATCTGGAAGTCCAAAATAGATCTTCATGAGGCATGGACTCACATGGGTTAACCAAAGCCTGTGTATTTTTACATTTTTGTGCTGATATCATCTGTCTTTGTGGGAAGACAGGGTTCTTGATCTATGCTGAAGGTTGTCAGTACAAAATCTAACTTACCAAAATACTTGAATTCAGATGAATTGGCTGGGTGAGTTCAGACGAGCTCAGCCCTTTGTGTTGCATTGCTGTAGCATTTCTGATCCATTGCTAGGACTCACAGTACTAAAATTACTATATCATCAAGACAAGACTTAATTCTTGGAAGCTTCCTGGGGACGCTTCTTCCCACTGACTGTGCAGTGAACTGAGTGGTCTTAACCTTTAGTTTTTGAATTGCGTCTGTGTTAGAAGAATATAGTGAGAAGCTGGTTTGCTTGCCGTTTGTGAACATGAAGGCTATGGAGGGGTATGTGTTAAATGGCCCTTTTGTGTGCAACCCGCAAATGCTAGGCAACCTGTGGCTATAGGGCTTTCCCCATTTAGCTCAGTTTGCTGATGATCTTAGCTTCCAAGGACACTAATTTTATTCCCAGTGTGGTAGTCATTATAAGTTCCGCTATAAGCAGGGAATCCAAGAAATTGCTGATTGTGTTCACCAGATAACGGATCTGTGTGCACTTTCAGTGATGCAGAAAACTGGAGAGATTCTGGCTAGCTATAAAAAATATGCACACTGAGAACAATTTCACTGAAACTACCTGTTTGTCAGGGTGGAGGACCCCTTTCTTCCATGGGGAAGACTTGAATGCACATGAGCTAAAAATTATTCTTAATTGCCTTTATATTTGATCAGGATCCAAAAAGAAGCTGATGAAGCAAAAGAGAAGGTCCTGGATTACAGTGAGAAGCTCAGCAAGGTGGCAGCAGACAAAGACAGCAGTGACCAGAAGTTATTTGCTGAACTGGATGACCTGACGAGAACAAAACAGTTCCTTGAAGAACGTTTGATAGAACTTATCAGGTTGGCATCAAAATAAACAGCAAGCAGAAATTAAAATCCTAGCTTAGGATGTTAAGGGATACTGCCTAGGTGTTTCAGTCTTGTATTCGTGAATTGAAGATACAGGTAATGGCCAAGTTCATCAGCAGCTGAAATTTTGCATTTCCCTAATGCAGTCAAAAATATAACACCCAGTATTATCTCCTCCTTAATTTGCTGTCTGTTTTGCAAAAATATGTAGTTCTCTGCATGGCATGTATCTTTCTCCCCCCCTTCCCAAGAGCTTCGGTGGGTTTCTTGATCTGTCTTTATTTCTGAAAGCTCCTCAGAAGTTCCAACAAAGCAATTTTTACTGTGAAGCTTTCACCAGCATTCAAATTGAGGTTGGTTAACAGTAAACCAGCACTGATAATTTCTATGTGTTTTTCTTTCTTTTAACTGTGTCTCTGCAGAGATAAGGATGCTTTATGGCAAAAATCAGATGCTCTGGAGTTCCAGCAAAAGCTTAGTGCAGAGCAAAGGTGGCAGGGGGACACAGAGGTTAATCATTGTCTGGACTGCCAGAGAGAGTTCTCATGGATGGTGCGCCGACATCACTGCAGGTCAGTTTGTTGAACTGTATTACGCTGTTCAAAAGCAAAATTCAGTATGATCGTTTACATGGATGAAGTACTTCTTAATGTTCACAGTTCATTGGTCAAAATAATTGATAAAGGACATTGTAGAGGCTGAAAGAACATGAGCTCACAAGGATATAAGAGACATTAATGGAAAGGTCCCTTGACATGTATTAAGGCTAAGATCTGGATGCAACTCTGACCTGGGGAGTCTATCAGTTTCTCATTTCTGGAAACAAAGATAATCTCACCCTACATAGTGTGTTTCTTTGAAGGACTGTGTTTTTAATATATTTATTATGCACTGCTCTGTGCATGCTGTGAACAATATCCACTAAGATGGTTTTGCTATTGGCATAGGAGTCTTCCAGAACAAATCCAACATGCTGTGCAATTACAAATTTCGTTACTTGCACTTAGGTATGTTCAGAGATAATTACCAATTGCAGAGTAATCTTTTAAAAAAAATTGATATTAAATTATTTCCTATACAGTTAGCCTGCTTGGAGTTACTAGTTACGTGATCTAGATTTATTAAAAAATATTTAAGTGGATACATTTCAGGGTCTTAGTGATATGTTTGTTTTGGCTCTTTACTGTTCTTTGTCCTCACGACTTGATTCATCATGTAAGGTATGTAGTACTGGGACTGTTTCAATTGCATATGAATGTAGGAAACATTCAGTGGGGATTCATGAATAGTGAAGTAATTTTCAGTAACAACTTCCAAATTACTCATTACTCTGTGAAACCTGCTCGTGTTTTCACCTACTAATTAATGATTTAAATGATTATGAAAAACAAAACCACTAGGACTTCACGAATAACAGTCATCCCTACTGGGCGCTTTTCTTCATGAAAATCTTAACATGTTCATTAAAAAGTAGTTGACAGCTTTAATACTGAGAGACTGCAGAGCAGAGGGGGCAGGAGGGATGAATGTACATGTATGTGTCCAATACTGTTTCTTTTTCCCTGTCTGAAGGGGAGAGGCGTGATTACTAAGTAGACATACAGATGTGTTCTTACAGTCCTTACAATCAAATAGAGTTTTGCTCTAACTGAGTAAGAGATTTGGCCTGTGTAATATTAAGTACAGTTTCTTTGTATGTACTTAATATATACATTATTTATTTGTAGTGCATATTTGTGGGTATTTAATTGTTTTGTGTCTTTATATTTAAACATATTTAATTTTTTTGAGTGTTTTAATGGTTTTTTCTGTTTTCCCTATTTATTAAGGCAGCAAAGTTTGAATGTGAATTTCTGTCCTGTGTTTGTCAAGAAAACTTGTTTCACCTCAGAAAGCAGCACAGTCTGTACTATGAGTTCTGCCACGGATGTAGCATTCAGGCTTTTGCAGAGTACAAGACCATTATGGGAAAGCCCCAAACTCTGCTATGTAGACATGTTCCCCGTGTTTGTGGTACTATTCTAACACCTTTGGTTTCTAATAACTTCTAGAATGTGTGGTCGCATTTTCTGCTACTACTGCTGCAACAACTACATGGTGACAAAACCTGGTGGAAAAAAGGAGCGTTGCTGCAGAGCTTGCTTTAATAAGCCTAGAGTCATTGTGGACAGTACAGATGACTCTGGATCCAGTGCCAACCAGGAAGGGTCACCAGCTTCATTGGAATCACCTGTGTCACCATCTGAGCGAGTTTTTGGTTAGTGTATTGTTTGCATGCTGTGGAGAAATAAGTAGGGTTCTTAAACATTCTCCAGTAAACCACATGGTCACCTCCTGCTCCAAGGACCTGCATGTTCATGGAGTGTTTTCAGGGTGGGACTGGTCCCATCTTTGAATTTGATTGGTATTGACAGAAATTTGCATGTATATTAAGCAAGTGTCAGTCAGCCTGAGGTTTTCAGTTGGTTCTAGTAGTTACCTAATGCTTCTGTAAAGGTAGAGGAATGGCCCAGTCTTCCCCCTTAAGGGTTTTCCTTGTTTGTTTTCCAGACAACCAGCTAAATATTATGTTTCTTTTCTTGTCCTTTTATGGCACAGTTGCAAGTGAAGCCTCTAAACCACCAGATGATGCAGCATTTGATATAATCACTGATGAAGAGCTGTGCCAAGTACAGGAATCAGACTCTCTCCACAATGAAAGTCAGATGGAGGGAGAGTCTCTGGATCAAAGTGTGACAGATCTGTGAGTAAACACTGCTTCATGGAGCGGGGACTCTTGGGTTTTGTTTGGAGTGTTGTGGATTTATTTCCTTTTAGTGGGGATAGCCAACCTCTGCATAAAGAGAAGACACTTCTGTTCCCAGCCACATGTTCAGTAGACCAACACAAAATAATTTTGGCTTATTTGCACAGTCAGCATCAAATCTAGTAAATCCAAACAGCTCCATCCTCTCCCTCCACCTGCTTCACCACAGCACAGAGGAGTAGTCCCAGTTCTGTGCTGTCATCAGGCCAGCTCTCACCATTAAAATCAGCTTGCAGGCCACACTGGATCACTGGTCATTCACACTTAACTTATAATAGGAGGTAAGCGATACTCTCTTGTCAGGCTCACCATTAGTCAATATGAAGAGAACAAGGGGTGGGGAAAAGATAAGGAGAGAATGTGCTCTTTTTATGACACGTTTCATTGAACTGACTGTGAAACAACTAGTCTGAGTCTGTAGTACTCAGATTGTACTATTGTTCAATTGCACTATTGTTCAAATATGTTCAAATATTTTCAAATATTTTCCAAAAAATTCTGTTCTGTAAAATATATTATCTTTCAAAAACTTTTATATATTTGAGAAGAAAAAAAAGAGCCATTTCACCTAAATTCTGTACTTGTTTTGCTTCTGAGCAGAAAAATAAGCGTGATAAATCTAAATGCTAAACTGAAAATAGCCGCAGAGTAACCAGCCTGCTGCTGAGAAAGCAGACCTAGACTCTTTTGCCCTCAGCAGACCCATTTCCGGCAAAAACCACATGACTTGCAATTTGGGTAGAAGGCAGACTGTGCAGACTTGTTTATTTGGAAAAAAAGACTTTTCAAAATTCTACATTTTTGTTTCTTGGTAAGTAAGTTCTGTGTATTCTTCCTGTTTTGTATACTGTTGACACTGACAGTATATTCATGTTTATTATGCATTGGGCAGACATGAACAAATTGAGCTTCACAATGCTCTTGTGAAGTTAGTATTGCCTTTGTTTTGCAAAGGGACAATTTGCAGTGGGGGATTTTTGTTTGTTTTAAGAAGAAAAAAAGTGTAATGTACTACTACTTTGAATTCATGCTATCTGCAGGGGCGATATCACGGGTGAGTTAGCTCTGGAGAGTACAACCAAGAGAAAATAAATAAGTATGTGTCACCATTTTTTTCAGTTTGAGATTGGGCTAGATTCATCTTGTCCCACAAAGCATTCAAGCTGGAAGGAAGGATTGCCACTAAGGATGGAATGCTATTCTTGAAGGGCGCCCATGCAACATCCTGCTTGGATGATGTAAACTTCTGAAGGCTGTCTGTCTCCTCTTGTTCACAGATTATAGGCAGGAAAGCCAGGAAATAGCATTTTATCCTCTGTTGCCCTTTGTTCATCAGTTTTACGAGCAGGGGGGAGAGTCCTACTATGGTCATACTTTGAGCTTGAGACTTACTTTGCGAAGAATGCAGACCACACGTACCCTTCACCGTGACACTTGTAATGTTTGAAAGATCTCACTAGCCTGAACACTGGAGAGGAGAATGGCCGCCTTACACTGTGGATGACTTGAGCATCTTGTGTTGATTGTGTGGTTTTGTGTTACGGGAGAGATCTAGAAACTCATACATGAGTCAGATGATGGTGTGGCACCTGTGGTATGTGTTGAAGAAAAAAAGCAGAGTGCAGTGTTGATTATGACAGCACAGAAGTTTTCTTGCTTGTTTCTGTGGTGAGGACTACGTATACTGAGTGTTCCGCTAACCCCCTGTCCTGTCTTTGACAGCAGCCCATAGCAGATGTACTGATAATATCCCTTTCCAAGGATCTGCAGTTCAGGGACCTTCTGAGCTACTGGTTTCACTGCTACAGATTTCTTGGCCATACTGGACTGGTGGACCACCTTGACTTCATATAGACCTTTGATCTTTTTATGAAAGTGTCCAGCTAAATGTGGCCTGATTCCTATGTGGAGACTTCAGGTAGTCTTGTAGTATAAATAATAATCCACTGGCATCCCAAAAATGTTCTCTTTGCATGAAATTGAATATATGGGGTAGGATCTGCTTTGGATATTGTGCCTGGGGAAGACACAAAGGATCTAAGATTGTGCTTGCTAGATGCATGTCTGAGGAATGCATACAAATAAGTAAGTTTTCAGGCCAGACTTCTCTATTGGGATTCTGCTGAAAGTAGTCCAAGCTATTAGTTTTTTGCCAGAGATTTGAACTAAATGGTGCAGCTCTAAAAGGGAGGGAGATGAGCAGCCAAGAGAGGGAAGAGAAGGGAGGCTGGCTGGTCCAAATAGAGAGAAGATCTGTGATAGACATGTTCTGTTGATATAGTTTCTTACAGCCTTACTCTGGCTGAGTGTCTGGCTGAGATTTTCACACTGACCTTACCTTATTCTGGGTCCTTGCTGGACTGGAAATGTGAGTTGGTGCTCAAAGCAGTGAAGTATCTTAAGGACATTTTCTTTTCTATTTGTCCGCCTTTTGGCATCTACTGTACTGTTACTCTATTTTTCACTTGTTCTTTTCACTCAACCCTACCCCTGTAGTTCTTTCCTTGAAATGACATGAAATTATTACAATGGCGTTACTTCATAACAGCAAATTTTGAGAGACTGCCTGTATTGGTACCGGTTAGTTGAGAATCAAATAAAGCTCATCTTGGTCATGAGCTGCAGAGGTGTGTGGCAAGGTAAGATAGATGCTGTACCAGCGTAACTCTGGCTGACCTTGAAGCAGCTCTTTCCTAAAGGTTAGGATTAAGCAGCAGTAGCTTCATGCTTTCAGGTCTGTTATGTGAGTTTGGAGCAACCTGATTGAAATCCTAATGTGAGCAGCTGAGATAAGTTGTGCAATTGCGGTACATCCTGCTGCGTCAAGGCTCATGGGTTCTCTTTTGAAATGTGGTATTTTTAAACTCTTTTATTTCTAACACATTCATATTTGCAGATTGTGTTCTAAAACAAAGGTCAGAATATTGTATAGCAGTGGTTCAAAGTCCCCAGGGTAAAGCAGTGCAGTAAATGTTGCAGCAGCAGAATCATAGATGGCAGAAGTGTAAAAAAAAAAAAAAAAAAAAAAAAAAAAAAAAAAAAAAAAATTGCCTCTACCCTGGTACGGAAACAAAGAGTTTATTCACACCTTGGTACTGCTTTTGGTAGAAAGAGCATCTCAGCCTGTCTGCACTGTGGTTGGTTTGGGTTCTTTTTTTCTTAATGACTCATAACACTCTTTCCTGACCTAATTACAACTCACATGGCCAGGCAGGGTGCCAGCATAGCCAAAAGGGGGAACTGCATGTGGTCTGAAGCATTCGCTGTCCCATGCAGAACCAGCTGGGGAGAGGAGTGGGGACAGGAGCACCTCTCACCACCCTCTGCTGGCAAAGCCTGCCTTGCAGCTGTGTTTTGGGATAGCAGCTTTACTTGCCACACAGACGTGAAAGCACAGCACGTTCCTTCCTAGTTTTAAGGATGTTGCACCATTTCAATATGGGACAAACAAGAGAGATTGCGTAGTAAGGAAAGGATTGCCTAAGCAGCTGTTATCTAAGGGAAGAAAAAGGTGACATGGACACAATGGTGCCGAAAAGGCTCAGGTACCACTGAGCTGCAGTGATCTTTTAGGAAGGACTGAGTGTTAATGGGGAGGAAAGGAACATCCAGAGTGAGTGTGGTTATTGCAAGAATGGTTTGAAACAGGCTAAAACTGGTGTTTCAAAGCTGCAATGCAAATGACTTTTCAGCCTTTGGGACAGACCCAACCCTGCCTTCATCTCAGGCAGTCCATAGCTCCATAAAGCCCTCCCTCTGCTCCTCTCCAACATCCCTTCTTTCTTTTCCCTATTCCAGTCTCCACCCCTGTTCTGCTACTCTCTGCAAGAGCTTTTGCATACTTTCTGCCCCAGTCTGCACTGCCCCCTGCACACCTTTTTGCGTCCCACTGGGAAGTGAAAAAGCCAGAGGTGGAAAGGAGGGACTGCAGGAACAAGGAAAGAGAACAACTAAGGAATCCACAGTTTCATGGCAAGGGAACCAGGGTGCCAAGGGGACACCAGGAAAAACAGTCTGGAAAGTTGTCATGGTGCGAAGAATGTGTGGGAATTAGGGTGTGAGAGTTTGTGTCTAAGGAAACACTGCTCAGCATTAAAGTCCGTGTACAGTATGATATCCCTTGTGTTGACAGAGGGTCTAGTCATCTGGCAACATGAGCTCTGTTATCAGAAGTAAGATACAAAGATGTGTATGGGAAATTCAGACCATGAACCCGATATTAGATGGAATGCAGATGAAAATGCTGCTTTATTACAGAAATTTTACATGAATGCTAAAGGAGTGTGCGTGGAGACTTTCTCCCAAATGGAAAAATACAAAACACCCACAAAAAAACCAAACTGCACATGAAACCCAGCATGAAGATTGAAATGTGTGTGTTTATAATGCAGGAACTCTCATGAAATGAATAAGCTGAACTAAAATCTGTAGTATATTTGAAACAAAACTCATAAATGCTTTTGTTAACAAACACCTTTAATGGAAAACTAGCAGGCCGGAGGTTTGGTGAATGTCTCCAGCCCCTCTGGAGTCATGAAGTCCAAGTTAGCTTTAGGTCGTGAAGAACGGAGTTTTAGCTCATTGTTTCTTACACCTTTTGAAGATCTTCTGCACAGTTAACTCAGTTACCAGCTTTGTCTTAGTTTCAGCGCTGACCAGGAAAAGCAGGAAACGTTGAAGTATCATGATTAAGATAGGTTGGCCTAAAGCCGATCACAATGTCTTTACTAATAGGATTGTATTTCCTCTTTCATGCAGGCTACCTATCTCAGTATTTAAAAAAGAAAAAAAAAGCTGTAAATAGTTGCCAGATTTTCTAGGCAGTTTTATAGTGGGTACATGCTTGTTGCATCTGCATTATTTGAGGCAGTAAAAGTTTTAGAGCCTTCCTCTTCAGTGGTTTGCCACTGTTTAGCCATAACTTGCCGTTTGACACATCTTGATTTTTTAATAATTTTCTGTAAGTTCCTCCTGAATTTCACCCCCATGAAGAAATACAGAACAGGGTTAAGACAGCCATGGAAATAAGCAAGAGCTTCTGTTACGATGATTGCATATTCAAAGCTGCTGTTCAAGTTAAAGCTCCAGTCTATGATCTTTATCAGTCTCAAGAAAGTATAAGGTGATTGAGTAAGAATAAATAGGGCAACTACAGAAAATATTTTTTTAAAAGACTTGTTCTTTTGAAAACTCCTGGCGTGCAGTAAGGTTCTAATAATTAGTGAGTAGCAGATGATCATGGCTAGCATAGGAATAAAATAGCCAAGGGTCACTTGGATCACTTCAAGAACCAGTTCTGTGTGATGGTTTGGGTATTCTTCCTGACATATTGCCTTATCAATACTAATCACCTCACTAAAAATAAACTGCGGTGTGGCAAATGCTAGTGAGATCACCCAGATCAAGACACAGATTAATTTGCCCCATGTCATTCGTTTGGTTTGACACATATGTGCTTTGGTGGCAAAAGTAATAGCAATAAGCCGATCAAAGGTGATAGACGTTAGAGTTAACATTGAAGTGTACAAGTTCAGAGTATACAAGCCCCGTATAATACGACATGCCACAGTGCCAAAAGTCCACTCCTGAGCAGCAGAATATGCCCAGAATGGCAGTGTCCAAAGGAAGACCCAGTCAGCTATAGCCAAATTCAGCAAAAATACATCTGTCAGCATCTTCAGTTTCTCATAAAAAACTAGTATGACAAATACCAGCGCGTTTCCTGCTAGCCCAAGGGTGAAAACAGCCGAATACATACAGGGCAGGAAGACTTTTGTAAATCTGTGAAAATTCTCACTTCCGTTTTCGTTGGGATCAATGATGGAGAAGTTATAATAAAAGTTAGCAGCATCTGTAGTTGCCATGTTGCCTTCTTTTTAAAGGCAGCCTGAAAGGAGACACATTGAGATTTTTTTTTTTACTTGGCAAATGATTAAATCCTAATGCATCCATGAGACAGACAAAATCCTAAGTGCTAACAGATAAGGAGTTATAGTAAAGCATCCATGACAGACAAAAGCAAATATATTTATTTGCTGAAGAGGATTGTCTTGACAGTCAAGACCCAAACACAACAGCTGGTGGATTTAAACATATCATCTGTTACCAGATTTATACTGACGGGGACTCAAAAGCATAAACAAGACAATTACAAAGAGGCTTCTGAAAACAGAATATGGATTAAGCTTTCAAATACATCAGTGGTTTAATGTTTGGATTGAGGGTTTCTGGGGAAACCCATGAGAGAAGCAGAATTCATTTTGCCAAATTCAGCCTTTAGGCTCAGGTTGCAGGCTCTAAGTATCAGAGTTGTTTGGCTTGGGTTGGACCTGTCTTGAAAAGTAGGGTTTAGTCTCAGTGAGAGAGTGCTTTAGAGCTTGTGGTTCAGTTCAGCCTTAGCTCATTGTTTAGGTGTTAGTCACATCATCAGATGGTGGCATTTCTTCCTTTCCCCTTCTCAGGTGACTTACTGGAAACTTGGAGGATTCTCATTAATGTCTCGTCACCATTTGGTTTTGGTTAATCCGTTTCAAACATTTGTATTACTGTCAGAAAGAGGAGTGACCACTTCTCTGTCAACCCCCCTCCATCATACCCCCTCTTGAGAGCTGATGCAGTATCACAGTGTCAGCTCTCCAAGGCAAGGGTCTGTTTTCTGTCAGGGCTGTTGCCAGTGCATAAGAGTAACAGCTGTAACAGTAACAACCAGATTTGCAAGCTGTTTACCTTGTAAATAAAATATTTTGTGAGACAGATTAGTGGGGTTTTCAAAGATTTAACCTAAAGTTAAATGTCCTCTCTCTTGAGCTACAAACATGTTTCTGTGAGACTAATCATAGCACAAGATGTTACTCAGCATAAGATTAGCAGAATTCACCTCTGAATCATTTAGATTGGCTGAAAGGCCACGCCTGTGTGAGTTATAACGTACAGCAGATTGAACGTTACCCGAAAAAGTAGTTTCCATGGGGCCAAGAAGCAGAGCCAGTGCAGTCTTGTTAGTCACCAGAGACGTACTATAAAACTGCGTGCCCCTTTGAAAAGTTACTGGCTCTTTGTAAAATAGTTTGCTTTTCAATTCAGATGGAGGCCAAGCACAGGATGAAGATAACCAGCAAAAATAAGTTAGGCTCAATGACATCAAGGCAAAGTATACTGAAACAAATGGAAGCGCTGTGGTTTATTTTACGTACTCTTTGCAACAGCCGTCAGCTGATGTTTCTTGCCTCTTTCTTGTAAATGAAAGGTGTTTTCCTCTAAGCTGAAACGAAGTAATTATCATGTACTCAGTTATGTAGTTTGACAACATAACATTACATTAGTAGCCTTACTAAAATAGTACAGTTCTTTCTGGTGTCCAAGCTTACTGGAAATTAGCCTTTAGAAGAGTCTTACTGATTCTTTTAAAAGAAGAATTTTTTATACCCGCTTTTCATCCATAATAGTTTTTTGCCATAATAAGATATAGCATTCACTCTCTGGACAGACCAAAATATTTTTCAAAAACATCTTTCCTATTACATTAATGTTCACAAGAATTTTCAAATTCAGGCAGTAATACCCTAATTTGGTTTTGGTGAAAGCAGATGGGAGTTTTACTATGGATTTCATATGGAAGCCAGGCTAGGATAATTGTTGAACTCCAGCTGTGAATAATTTTCTTATATACACATTGGCTTCTGATATTCTTGTCTCTCCCACATGCTGACATGAGCAGATCTGCGTATCGATGGAGAACAGAATGCTGCAGAAGAGATCTTTCTAAGTTAAAAATGTTTTTTAGTATGTCATGTTCTTTACATTTCTGAGTTAGCTGGGCTCCTAATTTCTGAATTTATGGATCGTGTTTTAGGAAAGAGATGAGGTGACTGACACCATCAAACAGATAGCAAAGGATTAATGGGAGTCGTTGAAAGTGACCTTTCAACTGATGCTCTAGAAATTTATTTTCATGTTACATTCTTGTGATCTTAAAGGCCTTAAGTTTTCTTTCTTTTCCTTCTTTCTCCTGTTGGAATATAGCCATTTAAGTTCCTTCTTGGTTTGACAGCAGGAGAAATGAGTCTTAAATGCCTGACTGATTACCAACCCCTCTGCAAAAAAAAAAAAAAAAAAAAGGTCCTACATGCATAAAAATAGGTTTACCTTGCAGAACTGTACACTTCTTTTTGAGGCAAATTGGAAAGTTGAAGCCCAAATCTTTTTTTATTTTTTCTTTTTTATGCTGGAGAGCAATAAGGAGCTGAGAAAGAGCTGCTAAAGCTGAAAACTTTTTAATCTCAATTGTTGTGTTCCAGACAAGCTGAAGTTACAGTTCAGAGTTGTTCAAGAAAGCTCTCTTAAAGGCTGATCCTGTATTATAAGGCTGAATAGTTTCTGGATCAGTTGACCACCTCTATCAAATATTTTCAATCTTTACTATTGAAAATGAGCTGCAAGTGGTATAACCTGGTATGGAAGTTAAAAATATAGAGGGAGATCTGTATCTTCTGCAGACCAACCTCTCCAGTCCACTAAAATACAGACCAGTAAGCTTTTTCCTTTTTTTTTTTTTCCCCCGCCAGTGGATGGTAAATTTTAAGAGAAAGAAAGTCCAGCAATTTCCTTTAAAAAGGTTTTAATTTGTTCATGATGCATTGTTATTATGTTACCTGATATTTTTCTAGCCAGAAAGTCTTAAAGTATCCTGCTTGTTACTCACACACCTAAGTTAGAATCCACATTGTATGTCTCAAACTTCAGAGTTGTTACGCCTTGTCAGAGTGGTCATGGAGTTATTCCAGCTTTCCTCAAAGGAAAGAACAGTAGTAATCTTTCTACCTGAAGTGGATAGCGGGAAAGCATTTTGTTAGCGAGGGAGGAGGAAGAAGATTCCCTGGTCAGGAGAACAGTGAGCAGGATGAGTTTATTTGCAGGGAAGTGTGTTGTTACAGTTTGTATGGACTGAGTCTAGGTTCTAAAAAGATTCAGAAGTTTAATGGAAGTTTAAATCGGATAGGAACAACATCACGGCTAGAAAAGTAAGCTAAAGAGAGCCATGCAGTGTCCAGCATGTTAATACAGGATTTGCTTTGAGGTCTTGTTCTGTTACAATTAACTCTTGAATTGATGAAATGGAAATGCAAGCAAAATAATGGAGAGTCAGAACATGCTATTCTGGTTTGCCCCAGCATAGGTAGGTAGTTCTCCTCCTGTCACCAGAAGAAGGCTGCTTATCATTTCCGTCACTCTGGGAACTGGGTATCCCAGGAGTTGGTAGTCTCAGTGTTACAGGGCTTTTTCCCCATTTGGTCCCCATGGTCTAATTTCTGTTGTGCTGATCAGCTATCCTGCTTTAGTAGCTGCATCTGAAAAGCAGGGTGTAGAAAGCAGCAATAATGATCTTGCCAGTTGTTCATTCTTGTTGTCTCAGGGTTCCAAACAGAAAATCTAATATAGATCAATCTTTTTAAAATAAATCTAAATTAAAAGTAATTTTAGCATATAATAATAAACAGCATGATTTGCCATCACAATAAATACAGACTATAAACAGAAAAATGGTAAATAATGCTCATTACCATGTGCCTTGCTTAGAAATAAACCAACTTCATTACAAAACGGTTTTGAGATTGTAATCGGAAAAGGTGAAATTATCTCTCATATATATTTGTTGAAAGAGATGAGAGGTTTTCAAGCACATACCAGTTGGAAAAACAGATTCTGGAGCGTAAGTGGAAAGGAGGTAATAAACATACACCCTCTGAGTTCCAGATATCCAAAAAATTTGTCTAAAGGCCTTTTTCAGAAGCTAGCAAGTGTAAACCAAAGAGCTGCTGCAATAACAAGGCATCAGAAAAGATTTAATTACAAAACTAGAATGCAAAATCAGTATCTTCAACAGTCTGAATAAAACCCCACCCTTTCTCTTAAATTTTGCATATCAGGATGGAGGATATCTATGATACTAACAAAATCTTTCAAGTTTGAATATTTCTAAATGTTAAAGTTGCTTTTTTTGTTGTTTTTTAAACTGTGCACCTATTCACCTGAAGTCAAGAAAATACTCACTTACTAGAGGATGTCATGTCTTGGGGGAACGCAGTCATCTTATCTTTCAAAGGAAATGTGAAAGCAGCAGTTTGCTTTATTTATCAGTGCTGATGCCTGTGCCACTGCCTCACAGCTTTCGTAGTTGTTGTTGACCAAAGCAATACCATGTGAAGTTACTCCTTTGTTTTGATTCTTGAGTGATACTACTACAGACACGACAGTACAAACAAGCTGTGCTCTCAAGATCCAGTTCAAATTCACTTACATGTGGCCATTCATCTGAAATGTCCAGAATCAAATTGATTTTTCAAAAATTATTTGCAGAATTAAAACTTAATCTGTATTTACCACTTACCTTTTTTAACCACTCGTGCATATTTTGTGACAATACTGGATTTTCCAATTCCTTCTAGTTTTTCTATTTTTTCTGGGGCAAAAATACTCTAGTGACAATTTCTCAGTTTTTTTGTCCATCTGAGATGAGCTAGAGATGGCTAGAAAGATACTGAGTTGGTGACCATCCCCAAGTCAGTTTTTTAGCTTTAAGGCAATCTCAGCCCTATTTAAAGTTGGTGCATGTGTTAAATTTTCTTTCAGAGTCAATGAAAGAAGCTGGGAGGGCCTCCATACATTTACAAGGGAGCCGGAGGGGGCCTACCCTATGCAGGGGTGACTGTTTTCACTTGCAGCAAAGGCAAGGGAGGGAATTGACTTAACAGCCTATGGATACAAGATCTGGGAGAGAAATAGTTGTGAGGAGGCTCTTGAGAGGGTGCAGGGAAGTGGAGGTTCCTGGGTGATGCTGCTCAATGAAGTGATACTCTGCTGTTGTTTGTTCCTACTGTAATTAGGGATATCTTTTGTGCATTCCTTGTAACTGAACTACATGCCTGGCCATCACCACAACTCAGTGTGAGCTGTAGATTTCATTTAACCTTTCCGTTGGTATTCCTTTGTAGGAGGAGCCCAGTACCTGCACATCCCATAAAGCAATGCGCTGCATGCAGTGTACATAACATTTCAGGTGGTTTCCTAGTGCTCACTTCCCTAGTGAGCCTTGCTACTCTTGACAGCCTTTGGAGACTCATCTTCAGGAGCGGTGGTTAGTGTAGAAAAGTAGTAGTCTTACTCATGGATGGATTCTGTGAGAGAGGAAGGCAGTATTCAGAGAAACTAGCCCATGCAGTTAGATGTCTGCGGCAGCCTGTGGTACAGTAGCTGGAGTGCTTCTGGGACTCTGTCCTCTGGAGCAGTATGCGTGTACCTCCGAGTACTTGACTTTGGTACCTGCCAATGTGTGTAAAAACAAACAACACCAATTTTGACTTAACCCTACAGCATCATTTACTGAAAAAAAGACTACTTGCACAAGAAGTGCAAGGCCCTGTAATGCTCTTTAAAATTGAGTTCTCCCTTGTGCTTCATTGTATGTGGTATCATGTATGTGGTACATTGTATGTGGTAAAGGTATTCCTTTGTCTCCGAGCAACAAACCTGTAGCAAGGTGCTAAATATTCACAAACTGTTCCTGTCAAACAGGGGAACAGTAGGTTGCAACAGCCACCTGCTTTTAGCAGTTATTTTCAGATGCAGAATAGGGTATGAGGATGATAAAGCAGTGGCTAAGCTATGTGGTAGCATACACACCCTAAATCAGCATGAATGTCTGCCTTGAGAAAAGATAAAGTTCCCACTGTGTTGCAGAGGGCCAGCAATTGGCCCTTTCTGCCAACAAGGCCCATTTAAAATTCCTTAAAATCAGAGAGTGTTCAGAGTTGCTTTTGAAATGTCTTAATCATGCATTTATGGAGAGTTCATCTGAGCTACTCTGTCAGCCTAGTTCAGTGACCTTATTGCAACTGCTGCTTCCTCAGTCAGCAGAGATGCTCCTTTCTCAGACTGTATGGGCAGGGGTGGCCTTCCTATGGAGACCAGTACTCTCCCAACATCCATTTGCCCTTATTCATACACGAGGAATCCCGGGATCACTTCTGTGTAACTTCTAATAAACTCTTTACCAAAGAAATCTGCAGTATCAGCAGTATTCAACCCTTTATCATGCAGTTGGGATCAAAAGAAACTCAGAGATACTTTTATTTCAGCTTACTAGCCTACCTGTAATTTGACCTATTTCCTCCTTTGTTTCATAAACTGTGATCCCATAAGCTATTTTTTGATGGCATTCTCGAAGAAGTCCTCTCTGGCATAGGAATGGTGAGGGCTGCTGCTGTGTCTATCTGGATACATGTAGCTCTGTAAGACTGGATGGCTTTCCTCGGTTTGCCTGCAGGAGGCCCGCTGTAGCATGACTGAATTATCACTGTAACCTAGGAATGATGGTAGAAATTGAGGTGGACTGTATGAGTTTATCTCAGGGAGAGGGCTGAGAAGCTAGTTGTTACTCCTAGATGGGTCAGTCTGAAGAACGTTCAGTTGTATAGTGGTGAAGCCTCCTGTGTGCAGAAACCACACCGGCTGCAGGGAACCTGCAGGCTCTGGGATGGAGCAGCCTCTGCAGAGGTACAGGCTGGGCGCTGAGGACTGGGCAGCAGCTCTGCCAAAAGAGCCTGGGGCTCCTGGTGGATAGTGGCATAAACCCAAGCCAGAAACTGCCTCTGCTATATCTCTCCTATAATTCTGCCTCAGTTTCCCTGTAATAGCCTCTAAAGAACTACGCAAGGAGAAAATTTGAAGGTATCTAAGAAAAAAACAGTTAGTTTTTGGGAGGAAATACCTCACAGCTGAAAAAAGCTAGGGTTACCCATAGAGCTGGTTGTAACCTTTGTGACCTCCAAGTCAAGTGTGCAAATACCAAGTGTGCAGTATTTAGGATCTTTGGAGCAGTCGCTTGCCAGTATTTCTAGTGTTGCTTCTGATATTCATCTGTTTGCTGCCTCCTGCTGGGGAGGTGACTTGAAAGCACCCTGGTAATCCCAAATTGCTTATTTTGAAACCTGTTACCTGAACCTCTTGCAAATGCAGCATGTGACAGACGGCTGAAAGCTGTCTTCCTCTCAGAGCCTTTGCCAAACCTCTTCCATATCACAATACTAAAAAAATCTCAAAAGATTTTGCATGTTGTCCCTTGGAGCACAGAAATATCTCTTTGTCACGATTGTTTCTCTAGCTTTCTCTGTATGCACCAGTTGCCTCTGGTCTTACAGATAGAGTGTAACCAATTTTAAGGCAGGGGAGTCCTTTTGGGTTTTGTTGGTTTGTTTTTCATACAGGATGTAGCATAGTTAAATCATACTTTTTTTTTGAGAAATGACTGGGATTTCCTATGTACCAATATGCAGGTCACCCACAGCACGTAGTGGTGGATCTTCATGTCCAATCCATTTTTTTTTCATCAGCTGCCTGCATGATGCTTTCCTATATAAGTCGGGGTTCACCTGTGACCCTTCCATCCCCTTCCCACCCATGCACACTGCTTCATGCAAGATGCTGTCTTGCACCCTGTTAAAAATGCAGTGAGCTCTATATCCCTCATGCTCCATCCCAAATCACGCCTCTCTTCTTACCCGTGCCAAGGGCTGTTTGTGCATTCTTTCTTCTGATTCTTCACCATCTTCTTTCTTTTATTCTTTCTCTTTTTTGGGGTGGAGAGGAAGGCTGATAACGTAAGTTAGGGTGCCTGGGATGGGTCTGACCTGCTAGGTAACAGCAGGCCCAGGGAATCATTGGTGCACTTCAGCATAACGCCTTGGATTGTTTCTTGGCATTAGAGACATTTGCAGAGGTCCTTGCTGGGCTAAGCAGTTGTTAGGGGCTCTGTACAGCCTCCACTCTCCATTTTAGGTTTCTGGCTTTCACACAATTCAGTAAGGTTCTGGCCCTGGACAACTGGAGTTCTCTCAAGAAATCATTGCGCTGCTGACAGGCAGATGGCTTACGGGATTTCAATGCTCAGCCACATGAAGCCAACATCTCCGCCACATAGCTACAGCTGCTAGGGCTCTGGTGTTTACAAAACCAGAAAATTATTGAGGGCAGAGTTGAACCAGCTTTCTTCAGGTTTTAATTCTGAAACAGACTTCTTATTTCTAACTCCCAAAGCCATTCATGATGTTGGTCACAATATTTTTAGTATCATTTGTAAGAAATGCTTTCCATATATACGAACAGGCACACTGGACTAGACCATCCAGCTGAGGGACAGTGACCAACAGCAGATACCTGAGGAAGAGCATAAGAACAGAACAAACATGAAGTAATACTTCAAAATGCTCTACCAGCCTCCATCAATCTGTGTCTCAAGGATATGCTGAACCAGAGCTGTTCTCTTCTTGCTGTAGTGTCTTTTCCATGCTTCAGTTTTTCCTGCTTTTCAGCCCCACTTCATTTCACTTTTAAAAGAAGAAGAAGAGAAACAGTCTGGATTTTAATAGATACACCAGAGGGTGCATATTCATAAGCTGGGGACCTGACAAGCTGCAGGAACATCCTTAATGCTGCCACCTAGTGTGAATAGGTCATGCAAAAATAATTTCTCCTGTCAGGGGGACAAGAGCTGCAGTTAAATCGTGAGACTGTGTTTCTTGTATTTCCCACATAGGCTACCAGACCTCAGTTTAGACCGTTGGACTCAATGGGATATCGTAAACAGAAGGAGGATTTGCTTTGTGATTGTAATGCACTTGAGTTTAAGAAACAAAGTAGGAGACGTAGCGTTCCCTTAGCCCAAGGTGAGTAGGTGCAGTGAATTTATCGGTTAGAGCAGCCAAGTGGCAAGCTAAAGACCTAACCATGTGCTAGGCTGCAGCAGCAGGAATAAGGAAAATCACGTTAGAGGAGATAATGGAAAAAGTATTGGTCCTGGGATTTAATTTACATTTCAGGGTCCCAAGAGAAAGGTGAAGTTAATAGATTAAATAAGGAACTCTAATGGCATTGCGTAATAAAACATGGCGTTTGATACTTCTGGGACGCCTAGAGTCCTGTAGTTCTCTTGGTCTGTATGAATTCAAGGCTGTGAAATTAAAGCTGTGTACCTGTCATGGTGGGAGGGGAGAGTCCTGTGGATCACAGGATGAAGTCCGTTGCTGTTCCTACTGTGCAAGCAAAATATATGTACAGGTTTACAAGCTACAGTTTCGTTTTCTAGGGTTTTTTTCAGAATCAGTTTTCTTATCTAGTTGTATAAAGATAGTTAACAATGACATTATGTGTGTCACTTGCTAAGTATTTGCATAGATGTTGTATTAACCTTTATGGACCAACATGTACTACGTCATTCCTACGTTTCAGTTGGCAGGTAGTGTTTCGTTATAGCTCAGGTTTTGGCACTTGGTCACAGGTTTGAGTCTTCCCTGCAGGTCACAGCTGTCTCCTTAGGGTATTAACGGTAGTGGTATGACTCTGAAGAAGTCAAAAGTTACCCAAGAGGCTACAGGAATAAGAGAACATGAATTCCACAGCTAACAGTGCTTTATGAGTTCAGGAAACGTGTAGACAGTGGGTGCAGTTTGATTTGCAGTCATAACAGTAAATTCTTCCTGTTTCCAACCAATAGTGTCACACCTCTAAACTCACATGGGGTTGCATGTGCTGACACAGTATATTCAGATGCTGCTAATGACAAGCTGAAGCTGCTGTTACCTGGAGATGTTTTCTCCTGCTCTGCTACTCAGCAGTGCTGCTTGTAGAGCAAGGCCCTGTAGGATTTAAAAGAAAATGCTAAACCGTGCATTGGTTTTGAGAATTGGTCTACAGGATGTGTGGCAATTATGCTCTTGCTACATGATTACACTTGATGGTTCAGAAGCACATATAAGTGATATTACATTTTATTAAATTCCACTGGGTTTTGGAAGGAACCAACCAGTTGGTTCCCTGTATATAAGAATCCTTGGCATTTTTCTGGGAATGACAGCCTAATTGTCTCAGTTATCAATATGTTGAGATGCGAAGAAGCAAAGTATCAGTTAGAGAAGCTGTAACTTACTTGGTAACTATTAGCATTTGTTTACTGACTCTCAAACTCATTCTTCTCTCTGTGTCCCAGCCCTGTAATTCATAGCTGGTGCTACTCCAGGGTTCACCCAGAGCATGCACCCTTTTTGAGGTAAGGAGTGGGTGGCAGGTTCTTCCATCTGCTTCCTCTGCTTTCCTGGACACACCATGGTGGAGAGGAGGCATTCTGCTTTGTCATCCTTTGACAGCTTCTTCGTTGTATTTGTGTTTGAATCATCCAGTATTCCTTGTATGAAAAGAAGATACATGGTAGTGATTCTACAGCAATAAAATATGTTTTGTGTACCATTGTCAGAGTAAGGAACTGGATAATATGTTTGTAAAACACCTTGCAGATTAAATCCAGGGCAAATGTCATATCTCTGTGCAAGCTTTGTTTAAGGGACAAGTCCAGACTGTTCTGCTTGTGTCTGCCCTCCATCAAGATTTCCACCTGCCAGGGAATCTTTAAAACCTGGCAGCATCTCAATAGGGAATTTATCTTAAGACTGTTGAAGAGATGTTCTGGACGTATGTATTCCTCTTAGCTCATGAAACTAGGGTAGGAACAGTTTTACATTTGTGCATAGTGGTTAGCAGAATGGGGCTGCAGTTTTGCCTGGACAGTTTTGTCACTAGAATGCACAAAATAAGAATTCTAGAATTTGGCATCATGACTACCAAAACATTTCTATTTTAGGAAGGCATCAGCATGCAGATGGTATTTGACCACATACTACTCAGAGAATCATGGCTTTCCTTTTTTTTCTTTGTCCTAGAAACAGCATGTGTAATTCTTCAACCTTTGATGAATCGGAAGAGTGGCAAGTTGCTCAAGATGCTGAGATATGCTTGTTGAAGTCAGGAGAAATCATGTAAGCAGAACAGTTTCATTACTACCAGGCTGAAAGAATAAAGGCTGAGCTTAGAGATCAGCTATGTGAGCACAAGTCTTGCAGACTCCTGGAAGAGCTGATTGCTTGTGTCCCGCAGTAGAATTTGGTCTGAGGAAGAGCAGAGAGTATAGCTCAACTACACAGAGCAGCAGCAATGAGCCAGGTCCTCTCTCTTCAGTCCTGCAAAACTTTGGTGCAAGTGGGGAATAAGAAGGAAAGATTTGGGTCCACATCAGATCAGAAAACCTTCCTTCCTATTCTTATTGCAGGAGGTGCTGTGAACAGGAAGGGAGCTTAGAGAGAAGGCTGTGTAGTTCTAGTAGTCTCTGAAAGAAACAGCAAGGGAAAGTCAGGGAGTGCTGTGCTAGTCGGACCTTTGTCACAGTGAGGGAATTCATTGCCTTTTGGAGCATGCATCTATTATTTATTGGCAGCCTCACAGAAACTGTCTTGCCTGCTCTGGTTGATGTATGCCATAGCATAAAATGTTCAGCTGAGCCTCTGCTCAACTGCTGTGAACTGTGTGCACACAATTCTCTGCATGTATCCTGCTCTGAAATTAATAGTTACATGCAGTAGCAATACAGCATGTCACTTGCACAGCCAAGAAGGGAATCTAACATACGAAAATGCCCATGACTTGGAGAAATTCCCCTTTGCTCACTCTCCCCTTAAGCCTAGCTTTGAAATTTTGGCTTAGTTATGGGGAAGGGTTTAAACTTTTGACTGCAGGGAGATAAATTAGTCTATGTTTCAACCTTGTTGCTGCTGTTCAGAGAACCAGGTAAATGAAGCAGTAACTAAAATCATAGCTGGGCTGTAGGGCAGAACCAAGAGTGATCGTTAGTTTATTAAAATCAAAGATCACCTGAGACACCCCAGCAGTTACTTCAGCTAAGAGGAAAAAGTAACAAGGTAAGCAAAACCTTATATAAAGCTTTCTCTCTGGGCAGAGTACAATAGTTATCATCATAAATCAGCTGTGATCCCTAACCACTGTGTAGTCATGGTTGGAAACTGAACTCCTCCTTACTCTAGAACAGCAAATCATCATGGTGACAGTGTGATATCTTCTGGTAAATGTTGATTTTTGATAGCTGCTGACAAACAAATCACAGTACTGTGATTTACTGTGAGCTCATTGATTTGGAAACAATTTATTTGGCCTAAAGAATGATACATTAGATTACTTTTAGTCAGGATAATGTAGATGAGATCCACAGCTCTAAGAAATTACAGGTTTCCCTTGAAGAAAGCAAGCAGCATTCTCCTATTTAAGGGCCTCACTGTTTGCAGTCTGAAATACATATCAGAATGAGGTAAGCTAATACAATGCTTCAGGACTCAGGATCATCTAGGTGCTAAGAATTTCCTTTTTAATTGAAAGTACTTTGAGTCAGCTTTTATGCAGCTTGCTTGGGTAAAACAGACCAAGCTGTAGCTTTACGTGATTCAGAGAATCTAGACAGAGCTGCTGTTCACATTCCATCCATCTGTCCCCTCTGTACTCCTGATCCCTACTTCCTGTACAAATGATATCTAGAAAGGTGAATAAATTAGGTGACTATTTTTTGGTTTTGTTTAAAAGGAACAGTAGAGGGCAGCAGACTCTTTTTTTATCATAGTAACTCTAAAAAGCTTTATTCAAGCACTAGATTTTTCTAGTCAAAATGAAATAAGTAAGTGAATAATATCCACATTTGCCAGAGCAGTGAAAGTGCTTGATATCAGTCATCTTTTCTGTAGTTCTTGCCTTCATCCAAGGCTGAATTTTCTTGCATGTTGTGGACCTGTCCCAAAGTTTCGGTAGAGTCTGCCTCAAATGGATGGAAAATAAAGAAGCAATGATTATTGTTTCTGTCTGAGTAATTAGATTGGATCTCTTCAAGTAATTATATTTTTTCTCCCTCACAGGATCAAATTACCCCTTACAGTGGAAGAGATCTTAAATTTTGGAGAAAGCAACAGAGAGCTGTTCATTAAATCCAGCACCTACAGTATCATTCCCATCACTGTTACAGAGATGGGCCTAACAATTAGCTGGATCTTTTCGTCAGACCCTAAAAGCATATCCTTCAGCGTTGTCTACCAAGAATCAGAAGACACGCCACTGGATCAGTGCAAAGTAAGGCCTTTGTTTCCTTACTGCCTTGGAGACTGTAGTACACTACAATCAGCCGCCTAGAGGAATCAGCAAGTATAGCTACGAGCTCTCCACAAGAGTGCCAGTTGCTATTGCATTAAAGACTTGTTTCCCCAGTTAAGCTACAGTTCTGCTGTAGACAGAGCTACATCTTTGATTATTTAATGTTGTTTGCAAAAGTTGAGTTGAAAAGCATTTAGCTTCTATTGGTCACATCTGAAATTCACCCACTATTTTTAAGCAAAAAATAGAAGTCCAAGTCTGCAAAATTCTTCTTTTTTCCCTCCTCAATATTACTTAGTTTGTAAACTGCTTAGGGCTGATCTTGCCAGGCTCTTAAGTAGAGGCCACAAGGAGACAGATAAATTGATTGGGTTACCTGCATTTCTTACAGTGAAGCATATATTTAAGTGCCTTGATGATGTGCAAAATCGCTTTGCCAGTGCCCAAGGTACCAGTTTTTATTTGCACTGTCCATATTTTATGAGGATTATGGATTAAGTTAATCTATGTTACTCAGCTAATTGCAAAGTTTTAATGAAGACAAGGCAGCTGTTGGTTTAACCCACTGTGGTAGGGGGAACTCTTAAGGCTGTGATTTCACTGGGGGAATAAGACATTTATATAGCATGCGTTAATTCGCTCCACAGTTACTAATGCCATGTAAAATCTCTTTTTTTTCTTAATCTGAAAGTCGAATGAAGAGTGAGTGTTGCTTCTGTCTTGATAGATCTATTTGATATAACTTCGGGTTTTACAGGGTCGTCCTTGACCTACATCAGCTGCTGTTCTGACGACTGTCTCTGCTAGGGTTTTACAGCAAGATAGATGGTTACACACACTTTTGCTGTAAGCTTAGATAAACAGTTAAGATTTGCTGAGAAAGCTTATTTTATAATACGGGGAATATAAAAGCGTATATTAAAAGACATATTTAGCTAAATCCTGCTCTTGGATATATTTGTATAGATTTAATGTAGCACTGCTGATGTTAGTAAACTTGCTTAGATTAACATTAAAAAGATCAGGATTTAATTCTGTCTCTAAAGGAGAGATTTATAGCCATAGCTTAATGCTGTAAAGAGGTTATCAAAGGAAAACAGGTGTCTCACTGAGATTTTAGTTTGGGTCAATTTTTAATGCTAATCAGTGAAAATAAATAGTTTTGCAGGCACATATGTCCTTTGGGAGTTTCAAGATGGCTCATGTCTAAATATTTTTCTGAAGGCAAATTTCAATTTATAGGGCAAATAGCAAGTTTCATTTTGATTTGTATTGGATTCCAGGTTCTTATTCCTATGACCCGCTGCAACTCTCATAAGGAAACTATCAGAGGACAGGTGAAAGTCAGAAACTCTGGAATCTACACACTGATATTTGACAACACATTCTCTAGGTAGGTCCTAGCTGTGTGTAGAAGGTGAAATAAGCTTGGATTTACAGACCATGGAACTGATCGGATGTACCATTATTCTGCCATTCAGAAGTAAGTATGAGAAATTGGTCCCGGCTTGCCAAAAGATCTTCAGCCTGAATTTTGGTTCTTGTTCTTGTTTGGGTTTTTTTCTCCCCCCATAGCAGAATTCCACTCTTCTGTCTCATCTCTGGGAAGGTAAACAGAAGTAAGCAAGTAATTTGTGACTCTTTCCGAAACAGTTTAGTCAGGATTATCATCTTATTAACAACAGACGTGACAGCCCTTGCGCAGGCATACTTCTTTTTAACAACAGTCAGTTTTTTGCCTGCATATAAACTGAAAGACTGAATACACTTTTAAGGCTTCCTGTCTAGTTGACTTCAGCTAATGTGGTCATCTTGCTCTCTTTTTTTCCTTGACAGGTTTATCTCAAAAAGAGTGTTTTATCACTTGGCTGTCGAGCGACCTGTCATCTATGATGGAAGTGATTTTCCACAGCCTTGAATATACTGTGTTACTTTTAATTAAATTTTAAAGAAATGCTATTATTTATGTACATGTAAGCATTATGATTACCACTGTGTTTGAAGACTTTGAAACTATGCAATAGTTATAATGCAGTTAGAGAACATGTATACACTAAAAAACAGAAGCCTTTTTAGGAACACTAATGGTTCTGTACTGTGTACAGATTGCTGAAAAGCCATGTTGTTTGATTTAACAGGTCAATAATAACCAAATTTTTTCAGTGGGGAGAAAAATAAGTGTGGGGGTGTCTAAATGCAAACTGAAATTCTCTACTGAAAATTGAATTACTTTTCTTCAAAAAATATCCTTCAAAAGGAAATTTAATGAAAAATGCCTATTTTTCTTGACCTCTTCACTAAGGAGTAAACATAACCATTTCTGTTCTGCTCTACTGCTCTTACAGTCAGAACAACAACTATGCAATACTTCGCAGCCATATATTGTAATCCATCTAGAATTTTTTATCTTTTCCAAGTTTTATAAACAGCAAACATAGGGGATTTTTACATTTTGGGCTAGGATTTGGTAAGTCTGGCTTTTACAAATGCTTTGGTACAGTTACAAAACAATACAACACAAAGCAGCAACTCCTTTCACTTTCGCTCACCGTACTCTGTAAGTTGGTCCACTGAAGTCAGCTCTTATGGTGAGTACCAGTGGCATAATCAGGAATATCATTTGTAGAATAAAGTACTGCTTACCGTGTGATATTAGGAAGAGGAGCAATCTTTTTTCCTGCTTTAGCACCTTAGTCATCCACGTTCACAGGAAAGCACAGTTTATGAGGAGATCAGCAGTCTCTCTCTCTAGACCATGTGGAACGTAGCAATAATGTTTGAATCAATCTCAAAAAGTCCATCCAAAACTGAATGCATATCCAGCCCTGATGAGCTCTCCACCCGGTGTTGGTGTATTCTGCCCCTTTCCTCACCCTTGCAGTTGCCCTAGCCACTGCTAACTTTCCATCTCAGATTTGGGGACAGAGCTGGCTGTGAACGCTGCCTTTTAAGGAAGTCTGGGTTCTCATTTATACAAAATTTCCATGCAAACTGTCTGCTTTCTATATAGAATTTCAACTTTTCGTCAAAATACCTGAAAGCAGATTTTTCTCTTAAGAATCCCTGTCTTCTGATGGAAAGGCAAAACATTTTGGCAGGAGAAAGGAGAAAAGCTCTTTCTCCCAACCAGCCCTCCTCATCATTTTAGATGTGTCTGATTTCTAAAGTTACTGGTCTCCCAAGGAAAACTGAGACCTGGAAGGTTTTAGTTCAGCAGTTGGTAGTAGACCAGCTCAGCCTGCCAAGAGCCCTGTAGACTTTTGGTGGCAGCTGTAGCTGGTATACAGGGGTCATGGTGGGAGACAGAAAATAAAACATGAGGGGAAGGAAGAAAAAAGGGCAAGCACAAGGTGAAGCAAATGATTTAGGGGAGGGGAAAGAAAGTGCAGGGGCAAACTTGTAAATGCAAAAACAAGAGCAGGGAATTGGAGAGATCAGCTCAACTAGGGAAGGAAGTCAGGAGAATCCAGCTGGTGTTTATGTGTTGCTGGTCCAATCCATTACCCATAGGAGATCTCCTTCTACGTCAAAAGGCTGGTTGTTTAAAAGATGGAGATCACAAGACAAGTGTTGGACATTTGCACAGTAGTAGCTGAGGTAGAGGGAAATTTCTGATTATAGGAAAGAAAAGAATACTGCAGATAAAGCTGAAGGTTGCTAATCATTCATTCCAGTTGTTAACACTGTACAAATACAGTGATCTTAAAAGATTGTGAAAGAATGACTGCTTATCATGGAGCACCTAGATTTTAGGTGTCTGGCTCATCTGACTCATTGATAGCTTTCCCTTCCCTTCAGACACCTCTTCCCCATATTGGTGGTGTGCTCCCTAGCCTCGGCCAGGCAGAGGGGTCAGTGGAAGGTGCGAGCTGGTGTACTCCCTCTCCTGAGTGAACAGGCTGCAACACAGTTAAACCCTTACCTGGCTGTGTGCATGAAAATGAGATGGACAAGAGACTAGAGTTGGCAATAAACGGCGCATGGATCGGTTCATGAATTATGGCATATTTCAGTGTTGAAGCTATGTTTTATATTTAATGAGGCAAGAAGAGATTATTTATTGCTTAAAAATGGAGTACTGTGTACCATATGCTATGCAATTTCACTGAGCTGTTACTGAAGTCTGGTGCAGTTTTCTTTTAAGCTTTTAGGTGTGGTTTTTAAAAGCATTTTGCTGTTGTTTTAGTTAGAATACTAATCTTAACTAGGATATCTTTCTTAAAATGCCAAATGTAAGGTAAAGGGACATTGTCAAGTATCTTAGGCCAAAACATGACAACTCTGCTCAAAAGTATTTGAAATACATCCCTTCAAGATTATTTGACAGACTTACCTCTGGATTTCCTCTCTGCATCCTAGTTCTTAGCATTTTTTCATCCTATGGCAAGTATTTTTAAGCCACTGTTTATGTAACTCTTAAAGTAATTGGCTCCATCTAGTAAGCCAGATGTTTCCCTGCAAGTCTTTCATGTAGACGGTCCTGAGGCTGGCTGAAGTATATGTTTGGGAGGAGGGGAATAAAAACACTGGATTGTTTCTATTTAGCATTTGAGTCTTTATGGTACCTTTTCTTCAGGTTTTCTTGTGCCATGAGAGTAGTTTTATGGCTTTTTTGCTCTCTGAAAGAGGACTAAGAGTGGGAGCCAGAACCTGTAGTTTAAAGACGAGAAGAAAAGGTTTGCTTCTAACCAAGGAGAGTATTTAAGGAGAAAAAATTTCAAAAGAGGAAATCCCCAAGCTGGTAAGACACAAGAAGTGGACAGGAGTGCAACTGTTCAAAGCAACTGTTCAAGAACAGGAATCCCATCATGTCAGCTAGAAGAGGAGTCTTTTCCACCTCAGAAGCTGTGCAGAGAAGACAGTAAAGAATCTGTCATTATTACCGACTTTTTGTTTGAATGTCCCAGACAGTTTATTACTGGAGCCATGGAAACCTAATAAAGGACTTAACACAAGCGTAGGTTTGTGCAAGAGATTATTTCATTCAAGCACCTTATACCTCCATTCATAAAGCACTTGTTCATGTGAGCTGTGCCAGGGATGCTGATATATCTGTTTATTTACAGGTGCTCAGGTGATTTGTTGAATTGGCCTTTTATTATCTGCAGGATTGCAATCGAGAGAAAATAAATATTTAAAATTGATCATAAAATTAATTGAAGGGGATGTCACACTTGTTGGACATAGAGAGTATACACTGTGGTCAGCAAAAGCAATTGGGTGTTTTTCCTGGGTGCTGGAACAATGGAGAGTAATATTTTTTGTTATGTAGAGGTTTATACAAAGGAAAGAACATAGTTGTTTTAATAAAATGACAGTGTTCCTTTACTCAACATTACTCAGCGTTGCTTTATGAAAAATCACAGAGATGTATTGCACGAGAGTGTACCATGTTACAGAATAGCAAAGCTACAAAAGCCTGACTTTGCTCCTTTTTTAAAATTGAAATTGCACTATAGTTTTAATTATGCTCAATCACAGAGATTGTAACTTGTTCAGAAGCATCTTTTGGTCCTAACTGCCAAAGAATTGCAAACCCCATTCACATCAAACGTCATGCTCCAGATGGGGGAAAAAGAGATTTATGTATACCAGCGTCTGTACAGTTACAGAGATGTAGACGGTTGTGTACTGGAATGTTTCTTGATGCTTTTTTTTCCTTTTTTAACCTCAGGAATGAAAAAAATAAAATTCAGTATCCTTGAGAATGTGTGTCGCTTATCTGCCTTGTAAAGATAGCTTTGTCTGGAAGATAAATCAGACGACTGCATGATCTACTTCTAAGCAGGAAAACATTTTACAAAATAAGAAAAATAGAAAATAGTTAGTTATGCTGGTGGACAAAGGGCACGTCTGTACAGTACAACAGAGCAAGAGTGGAGATCCTTAAATAAGTACGAAGTGAGCCAGTCTCCATGCTAGAGGAACTATCACCGTGTCCTGGTGGCTTAGAGCAGCCAGGCCTCTCCCAGCAAGGGCAGAGCCCCGGGGCGGAGAAACACCTTCATCTGCCTTCGCTTCCCCTCAGAGGTGAAAACAAAGCTGCCTCAAGGACAGCAATTACGCTCACTATCATCCATGACACCGAGCAGCATTGTCCTTCAGCTTAGAGCTCCCATCTGGTTTTCCCCAGGTCCTGGCCAGGTCTGTACTCCCAGGTTGCATGGCTGTGGGAAGGCAAGAAGTGCTGTGTGAGTCGCAGGCACTCTTCCCTCGTCGACTCTTGCATCTGTAGTCCCAGCCCCGGGGCACGCGGTAAACGCATAGGCTCCTCTGAGCTGCTGGGGCCATCCGAATGGGGTCAGGAGGACAACGGTCCCTGTCACAACTGGTCATCACTTCTTTTAGCCATTATTTCTGTTTCCTCACGGGAGTTTCTTGCTGGGGTGGAGGCTGCGATGCTTCCTGTCCTGCTGCAGCACCAGCCCCTGCTCCAAAGGCTTCTGACGGGGACAGAGTCTCCAGTGGAGCCTAGCCGCGGTGCAAGGGCCCTGCAACATACCTGTAAGTGACCGTACTTTGCTGAACAACAGCTCTGCAGGGGAGGCTTTAGCTATTGAAAGCTTTTGTCTACATCTCCAATAATCCATGTTTAGCCATACTGGACAGTATCTCCTCCCTTCTTTGGGGCTAGGGGTAAAGCTCTCCCAGCCCTAGTGCTGCCCTATGTAGGGTCTTAACCCACCTGTTCCTTGGCCTCTGCCCCAAGAATTAGCCTTGGCACACCCAGTACAACGTTTTGCTGTGGGGACCACATGAAGCTGCCACGAGACAGCGGTATCCTCTCCATTAGCCCTTGAAATGTCACAGGGATGCTCAGAAGTCCAAATATAAGGTTTCAAAACACATATGGCCCAGGAGGCTCGAAAAAAACAGGCAGCACTTGGTGGTGCTTGGACTACAGTGTCTGGTCAGTTAAATGATGGATACTTCATGCAGATCATACTTGGAAATGGTGGGTTTGCACACACCAAACTCAGATCGATGGTTCTGGTTTTGGGCTACTTTATCTACTGTGATTTCAGTGATTCTTGCAGCACCCACCGCCATTCTCTCACGCCTTTCCATCGTTTTTCTGCTCTCTGGAAGAGATACTTATAAAGCACGTCTCTGTTTCAGGCAGGAGCAGGCATCAGTTAGGCAGGTTTGCCCGCAGAGAGTGAAAGTTTCTCATCGGCTCTCCTAACTTCCTCTCCTTGTACCACAAGCAGGCTGGCGCCATGCTATGTGACTGCCCGCACCGCAGTCGCAGCTACCTCTGAGCCATTCACCGCAGTGAATCAACGACAACCCGAAGCTACTGCCGTCGCGCTCCCCGCTATGGCACAGCTCCCAGCCTTTGCATAGTTTGGGGGTGTTTGGCCAGCGGGCAGGTCTGGCCCGGTTCCCGCCTGGGTGAAATCTGGGTTCCTGGCACGCTTCTGGCTCTCAGAAGTCTGAGGTGGGGACTGGGAGTTGAAGGGTCTCAGGGTGACGATGTAACGCTCAGGGCAGAGACAAGCGGAGTTGTTCCTACAACACAGAGGGACAGCAGAGGAGACTGCAACCCAAAACTGGGAACATCTGGAAAAAAATGGCCTTAAAGAGAGGAGAGGGTAGCCGTGTAAGATCTCAGGCGTCTCCTGGGCCTTCCAACAACTGCTTGGTAACTGTCCTGCTGGAGCTGTCGGTAAGGCGCAGGCAGTGTCCCATGGGAGGTGTGAGGGGCCGTGGGGCAGGGGAAGCAATACCCCTCACCTTCGGGGAAACCTGCCCTCCGGGGACCAGCATCAGCTGAAGGCTGGGGACTCTCTAGGGAGGCATGAGAGGGATTTCGGTGGGATAAATCCAGCTAAAACCTCAGGGCAGAGGGACAGAGCAGCCCCAGGAGGGTTTAGCCGCAAGGAGCTGGGCTGCGGGAGGACAGAGGTCCCTGGCAGATGGAGGAGGCGACAATGGCAGCAGACATCTCCATGACCAAGTCCCTGCTGCGTGGTGGCTGGCAGCGAGGGACCCCACCAGGGATGAGGCTGCAGCCAGAGGGGCTGCAGGAAGGCAGCTTCCCCGCGAGTTTTGGGGGGACGCTGGCAGACTGGGAAGCCACCAGCAGCTGCTGGACTGCAGGCAGCGCCGGCGGGACAGACCCCACGAGGGAAAACCCACCCCAGGGGATGCCTGTCCCCCAGTTCCCCCAGGCAAAGCCGCGGGGAGCAGCCTGACTCAGGGCGGGACCTGCGTGACCCAGGGACGACCCTGCTGCCCCAAACTCCTGAAAGTTCATCGCCGTTTCACCACACTCAACAGTTTCACTTGCCGACCAAGCATGAAAATTTCCCACCACATTTTGCAGAGCAAAGAAGCTCTTACCTTCATTGAGAAGGCCCCGAAATTCAAGTTCCCGGGGCCGGCAGGACGCCGTGCAGGGAAGAGGAGCTTGAGGCCACGGGGCAGGACCGCAGGTCGGCGGCAGCTAAGGTTTGCACACTTGTTTGTTTCTTTGCACGACTCGCGGACTCTTTTGGGGCTGGGAGGACCCCCTGGGTAGGAGCACCCTCACCCCCATCCCTGGGAAGGGGCGGTGGGGCTCAGCTGCCGCAGGGGAACATCTGTCCCCAGCGTGTTCCCCCCTCCCACGCCCTCAGAAACCTGCCCTCCCTCCCAAAACTGCACCCCACCCATCACCTCGGGAGCCGAAACCCGCTGTGGCACCTGCGGGGTCCTCTGCTGCGGCTTTCACACCCCAAGGCTTAGACACACATAGTAAACCCTGTTAGCAAGGTTTTCCTCCGGCCTTTTTCGGGCTGGTAAATCCTGTCATTGGAAACAGGTTACGTGTACAGATCCAAACCTGGGAAGGATGCGTGGGCAAGAAACAACCAGTTCATCCCCTTGCTGTTTGTGGCAGTGCCTTTATTTAATAGAATCTCAGCTTCCGTTCACATTGAGCTCAACACAAATCACAAAAAATCCCCAAACCCTGCTTACACATACAGTAAAAAATACGTACATCTTTTACCCTTTTTTTCCTTAAGGAAAAGGTAAAAAAATTTTTAAAATCCCAATAAATGTATACGAAACTAGAAGCCCATCTGCTCAGATATACCCTATTAGCTAAAAAAGCAGCACCAAACCTTGCAGAAAGCTCGTGTTTATCGACACGCTTTAACGATTAATGCGCAAATAAAACACTTCGCTCCTGCAAGAAATATTGCCAGGAGGCAAACCAGGTTAAATGTGATTATTTAAAAGAAAGCCGCCCGAGCACTACAACTTGCGATTGAAGACCGGGAGGCGCAGGCTGCGGTTGGGCGGGACAGGGGATGCCGTGTCCCCGGGAGGGGACGAGCGAGGGGGAACAGCCAGGCGGTGCCCCTGCGGCCTCGGGCACCGTTTTGGTGCCAGCGCCGGCACACCAAAAGCCTTATAGAAGTTGCGGGATGCATTACAGCACATTGTTTTTGGGAACCACTGCCTCCACCAACCTGAAGTCTCAATCCAAATTTCATTAACGTTAAGGTTTGACACTTAATTACTCTCTGACTTACTGGCCCCAGCCTAAATATATTCTCCCACTGTTAGCAAAGATACCAGCACATAACCGGCAGTCTGTTGAACCATGGGGTTGGGTTTTGCGTTCTGGTTTACTACGGCTTTGCACCACACGGCAAGTATCTCCGGGACAGACAACTCAATGTCTCTGATGCCATTGAATTTTTATTGCGAGGTGCGATTTGTTTCCTGTATCAAAGTAGGAGCTGTGGCAAATAAATTGTACCCAATTTCACTTTACATCACACGGCTAAAATATAGGAGAAAGATAGCCCTAATTCTGTAATGACCACTTTATGAATATGAACAATTGGCTTTCGTCTGCAACACAAACCGCCTGTGCAGCAAAACAGACTTGCGTCTGCACAGGCACAGACAGCAGCATTTGCCTGCTGCAATAAACCAGTGTAGGAGCGAAAGACTGTTCTCTTTTACAGCGGAGGGGACCTGGTGTAGGTGCGGGCAGGGCTCCCGAGCCCGGCCACCTCCATAGGAGACCCCGGCTGGACAGCAAATGAAGGCTGAACTCCCTCCTGCTGCTTCCTATGGAGAGGACGGGCAGTTCATTCCGCTTCATCTGCCTCTGTTGCTGTGGTAGCTGGGCTTACCGCCTCCCTGCAAGGCTTGTTATTTCGGGTTGTGGTCTGAGCTGCAGATGGGCCGGGTATTTGCAGCTGTCACAAAGACAGCTTTTATCCTCTATCAGTTCTGCTTACAACAAATATGGCTCCATTTTGCTGCCCTGGGCCGAAGGTTTCCCTTCCTTTCAGCCAGCAAGCCCAGGTTGGGTCCCGCAAGGCAAGCCCAGGGTGCCAAGGAGCCCCCAGCCCTCCCCAGTCCTCTGAGACAGTCTTTGGGGTATACAGATGGTTTCCAGAGTTTGGTGCTCCTCCAGAGGGGAGAGAGGGAGGACCAACTTACAAGAGGACTTGGCAAGGAGGGGGCATAATGGAGGAGGTCAAATGGGTGCTGAGGGTCAGCGAGCTTCTCACCCGCCGCCTGCCCAGCATGGCAAAGGACCAGTTTGAGCTGTGCTCCCGGCTGTCGCAGGCAGAAGAGCACTGCTCTTGGCCCCCGCTCCGGCAGCAGCCGCCGCTCTGCATCATCCTGCGCAGCGCTGTCCTGAACCGCTGCCCAGCAAAGACGTAGAGGAAGGGATTGAGGCAGCTGTGGAGGAAGGCAATGCTCTGGGTGACCTGCAGCCCAATGTCCAGCCAGTTGGTGAACTGACAGCTGTATGCCACCCTGGTGTAGGTGTTGATGGCTTTGACCAGCAAAACAATATTGTACGGGAACTGAGAGAGAAGGAAAGCGGTGATGATCATGGTAATGATCTTCAGGGACTTCTGCTTTTGAGATCTTTTGGCTTGCACAAGGGTGTTGATAATAAGGGCGTAACAAATAACCATGACAAGGAGCGGGAGGAAGAATCCGACTGTGACTTTCAAGGCCAGGACAGTAACTCTGAAGATCATGGTGACGTTTGGCGAGTATGTAATTTTGCAAACTGTTAGGTCACCCACCCGCGTGCTTTGGCTGTACACAATTTCTGGGATGCACAGGCTCACAGACATCAGCCAGACAGCCAAGCACATGAGTTTGCTGCGTAGGAGTCGCCTTCGCTTAGAAGTTTTAGCTTTCGTCGCCTGGACAATAGTGATGTACCTGTCAAAGCTGATACACGTTAGAAACAAGCTGCAGCTGTAGAAGTTGATCTTATACATGCTGTTGACAACTTTGCACATGAAGTTCTTGAAGATCCAGCCATCGGAGGCAGCCGTGGCCCAGAAGGGGAGGGTGAAGAGGAGGAGCAGGTCCGCAATGGCCAGGTGCAGCAGATACCGATCCATCATGTTCCTCCTGAAGCGGTATTTGCAATAGATGAGCACGACCAAGGTGTTTCCCACCGTGCCCACAGAGAAGATGAGCCAGAAAAATGCTGGCAGGAAGGCTTGAGCAAACTGCCTGACCTCCCTCTTGTTGCACATGAAGTCTGTGTCATTCACCAGGTTTCCATACAGGGACAGCACTGTGCTGTCATTCCTGTAGTAATCGAGGATGGTCTTGCCAGGGTGGGTGACCTGCAGTGGGACATCAGGTAAATTTGTGTTGAGAGGTGGCTCAGTAAAGCATAAATTTTCCCTTCTCCACCAGATGCAGTTGAAGATCTCCAATATATTCGATTTTACATGGGAAAGCACCAAGGCTCCAGCAAAACACAGTGCGTTTCAGACTGCTTGAAGTGTGTGGCACAGCAGAGACTCATAAAAATGACCCCTTGAGTAACAAACTCTTTACAAAACAGCAGTTCACAGCCTCCAGCCAACTTCAGTTATTAACATGGCAGGTGGTGAGAGCATTATCTCTGTCAGATCACTCGAAACACTGCTGGCTTGGCAGCTTCAAATACATAGCAAAATGCAAAATCCCCAACTTGGAAAGAGGTGGGGAAGAGTCTTTGTGTTACTGCTATGGTGGGACAGCACCGTTGGCTCTCAAGAGGCAGAAAAATGATGGAGGCAAAGAGGGAGGGAAAGAAAAATGGAGATTACACAGCAGCATAGCTGTATACTCACTACACTTGCAACTGCCATCTTCAGACAGATCTTTCCTCAGTCTTGAAGGAGACACGGTAACCTAGGGAGTGGAAAGATGGGTGAAAAACAACTGATTTGAAACAGCTTTGAAGTAGAACTGTGACCGTTTTCTTTCTTCTTCTTCTTTTAATAAAAACCTCCACCCTTTGAAATTAGTCTGGCCAGGAGACAAGCAAACCACACAGAAATTGATGTCGCTGGTTTGAATTATTTAGATGTTTCCATTTTATAAAGTTACATTTAGCCTACATTAGGTCTTCGGCTTCTCTAAGGCACTGTGCTGATTAAGTTCTTTGATGTACTAGAGTCACTGCAATCTCATTTTTAATAAGATGTAGAGTCCCCAGTGTGCACATTAAAAAAGAAAGTAATCTGAAATCACCATATCTTCCAAAAGATTCATAAGAATAAATGAAATGCGTCTCTTAAATTGTCTAGCAACTAACAAGGCAAAGTACCTGCCTTTTGTAGTAGTTTGCAGTGTTAAAATATTTGCATCCTCTGCAGCAACTGATAATCTCTGCCTGCAACATCTCTTTCTTATCTGTGAGTTTAAGCGTGATGCTCATTGCTGTTGGCCTGCAGAGCAAATCATTATGCCCCGGTAAACAAGAAAATATTGGTTTTTCCTGCTGCAGATTGCTTTTCAAGTCAGTCTGCCACCACAAAAGGTACCTGAGCCTGGTGGACTCAACGTGAGTCACGGACTACTAAGTATTCAACACGTTCTGCGCCAGCCCGCCTGTGCTAGTGCCTGGGAATGAAGCCTGGGGACAACGCAAGGTTGGTCCCATCAGTGCTACCACAGACCTTCAGTTAGCACAGACCTTTCTTCTAGACACTGGCGCCTTCAAAAGCAGGTCACACAACCGAAAGGTCGCCTCGCAGAGCCAAACCTTTCACCGCACCTGACTAAAAGAACCTTCCCTGGTATTATTTGGGGCACAAACTGATGCAGCATGCAGTTCACCTCCCCAGCCTGCGTTAGGATTAGTTGAGTTAGCAAGTTCATCAGCAAACTCAGTTTACTGTAAGCGGCTGCTTTTAGGGATGGTGTGTTTGCAGCTGTGTCTGCGTTTGTGGCACACTCTGGCCCATACTGCCTTCGTCCTTTCTCCCACTCTTGGTGCCGAAGCAAACGCTTGCAGCAAATATTTGCAGGGTTTTGGAATCCGGTCAAAAAAATTGAATGCAGTTGTTTCTATCGATTTAGAAAAGATTGTGTTCAGACAGCACAGATTAGGGGCTAATCCTTCCTTTTTTTATCTTTGTGAAGCAACTTTAATGAATACGAATTATTTAGCAGTAAGTTTGGCAGCATGAGATCTTTGCAAAAAAAGAGCATTAGTCTAGGAACAGAGTATTTGCATAAAAATGGATTGAAGAAATAAAAATAGTCATAAGTATGTGCTCTTAGTTTTTAAATTTTCTATCAAGGTACAGAACTACCTGCAGAATTATGCTGGTCACTGGAGTTTCAAGTACAGGTATAAATTCAATACCTGGCTTTTAATGATGCCACCTGTACCCTGTGCATACTAGTAGAATTTCGGATGCACAAAACTCAAAATATATTTTATTTGACTTCTTTTCAAAGCAGACAACCAAGGAAAGTAAATGGCCAAAGCATGCTAATGCTACAGCTTGGTGCAGAATTTACACCAGTAAAAATATGTGAGCAGCCTGAAAGGAACCACCTGTAGAATACCTACAAATCAGATATACCACACATAAATACTCAGATGCAGAAACTAAGACTAGTCATAACCATGCACATGCAAATGATGTTGGATAGGTCTGTGGAAGGAAGTGCAAAATGCTCCTCTCCCAGCCATAGTTCAGTATGGCAAAGCCTCTGACAGCAACAGCCCCACAAGGGTCTTTCCTCGTCCCCGTCCCCGTCCCTCTCTGGCTCCAGCCCAGGCAGCAGTGCGAGGGGGACGACCAACACCGCCAGGCGCGGGCAGTGAGGGTGCACCCACCCCGGCCCCCTCGTCACAGGCAGGCTCGTGCACATCACGGTAAATACAGGGATAGCCGAAAGCCGAGCTGGATTCCTACCGTCCGAGGAGCAAAGCGTCACGGCCTTGCCCGCAGCAGAAAGGAGGCAGCGTGCTAACCACAGCAGCCGCCTCGTGCTGGGATTCTGCTCTGTCGTTGCTGCTGCGCTTGTTACGGGTTATGTGAATAACGACTATAATGTGGGGTTAGATACAATGAGCTTTCAGATGTTCTAGCCAGCACCTGGTTTTTTCTACAGTGAACTTCACAGCAGACTAAAAGTTGACAAGCAACAGACCATCCCTTGCGACGACGAGAGGCTGCTTTTTACTCAAAATTGATTTGATCCCTTTTTGCTTATTTTGGGGGGGAAAAAACGCGGTTTCAGGAATCACTGCGCTAAGCGCATGACTCATCCTTCCCAGCTATGCAGCAATGTCAGACCTGCCGCGCTCCACCTGCTGCAACTCCTCGCTTCAGAAACTCCTCAGCAAGTTAAAATCTCGAACCAGTAGAGCCTCGTCCCCATCACAGCAGTGCAAAATTCAGCTATCGTGGCTGAGATCTGCCACGTACAACCCAGAGGTGACTGTGGCCAGCAGCAGGCAGTCAGCGAGCTACCGATTTCTCCCCAGTACCCGTTTCCAAAATGTCATCACAGCATCTGCTGAAGGGTGCAGAGCTACGCATCCCCGGGGGGCTTTTTTATGTTTCTTTTAGCTGTGAGACCTACCTTAAATTGCAATTGAAAAGATCATTGTAACTGGGTGAGTTCAATGGCAAATGAGCTTTTTTTTGGGGAAAAAAAAAAAGGCAATTTGCAATTTGGTTTCCTTTCCACGGAAGCTGCAGGTGGGAAAGACAGACATGAATAGTGAAGGAGGGGACTCACCAGGACAGTTGCTGCAGGGGGGGGTCAGCCCGGCCGTCGCACCCAGAAGTCACACCGCTGCACGCGGTGTTTGTTCTTCGCGCCCACGATTAAGCTTTGGGCTTTTTGTAGGCTGAAATGGGTGTGTGCTCCCGGGACCCCAGCATGATTAGACCTGTCACAGGCTGTTTTCTCTGTGGTTTGCACGGTTTAGGTGGCTCAAACACAGATGGCAATCTTCTCTTTTTTTATTTTTTAGTGTGTTTTTTCATGGTAAGCTCTTTCGATAGTAAAGGGAAGACCTCTCATACCATCATTTTTCTGCTCATGTGCATCATATAGCACAAGGCAAATCGGAGGCTGCTCCAGCATGGCCATGTCCTGCTGGAAAACACTTTCACTGGGGAAAAAAAAGTCCCTGAACAAGAACTTGGTCCCTCTGGGGAGCCACCAGTGTCCCCTGGGGAAGGCTGGGACAGGAGTGAGGGGCCAGGTCTAGTCCTGCCCACTCCAAGCTGGCCCACAGGCACAGCTCCCCATGGCTGCCAGCAAGCAAGGGCTGGGATGGCAGAGTCTGCGTGACGCCCTGCAACACCAGGTGCTTGGCAAGCAACAGCAAAATGGAGCAAAATGACACCTTCAAGAGGAAAGGCCCAGCTGTTCCTGCCACAGAAACTGGGGAGACCCAGGGCAGGACTGCAGGCACTCATACATGCTGGGGGCACATCTTATGTGACAACCATCTAGAAGAGGGTGGCAGGAAAGATTTTGAAGAGGAAGGCAGTAAGAAGCGGTTAATAAATATAGGAACTCGCAGATCTTATGTCTTCTTCCTGGCAAGCTGGCATGCAAATTACAGTGATTTAAATTCCCCTCTTTGCAGGAAGTCTGAGCACCATGGGGTTTTGCTTAAATGCTGGATGGTGCTCAGCTGTGACCGATGCTCATTCGACTCACACTTCAAGAAAATTTCCAAACCATGGTTCAGGCTCAGTTCCAATAATGAAGAAAACAATGATTCGGGCTAGATTTTGGGTTGGGCTCAGCTGTCACTTGGCACCACGCTCCAGCATCAGCAGCGTGCCATCCGCTTCCAAGGGGAGCATATTTTTAATAATTAGCTGTCATCCCAAAAATCTTCCTGAAACAGGCGTAGGTTTGTATGCAATGATACCTCTGAATGGTGTGTGGCCACTCTTGCCTCATGGACCCCCAGGGAGGAAAACAGAGGTGGGGGAGCCGCTCTCAGCTAAACCCCAGGGCACCTGCTAAGGAAAGCATAGGTGTGAAAGCACAGGCACACCTTCAGGGCTCGGGTGCAAGTTATTCCAAGCTGGCAAATGGCTGCCTGCCAGCTGAGCCATGGTAATTACCCCTGAATCAAGCTAGTTTGGCCCTCAGTGTAATGCAAGGTGATTCAGCGTTGAGAGAGCTACATTAACTACAGTAGGGTAAAGGCATGCCTGTGAGCAAAGCCTCTGATGCAAAGGGTCTTCACATCCTTTGGTCTCTCCATGAACCGGAGCCCTCACGTTCTGAATTTAAGTGACTTCAGTTAGACTTAGCTCAATTCTCCCTAGAAGCAAAGTAATAACTTAACCTACCCACTTCACACAGCCAGTTCCACTGTCCTAGAAGTCCCCAGGCAGATAAATGTCCAGACCAGAACATGGGCAGCTCCTCATCCTGTTCGTCGTTTTTCTGCCATGTGCCATTTATTAAGTGAGTATCACTGACAACAACAACATTTTTGCTTCCAACGGTGGGAACAGCAGCAGAAGAACAACGTGAACATTACAAATCCTATTGCCAAATTTCTGCCAAACTGGTTCCCTATTTGCATCCTCGCTCTGTGCTGTCTACAGTTAATTAATTTCTAACCAAAACAGAGATGGTGTGGTCAGTTCTTGCGATACCAGCATGCGTCGTGAGATAACTGGTGATTTCTCTCCAGCTCATATCATTACAAAACTAAGCATTTCTCTTTTCCTTACAAATATATTGCTTTCATGCTCACCAGGAGAACTTGCAAGTGTAACACTTCTTTTTTTTTGGTTCAAAGTAAGTGGGAAAATGAAAACCACCAGCATTTCTTATATGTCTTCTTTTTAACTTCAGGGTGTTTAATTTTAAGCACAGGTTGGGGATGATTTTTTAAGCTCCTCATTTAGTGCATGTACTAATGGCAGAGACGTACTCAGCTTGATGTGCTGATCAGGTGCTGGAAAAATCTGCAGCAATAGAACAAAACTTGGGGTTACACCCTCTGCTGAGGCTGACCGAGAAGTTTCCTTTTTTCACAGTGAAAACTGCACTGTGCTTGCACTGAATCTGTCCTTTAATATACCTATTTTCCCCTCCCCAGGAAAAAGGAGGACATTAACCTGCTTCTCTCCAAGCAGGCTGTTTTACAACCCCTCAGTTGGTCTGTTTAGGAGGGGCTGCGGCTGCAATTCACCATCCTCTATGAGGAGGATAGTCACACTCGGTGAGATCAGTGCCTCTCATATGCAAGCAAATCATATTATCTAGAATTTTCTATAGATCAAAACACTTGAGGCGAGTCCTAGGAACGTAAGACTGGACATGAGAAGTCACCTCAGCTGTTTCTTGTTTCCCCAAAGCGAGGCAAGACAAAGCACCCGGGCTATTCCTGACAAGCAAGAGTTGCTCTCCATTGAGTAGTCCCTTATATCTTCAAGCAAAGAAAAGATGACCCTGCCTAATATCATTCCCATCCTAGACACTTGCAAACACTTTGCAAATCAAAAGCATGGTTCTGTAGATCTTTTCAGCATTTCGTATTCCTCCAATAATGCCATTTCAGCCAGGTTACTTGCTTATGTAGACTGCGCACAAGGTTTCCTGGGGCTTTCCATACTGAGCAAACAAAAGTGCGTTCTTATTCCCATTTCCAGCGGGCATACAGAGTCGTGACAATGATCAAAAGTGTTTGTGAGTTCAGCTGTAAATTTTGAGGTGTGTAAGACCTGCCTGGTTTGGTTTCTGATTTTTTCTTTTTTTTTTTAAGGTACATTGTGTTGTCCTAACTTCTCCCCCAAATGACCCAGTTGCAGGTGGAAGCGCACGCAGCACTCCTGTGAATCCAATCCCAGACGTAACATGCTGGGTCTCCAGAAAACAAGGTACCTGCAACCAGAAGCCACTTGCAATGACACAGGTCTGACTCCCTCCCTGCTGTCACACAAGGTCACCACGGCAGACGCAAGGTTAGACACTCCTGCGGGGAATCTCTGATTCCTCCTCCCACCTCCCCGCACTGCTCAAACAGCTCTGTCTTTCATGCCGCCTGGACTGCCAGGCACTGGGTGAATGATGATTTAGCCTTTACTAATTACATACTAAGAAGAGTGTTTTTTCTTCACTTTTACCTGGAATTGTAAGGGTGTTTCCATACTCTGAGTACAGAAAGACTTTTGAAAAGAGTTGCAAAAGAAAGTTGCAACAAAATTGTGTAAACTCAGCTAATAAATATGCATTAAGTGCGCTTGCACGGCGGTTCGCATGTACAAATACTCGAAAGTGAATGGGAACAGACTATATCATGGCCAAAGCCAATAGGTTCTGTAAATTGTAAAACCAAACATGTAAATAGCCTTAAGATTGCATTTAAGGAATCAAGAGCTGTAACACGGGCCCTCCTCGTGCTCCCGGCCGAGAGGCACCTTTATTGCCGGCGATAAAAAAGGGGGTTAGCTAGCGTGTACTTCTGCTGTCCTTTTTTTCCCGGTACCCAGGCAGGAATGAGAAGAAAAGAAAAACTCAAGGAAATCCATTTCGGTAACACCCACATGGCTAAAATAATCTTGCCATTTCAGCCCCAAACTGGAGTCGTTTCTAGGAATCCCTTTGCACCAAAGAAAGGAGGCAAACTTCCTGATTACATCAAACCCATAATATACAAGATGCAGAATATATATATTGAAGTTTCTGAGTAAAGATTCCTCACTTTGTTCTGGGTTTGTTTTGTGCTGAAAGCATGAGGAACTCCCTGGTTATTACCTTACGTAGGCTTGGGCAAGTTTTTAGTCTGTTGGCTTCGCAATTCCTTGATCATAAAAGTGGGAAAGATTAGAAGTCCAGTGATGTCAATGGACTAATGTATTCGTTATCACAGTGTATTCTGAAGACAAACCCCCTGTAGTAACTGTGAGAACACAGACACATCTGGTGTATTGCACATGGAACTAACCAGTGTTAGTAATAGGCACATTATAAACAGATGGGCCAGATTATGTACTATTTAATTTCTACCAGCTTTACAAAAAATTGTAGACTTCATTTTTTATGGCTGCTGTGAAAAGATATTGAAAAATTTTGTGTTAATAGAGTAGCACCCATAAATAAAGCCCATTAAAATTGGTGCGCATGCGCAGATGGTGGAGCCGCGGTGGGCGAGGGACAGGGCCCGCTGGGCGCGAGCTCGCGGGGGGTCAACGGCGGTTGCCCCGGGAAACGGCCGCCGGGGAAGCGGCTGCGCAACCCTGTGGGCGGCGGTGCGAGTCACGTGAGCGAGTCGCTGCCAATAGGAGCGCAGCGAGGGCACTCGCGAGGCTTCGTTCTCTATGGCAACCATCAGCCCGTAGCCAGCCGCTGAGCACAGCCGCCTCCGAGCCGCCGTCCGGCCGCCATGGTGAGTAGCGGAGCCGCCTCCGGCCGTCAGTTCTTCGGGGCGGAGGGTGGCGTCGCCGCCTGGCCCGCCTTGCTCTCCACCGCGGGGCCGTAAGCCGTGAGGAGGCTCCCGGCGTCTGTCGGCCGGTCCGGAGGCTGAGCAGGGAGGCGGCCCGGTCAAGTCCTGCCGGGGAGAGGCGGCCCATCGCCGTGCGGGGGCCGCTCGGGGGTCTGCTGCCGCCGCATGCCGTCCGGGGCATCCGTGCCACCGCTGTTGGACCCTGCGGAGACTAGTGGGGCCTGGGGTGTTTGCGGGATCCCATGCCCCGGTTGCTTAACTGCGCTTGGAGATCATGAGTGGCTTTGGCCCGCGCTTATGTATTTCTTTATTAGTTTAATGTCCTTTTGTAGCTGCTCTCTGGATTGTGCGATATCAGCACTGGTGTTGGCACGTCTTCCTTTCTATCTGTAACGAATAGAAACTTTTCACCTAAAGAAAACCCAGCAACAGCACAGAGAACATTAATTGAGCTTTTCATGTGATCTCTCATTTGCAAGATGTTGGACTTTGTGGAGACATTGGACTTGCAACCACGTTGTGAGAGCTTGTTTTATTTACTGCTGTTTCCTAGACTGCCTTTCATTGCCAGGCAGTCGAGATCTGTGCTCACGTTTTCAGTGTTGGTCATACAGGTGTTGCATTTTAACTGCACAGTTGAATTGATAAGGACAAGGTGATCAGATTAACTGTTTGGTCTGAAGTTGCTACATTGCTGTCTCCAACACCAGCAATACTAAGTCGGTACATTGGAGTAAATGAAACGGACTTCACCTTTGGTTGCATCAGCTCTGCAGGGACTGTGATTAGAAATTCCCAGTAATGCCCTGTTGTGCCTCCTTGTCGCTCGTGCTACCTGCACGAGCAAGATTTATTCTAATGTAATTGATCGTGCCAATACTCCTTCTTTTGAAATAGAGGCATCCATAGAAGGGCTAGTTAGCCAGATCTAAAAATGCTTCCTTCTTAGTTTGCCCTTGGAATATTTGTTTCTGGACAATAGGCTGTTGAGAAACAAATTCAGATTATCACTTAAGATTATATGGGAAGTCTCAGCATTTTACATATAAACTAAAAAAACCATAATGTACTTTCTTGTGTATTTTTGTTAGTACATCTATAAAAGATACATCATTCAGCTACGTTACACACGTGCACATGTAATACAAAGACAAATTTATCCAAGAGCTTCCTCTCCCCTACAGTCCTTCTGATTCTGATCCTCTGATTGTCTCTGTCTCTGATTTTGTATGACTTTTCTGAGGGTACTGGTCACTTGAGGACTTACTTCCAAGTACTGGTGCTTTTAAAGGGAGAGCACTTACGTGAGGCATAGAGGGATTACGCATATGAAAATATGGTTGTTTTTTAACATACTAGTTAACATGATACCCTATAAAAGCAAGCACAGAAACTAGTCAGAAGGCAAGTCTTCACAATATTTATGCTCCTTTTTACTTATTTCAGTATATATTTATCTTTGTGCTTATATCCTTATCCACAGGCAGAGCTAGGCCTTAATGAGCACCACCAGAATGAAGTGATAAACTACATGCGCTTCGCTCGTTTCAAGCGTGGCCTGTGTCTCAAAACAGTGGATTCTTGTTTTCAGGACCTTAAGGACAGCAGGTACTGTGGGGGGCGGTTCTGAGCAAGAATAAGGCAAAATATGCTAGCAACAATTGCAGGTTTAAATGCTTTATGGGGTGACTTTTCTCCATTTACATTTGTATGTTCCTAGTGAGGAAGAAAGACCTAATAATTTTCCAAATGTTACAAGTCAAGTCCTTTTAAAACCAAGTTGTTCAAATTCTTAGGAATTAACATGGATATCGACAGCATGACATTGCTTTGTATCTTGCTTCTGATGTCTAAATTTGATGTAAGACTAGTGGAAGTAGTATTTGTGATTGCAGTGTTTTCAAGAGAAAACTTAAATACAATAACCAATTAGTAGTGCCATGGTCATCTAATAACTACTGACAGTGGATGTTTCCAGAAGGACATTGCATCATGTAAGGGTGATACCTGTGTACTGAGATCTCATAACAATGCAAAATTGTTACCTTTATTATACATGACTCATCTTGACTGCTCTGTTTAGACTTGTTGAGGAGACCTTCACAGTTGATGAGGTGATAGACATGCTGGATGGACTGCGGACTGTTGTACACAGTGAAGTGGAGTCGGAGCTCATAAATACAACTTACACCAATGTTTTACTTCTGCGGCAGCTCTTTTCGCAGGCTGAGAAGTGGTACCTTAAGTTACAGACAGACATCTCTGAATTGGAGAATCGGTAGGATATATTGGACTATACAGAATGCCTTTCAATAACAAGAAAACTTCAAAGTGTTGACTATTTGCATTCTTTTCCTAACCATAGAAGCTGTTCTTTTACTATTGTATTGATGATAGGTTAGTTTCAAGTCTTCCATCTATAAATTAGCAAAATACACAATAATTTCAAATTTGTCAGGAAGATGTTTTTATTGGTAATGTTCTTACTTGAATTCATCAGTTAAGAGCAGGTGATAGGATTTGATTAAAAAGCCTTTGTTGTCTGAGAAGATTATAGTTTAATCAAGGATACTAAATCTTACAGTTCTAATGCGTATACCATACCGTTGCATGACATGATCTGTTGCATTTATTGTATTTGCATAGGAATTCATTCTGTACTTCTAATGAGAATCTTACATGCAACAAAGAGCATAGCATCAGCCTGGTAAAATGTATTTCATAGCATAGCTATTTTAGTAAATAAATGCCTCCCTTTGTTTTTCTTTTCAAGAGAATTGTTGGAACAGGTTGCTGAGTTTGAAAAGTCAGAATTTACATCTTCGAACAAGAAGGTAGAGTTTTATTTTAATCAAAACATAATCAAATGTGGAGTCATGACAGTTGTTTAAAATACTTAGTACTGACTCTTTGTGCTTAAGAGAGAAAAACAAAACAAAACCAAAAAACCCACCCTTTTTCAAAACTATCTTTGAAAGTCTCCAAAAAGTAGCATTTCACAGTTTGGCACCAAGGCTCACACTGAATTGCCTTGGCTGTTTCCAGATTGCGGATTCTGCACACCTGGGTCATGCCTCATAATACTCATCCCAAAGTCAGCTAGATCAGGGATGTGTTGGAGAGTCTGCTCCCCGGTTCCCTTCCCCCCTCAAAACTGGGATAAGACTGGGACATGCGCTTGTCCCAAGGCTTTGTCCCAACATGGAGTCAAGAGCTGAGAAGATTCCACAATACAGATATGACTCTACCTTATCTTGTGATTACACCTTATTTGGTTTGTGGCATAAATATATATTTAGTTAATATATATTATATTTAAATTCTTAAAATAAGAATATTATTTTGAGCTGTGTCAATATTTTTTACTCTTAGAATCACTCAAATAATTTTTTTTTTCTGTTTTCCTTACTCTTTTGTCTTTTGGTTGATGCAGTGTAAGTAATCTTTTGTAAGTTCACGTTTATGATCCTTTTATGTCTCTATGCAGTATTTTTGTTTAACTTTAGCTGAAGGTGAAGTATATAACTTAGGAGCTAAGGTACCAGTAAAAAATGAACTTGAAATAAAAGATCATTCATTTGCTTCACAAAAGAAAGCTGCATTGACTGTCACTAGTTATTTTACAAACTAAAGGGGTACTTTTCTTCTTCCTAGAAATCTGTATAATTTCATTTTTTAACCTTTATTATTTCTTTAGCCCAGTGCAGATCCCATTAAACCCAAACTGGCTCCATTAAATGAAGGTGGGTCAGAGCTGCTAAACAAGGTAAGAACTTATCTGTTCGTGCAGTTGTGGCTAATGATCGTTCTGCTTATTCAACTGAACTGGATAGCTGTACAGTAATATTTGTATAATATTCCTGTCACTATATAGGCATCAAGGTAATATACCCCAGAATGTAAAGTAAAATGCTAATAAATTAATAAATATTGTAAAGCATCTTAAATTTATTGTGTGGTTGTGGCCTCTAACATGTATTGCGATATTGACCTTCCTTTTGCAAAGACATTTTGGCCTTTGTAATTATTTATTTTTCCATTTAATAAGGTAACTTAGTAGAAACCAGTATTCAGTTTGTTCCGTGCAGCTGGCTGGTTTTCCAACAAGGGAGTAAATTAAAATATGTAGCTGGCTGAAATGATTAGGTTATCGAACATTTTCTGTATCACTCAAAGTGAATCCTACTACATTTCAGTCTTTTTTTCTTTTGTTAGTTGGTTAAATTCCTCCTAAAGAAATAGACACTTAAAGAATTTGGAATTTACTAGTTTTGAAAATGTCTGTTTTCCCACCTGCTAAAGATTTTCAGAATTACAAAACACATTCTAGTATTTAATGTTATCAATAGTTTTCATTAGGTATTGAACTCATTTAGTTCAGCTGAACTTTTTTAAAATGCCACACTTCTTGCAATACACTTTTAAGTTATGGGCAGTCAAGATATTTAGCAAGGAGTTGCATTTTCTGTCTTCTAGCCTGCATTACCAAAATGATCTGTCAAGTAGAGTGTCTGAATGAAATTGTTGTTACCCCTTAAGACAATAAAAGCATTCAAGAATCCAGACTTGTATGTTGGGTATCGATCAATGTATTTCTCTTTCAAAAATAATTTCAAAATCTGTTTCATAACAGTTTTTGTTGAATATGTCTTTTTTTTCCTCAAAAATAATTCAAAGTTTATATGGTGAATTTACTCTGACTGATAAAGCATGGTTACTTCCTGTGACACACAACATGATATGCAGTAACCTGGTATTTGACTCTTTTAACAGGAACTATGAATAAATTATTACTTGTCTGTTGATTGAAAGTACAAATGATGAGCAGCAATGAGATTTGCATCTCTGAACATGCAATTTTCTTTCTTGTAAATCTTGATACTAAAAAGACGCTAAGCTCACTAATCTCAATTCAGTAAAGCATGTGCCAAATTTAAGTGAATGGTCCTATATATTACAGTAGAATTGGAGACTTAAATTTCTTCCTGACTGAGGCAGAAAACACAATAAATAAATGGATTACTGATTTCTTACGAAGGCCATTTTTACAAGCATTTAGAAGCTTGTTTGCTTTCCTAAGCTATGAAGCATATTTTCTTACCTGAAATATTTGGAAAATTCAAAATAACACAGGACTGTTTACAAACTTTTTCTTGTTCATTAATCCAAAGACAGTTGCTTGTCTCCAAGAAGAAAATGAAAAATTGAAGACCAGACTCAAGACCATAGAAACACAGGTAAATTCCCTGTAAGCTTAGATACTTAATGCTATCTAAATAAGAATCCCGTAGTTGTTATTCTCATGTTTCAATGAAAATATGTTTCTGAGGTTTTACGGTTTCAATGTATCACAGGCTACAGCTGCACTAGATGAAAAGTCCAAACTAGAGAAGTCACTGAAGGATTTACAGATGATCCAAGGGGATCAAAAGGTAAATACAGTTAAGATTTCCACCACCACCACCCCTGCTTAACACAACTGTTGCCTGTACATCTGAAAAACTGGTCTGTATGGTGTGTTTCTTTTCTGGCAAATACAAATGTTCAAGTTAGTATCATCATGTTCCTGCTGACATCGTCATGTTCCTGCTGGTCTGTCAGCAGATAATCCAGAACATTAGTTGATTTTATGACACTTCTTTTGTGTCACATAGACCATGATAAATTATTATCAGAAAGTATTATTCCAGTTACTATCAGGAAGTAGTATTCCAGAGTTCGTATTCTCAGGGGTGATATTTGTATTAACAGATACAAATTTATTTCAGTTTGTTTCTTCCCATTTACTAATGAAAGAATGATATCTAACCTGGCTTCTATAGCAACAATAAATTGCTAATTCTTTCAAGCATTTATCACACTTGATATTGACATGGACAAGCCAGGCTTGCTGCTTCTCACTTCAGACTTTACAAACCTAAATACTTATATGTAAGTGTCCAGCGTCCTATATTCTTAAACATCAGTTGAAGTTTTGCTACAAATGTCAATGATCATGGGTCGGATGACATAAAAAAAAGTTTGATTTTATGTATTTCTACCCATATCAATGAACTGTCAAAAATGGTTCACTGTTTATTTTTACTGCTTAAGGTTCCTAACATTTTTTTTTTTAAATGAGGATTCAAACATGGTGACTTGCTGCTGCACAAAAAAACCGTAATAAGCTAGAAGTCATGCAGGGTGCCACAGATAAATCTGTTCAGGTCACCTTAGTATTTTTTGAATTTGTACCTTTATTTTGTCAATAATAAGAGTTTTCTAAAGTTTGTTCATATGTGATTGTTTCTTAAATTTAAAACATTTCAGTTCAAACTTTTAGCAAAACCAGAACAATTTAATCCCATTATTTTGAGAAACAGACTTTTTAAAATTCCTGCAGTATTTACAGATTTGGAAGTGAAGTTCAATATCGTAAAACATTTCCACTTTAATTTTCATATTTTAATCCTAATTTCTTTTTATTTTGCTTTCTATCTGGTTTATGGTATGTACTTGGCTTTCTTAATATGTTATAATTTTATCTAGTAACTTTCAAAATCTGTATTCAATAATATTATTAAATAGGGAACTTAATTTATCAGTCATGGCAAATATTTTCTTTATCTGTTTTGTTAAGCCTTAAATTATTAAAGGTTTAAAATATTAAAGGGGTTTATTATATCCTGGATAATAGTGTTTGTAGTTTTAAAAGATTGGAACCAAATCTTATCCTACTTTTCTGGTTAAACATGAATTGGCCTCAATGTCAGGGCTGCTGAGTATCTTCAGCTTTCATGTCCTAATTTGATCTCTATAATCTGTCACTTTTTTTCTCCAGCTCTTATATTTTCTCTTTACAGGCATATATATGTTGTTGAAACTAGCTAGTAGATATGGTGCTGAAATGTACTACTTTATTTAATCAATTAAAGTATTAGTTCTTTGGAGAAAATGCTAAATTTTATCTGGTTTCACTCCATATTTTTATAGGATGGGTGACAATAAAATCATGTCAACACAGTTGCTCATTAAAGTAGTAGTTTTCAAACTCTCTGGACAAACAAATGACTGCCAAACCACAATGGTTCTTAGGGATCAACTCTTAGCTCAACAGATTTCTACTTTTTTTTTCCTTGCTTTTTTTTTTTTTTTAAATCGTTTAATACGGTTCTACACACCAAGTGTAAACCACGGTTTGGGAGTAAGTGCGCTGTTGGATCAGTTTAACTTGAGAATTTAGAATTTTTACGTAATTGACTTATGTCACGCTTTAGAAAAATTATCACTGTCTATTCTGATCTGAAACATTGTATAATGTAGTGCATTTCAGCATTGCAGCCTTGGACTCCATCTCAAAATTCAAAATCAACTTTTCTTCTGTACAGGTACTATTATCAAGTGGTTTCCTACACTCAAATCTTACCTTCCACATAGAAAAAGGAGCAGAGCTTCCTTAAGATTTTTGTTCTTTTTAAGATGCTGCCGGTTCAGCCTCCTCCTGAGTCATTATACTTTCGAGAGTTTGAACTTGAGCTTTTAAACATGAGAGGGTTTTTTAAAATGGAAATCTGTAGAACAGTTACATGAATATAATGTTTTGTGACCCAGAACTGATATCCAGAAGAGTTTGGGTTGTTTCTTCTCACAGGGAAACAGGAAAGTTGCTTCACAAGCAACTGTGGAGGCTCTTTTTGTAATGCATCTGAGAACAGTGCAATATCGGTACCTGATTGATAATATGAGCTTTAACACTTTCATCCTTTCTTACCTGTATTACACTAACAGCTTTTGAAATGCCTGTGATATTTTACCTGCTTTAAAAATGCATTATAGCATAGACATTCAGATCTTAAACTATAATTTACTACTCCTGTATGCTAAATAACTTCTTGTGATATGCTTCATCCTGTGGCTTCACCTAGTTCCTAAAGAAGTGAGGTACAAGAACTTGAAATCTCAACTTGGCAGAGAAGACATTCCAGCCATCTTTAAAATGCATTTATTAACTATTTTCTAAAGTTATAAATTAGTAATTAGTTATAAATTAACTAAAAAAATATCAGTTAAAGCACTTCTAATTTAGGCTTTACAGGAATAACGTGAACATAATTATTAAAAATTAAGTTGTACCCACTTGATGTGGAATTTTGCACTTGACATTTTAAATATTTCTTCTCTTGCACTTGACATATTTTAAATATTTCTTCTTTTGAAGACTAATGCAAACCAGGATATCACTGAACTGGAGAATAAAGTGGCAGCTTTGAAACGCCAGTTTGAGAAGACTTTGAATGACTCTACAGCAAACCAAAAATTCTTGGAAGAGAATTTGGTCACAACAAAACATGACTTGCTTAAGGTTCAGGATCAGCTATCCACAGCTGAAAAGGTTAGCATTTTATTGTAACGTAAAGATGAGTCCCTTACTCGCATTTTAACTGATTAGTAATTTAACAAGCATACACTACAGGATGCAGAGTTTACTTGGTCACACTTGTGCCTGTGTATTTTTGTTATTTCAGTGGAAAAACACGTTATACGTAAAACAGCAAAAGCACAACTAACTGCGTGATTATAACTAGATGAATACTTAAAAATTGCCCATTTGTCTGCTTAGAAATTTTTGAATTAAAAGTGTATTCCCAGTCTTCAGAAGACTTTTGGCCTGATTTCATTAGAAAACAAAGTTTTTGTTTCTCTGTGTCTCATTTGAATCTACTAGCTGACTTCATCTAAAGTTGAATAAGTTAGAGACAATACTATTCTGAAACTTGAGGAGGAAAAGCAAGTCATCTTTTTTAAAAAGCATATTAGCCTGGTTTTCATGATGTGTAAATAATATGTTGATATTATTATGTAGGAATTAGAGAAGAAATTTCAGCAAACAGCTGCCTATCGCAACATGAAAGAGATTCTCACTAAGAAGAATGAACAGATAAAGGATCTACGTAAAAAGCTTTCCAAGTAAGTGGTGGTGGTTTTTCTGTCCAAACAGGATCCTTGTTCTGGATCCATGTTCTGCTCCTATCTTGTTTCTATAAATGTGAAGCTATCTCTAAAACAGATTATAAATTTTCCCTTAAAAGGAATATCTAGCAGGCTGTTCCGTGATTTTTGACAAGCCAATCCTCTTAATGGATGCTAGGTCAATAAGACTGATGTGTGCAACAGCAGCTTCTGAGTAGCAAGTAATTAATTTAGTATGGAGAGGATACAAAATATTCAAGGGTGTGGTAGATAAGCCCCCAGGTGCTACACACAGAGATACAGGTAGGACATGTACCAGATGCTTTGGCATTATCTTATTTCTTCCACACTTGTTTACGGGAATGAGAAGTCCACAGTATGTAAACAGGTTTAGGGCTGTGTTGAGTAAAGAAAGATGCACCCTGGCCATTATATTGCATAGAATGTCAAGTGAGCTTTGGCAAAATGGATGCCTTAGACCTATGCTGTAGGAGGACAGAGATGGAACTTAAACCTTCTGTTTAAACTTCTGGCTGTATTTTGGGATTTGTGGGTAGGTTCCTGGTCATTCCCTTATTCTACTATTTGGTAAACTGGCCAATTTTAAAAGGAGAAAATAGTCTAAAAAAGTATATACATTTGTCTGTGCCCTAAGTCACACAGTGAGCCTTGACAGAAATGTGTCACTAGTGGGAGTAATTTTTACTTGGGTTTCATATTTTCTTTAGAGACGAAATGTCTCTTGGGTATTTTCTACTCTGTTTTAATGATTTTTTTTTTTTTTTTTTTTTAATTTTAAATCCTCAGATACGAGCCAGAGGACTAAAACACCAAGAACATCTGATCTATCAGAAGCTGCTATAGAAAGAAAATGTAGACTGGTATTATTTTTCAATAATTTTTGTTTTGAATGGTATATTTTTTGCTTCTAGTGCTTAAAATAACTTTTTATTAATACTAATAAGATGCAGAAACTCCTATATTACTTCCTTATAAGCCTACAATTTATAGGTATTAGTTTCTGTAGTCATGTTTTTCATTGTTAACCATCAACATTCCTTGAGAAATAGCAAACAGGAGTTTATTGAAGAACTGAGACCATTCTCTACAACGAAAGGAGTTTATTTTTGTTAAGAAAAGAAAAAAAGACAAAAAATAAGCATTAGAGTTTTTGATGTCTCTGAGGTGGAAACTCCCGTTGTTACTTTTGTATAGTTAATGTAGCCATGAAGTGGCATTACGTGTAAAAATTGCATCAGTGGAAGTAAAAAGTAGGAGGAAAAAAAAGAAACACGCTGATTCTGTAACGTTATTTCACATTGGACGTTACATACCTCAGCAAAATGTGGTCAGTAACATTTTGCTAGAGGGCGTTCATCAGATAGTGAGATAAATATGCTTTATAGTGGAAGTGCTGGACCCTTTCAAATAAAGCTGCTAATTGGGGTTATACTTTTTTACTTGAATTTATTTGAAACCAATTTGAACATCAGAATAAAGATTCTGATTTTGCCAGTATTCTTAACATTAAGATGATAATCTGAAAAAGCATAGGGAAGTTGCTAATGGAGCAACTTTCTTGGGAAATGAGTTATTTCAGATGTTTTCATCTCCTTTCTTATTGTAACCTCACTAGAAAACAGCTTACTTCTCACAAGTCTTTTGCTTGTAATCCTCTGCCTTGCATTTATCTGGAAGCCTCTTAATAGTGCATTCTACTTGTTCATCTGTCCCTGTTCATATGTATGTTGTATTTTACTCCAAATAAAACTATTATGTTTTCAAACACTTAATCTTTAAGGAGCTGGTTTTTTACTAGGAATGTTTTGTATAGCGCTTTTTTAATATCTGTAGAAAGGAGTGGCAGATCAGTAAAGAACCTTGCTAGAAATGCAAACGTGTAAATTACAGATTCATGCCCAAAGCCACACCACATCAAGCAGCTGTAAGAAAAGTGTACCAGTGGCAGGGTTGGGAAAAGGCTGGAGTGTGCCTATGTTACAGAAACTGGCATTTAACAGCGCTTGTCTTGGGAGCTGCTTAAACTGAAATGGATCATTTTTCCCCATTTTTTTTCTCAAATGGGAAAAGCTGTTAAAATTGCTCAAGCAGTGATGCCCCAGTCAAATCTGACGTACATTTGCAGTTTATAAATTCTTCTGTTGTCCTTTTTCCCCCGCTGGTTAAGCAAGATTGCTTTGAGATAAAGTCCTCTGTCTCTAGCATGATAGTAGGGCTTTGTGAGGTGACATACTCCTCATACAGTGTCAGTTAAATTAATGAAAGGTATTATTTTGCTCCTTGTACAGTCACTAAAATGGTAGGTTCTAATAGGGATGCGCCCAAGAGCTTTCTGGCCTGTGTTTGCTCAGAGCAATTATGTTGACACCAACAGGTGTACTTGTCTGGATGAATATTGTGTTTTTCTTTGTAATGAAACTCATTTTAATGAGATCAGTTACTACTTCTAAAATCACAGGTAAATGGTGAAGAAAGGCAGAGAATCTCATTATTTCTGCTGTTTTTTCTGATAAATCTTTGGCTGTTGACTTAGCCAGAATATTGTCTCTGTGATAGGCCTTCATTATTTGCTTAGAAACCATTTCAACAAGAAAGTACACTCTCAACTTCAGAATATAGATAGGACTCAGTGCAATAAGTTGGCTGTAGGCAAATGTGGTTACAGACCTTGTTATCTCCTCAAATGAGTAAGGCAAATCTTACAGAGAATTGTGCCACGCAAAATTGAAACACTGACTTTGATTACCTGTCTTGCAGATTGCCAGTTTAGTGAGTACAAGATCAGTGTGATGCTGTCATTGGTTTGTGTTGCAGAATGGCTAAGGTAAAGGTCTTCTGGGGAGCTCTTGAGGAAAAAGACATCATCTGTCAAATATGATGTACTTGTCAAAGAAGACCTGGAGCATTATACAGTAGTGATTCTTTTTCTTGAGATAGATACAGTATTTTGAAGATGGAGAGGGCATCTGAACCTCTCCTGACTGTCCGATGCTTCTAAAACTTCACTTTTCTCTCTGAAGTGTAAATTCTAATATTGCTTTTACCAGCCTTTGTTTTTCAGAAGTTCATTATACTGCTCAAATAGACATAGTCCGTTTTTTTCACTTCAGCTGTTAATTTCCTAGTTATGCCTGAAAGGAATGTTTAAAAAGAAAATTTCTCTGTAACTGGCTGGTCTGCAGGAATCAAATCTCTTTCAAGCTGGGTGGGGTTTTTTTGCTTGCAAACTGAAGCATATTTTCTACAGGAATGAAATCTAGGCAGCTCAGCTTTGCTAGTATTGACTCTGACAGCTAACAAACAGCCCTGTGCTGTAGCGGTGACTTCAGTTCAGCAGTTGGTCATTAAAAAATGAGCCAACAGTGCTACATGCTACGATCTTAATGAGACAGTGTATTACCTGACGTTTTTTAACTGTTCATAAAGTACTCCTTAATCTGTTTTTCTCTTATGGATAATAGCCTTTTTTTTTAATGTCCTAAGATGACTACTACTAATACATAAACTGCTAGTGCTCCTCTTTATTTGATAGACCAATGTAAGGACAGCTGCAATTTGGACCTTTCCCACATACCTTGCTTTTGGGAAACTCACAGTCATCTGACAGGCACTTAGATTTCAATTCAGCTAAAAGGTTCTTAAGAGTCCTCAGTCTTATTTCCCGTTTCTGGCGTTATTAAGGACTGCTCTTGGCTTCCGCATAGTACCAAATGCTGTCAGACCACAGTCAAATGATTCTTACTGCCTCAGGAAACAAACATGCATCAGCTTGGTGTGTCGCATGACTGAATGGATCAAGCTTAAAAAGTTTGAGCTGTTCTAGGAGGCTGGGCCTTTTAAAACACATTTCAGATGACATTAAATTGTTTTTAGATAAGTTTGTATGTGAGCAGAATTGTTATCGTGATTATTATTGTAAATGTTTCTAACTGGCTTTGAGAAGAGAATGTGTGCACGGGAGTTACCCTATGACTGTTAATTTTGACAATGTCCCAGTGAAAGCATTGGCCCAGGATTCCTGCCCTGCTCTGTCCGCCTGCAGAACTCTCCCTGAAGGCACCTAGATCTGCCCTCCTTATCAGAGTCTCCTCTCAGACATACCCTGAAACATTAGGCAGCCTATTTGGAGTCAACTCTTCTCCAAATAAAGGTGGGTAGATACATGTCATTCTATTTCAGCAGTCTTAATATCTAGAGACTTTGATTTTCATAATTCTTTAATTATTATTTTTAGGAACCTGTTAGTGTGGTATCTTGGAGTGTCTGTTGTAAGTGATGCTGAGTGAAACACTGGAATAAGCTGCCCAGGGAAGTGGTGGAGTCACCCTCACTGGAGGTGTTCAAGGAACGTGTGGACATGGCACTGTAGGACATGGTTTAATGGGCATGGTGGTGTTGGTTGATGGTTGGACTTGACAATCTTACAGGTCTTTTCCAACCTTAGTGATTCTGTGATTCTGTGAGTGGTTGGTGCAGGACGCTGACAGGGCAGCTCACGACTGACAGCTGCTGGTGAACAAGAGAACTGCCCGGAGACATCCCCAAACTGCAGGCAAGCTTTGACACAGCGAAAGCATGAACTGGCAGAAGCCAAGCAGAAGAACTGACTGTATAGGCCAGGTATCCTTTGGATTTTAGTGAGGTGCCAGTTTGTGGCTCTTTTGCTTTACACAAGCAGGTTCTGAGGTCTGGGTGAATTAGGTGCAATTCTGTGAATCAGAACTGCATTGAGTGCACCTTCATGGAGGGATTACCCTAAAAAAACCCGCACAGTTAGAAGATGGATAGAGCTGTGGTGCTAAAGAAAAGCAAGGAAAATAAAAAGAGGGACTCTTCTCAGACATTCTTTCTTGGGGATAAGGCTTCCATAAAGATGCTTTATATTATTGATCTCCGGAGACTGAGGTAGTGCAAAACAGTTTTAAGAGTGATTAAGGGGCTGGATATGACTTCAAGGTACAGACTTCAAGGGCATCATCTACAGTTTGGAACCAAGCAGCAAGTATTAGTGATGAGCTGGAAGGAATAATTGCAATCCTAATAACTGCTTAGAGGAGTAACTGTAGTTTCCAATTACACGTAGAGCAATCATCCAACAGTTGTCATGGCCTATGAGTTGCCAAAGATCTGGAAATCCAGCTGGGTTCTTTCTTTCTCCTAAAGTTAAGGAAACACGGAGCTTAGAGTAGCAACTGTGAACAGTGAATCGAAACAGAAAAAACATATGTGGGGGCTGCAACTCTCTTGGCTGTATATGTGCTTCTCTTGAAGCATCACTAAATATTTGCAGAGGTTGTAGAGATTCTTCCATCACTTTCCTTTGATAATCATCTAATATGCTAACAGCCAGCATGTTCCCGTTTGGAAGGGAATGCCTCCAGGAATGGCAGATACTAAACACTAGAGCTGGCCCCTGCTGGCACGTTGTCCTCCTACATATCTGGTTCATGAAGGAAAGCCCAGAGGGTTTATTTTTAAATCTAGGGGTTATAGTTCTGCATATTGAATGTAGCATAATAAAGTCCAGGCTACCTGGTGGAATTATCTAGGAGTTGTCCATACCAGACTTCTTCCACTACTGTTTATTATTGCTTCCTCCCTTGTTTCCGTCTCTTTTGGCAATAGATCTGTTAAGCTTCTCTCCCACCACCAAATCATGGTCCACAACCTGTTGCTAGGACTCCAGACTCCCTTTTTGTTTGCATTTTAAGTAGCTGGGAGAAGCGCTTGGCTTGTGACTATACTGGCATAAAGAGGTGCAAGCCCAGGATTTTCAGTTGGTGCCTTCACCTAAGTACTTCCAGTTTTGCTTCAGTGAGAAATGGGATTCTCCGCTTTGTTTACCAGCTTCTGATTAGGTTTACAATGGGCAGTTCTCATGCTGTCCCATCAGTCCCTAGCCCGCTGTGGAGATGAACCCCTACCCTTTCTCAGCCGCTTCCCCCAAACCTTACACTCCCACATTTGTTAGGTACTGGGGGGGAAATTTCTTTCTAATCCTCCTTTAATGTGAACAGTGAAATGATCAAAAGTCCTTGCATGTGTCTATTAGAGGCTTGTCTTTGTCCCTGAAAGTAAAGCTCAAGGCTTCCCCCAACCCAAATGAAGGAAGTTCAAAGGAGATAAAATCTTAGATAGCATCAGAAATAGCTTATTGATAATCTGAGGTGTGTATGGAACGTCTCACAGCAAGAATTCCTGAGTGTTGTCTGTTTAAATACCTTTAAATACATTTAAAGCCTGTCTCTCAAGGAGCCACTGGATGACGGGCACTTTGCTGGGTGCCTGTGTGCATGACCGCCTTTAAAAAAAACTCACAGTAGTTTGTGATCTGACTGACATCTGTGAGAGAGGCAAGGATTCATTTCATTGCATCTGAACTTCCTGATCTGGCCTGACTCAAGCCGAGGACACCACACCTCTCTGTCTGCACAGTCTCCCCAGTCCATTAGTAAATTAGTTTGAAATGTAATGGGAAGGAGGTACAGAGCCAAGGAAATATTTAACTTGATTATGCTCATCAGTAGCAGTAATCTATTCACACAGAAGCATCCCAAGTGCTAGTGATGTTCTATTTTTTTAAGGCTGTCCTGCCTATGAGCTATTAAATGCTCGAAGTTATTTATAAGCATCATTTGTAATAAATTCCACAGGCAGTTATGGACATTTAATTTTTAATAACTTGCAAAAGTGTATTAATGTGGGAGAGTTAACATATCTGTAGCTTCTCAGTGTGTGTCCTTCAGTTTAATAGCTTATGGATCTAAAAGGATCTAAAATTACTTTGGATTTTTCCTTCCAGCAGAATTCAGGTTTACCCATGAGACGTATTTCCAGGGCTAGCTGGCGTGTGGCAATTCTGCAGGCAAGACAGGAACAGCAAGGATGTGGCAGAAGAGCCACGAGCTCCCTCAAAACTGTACTCTGGCAGGGTTTGGCAAACCCTGGTGTTTTCCAATGACAACCTCTATTTCCAGCAGCACTAAAACACACCGTGAAGAATGGATTGACTTACGGGAGATGCATAAACCTTTTGCAGTCACCTTTTCTAGCATGCAAAAAAGTGGCATCCCACTTTGTGACTTTGCTATTACAGGTGGCTGGCGAGCAAGTCCACCAGAGTGGTTCTACTAGTCTCAACAGCGCTGCACGACATACTCTGCAGTTTGGGCTCATGTCCAAAGGCCCCGTGGTAGGGGTTCTCACCTGTACCCACAGCTGGATGCCTCACCTCTGCCAGTGCCTGATGGGATGCTGGAGCAGCATACGCAGCACTGGCAGGGAGCAGGTTGCTGGTGCTGGAGGAATGAAACTCACAGCAGCTGAGTGCGTCTTATTTGCAAAATGGACCTGAATGGTGCCCAGTCCTGGCATGAAAAAACCACATATTTGGACAGAGGAAGGAAGCTGAGTCCTTGGACTTGTTCAGCCCCTTTTTATTGCTACCGATGCTGCCGGCAGCCTCCTTCACTGGGAGACGTGTCTGAAGTGGTTGAGCTCAAAGTGTACCTTGGCAGGGGCCCAAGCACACAGGGTTCGTGTTCAGACCTGGCATCTCAGTGTGCGTTCAGACCACCCAAAGGCCTCCTAGGACCTTCTGCCTCCACAACAGGCCACAGACACCTTTTCCCAGTGGCCTTTTTATATATTTGGTCCATGCTGCTTAACAGTATTTTAAAACAGCAACCCCTCAGAAAAGTTCATCTGCAGCAGTGGGGTTTGAGCGTGAAGGTAAGTGAAAAGAGACTGAGCTATTTCGTGCTCTCACACACACAGAGCATGTAAAGGGAGGGTAGTATTCCCGCAGGATCAAACTTGCGTGTTGTACTCAAGGCTGCAGCAGGCTGGGGACTTGCATGGCTGATAGGGACTGTTTCAAGGCCACTTTTGGAACTGGGGAGTGTGCTGGGCTGGTTGGGGTGAGCACTAGGGTGCAAGTGATGGGATGCCCAAGGACCCGTTTAGGGCAAGGGACACTGGGAATAAAAGGCAGCTCTGACAGCCACTAAGCCCAGTCCTAATGGTGTGAGAACCCCTTCCCTGTGCTATCCAATCCAAGTTGGTGCCTCACGCACACAAATTCCACTGCCAGGGAAGAGAGCCCTGTGGAGAAGGAGTTTCCCATCTGCAACACCAAGCTGCAGCCCCAGTGTTATTTCCTCCCTGTGTCAAGTTGGCATGTGAGCCGATAAAACTCCCTGGGCTCACATCCTTCCCAGAAATGCCAGTCAAAACCCAAGCAGCTATTCACTCAAAGTACCAATTTTATAGTTCTGTGTGTGTCTATAATCTATTTACCAGCATTCCTACTTCAGTATGTGCCTGTTAATAAGATTAGTAATTAAAAAGCTTGATAGGAATTGGCAAGCATAACTCCTCCGCTTTTCCCTCCCCTCCAAACTGGGCTGGCGTGGAGTCTGAGGCAGGGCTGGCAGAGTACCTGAAGGAGTGAAGGCAGGAAGGCTCTCCTGAAACCTCTGCCTGCAAGTAGGCAATGGAGAAATCCCGGCCACTATGGGACAATCCGCTGCAGTTTGTTTTCGCCTGCATTTCCTATGCTGTGGGGCTGGGAAATGTGTGGAGGTTTCCATACTTATGTCAGATGTACGGAGGAGGTAAGTGTGACTTACGTTTCTTGCTTCCCTCAAGGAGGAGTGTGGCAAGCTTTAAATTCAAAAGTATGTTGCCCATGCTAATGCCCTGTCCACCCAGCAGGGTCCAGGGCAGAGCAGGAGGTCAGTCCTTTTGTTGGTGTGCAACCTCTTCTGTTGCTCTATTTTACGTATTCTTCAGCATAAGGCTGCCCCAATAGTGGCACTCATTTCCTAGAAGTGCAGTGAAACAGTGAGAAGGCCCATGTTTTGTAAAAGGATGGAGGTAGAGTGAGAGATGTAGGTCCACGTGGTATTAATTTATTACTTTCTTGCCCCATTGAACCACTCTGAAGGCATCAGAAACTAGTTCAGTTCCTTGTTAGTTCACTTGGAACATATTGAGAACGGGAAATGCTTATGCTGATTTGATTTAAGGATCATCTGTACCATTTCAAGTTGCTGTCAATAATGTGTTGTCTCTTATACAAAGCCTTACTTTAGGAGGTGATAACTTGGCTGCAGATCTGCCTTGAAGTTGGCTGAAACTCCTTAATCACCAGGAGTTCCACAGCTAAGGCCTCCCGGGAGGCTTCGAAAACAGGGAATAAATTGGTTTGGGCTCAAAAAAAAAAAAAAGCTCTTTGAAACTTTATCACTCTCCTAGGACCAAACTGGAGAAAGATGATGTCTGTATCATATACCAGATGTTCTTCCTTAGAAATCAAAAGTCAGTTAATTAGATTAATTAAAAAACATTAATAATCTCTTCCAGTATACAGCTACCACTGGTTAATGACCATGTTTTGAAGAAGCCTTATAAAGAGCCTCTATAAGACATCCCAGTTTTATACTGCTTCTCACACTCCATCCATTGTCGTAGTGTTGGACTCATCTCAGTTGTGCATAAAGTGACACGATGAGCATCTGCCTCATTTGCTTCTGGTCTGCTTCCACCTTTCCTTCCTTTCAGAAAGAAACACGCTGAGATGTTTTAAGTGCTTTTCACTTGTTTCATGCTTGTTTTGTTGGCTTGTAGCTTGCTTTTAAATGCACGTGTGGTGGTAGGAGTTGGTGCATGCTGGTTGTTGAAAAGCCAGCTCAGTGCTGGGGCGGCATCAGAGCTGCTCTGTGGGATCAGGTCAGAAAAATCCAGATAATACACTGGGTGAAATTACAGTAGAAGCTAGATGCTGCAGTGGCTGAAGCTTTCTTAGATGTTTCAGACAGTAGAAGTGATAGACATTCAGCAATTCTGGGTGTATTCCTCTGTGCAAACACTTTTGAGGGTAAGGACTTCATGTCTGACATTGAACTCTAGCACAAAGCTTAAAATGCAAACGTTTCTGTACGCAATTAAACTACACGTGATGAGTTCACTAGCAGCCTGTCTTGGCAGACATCCTGAAGGACAGCAAAACTCAGATGTGGGGGTCATTGCATGGTTTATCCTCTTCTTATCAGCCATCAGTAGTGTCATAGATGGTGAAAATTATCTGAAATGTAACCAAAACTGGAACACTTAATTAACCAGAAAAAAAGATTCAATAAACCCAAGTATTTTCCAAAAAGCATGTTTTTATAAGAGTAGTTTCTCCACTATTGTCCCCTCTGGCTAAATTTTCCAGGGGAGAGGCAGCTCTCCCTCCTGTGAAACTAAAACTCCTGACAGCAGGCTTTGCTTGTCTTAACTGTTTTTCACTGCCCTCTTAAAAAGGATTCAGTGGCTTTCCAGGGGTCTGCAAAACCCATGCAGACAGAACATCGCTTCGGGAACTTAAAAGCTGGATACGCCAGGCACTGCGCGTAGGGGGGGATGACAGCAACTGCTTGTTTGGCATCTTGTAGAAAAGTGCAGAGCCGGTCCCTGTCCTGCCCAGCAGAGCAATAGAGCCCTTATCGCTGATGATACTCATAAACAGGGTATTTGCAGACTTTACAACCTCCTGCCTTCCCGTTCATCAGTATATTGCCTCCTTCTCCTTGCTCACCTCTAGAGAGCTTGACCCAAACAGAGCAAGGAGGGTTCAAACCTCGCAGGTGCAGTTAGTCTGTCCCTAAGCAGCCTGGGCCAGGCTGAAATGACGCTGGGATGGGTTTACAGCAGGGTGAGTGCTCAGCAGCGCTCAGCCCTGAGCGAGGAAGCCCCTGGGCACCAGGCGGGATGCTGAGCAGGGGCGAGGCTGTGGCTGGCCAAGGCCGGTGCCTCGACCAGAGCCGGGGCGCACTCCACACGTTGTGCCAACTGCGGGGGTCTGGCCTGGGGGCTGGTTTTCGCAGGCGGTTGGCACCGCAGGGAGCAACGCTGGGTGTAAATGAGCGGGGAGGTCAGTGGAGCTGTGCTGGCTCACAGCGGATAAGGAGCTGGTTTGTACAGCTGCCCTGAGTCACTTATATGAGGCGTTTTGGTTCTACTGTTTAGGAAAAGCAGCGTCAGGAATGAGATCAGTGTGCAGACAGGGTGCAGAGCAAGGGGCAGGGGGCTCAGCCCCGGCACCCCCAGCTGCGGCGGGACGTTGGCGTGAAGAGCAAGCCTAGAGGCACTCCTCCTCCTTGCAAGGTGGCAAAGCCAACACCAAGCATGCGGCAACGCTGCTGGGAGGGTGGAAGAGCCTTCGCAAAGGGCCTGACTCTGATTCCCCCCGCCGTACATGGCAAAACTCCCCTCGGCGGCTGCTGGGGCAGCTCGCACCCCACCGGGACAAAGCGGCTGCGGGAGCTCTTAAACCTCCGACAGCTCCCTTGCGGCATAGGAAGTTATCTAACAAACTAACAAAGGGGTTGTTAATAACGATAGAGCCGGGAGGTGGGAAATTAATTCCCAGAATAAACCGGATTATTGCTCAGTGTTTATTTCCAGTTCTTTGCCTCAGTTGCTGCCGGGAGTTCATTCCTCTGTGGCGCTGCACCAAGCCCATTGCAAGGAATGTTAATGCTGCAGATTAAATCCTAAATAAGAGATATTTACGTAAATATTTTTGGCTTGCTGTAAAAAGGGAAGCAGGAAAACCTTCATGAAAATCCAGGTTTTGACTCAGTCAGCAGCTCTTTCTGAAGTGAGCCCCAAGTTGAGGACAAGGATATTTTTTTTTTTTTTCCCAGCAGAAACTTAAGCCGAAGCGCACCGTGGTTGCCGGGTGGGAAGGTCCTTCCCCCTCCCTTGCCGCCTGCCCATCTGTTCCTGCTGCTCCTCTTCTGCAGGAGCATCCCCGCAGCTCTCCATGCTGGGGGAGCGGGGACAAGCAGACATGGGGCAGGAGGCCACTGTGTGCCTCTGTCCCTGGGTCTGCTCCCGCAGGTGGGACCCCAGGTAAAAGTCTTCACCCCTTTGCTGGCATTTGCGGGCTCAGCATGGGTTTTTTGGGGAGTTTTTTGTAGTTTTGGGGTTTTTTTTTAAGCCAGGCCAGACTTCAATATGTTACTCAAAATTCTCCATTCAACAACGACGTTGCTGTTACTTTTTCATTGAGCACTTTGGCTCTGCCGCAGAACACCGCACGCGAAGTCAATCTTTCCCTTGTCCTCTTTCTCTCGTTATCTTTGACAAGGTTTGGCTGGCAGTTAGTTACCCTTTAACAGCCCCAGCCCTGAACATTGCTCAAACCACCCGCGAAGCACCTGGGCAGCCCCACCACGCCAGGGTGGCGACCGGCACATTTTAACAGCAGAAATCCCAGCGCTGCCAAATGACTGTGGAAAATTCCCCGTGCGCAGGCGCTCTGTGCCCACTGGCATCTGGGATGCCACCTGAAACCCCATGAGATGTCCCTCAGGGTTGTGCCATGCCCTCAATATGCAAAGTGCCCGAACAGAACCCAGCTCCAGCCCCCTCCTGGGACACCAACAGGGCAATTTGACCATGAATAGGGCAACTTGCTATTTATTATGCTGCCGATCTGCTGAAGGCCATCTGTTGGGTTTTTCTTGCAGGTGGCTTTTTGATCCCGTATTTTATTATGCTGATCGCCGAGGGGATGCCGCTGCTCTACCTGGAGCTGGCCGTGGGGCAGCGCATGCGTCAGGGCAGCATCGGTGCCTGGAAAATAATAAGTCCTTACCTCTGTGGTGTCGGTATGTTCTCAGTTTTCATCTTTATTTTCAAGGGCATGGGGAACACAGGTGATTTTTGAACGGAGAGCTTTGTCTTTCAGAGAAGGAACCAGGGGGGAACTGGGGTTTTACTGGGTCTCACCAGGCTGAGCAAAGTGGTTATCCGGACGCCACACAGCATGCATTTACCCCGTCCCTCGCAGGGCATCGGGGCCAGACCCTGGCTCACTGTACCAGGTCCCCGGGCACAGAGGTGTGAGTCCCCCTGCCCTCAGGCAGACTGCCAAAATCATGGTGTGAAGGCCAGTGCTTAACCCAGCCCCTGGCGCTGCCCACACTGGGCTTTGCCCCCCAAGAGCATCCTCTTGACAAGCTCAACATTGAGTGATAAAAAGGTGCCTTAATTTCTTACCATTGCTGCCTACCGTTTACCAATGTCCGCTCTTAGCTACGTTATTAAGTTATTAAATTACCCTGATAGCCTGAACTGTCTCTAATTTGCTTACAAGCACATTTTATTTTTAACTATACAGCGAATATTCACCCCCCAGGGGCTAAGTATAAAATCCAGTGCAGGACAGCCCTGAGAGGAGGAGGTGGCTGTGGCAGGGGCATGTCCTGTGCATGGGGCCATGCAGGGGCAAAGCCCCCACGGGGCGTTATGGGGCCCGGGGTGTTTCGGGGTTTTGCTGCTGACTGAGCACCTCCCTCCATGCCCACAGGCGTTGCCAGTGTCGTCGTCTCCTTCTTCCTCTCCATGTACTACAACGTGATAAATGCCTGGGCCTTCTGGTACCTCTTCCACTCCTTCCAGGTGCGTGGGTGCCCGGAGGCACGGCTTGGCCCTGCCATGGCTGTGGAGGGTCGTGGTGGCTTTGCATCGGTGCTGGATGTTGCCCAGCACTGTCATCAGTCGGGGAGGAACAAAAGCTCCAGAAACCTGCCCAGGGCTTTTCTGGGGCGAAAAAAGGAGACAGGGGTGTCCCTCTCCAGGGGGTCCCCAGGGGCATTGGCATTTCTTCTTGAAATGCAGGTCGAGACCAGCCCCGTGATGCCTTGCTTACGTGTGCCTTGGTGGCCATGGTGTCCTGCACCCTGGAGTGGGTCTGTCCAAAGGCAAGGGAGAGGGTCAGCCCTGGGGAAGAGTATCAGGAGAGTCATCCCCAGGGAAGAGAGGGAGAGGGTCGTTCCCAGGGGAGAGGATCAGAAAGGGTCAGCCCCAGGGGAGAAGGTCAGCCCCAGCTCCAGGCAGCACAATGCAGGGGCAAGCAAGCCCGGGTTTCAGAAAGCCACCCTCGCCTTCGTTCCCTCCGTCCCCCACCAGCACCCCCGCTCTCCCTGCCATGCTGACGGTGGGCACTCACCCCACACCGCTCCCCTCCCTCGCAGGACCCCCTGCCATGGGCCACCTGCCCCCTGAACAGCAACCGCACCGGCTACAAGGAGGAGTGCGAGAAGACATCGTCCACCCAGTACTTCTGGTACCGGCAGACCCTGAACATCTCTCCATCGCTGGAGGCCAGCGGGAGCGTGCAGTGGGAGCAGGCGCTCTGCCTGACGCTGGCCTGGCTGGTGGTCTACCTCTGCATCCTCCGTGGCACCGAGTCCACCGGCAAGGTGAGAGGCAGGCGCCGCTCCGCCGAGCCCCAGCGGGACGTGGGGAGGAGAAATGAGCGCTGAAAAGGCAGCGGCCATGGCTGCTGTTACCTGGGGTTATGGCATCTCCCCTGGAGCAGCCGGCTCTAGCGCCTCTACTGCCCTGTTAAATTGCCACTGAAGAGGCTCAACCAAAACGCTGAGTGATGTTAAAAAACCCAAACAAACAGAAAAGTCCTTTAAATGCAGGCACCTCTGCTGCAAAACCAGCCACCAGGCTGCTGGCCCTGCAGAAAGCCACCCACCGCAGCAGAGCCATGTCAGGAGACGTCTGTTCCTCAGCCTTTGCAAGAAAAAAATGTCGTCTACTGGGCATTTTTGCCCACTTTTTATCCACAGCAGAAGTTATGAAGAAGCGGGGAAAAAAAGCAATGTCCCGGCTGAGCCTGCGCTAAGCAGCAAGCTGAGGGCTGTAATCCTCAAATCGTATTAGCTGAACACAGAAAGCCAAGAGACTGCAAAGCAAGAATAACCTCTTAAACTTGCTGCAGTTGGCTTTGTGGGCAAAAAAGAAACAAACAAATAGTCAAGGTGCAATGAAAGCACATTGTGAAGGCAGGGTCTCATCAGGGGGAGCGAGGGGCGCACGGGGGGCTTCCCCTGCGTCCCCTGTGCATTGGAACAGGGCTGTCCCGCGGGGGAAGGTAAAGGTGCTGCACGTCCAGGTGTGTGACAAGGAAAGGCTGATGCCCACTGGCAGCACAGGCAGGTGCAAATTGGAGGAATATTTGGTAATTGCCCATGCACTTCTCTTCCCAAGAGCTTGAGAAGGCATGTTTTTTGTGAGTTAGTTTTTGTATAAGTTTCTGGGTGAACCATTGGGGTACCTCCTTTTTTTTTTTTTTTTTTTTTTTTTTTTTTGCACATGGCTCTTTCCAACGTGGAGCTTAAACATTTAGATTCAACCTCAGGGGTTTGCTCAAAAGCTCATGGAATACAACTGAAATATTTAATTCCCTCCATCTGGGTTACATTAAGTTGAAGTCCTTTTCACCTTTGATTTAAAATATTTTTCAGTCAAGTTTGATTTTTGACCTTTTATGCTCACCGTCCTCCTAGAGCAGATGATGGATGACCTTTGCCTAATGCATTCTTGACAGACGGTTGCAAATTGGTATTACTCCACTAAATGCTGCAGAACTGAGTTTGTAAATGCTGCATATTTTAAATGTCATTCTTATTTTGCCAATCAAAGAGAAGACCGGTGGGAACATTAGCACAGGGTCTTTATTATTAATAAAAAGTTGTTTCCCTAAAACCTAAATCTAAAATTAGATTTATCTGAAAATATTTGTTTAAAGATTAATGCAGGGTACCAAATATACTTTACATAAAGCATTTCCATTATTGTAAGTGAGAAAGAGCTGATCTATTACGGCTGGTCTTGTGTATTCTTTAGACCAAGGTATTTCTCCTCTTTCCTCCAGGTGGTCTATGTAACAGCCTCTTTGCCATACTGCGTTCTCATCATATACCTCATCAGAGGATTAACACTTCATGGGGCTGTGAATGGGCTCGTCTACATGTTCACACCAAAGGTACAGAAAAAATCGTACTGAATTTTTCACAAAATGTTATTAGTTACCAAACGTGGAGATTTTTAGAAGGTGGCGGTACTTCTTTTCCTTACATCGAACTTTTGCAGCAGTAGCTCAGGTCAGGCGGCTGGAAACCCCAGCTGGGTGTGGCTGGAGGCTGTTCTGCCACCATGCCCATGAACTGCTTGCTTTCCCTTGCAGAAGGCAACCTGTAGCGTATTACTTCCAGACTGAGCAGTAACCCTGCCCAAAAAATGCCCCTGAGCTAGAACAGGTGTGCAAAGGGGCCCATCCCCATTGCTGCGGGCTGGAAGGGGCAGTGCCAGCCATCCGTGTGCAGCTTCACGCTCCTGCTCTCCCTGTCCGGTTTTGCAGCTGGAGCAGCTGTCAAACCCCAAGACGTGGGTCAGTGCCGCCACGCAGATCTTCTTCTCTCTGGGCCTGGGCTTTGGCAGCCTCATTGCATTCGCCAGCTACAACGAGCCCAGCAACAACTGCGAGAGGCATGCCGTCATCGTCTCGCTGATCAACAGCACCACATCCATATTTGCCAGCATCGTGACTTTCTCCATCTACGGCTTCAAGGCAACGTTTAACTACGAAAGCTGTATAAACAAGTAAGAGGCTGGTATTTCACTTGTTTTCCACCACAAGCCATTCTGGGGAAGGTAAGGAGGGGAGGTAAATAAATAACAGCACACAGTGCTGCCAGCGCTGCCCCGAGCCCAGCCCTGACACTGCTCTAATAAAGCTAATGGTGCGATTTAAAGCGATGAAGGCTGAGATGAAAGGTCAGAGCTGGTGTGTCTTTTGACACCTGGGTGCCGCTTCCAGGCATGGGCTGGGTGGAGAGGATGAGTTTGCCTGGGTGAGTCACAGCGGCACCTTCCCCTGCACCCTGGTCCCAGCACATGCTTTGGGGAGGGGGCTGATTAATAAACTGCAATGATGCTGACATCCCCCCCTTTAAGGCTAAGCCCTGTGCCAGGAGCTCAGCCTCCTCAGCTCTGGAGGTGCCCAGCAGCCTGCAGGATCATGCCCTGAGGCAGCAAGCTCGCATGCAGTCCCTGGCACAGGGCCTGCAGCAGTTACACTTTTACTCATATTTTTACAGCTTTCAGTCCATCTGCTGATCAGAGAGGAAACCAAGCTGCTAGTCCCTGCTCCTTGCCAAAAGGCTCGTTAAATTGGTGGGGTGTGGACATGGGACCAGAGGGCAAAGGGGAAGACAAGCCAGCCGGCACTAGCCAGCACCCAAAATACCTGCTGGCTCCCTCCCAGGTGAGGGCGGCAGCCCCGGCGCGGGAGCTGCTCCCTCCAAAGTAGAGATGAACACAAGGCTGCTGGCATCCCAACACCGCGCTGCATGTGCCATGGCTGCGACTCCCACCCGCGGAGCCCTGGGGCTGGCAGAGCATCCCTGCATGGGGACCGATGGAGAAAGGGATGGGGTATAAAACCGGCGTCAATTTTACACCTTGGCCTGAAAGACGTTCAATTCCAATTATCTTTCCCAGGGTGATCCTGTTGTTGATGAACGCTTTTGACCTGGAGGAAGGCTCTTTAACAGCAGACAACCTCAACGAGATGAAGGACTACCTCATGGCCACCCACCCGCAAGAATACATGCAATTACTACCGCAGCTTAAAAACTGCAGCTTGGAAGCTGAGCTAGATACGGTGAGTTGCCGCTTTGTGCTGTGCTGGTGCCTGGGCTTCACTCATGCCTTTCCTCCCACTGAGCCTGGGCAGCCCCTCAGCCCCACACCTGCACCCCCAGGAGCTGCCTGGCCAGGGGCTGCGGTGGGGCTCATTTCTGCACCTCGGGATGGGGTGGGGGGCACTGCCTCAGCCCAGCAAGGGGCTCGCTTGGCTCGTTAGCAACTGAGCCAGGTGGCGATACAGCTGGACTGCTGGCTCCAGCTGTGGGACAGGGCAGGTCACAAAGGTATGGGGCAAACGTTTTCACTACGAGCGGGATGGTGCCAGTTTCTATCCAGTTTGAATATAACAGTGAAGATCCCATCTGCCTCTGCTGTGCAGAACCACCACCACAGGTGTATTTTGTCGTTGTGGCGGATCAGTCTCATGTGTGCCTATTCTTATGTCCCATATCAAGCTGAGGAGCTGCCCATAACTCACTTCTTCCCCGCTTCTCGCTGGCAGGCTGTCCAGGGGACGGGACTGGCATTTATAGTCTATTCTGAAGCGATCAAAAACATGGAGGTGCCCCAGCTGTACTCCGTGCTCTACTTCGTCATGCTGCTGATGCTGGGCATTGGGAGCATGCTGGGAAACACGGCTGCTATCCTCACGCCGCTGACTGACAGCAGGGTCATTGCTGCCCGTTTCCCCAAGGAGGTGATCTCAGGTAAGCACCTGCCATGAGCAGAATAGGCCATGCAGGGAGAGAGAGCACGTGTGTGCAAAAGCTTTGGTGTCCCACAGCTGTTGAGGGTCCCTCTGTGACCTCAGGTGGAGCAGAGATGCCAGAAGGATTTCCCTGCCCTTGGGAAATCCTGCCCAGCCTGTAGAGCACTTTCCCTCAGGAGCTCTCAAAGCGCTAGGGCAACCGTGGCTGTGTATTTGCAGGCTTCCCAACACACCCCATTCAGACTGGTGTCTACTGACTGCTGGAACTCAAAGGGCCAGGAGACACGTCAAGACACCGGCAGTGAGTGGCTCTTCAGTCACATCACTGATATCCCAACTGCGAACCAGCTCAGTCCTTGGCCAAAAGTGATACCTGCTCCTGTTCTGACATGGAAATCAGTTGTCCCACCTTAAAACCTGTTTTAACTGGATGCCCAGCAGTAACAGCAGATGCTGCGCACACATGCGACAAGGCTATAGCTAAGACTCAGTTGTCTTTGCTGTGCTGACGTGCTGTGACTGTGCAGGTCTAAGGAGCAGCAGTTTAAGGATACACCAGCACATTCACACACATACACACAGAGCCAGGTCTTTTCCAAAGGCCAAAAAAATTATCTTTCTCCTCTGAGAAAGCTGCTCCCCAACAGAAATCGGTAGAAATCCCACCAGCTTTTTAGCCAGAAGTACAATGTCTCCCCCACGCAATTAGGTTTCCAGGTGTAACATCAGGGTCCCTGTTTTATCCACGCAGGTGTTGTGTGTTTCATTAACTGCATGATTGGCTTAATCTTCACCATGGAGGCTGGAAATTATTGGTTTGACATATTCAATGACTACGCAGCCACCCTCTCGCTGCTGCTCATCGTGCTGGTAGAAACCATTGCTGTGTGTTATATCTACGGGATAAGAAGGTAAAAGCTTGAATCCTCCTTTCTTCATAGTGGGATAGCAGGGGTGTGACCACTGGTCAAGACACGCAGGGCCAGGAATAAAAATACCACCTGGGGCTAAATTTTTCTCCGACGCTATGCTATCAGCAAGGCAATGGGGTCTCCCCTGCTCTGCAGACCCCTTCCAGGGCCTCGGGTTCAGGGCTGTGTGGGGGCAAAGCTGGACTGACACCTTCTCTGCAGGCAGGGGCGTACTAATGAGCCGTACACACTGCTCCCTGCTCTTCTTGTCTTCGGTCTCAAGAGCACCTTCTGCTGAAACTCCACTGCTCCTTTCACAGCAATTCAGCATGAGCACAAGATTGTCAGTAAGTCTGGTTTCAAACCTTGCACGTCGCTGGTCTCACGAGTCATTCCTTGTGGGTAAATGCAAGCTTCAGCATCAGGCAAGGCTTTACACAGCAGAGGTGTTTGCACTCAGGGCATCTAAAGGAAAATGCTTTAGTATTTGCTTTGTTAGCCCGCTAGCACAGCACGTGTACAGGCACCTACATTGGTATTACAACCTTAATGAGTTCAAAGCCTTCAAGTCAGATCCAGGTTTCCCCTGTGATTTTAGGTACCATCCCCAGCATTAGTATATCCTCACAGACAGCCGAATAACAGCGGTGAGAACAGCTCAACTACCCAAAACCGAGCAGTGTTTTCTCCACGTTACTTAAGCATAATCACTTTTCTCCATCAGCTTACACCAATAACAATCTGAACTTATACTCCAGGCAGAATTTGGTTGGGACTTTTCCTGCTGTACCTATTCCGAGCTACTCTTCTGCAGTTTGGGATCCTCTCGGAAGCCCTGCTATCTTTTTTTATTTCAACCTCATTATATAATCCTGGTGAGCCAGTTCTTCAGACAATACCTTTCTGCTCATTACTTTCTGGTCAACTATACTCCCCTTTCCCATCTTACATATTTAATTCTGTAGGTGAAGTAACTCAGATCAAGGTATTGATTGAACACATGCAGCTGTTCTCAAAAATATTTTGTTTTCTTTTTTTAAACACAGATTTGAGAAAGATCTTCACACCATGATTGGACGCAAACCAAACTGGTATTGGAAAATTATGTGGGCTTTTGTTAGTCCTTTGCTAATTATAAGCCTATTTATATTTTACCTCACCGACTATATCCTCACAGGAACGCTGCAATACCAAGCATGGGATGCCACACAGGTAAAATAGTTCTGGTTTGGGGTTCTTGTTTTTTAAACTTTCCTTAATTCCTGCAAGGACACAGCCTTCCTTCCTAACTACATCGTTCCACAAAACTGCCTCCTGAAAGCTTGCAGCTCAAGTTGGGGCAACTCCTTAATTTTGTGGAAAAGGAAAACTTGGCCTAGTGACAACAATACCATGGTTCTGTAAAATGGGAGTAATAGCCCACTACAATTCTTAATTGATCCCTTCAAACAGTAAAATTTTATGCATGTGTGTATTGATCCCACATATCACCTGAAAACATACTCTTCTAACAGAAAAATTACTTTCAGAGTGTAGTATTTTGAACAAAAATAGTGGTATTTTAACAGAACTGAGCTGCTGCTGGAATAAATAGTTTTCATAAACCACTCTGGTTTTTGTAATTTCCATATGAGATTTTCCTTCCTGGCCAAAACATTTTTGTATGAAGCTGAACTGTGTATTTATCACAGAGGAACTACTACTGGGTAAGTAATCACTGGTTTCATAACCTTTTGTGGAAACGTTCCTAGCACACAGAAACAAATTACGCCTGTTGTTTTCATGTCTTCACTGATTTGGGACCCACAGCAGGCCTGGCCTCTTAACCGGGTGTCAGCATGAGCCCACAGGCTCCAGGACAGGAAAGCCAGAGACCTGACAGAGGTCAGGGCCAAGCCACCTCATTAAGAAACGTGAATCAAGCCAAAATCTGCCCTTTACCAAAGCTTGCAGAAGCTTTTCCCAATATTTTTGTCAGCAGCTCTGTTCTTGCCAATGTTAAGCTTGTATGGTTGGACAAAGAACAGCACTGACAGTCGTGGGCTGCTGCAGCCTGCAAGAGCTTCTCAGATGTTCTGTTTAAACACACAGCTTTGCTCCAGACCCAACTCCAGGGCATGGAAAACCACAGATTCAAGGCTTCTTCTCTCCCTTGCAGGGGCAGCTGGTGACAAAGGATTACCCAGGCTACGCCCTGGCCGTGATCGGGCTGCTGGTGGCAGCATCCACCATGTGCATACCCCTGGGCGCACTAGTAACTTTTATAAGGAAGCGACTGAAGAGGGAAAACGTTTCAACCGTTGCATGAACGCTGACAGCTGGATTTGGAAAGACCTTACCCCCATTGTCAGTGACCGAGCACTTCTGGAAGACAGCAGCAACCATTACTTGTAGCAGCTATTTATAGAGTTGAGAATTGTGGGTGCTATATTGACCAAAAAGTGCTCTTAGGAGGTTCCACAATGGTTTGGGGGAAAAAAAAAAAAAAAAAAAAAAAAAGCTCTTCTGTAACAAGATGAAGCTTTAAAATGGCCTCTGTAAGAGGGAAAAACAGCTCACAAAACGCTAGCTAGCACAAATTAACTAGCATATCATCAACCCATTACACATTAGGTAATTCTTTTCCACTCTGTAATAGCACTGCTTGTGTGGAAACATGAGCAACCAACTAAGAATGTTCCTGCACTAAGGTACCAGCAAATACCCTTAGCATTCAAGACAGCCACGCTCAAGCATGCACGTTATTTGCAATGACATCTGTATTTCATCAACAGACAAAACCGCTGAAGTCTTGCAACGTGAGTACGATAACCCCTTTCCTACAAGGGAAAAGTCAGGATGGTATTTGAGATAAATGTGGCCAATACGGCTTCTTTTATACTTGCGTCCAGCAAAGCCTTTTTTTTTTTTATATATATATATTTATGAGCTGCAGAAGTTCTTTCATCTCCAGAAGAAGTAAACTTCCAATTCCAGTATGTAATTGTGCGCTGTGCCATACTTCATATTTTCTAGGGATGCGCTTTAAGTACACTAGCAGAAATCTGTGATAAAGCCACTTTGCAAGACCCACCCAAACAAAAGTATGCCATATAATTAGTTGTGCCAAAGTTCATATCCAGGTATACTTTAATCATGAGATGTAACAATCCAGCAGTTCCACAGAACTGGTTAATTTCCCTAAGTGAACATTTTATAAAGAAAGCAACATGTTTAAATTGTAAGCTTCATGTAATAGAAAACAGTAAAATTGTATCTATGAACTTTAAAGAGACATTAGAGACACACTCATGGGATGCAGTTCTTAATACAGTGTCTTAACTATGTAACCATGAGAAGATGGCAAGTGCCTTATAAAAGAGGGATGAATGTTGAACAAACATTCTTAAAGCACACCAACATAAGTCTCTTGCTCTGGGGCAAAAAGCAAGAGGTAGTTGTACAGCCTTCAGGGGTGGGTGAAATCTTGATCATGACAGTGATACCCAACAAGACATGCTTGGTCTGCAACAGCCTCTAGAAACAGGCCATGCCTTCCTCCCCAGACTTCACTAACAAAGGAAATACAACTTTTTCACATTTCAGTTTATTAAAAATGAATACCATAAACAAGACCTGTACAAGAAAATATCTGAAATTGCCCAGATTTTGGTAACAGTTTCTGGGTGAGAAGTTACCGTCTTGGACCCCCTCTTCCTCTTCCACGACCTCGGCCTCTCCCACGGCCTCTGCCACGACCTCTTCCAGCAACTTAGCAAGTGAAACAAAAAGGATAAATCAAGTGAGACCCAGGAATACTTTCATTTTGATTAAAGCATTCTGCATCAAGCATAAACGACATAATGTCTCATCACAGGGAGGCACTAAGTCAGGTATCAAGGCTGTTAATGCTCAGTAAGTTTGGACAGTATTTTCATCTTTTGTGTTAGGTTTTTCAGTATAGAACTTCCACAGACTACTGCCTGTCTTTGGCTTCACTGCAGAAAACAAGGGGATAAAACAGTTGGCTGCTCCCAAGTGCTAGGGTAAGTCTGACAGAGAACTACGATTCCTCTTCTTTTTTTTGTAAAATCTAGTTTTTCAGGCATCAGAAAACACAGATGCAAGACAGAGTATTTTGTTTACTATTCATTACAGTGGAAAAGATTTTTTTTTGGCCACAACTCGTATTGTGGTTTATAAAGTATGCTGCTAAAGGGAAAAGCGAGTTTTAACAGGCTGTGAGATTCCCAAGCTCACCCTTTCTCAGGCACCATTTGCAAGGGCAGCGTTTTGAAAGGATCCCAGCACCAAGCAGCTCCTGCTGTTTTCAGTGATGCCTCTGCCAATTTCAAACATGATTCTCAGGCCAAGGCCTTGGCTGTGTGCTCCTACTTTTAAATACTGCTATTTCATGGTAGAGGGAAGACAGAATCACAGAATAATTCAGGCTGCAAGCAACTGCTGGAGGTCATATGATCCATATGGTGATAACATGTCATTTCACCCCTTTTTCCTAAAGAAATACGATCTCCTCCATCAGGCTGCAAGGCCACCCTACGAATTTTTGAAATTACTGGTTAATTTCAAACACCTTTGTCAATGTAAGGCTCAAAAAGATACCAAGAAACTTAAAATTCTGTGGAAGTGGGTGGCTGGGCAAGGGACACACAGTAGCATCCACATTCAAGATGCAGGCTCTAACAATTACTCTGTTCCATCTGAGGATATGCAGGTTAGAAACACAGTGAAGACAGAAAGAGCAGAGAAGGAAGGTGTCACTTGTTTTGCTGGTAATAGTCTGACTCTCCATAAAACACACAGAAGCATCAACACCTGACTCAGTGATTACAGCATCTACACACATCAGCAGATAGTGGTGATCACTAAGCGCCAGCACACTCAGACCCAAGGCACACATGCCGCCTACATCCTGCCTTCCACCAACAATTTCATTTGCCCAGGACAGACCATGTGTTACACACTTTTGAAGCCCAAGGGCGTTTACAGGGTGAGGCAAAGTGCAGCACAAAGCAGCTGCGGTCTGAGAGTGCTTCAGTACAGTGAAGACGCAAGGAGTATTAAACCGAGGTAAATAGCGCTATCACAGTTCCTTTTCTTTCTTCACAGTTAAAAAGAAACAGTGATGTTCTTGTTCACATCACATGGTGAGGTTCAGAAAAAAAGCAATCCAACCACACTCCAATTTCTCCATGTGGTCAGGTTTTTTTTAATGGGCATGAGAAGAGCAAAACACTTTCAGGAACTTTATCCTTACTCTCTATAAAGACAGCAGCCCTAACACTTGCACTTTGTCATGCACACGTCGGGGGGTTCCTTATACCACTTCAGTAAGGTAAGCACACCAGTTGATAACATATGCATGGACCAAAGACTGCAGATCCAAATATCTAAATGCTAATTACAGGAGAAATGGTATGACAATATTTTAGAGCACGATTAGCTTTCACTTAAAACTTATTATTTTAAAAACACACAGATTAGCCGTTGGGCAAAATGTATACTGCCTGAAGGCAACCTACAGATTTTCTGGGGTTTACTGGATATTAATCTTCAATAGTGTGAATTAAAACTGAACTACTGTCTATACTGTTAGGCTTCTACGGAAAAGGTTTTTCTTCAACAGCCTTTTGAAAAAAAGCTCCAGGAAGAACGCAGAGTGGAACACTACTGGGAGCCAAAGCTGGAGAGCTGCTCATCAGAATAAAGCCTAGACTCCCTCAGATTCTAAAATCCCTCAAATTCAGTTCTCTGACAGGTTATTTTTATCCACTACCAAGTGAGATTTCAGTGAAGCATTCGGCACCGTTCAAGAAGCTGCTCTGTACTTTCTCATTAGGCTATGGGAAGTTCCCCATACAAACTGGGGAAACACAGCAGACATTCGGAGGAGAGGAAATGTAAATCTCTTTGGTGTCAACTCTGAGGCTGGGATAGGTTACGATTTACTCAAGCTTAAAAACATTCACATTTTTTAAAACAGATGTATGAAAAGCCATTTACATGAAAGCAAGCTCTACAGATGCTAAGAAGGTGGGCAAGGCAGACTTTGCCAGTTCAGTATCAAACCCTCAAAGATGAAAGAAATAGCTGCCAAATGCAGGTATGAAGACACTCAAATCAGATGTCTTCAGATTCAGAGTACTAACACGCATACAAAGGCAGAAAAAACACAGACTGGGAAAGCACAAACTAACCTGCTTCTCTTTTCTTGGATTTGACTTTTGGTTCAACATCCACTAGCAAAGTATCCAGAGGCAAGCTGTCCGGCAGAATGAAGTATCGGATGTTATTCCCTCGAATACTCAGCGTCTCCAGCTGTACGGGTTCTCTGTTCTTCAGTGTCATTTTCACTGCTTTCAGATGCGTATTCATACTGACATCCACTCCTGAAACAACACAAGTCTAATTTCAGGGATGAATGCCTTTAAGATGGTCCCTTGTTGGCTATTTTTTAGTATGCACATGCTTCAAGATTTATCCTGTTCATTAACGCCTGCTTCTGCCATTTATTAATTAAGCCTCTAACTGAAGGAAACTACGTGTCTTTTTCTCTCTTAAATTATGCTCGCTAATTTATCAATTGCTGCCTTCGATACCTCATTGCTAGAGATCGACAGCCATAACAATTTTGTAAATGGTTAAAACAATTCCTTTGAATAACAAATAAACTGTTGATTATTACAGAAGTCCAATACTAGTCTTTCGACTCTTTTAAAAAGAAGCAAAACAAACCTTTGAGGAGAAAAAATAACCTGATCATTTCCTCTTCCTGTAAGCCTTAGAAAAAGTCCAACTGCCAAAGCAGCATTTATTTTCTGATAAAATACATCTAATAGTAGTGTGATATCTTCTATGAAAGTACGTAAAATACACTACTACAAGGAACAATTGTCGTGGTTACAAACTCCGTGAACAGCCAGTACGTAAGAATTGTCTGGAATCAGTAGTGTGCCCACTACGCAGTGCTAAGCATACTCTGAAGCCAGAAAAAAGCCTCAGCTGAATGCATGTATTGAATAACAGCCTTGAAATGCATTATAAAGCACCCTATATTAATTTTTATTTTGCATATCGTAAGTCTTGCATGGGATTTGATCTCAAACTACGAAGATCAAAATGAGAGTAACTTTTTCCAATCAAAAATCTAGGCAAAAGATGGGAAATTGTAGTTTACAAACACCTGCTAATTCAGTGACAGGGCACCCACGTGAGCAAGATCTTTTGTGTTCAAACTTCTGTATAAACAACCCTTTGTGGCAAAAATAATTATTGTCTCGCTTCATAAACATGGAAAGACAAACTGTAAGATGTCTTACCAAGGTAAATAACATAAGTGAGTAGCAGGCCAGAACCAGAAGAACCATTGTGCTGTGCTTATTCCATATATTCTTCTGTCCTCTCCACTTACTTCTAGATTTTACACAGCTCTCTGACACCTGCACTCCACCTGACCTGCCCCCTTAGTTTGTGTAACATACGCATTACATGAAACCTGCCCCTTCAGCATGCCTGCTCTGGCCAACTGACACACAGAGAGGAAGAGGAGATTGCACCATTTGCAGACGGCACAGCAATTATGACCATAGTTTGCGTACCAATGTAAAGGGAAGACCGTCATTTTAGGAGTATGGATTGCATTCGCAGTTTTTACAGATTCTTAGCAGAAAACGAGAGAGACTTTGCTCAATAATTAAGCCTGCAAGAGCACCGAGGTCAGGAGACAAGCAGTTTGTTTGCTTCCTACCTAGCTGGGTTCAACAAAGCATGCTGCAATCAGATATCAGGGTGGCGCATTCACGTCTAATCAAAGCTGATGGATCCAGCTGCAAAATAATGCCAGTTTTTAACTGCCAAATCTCAGCAGACTGCTACTGGCCAAGAAAGCACCTAAGCAATCCCCTGGAATACAACCCTGCCAAGTTTGAATTTCATTTTTTTTAAGTGTCTGGGCAGAAGAGCTTCTAAAAGTAGCCTGGGGTGAGTGAAGGAAAGGAAATCAAGCACATTCATCAACTTAACTGTAAGGGTTTGCATCACTAAATACAATGAGCCCCACCTACATACCTGATAGTCTCTAAACTAATGCCAACGTCAATGTTCTCGGAACAATATCCATCACTAATATTATTAAAGCAAACAAAATAGTCTGCACATTTTTCAATACATATGAGAAGCATATAATGAACCATCAAGGCTCTTCCTGCAACTATCAGTTCAGTGATATCAAGAAGCGCCTGCTAGACAATAACACCCACAAACTTTTATTATATGACAGACCTCTGGCAACAGCAGGGGACCAAATTCTTGACACCAGCATTCCTTTTTGCCCTGTACCCCCTATCAAGCTATCTGTTTTCAAATCAGTTTCACGAAATCAGTGCAAGTATATGCAAAGATGCATTTCCATAAGTTCACCTTAACCAGAGTTAAAACACGCTCAATAGGAATAACTAATTTTTAGATCAAAATTGCCTACACACAAAGTTTAACTGATTTAAGACCATATCAACACTTAACGTTTACCATTTATCTATACTACCATTAAAAAAAGTCCCGCCTCTTCTAGCAATTCAGCTGTAACATTTTTATATGACTATAGCTTATTACAGTTTCACAAATGAAAGTCAAATATACTGACACATCTTACAGAAATTTAGCTGTATATCCACTATCAGTTTGATACGGTAGTAAAACTACCTCACCAGCATTATCGTGCTGCTAAAGTTCTAAGAGAATACCACACATACACCAGCTTTGCCAACTGTTTGGAAAAGTTTACTTCTTTTGCCCCCAAGTCTGTTTGTAAGCGAAGCCTGCAGTCAGGCTCAGGGGCTCCCGGGACTACAGCAAATTTCCTATCTCCCAGCAACTTCCGCCAATGTCCAGACTCTTCTGCAACAAACACACCTGAAGCTTGCACATAAAAACATCAATTAAAAAGAACATCTCCTGCATCTTACAGAGAAATTCCCCACAAGAGGGAGTGCAAAACAAAAAAGCTCAGCCCAAACGACGGCTGCCAATTGTTAGTAGAAAGGTAATGGGTGATACTTTGCCATAGTCTCCCATCCTGCCATACCTGTGATAGTTCCATGCACCTGTGTCCCATTCTTCAGTTCAATGGTCACAGTCTCATGGCTCAGTTTCATTAGAAACCTAGAAATTAAGCAGAAATTTGTTCACGCCCACATAAAGCCTTACATGTTTAACATCCTGATACAGAAAACTAATATGCACTAAGTATTCACACATCTCCAGCTTCCAAAGACAGCATTCCCAGAGCTCACAGGTTCTGCTGAAGATGTTTAGTAAAGCATTACATGAGAGCGCCATACAAAAACACGAACAAACCCCATGTCCCACCTAACCACCGGCAGCTAGGACGCTTGACTGATACACTGTTGAATCCAGCATCCTACTTCCAGGCCAAATGGTCGTTATTATACCTCAGACAAGTAACTTAACCAAATCTGGGCTTTTTTTCCCCCCAAAAACCGGTGGTTTTACCGAGGAACCTGCGCAGGCCCCGCTCCAGGAGCCCCCCAGCCCCCTGCGGCACAGCTGTGCCAGGCCGCCAGGCCAGGGCTAAGGCAGCGGCCCGGGAGAGCAGAGCCCCACCGCCAGCTAACGGGTGTCGGCCTGCTCGGCGGCACACCCCGCGGCCCGGCCCAGCCCGGCCGGTCGGACGGCCCGCCGCCGCCACCATCGGAGCAGCCCAGGGGTCCGCGGGCAGCCACTGCCGCCCCAACGGCCGGGGGTGGGGGAGCGGCCCTCCGAGGCGGCCGTTAGCTCAGGGGCGGCCGTTGAGCGCGCGGACTTCCTTGCCGCCGCAGCGGCCGGCGTCCGGCAATCCGCCTCCATCCGCTCACCTGACGAGCTTCATGGCGGCGGGAGGCCGGCGCTGCGGCCGGGCGGCCTTCGGCAGGGAACAGTGGCCGCCCCGCGGGGGTGAGGAGAGTCCCGAGGCGGGAAGGCCCCGAGGCGCGGGCGGTGCGGAGGCCTCCTCGGAGCAGGCCGCGCCGCCTCTGGCGCCAGGAAGCGGCCGCGGTCGACAGCGATGAATGGGCGGAAGCGCCGCCGCGCGGGGGGCGGAAGGGGCGGTGCCAGCGCCCCCGGCGGCCCAGAAGCGCGCCGCAGCTGCTGGCGCATGCGCGGGGTAGAGCCGCGGGGGCGTGGCTAAGCTCGGCTTGAGGGGAAAGTGCGGTTAGCGCCGCCTCGCGCTGTGGAAGTCAAGCTTTGCCTAAGATGTCACGGCTACTCTTGCCTTACCTTTTAGACAAAATTAGTTCAAGTATTTTTAAAGCATTTGATTTTTAAACCTGGGCTGAGCTTCAAGAAAAGCTTCCAAACAAAACAAAAAGTACAACCTTTAAAGAATTAATTTATTTAAAAAAAAGTTACAGCTTCAGGACCCCAAATTTTAACAGTAATAGTTGTGTCCGACATAGGAACCTAGTCATGCGGCGAAGCCCCAGCGCCGTAAGAAGCACACGTACACCACGCTAACACGGATTATTTCATCAGGGGTTCAGACAGACCCAACCCAGAACCCGCGCACGGGGGAAGGGCAGTTCAAGGTCCAGTTTGTCACAGGCCCAGGCACCTGCCCAACATACCACAGCACAACAATGAAAAAATAAATACCAGCGAGCCAATGCGTGCCTGCAGCGAGGGAGGGAAAGGGAGAATGCAACTTGAATTTTCACCCCCAGCACCTATTGCTGTGGTCAGTAAAAACCGCTGAAGCAGCCTTGTGAGGGAAGAAGTAGAGCACCACCAGTACTGAGCAGAGGTGACACTTAAATGAAGCAGAGAAATCCAGGCACAGCAGTTCCAAGTGTGGCAATGAAGACTGGAATGCGACACCAACGCCAACTCTTGCATAGGGAACGGTGCAAGACCATCAATATTGAAGCACAGAATAGCAAGATCCTCACGTGCAATGAGCAGAGACAAAACCGAAGCATTTCTTTGGCGAGAAATAGCTCCTAAGGAACAATTCGGGCACAGTCTGCTCCAAAGAACAAAATGCACCACAGACAGTGTATCTAGAAAAGTTGAACATTTTATTGTCATTTATGAGTACACCGTTTGTGATTTTAGAAACACAGACTCTTTGGAAAGCACTGAAATACAGGTGCCTTCCAACTTCCAAAACCTACATTATTCCATGTCTTACAAACTTTTTATATTAGCAATTCGATCTTGGTCTTTGCTGCAAGAAGTTCTTCACCAAAGATGCAAAGACTTAGTTCTAGACTGCAAGACAACGAAGCAGAGTTTCAAACACCACCTGCCAGTGAGCCATCCAAACCATTGCTGTCAAATATTGAGTCTATGATCTTCTTGTACTTTGTGCCCATAATGGAGTTCACCTTTGAAAATTTTAAGTTAGAGGATCTTCCAGTTAACCATCAACTGGTATTTCCATTACAGCATCTAGAAGCAAACAGATACTTTGCAAGTACTAGTGCTTATGAAGAGGTTATGTTTACACAAAACCCAGAGAGGCCTCCAGAAACAATCAATGTTAAAATGAACAGTTAACAGCTGCAAAAATCTGTACATATTTTCAGTCATAACACAAGGAAACACTGGAGTATCAGTGTTTTGTGTTCTAGCTTCAATAGTGACAACTGTGCTAGTCCTAGTATTCTACATGTTTCTCCCTTCCCCCCATTTAAATTTTATAATCGCAATCTGAATATACAGCTGTACTTACAGGAAATATTAAACAATGCACAGCGCCTTAAGCAGTTCCATGTCTGGTTTTGAACAAACCATATAAAATAAGTGACAAAATAGTTTAAAATTGGTCCTTGATTAGGATTACTTATTTTTATACAGCTTGGAAGCACTAAATTTAAAAGACACACATTTATTATTAACCAGCACAAATTATTCTGTAGCGCTTTTTTTCCTCATGAGTGTGTTACAATATCATGCATGAAAAGCAAGCTGCTGCTCCCAAGTGCAAACATGGAGTTTAGGCTAAATGATTTCTCCTCAGGTTGTTATGCCTTCTTTCATAAATTATTTCAACATAACCAAGAATAGAAGCAGCTGACTAGCAAAACAATATGAAGTTCACCTTTTATGTTGTGACCCATTCTTAAACTAATGGAATACTTTGGACCTTTAGCATAAGGAAGGTTCAATAAACACTGCAAAGGATTTTTACATTCTTTGATTTCATTTACACCTTTAGAAAGAAAATTCTGTGTTTTAGCTCACTAACTAATGAATCATCATCTGGAGACTGTAATATTGAATCAGTGCAAGATATTTGCAACTTCAGGAACATCCAATTACACCATCCTTTCACCCAAACAATGATTAGTGGAATATTGCATCAGTCCTAGATAAACAAGACAGGACAAAAAGCTCATTTTAGTAGAGCATTAGGATTCAAAGATCTTTTATATTTAGTGAAAAGAATCTACACACAAATATGCACGAAGGACTCCTTAACATGGACTTTATCACAACAAATGTGATCCAGCTGTAAGTCTTGGAACTAAACTTCTTACTGGTATGAAGCTGTATTTGTTCAGAGACCACGATTAGAAGCTCCATCATGAATACTTCAACATCTAGGGCTTCTGACACATGAACAGCATCAGAGCTCTCTCCTGTCAAGCCAGAAACCAAAAATTCAGCTGAAACAGCCCAGGTGGACTATGAGCTTAAGCAGTCCAATTATGCCCTAAAACATTCCAGACACCAAAATGCTGGCTTTCATCTTCACATTACCTCAGTAAGAGTGGAGCCCCCTCCACTAATGCAATATTCCAAAGACCATTGCAACTAAGACTGTCAAGTCAAGTCTCAGTTGAAAGCTACCACCAAAGGACATGATTTTCTCCCCCCTCCCCACCCCCACGCTGCCAAGGAAGAATGTTAAAAGACCACTATTCGGTGTGGAAAGCAGGTTAGTAGAGACTCCAAGTGTGGCTTGAGGAATCCTCAGTACCAAGCCGCTTTCCACACACACAAATTCAGTCCATCTTCTCTTTCTGGACCAGCTTGGGTGCATCTACAAAATCCTTGCCATTGTAAAGGATGATAGCAAAAGTTCCAAAGCTTGCACTTCCCCAGAAAAGCACATAGGCCAGTGTCTCAGTCCATGTATCACCTGTTAAGAGTCAGATAAACATTTTAGTTCATTATCTCCAATGACCAGAGAGAGGTTTTCTTAGTACAAAAGCAAAATATTTCCAGCCCTCCCACAGAAATCTGCTGTCAAATGAAGTTAGAAGTCCTTCATGGGTACTGGGGTCTTTTTCTACTTCCTTACCTAGGAAAGGTGTGTTTGCCACACAGTTCTTAGAACACTATGAACAAACAGCTACAGAAGTCAGAGTCAAGAACTCTATTGGCACTAATGTTAGAAAATTCAAGGCAAAAGCAGAAGGCAAAAACCTTCACAACTCCCAACACAGATTTAGACTAGGGGGACATCCATCAGAACAGGCTTATGCCTATATCTGACTTTTCTGAACTGTTTTTCTGCCCAAAATTAGGTAGGTATTCTTCCGGGGATTCATCCAGCCTATAATAAAGCTAGATGTCTACTCAGGTACAACTAAATCTGGGGGCAATTAACTGCCCCTTAAGTGACTTTTTGTTAAAGTTTTAACATCGTTTTCTATAGTACCTCAGTTTTTCCACATTAATGATTAGTGCTAACCCTCAATCTCCAGAGCCATGCTCAAACACCTTTAGTATGACTGAGAAGCAATTTTATACTGAATAGTTTCTGGTAACCATTTATAGAAAGTCCACACACAAGCAAGCTAATTTTGTGAAATTAAACTCAATAGTGACTTACCAGCCATTAGCAAACAAATAATGCACATGGAGAAAGCAACCACCATAATAATAGGCAACTGGGGAAAGAAAAAAAAAGAATAATCACTTGATATAGTAGCACATATATTCCTTAATTTCCTTTCAGATGGGCTGTACTGCAAAGCTATTTACTTGCTTTGCAATAAAGTTGCTTTAATTGCCAATTCACCTGCTGTCAGGTACAACTAAAATTTTGCATAGTTCCAAAATCTGGAAGAGTGTTCAATAACTACGTTAAGAATTAAAATACACCTTCTATCTATTAAAAGATACACCAGGCACTAATTTAACCCGTAATGTCCCCAAATCCAATTTCACAACATAGAAGGGGGAGGGGAAAAAAAACCAGGTTTTTTTGTGTTACAGTCTATGCTTCTGCATGAAGTATGAGAAGAGATCTCCACAAGCTTCTTCTGCAGAAGGAAACAGTCATTGCTGGTGACTAGTAGAATTTCTCTTTCCACTCGATGAAGCAGATTTTTTGAAAAAAAAAAGCAAGCGGGAGTTTTTTCAGTACCTCAAGGACACTCCATTTTCTGTCAAGGGAACAGTCTGGGTTTAGTCCTATAAGCAGGTATCATAGAAACATAACCAGATTATAGGGACGCTTCATTACTAAATAGACAAGTTCTAATTAGTCATATGAAGGAAATGACTAAAAGGTTACACATGTTTCTCCAATCAAGAATATAATCTCCATACTCACAGCTAAGAACTTCCAGTCTTTCTTGACATGTAGAGGACTAGCAGGTTCTACTTCATCCACTGAATAATTTCCAAGAAAGAGATCAATCGCATCCTGGAAGAGAAAAGGAGAGCAAGAGTTAAAATACACAGCAATGTTTATCAAATACGTTTCCCCACAGTTAAAAGAATGACTTACTTGTCTAAATCCATCAGAAAAGTTATTTTTGTAGTAACGTATTAATGAGTTCCAGCCATCCATTATTAAGCCCCACTGCGTTCTCTTCCCAGTTCTGCAAAAAGAAGGTTTTGAAAAATATTTAAAATAGATTTATAAAATTCAGGAAGATAATTTCAGATTTACAGTTCTTTCATTGTTCACATGTGCACTACGTTTAATGAATACCTGCACGTAAATACATTTATCTAGTGCTGCCTCTGCATTATTACCACACATACTTTTAACAAAGTTTAAAAGTAAATCACACTTCTCTCCATCCCACAATATAAGTGTGCCTTGAAGAGGCACATTTTTTTCTTGGTTTTATTTCCAGATAGCCTTTTCTCCTTTCATATAGGCACAGTGAAGAATGGTGTTCTTCTGTAGATTTTACTCTGACATTTTACCAGTTGAACCACTGCAAAACTCATTAACGGCCTAAGCATCAAATTAATAACCTTCTCAGATGTGAAGACTTAAAGGAAATCCCAAACATGCCCAAAAACTCAGAAGGCCTTTACAAGAAAGGCTGACTTGCCTTGTGTAATCTGTCTTTAAGGCACCAGTTCCAGCATATTGTTTGGCACAAGCATTAGCATTATCAGCCCATGCTGTGAATAGGAAAACATTAAGAAAGATTAAGGAAGTTACTTACTCTGTTTGGAAAAAAAGTGATTGTTTGAATTCTAAACAGCCTACCGTTTTTGTAGATTTTCTCAAAGTCTGCTTGCTCTTCAATTCTCTGTCCAACATGCAGAACACCTAGCCTCTAGAACAAAAAGCATATCGAGGCTCACTAGTAATTCACTTGAAAAATTAGGATTTGCTTTCAGAGAAAGTGTATTTATTAAACTAGAGTCTGGCCAATGAATTACTGTACTACTTACTTGAAATGCAAGTACGCAAGCTCTTATTGAAGTGTTAAAATTACATTTCTGTTCCAAACGGAAAGCTTCTCTCCTCTTCCAGCTTGTTAAACAAGAATAAAACATTTACCTGAAGCTGGGCTTGAAGAGATCGACGTGCTAACAAGCTCTGAATCACATTAGTCCGATCAAGGCAGTCCATGCAGTTACTGCGGAATATTCCCTCCTGCTGAGTCACAATTTTACCATCGGAATCAACTAGAAAATAACTAACACATAGAATCCACCTAAGTATTAATAGATAACAGTCCATATAAACCACACGTTTTCAGAAGTAAATATTCTAGCAAGCAAAACACAGTTGTCTTGAACATATGAGGAGTTCTTAGCCATGTTTTTGACCTTTGATGCCTCCCTGAATTCTTCCCCTCCTATGCTGAAAAACAGCATCAATATATGAACATTTAGTAATCGCAGGGCAGTATTCACTCTTAGCATTTAGACAGCCAACCAGCAATATTGAGTTATTTGCCACTGGGAAAAGCAGCTTCTGGTGCAAAACCAGTGACTTGCATTTTATTTTTTTCAGTTATTACAGGGTCCTAGCTCCACAGATATCAAGATCATTAGTAAAGCGTAACAGCAGAAGTAACCAGATCTATATACACCTGGTTCAATCCAGTCACCACTGCATAAAAAGTCATATAAACTGTCAGGCACACTTCTTCCAGAAAGGCATTCAAATCTTTAAGGCCACTACTGAAAATCCACTGCTTGTCACTTACTCTTCTCTTTGTGATGTGAAGATCTGGGGGAACCAGATGTTCCCTCTTGCAACTGCATATGCTAACTGTTACCTCAATCTTTTTAATCAACTAAACCAGGTGTTTCTAGTAATTGTAACAAAGAGATAATTTTAAATACTGAATTGCATGCAAGTATTCTGATAACTGAGCTGGCAAAACAAATATGCCAATCAAGTTATCAGTTGGATGTGTGAATGGGACAGAACTATACTTGTCCTGCCACGGCATTAAACTTCCAGTTACCTATACAGATCATATTCTGTAGATTAAGTTACTCCATTATGTAATTATGAACTCTGAATGTGGACTAGCACATGATCCACTGTTACTGTACAGCATTAAGATTATAAAGTCTTAGAGTCATGCAGTGCTAAAATCAAGAGCCTTAGAAGCATATGCATTTACTTTGATCAACCTTGTGTTAACAAGACCCATTTTTGTCATTTTTGGAGAACTAATTTTGTTAAACCAAGTTTTACATTGTTGTATGATTAAAGGAGACAATAACACCTGTGAAATCTTCATTTTCCCCTTTCTCCTCCCAAGCTTTGCCTAGAACTAGTATTATGACAATTAGTGTTGTTGAAGAGTAGACATTTCTGGTTAATAATTACAGAATCATAGAATGGTTTGGGTTGGAAGGGACCTTAAAGATCATCTAGTTCCAAACCCCCTACCCTGGGCAGGGACACCTTCCACTAGACCAGGTTGCTCAAAGCCCTGTGCAACCTGGCTTTGAACACTTCCAGGGTTGGGGCATCCACAACTTCTCCAGTCAACCTGTTCCAGTGCCTCACTGGAACCTTATATCTAATCTAAATCTACCCTCTTTCAGCTTAAAGCCATTACCCCTTGTCCTATCACTACATGCCCTTGTAAAATGTCCCTCTCCAGCTTTCTTGTAAGGCTCCCTTCAGGTACTGGAAGGCAGCTATAAGGTCTCCACAGAGCCTTCTCTTCCCCAGGCTGAACAACCCCAACTCTCGCAGCCTGTCTTCACAGGAAAGGTGCTCCAGCCCTCTGATCATTTTTGTGGCCTTCCTCTGGACTCGCTCCAACAGGAGCATATCTGTCTTATGTTGGGGGCCCCAGAGGTGGACACAGTACTCCAGGTGGGGTTTCATGAGAGTGGAGTAGAGGGGGAGAATCACCTCCCTCGACGCGCTGGCCGCACGTCTTTTGATGCAGCCCAGGATACAGCTGGCTTTCCAGGCTGCAAGTGCACATTGCCAGCTCATGTTGAGCTTCTCATCAACCAACATCCCCAACAGGATAGGAGATGCAGCACTTAAACTATAATTGCTCTAAAAAATTAAAAAAATCAACCAAACAAAAAAGCCACCAAACCCAACACCTCCCCCCACCCCCAAAACCCAGCAAGCCAGCTCTCCTTTCTGACAGGCCTTTCACAACTGGATTTAACCTGCAGAAAACAGAGTTGTTTACCTCCCTCAGGGTTGCAGAACTATTTTCTAAGAATATCAGAACTCAGACTTTTCTGTTCCTATTTAAGCAATAGTCACTCAAGATGAAACAAAACTAGGCAAGGTAGAGCCAACCTAATCTTGAGGAAGAGCCTTCATTTTTGTGTCTTGTTTTAGAGACACATGGCTTCCGCCCCCCCCTTTTTTTGCATTTCAAGGAAGTCTGGTTCTTTTAAGCGCCTCCAATGGCAGATGACATTAAACAAGTTATGTGATTCAGTATTCACTCTAAGAATAAAGGATCCTTGCTGCATAGGCAACCTACATGTTTATTTCTCCTTATTTGAAGTGCTCAAAGACAATTTATTCTTCAGCTCTTCAGGTGTTTTTCAGGCTTTTTTTAGTGGTGGGCAGAGAATATTCACTATCATCTGATTAATTTATAGTATTCCTACAGCCTTCATGAATGAAATCTCTTGCCTGGAATAAGACTCCTATTCTAGTCCACAGCTCACCTCATTTTTAGGATAGAATATACCACTGCCAGTTTTGTAATGTTTTAGCTGATCTGCTTTGTGCTTTAGGCACAAGACTTTAGGAACAGGAAGGAAGCAATCAGAAAAGCAGAACAAAGTAAACAGTTTCCTTAACAATCTACATGTCTACAAGTAGCAAAGACCAAGAAGTGCTTAAAACAACACAACTGTGGGACTAAACAAAAATCTAAGCTGATTTGGACATTCAGTCTACTTTTATATGACCAAACAAAGGGAGAATTTGTTTCCCTGTGGATTACTTATGTTAGCAAAGGCTAACAATCAGTTTGAGTGCCAAGGTTTGCTGCCACAATGTGTGTTAAACACTTAAAAAGAGAGCAGATGCCTGCGGAAGGAGCGTTAAGTATTTGACACTATGTAGCAGAACAGTTTACTGTCAACAACACATGGAGTTACTCTTGGATGAAAAAATATCACTTAAGGAGACTTTCTTAATAGCACATAAGAATGCATCTTTATAGAAGATTACAGGTTTGTTTTACTGTGCCTTAACTCAAGACAATAGAAACTATGAGAAAGTGGTCTCATTTTAACAGTACAGAAGTAGAAAGAACAGGGCCTTACCTAAATTCATCTTGCTGTTCTGCTAGTTGATCCATCAAAATCTGAAGTCGATCCCACCTCATCCGACTGCACTCTTTATGGAAGTCAAATGCTACATATCTGTTCAGAGAGAGAAGCATCTTTTCAGATTACGTATGTACTGCAGTGAAGGTCTCCAAAAACGCCACAGGGAATGGCTGATCTATAAAACAGGTAGTGACAGAGGATTTGGTTTTCTTTAGAGACAGCTTCCAGCAAATATCTGTGGATTTTGTCAGTGCTCTGTAATCTTCCTGAGGCTGCACCCCTTAGTGTGCATGGTGGCATCTTTACAACATGCCACTAGTCTGGGGAAGCACACATTCAGATCTGAGTTAATCATTCTATGTTCTGGCTAGTATTTTTCCTCCAGAAAGTACAGAAGGGATATGCATCTGATTTAATCTCTTTTTCCCCACCAGGATTATTTGACCCTCCTCTCTTCCAAGCAACTGCATTGGGAACTTCAGTTCACTTTGAGACACACAAGTGTTGAAATGCAACATTCTTTGCTGGCATGCAGCATAATTCCCTTGATAGCTCTCTAGAAACCTGAGACAGGTTCTGTTTAAACAGCTAACCTACTCTGTCACAAGAAAATTAAACAGCTACTGACTTGGAACAAAATTTTAACAGCTGATTTGTTTCTGGTGAGAAGTGCTCTAGATGAGTGGTGTTTGATTCAACATATATATACACGTTCGCTATGAATTACAGGGCATGACATTCCTCCCCTCAAGTATTCATAATCCAAAAGCTATTATTTGCTAAGTTTTCAAGACTATTTGCGTGAAGAAATATGGTATATATACACACACACACACACTGAAGACTCAAGTCTTAGTCTGGCAGGCAAACGCCATCAAAACCGATTAACAAAGAAAAAGGACTTTGGCAGCATTAAGAAAATGACAAAAACCACTTTTTAACATACAGAACAAGCAGCACCTCTAAAACACACCATGACAGAATTTTACATCTTGGTTTCCACCACGTGACTTTATAGCAAACATGCACAGAATTCCACAAGCTTTGTACGGCTAAGGTATCAATACCTAAGTGTAAGAGTGAGGAAAGAGCTCACCTTAGAAGTGGTCTTTAAGAAAAGAGAATTCCACACCCACACACTAATAACACAAACACACCCCTGAAGGTAGTAAAAGAAGCATACAGAAGTGAGAGAGACATCTATAACTACCCTGGTGAAGGCAGCAGCAGGGGATCACACAAGCAAAAAAAGCTTTGAAAAAATTCAAAGTATGTCAGGATTTAAGGGCATCTTGATTATACTCTCCAATTCCTTGGTTATGCTTAGATAGAAATTAATCCTTATTAAAATAGGATGCCTTTTTGCTTACAGGTAGGATTTTGTCCTTTGACATACCTGAGTGACAATACTACTGTACAGCAATTTTGAGGAAAAGATAGAGGTAAGTATCTGTGGGAGTTGGATGCTAGCCCGCCCTCCAGAAATTAGTGAAAGCGAGCACAGGCAGGCTGTAGAGTTGTGTACTGCACTCAAGATTCCCACAAAAAGATGGAATTTCTCTTGTGATTAAGGTGCATTCTCCACTCTCTTGGCCCACTGTTACAGTAAGGTCGAGACATTTAAATTACACATTCCCCTTACTGTTTTCTCCTTTATCTCAATACTGTTTTGCTCACACTCAGCACTCCCTAAGTTAGCAATGTAACCAAGCCCTTTTGCCAGAAGCTACTTCTACAGGACACGATTTCTTTTTCCTAAAACGCAAAAGATCTCCACAGTTCTCATAGCACACTATTACTTCAATACAGGCATTACCATTGTCTCTGAGTTCCCTTCTTTATTGTGTTTGTCTCCTCTCTTTGTCCCACATTCACAGCCTCACTTCTGCTTAGATTGTGAGGTCTGAGGTAGGGGCATTCGTCATATGCAAAGTTACTTCGTAAAAGTAAAACTCAAACAAATCAGACAGTTCGTAAAGGCCCCCAAAGAACTGATCACTTTGTGGGTCTCAGAGGCAATACTCAACTTTTAACACAGAATGTATCATTTAACTTCACATGTACCTGACCATTCCATTTGCCATGCTGTTTACCATTTTCGCAAATGTTTGCTCTAGAGGCTTCTCTGAACCTTTTTGGTTAACCTGGCAGAAAGAAAAAAAAAAGGTAGTATTACTCAAAAGCCTGCTTAAAATAACAACAGCTTTTTCCAGAAGAAAAAGTGAAAGCATACCAAGTTGACAATCATTTGCTTTCCATAGCTAATTATTTGTGAGTCAAAATGTCTTTGGAAGCCATCCATCTAGAAGAGAAAGGAAATGTGTTGACAGATGTGCACTACTATTAAGATCTGAGATTTACAAGAAATCTCTATAATCATCTTTCTGATGATACCGCATAGGTAGTTTTATAACTAAGAAAAGTGTTTGATGTTCTCTATTGTGCTAACACATTTCTACTTTCATCCCCCCAGTCCATTCAGCTCTCTGTATTAAACACACCACAGATAACAAGTATTATGCAGCTACTAAAAAACTGTTGCAAACAAGAACCAAAGAGAAACCACCCTCATTGATGTCTGGATTTTTTTCAGGCTCTGAACTCATCTTAAGGAGTACAAGGCTTCTTGCTACTACTTTTTAAACATAAAGCTCAATCCAATATTGCTGATTTTTATTCTTCTGATTACAGTTTGTTACCCTATCACATAAACATGAGCACAAAAATATATTAAAACCCCAAGACACAAAGAACACTCACATACATGATTTACTGACTTGCTGATCTGTGGCTTTGGTTTATACTTGAGGTTTGGTCTTTGAGACCAGAAAAAAGGAATTGATCCACGGGTCTGCAAAAGAATGGAAATAATTTTAAACAAAATTTATGAACTCACGTGACATTTAAAAATAAAGCAGACTGGTTTAGTTTGCTTATTTGTGCACATGCACATCTTTATATATCTTAAACCAGTGAGCAGTTCCTTACACTGACTTTACCTGAACAAACGATGCTTTGCTCCCCTTGTAATGCACAATTTGTTCCGTTTCAACAAAGTTAGCAGCATGCCCTTCTGAATCAATACCTATGTAGGAGAAAGACCTCATTAACCAGCTCAGACTGGCTGCAGAACAGCAACAGTTTATCAGCAAAAGGCTTCCTAATTCTTCCCTTTTAAGCACTCACAGAAAGCATGAAAATACCAGAGCTGTCTGAAGATGGTAAGTTAAACACACTTTTGGCAAAAGTTTAACATTATTTTTACTAAATTTAACTTGAAGCACAGTTCTTAACACATTTTGATCTTTATAGTCCTAGAAATTGAGTAGTTTAATACAAAATAAAATACAAGTGCTTTGACACTGAAATATTCACAGTTCAATAGCAATGGTACTGCAGAAACTGACCAATTTCTTCAAAAGCATGTAAGTTGGGACTAAAAACAGAAAAAGTAATTTAAATCCATTTCCTTGTTCACTTTTTAATTTGAAACAATTAGAGAACACCACTATTCAGGGCTCCCCTGCCAGCACCAATGATGCTCTTAGTTGAATTTACTGCTAGGCCAAAAGGACTATTACACACTTGCATTCAACTCCAATAAAAACAGTAAAGTGTTAAAAACCCCTACAATACTTTTGCAGTTATCTCTAGGAGAAGTAAAGAAGAGTCAGTTTTAATACCAGAACATGCTTCAGTTCATTATACAGGTTCCTAATATTTTCTTTGGAGCAAGGACCTCTTGAGACAAACTATTATAAGCATTTTTTGTTCGAGTCATTACACAGCAGTTACTCTTAAAGGTAAGTCACATGTGTAGATGGAATTCGCATTTTAAAATAAATCCATTTACTATTTTACCTCTTACATAGTAGCGTACACCAGCCCTGAAACAGCTTCTTCTGGAAACAAGCAGCCAGTCAAAACACTTGCCATTAATAGAACAAGAATGCATAGTGATAACTAATGAATAACACTAAGGAAAAAACCCCAAAATTTCATTAGGATATATTTATATATACCAAGAGGTAGGAAACATCATTAGCATATTTTGGTATATCAAGAGGTAGGAAACATCAAGAAACCAAGCAACCACATTCAAAGAAACTTGTAAACATTTCTCACACTAGTAACAGTTGAACATTAAACTTGAGACAGTAACTTAGTATTAGGATCAGTATGCACATCACAAAAGGACAGTGATGTTCACTGATGAATACACATTAAAACTGCTATAAATTTGAGAAAATGGGATTCTAAAGAAGATTAATGTTGTCTTATAGTCCTATGTATATCATTAAATGGACTGACTTCTGAAGTGCTATTCAGTGCTACATCCATCTCATCCATGATTTTATAAGCTATCTTAACAGTTTCTTGCCCCTATTGCTTTTAACAAAAAATACCACTCCAAAACTTTTCTAGGCTTTTAGAAGAGTGAGTATCTTGGGCTGCTATACCTTGCACCTGTAAGTACAACATACACCACATTTACAGATGCCAGAACTAGCAGTAAGGTAAGATTGGCTTTTAAATCCATGCAATGAAAAAGAATGAACGCATACTAAGTCTCCAGTGGGAACTTCTTACGCAAGAATGCTTTCCTGCTCAGGCTGGATACCCAACATGTCCCAAGTTATGGTGTATCTGCCTAATCAACAAACAGGGGCCATTGACAACTAGTTTCAGTTTTAGAGTCTTGTTCTGTGCTGCTTATAATTGCCCTATTTGGACTACAGTAAACTAACAAGTCTAACAAAGACCAGTATTCATCATGAATGACTTCTCCAGGTAGATTCACAGGCTTTCATCCTTTGCCCGTAAGAACTGAAACCTACAACTTTAAAGCAAGCAGAAGATCAAAATGGTCAATTTTTGCAAGCTGCAGTATTAGCATACTGCAGTCTTCTATTCTTTGAGGAATCTAGATACTTTGTCTTAAGGTCGGTAAAGTAAACAAGATGTATTTTCTTTTTTAAAATAGCACATTTTACAGTGATCCTGCCTTTATGATTCAAATAGGACACAAAGCAGCTGTGTCACACGTGAGCACCTAAGCTACATTAAAGAGCACACCGACTGCATACATGGAACATCTTGACTTGTGTGCATTTGTGCTAATACTGTTTGTCAAAAATTAAACAAATATAATACAAATTAGCACTACATAATCCAGAATGTTCTCACAATTCATAAATTAGACTGTGAAAAAGACCTATTCCTCTGCTTTCCTGGAAAATTACTGCCAGATCCTACACCCTTTATTCCAACACTTCCAACATAGCCAACAGTTTCCTGCAAAGAAAGGTTACCTCTAAAGTTAGCTGCTTAGCAATAGTCAGTCCATTTTCTGTCTGCAATATCTGTCCTAACTTAAAGGGCAACTTGCTATTGGCTACTTTCCACACACACAAAAAAGGAAAAGACATAATTTATTGTTCTTTAGAAGGTTTTTTTTCTTGAGCAGCCAGGGAAATATTAAACATAGATAAAACATAATGGCTTTAGATGATCAAAGTCCCGATTAGCCAAGTCAGTCCATTATTTCTCATCATTGCAAGACTTGAACCCCCGTCCAGATAGTTGAACAAAATATATTTAGGTTTATACGGGGGGAAAAATTTTAGTGAAATAACTGCTAGTGGCACTTAGGCACAGTTCTGCTTAGGGCTAGCACTTTCATCACTAAAAATCCAGTTTCTTTGAATTCCTGGATTCTCTAAGGTGTTTGGTTAGTATTAAATTGCAGCAAAACATACATTACTTATGTTAATTATTTATATAGTGAAAATAGGACAGAGGAAGGTGTTAATTGCAGTCTGCCAATCGCTAATTGCAATCCACCCAGACTCTTCCACCCAGGACCTGCAGGATAAGGATTAGGTTGTTCTGACACTTCCCTTTTGCTATCTTTCCTTGCCTCTCCACCCACTCCCACAACATTTTGCATTAAATGAAATCACAGGAAAGAAGGACTGGAAATCTGCCAGCTGCTAGCAGTCCTACCAGAACAACCGATCCAGTCTGGAAGCAGTTCCCTGCACATACCAGAGGGGCCTTTGCAATGGAGGAACTAAGGAGAACGCAGCATGAGTTGCTCTGTCCAGTCTTGCCAGTCCTTTTCATGCTGCTGGTTCAGGAGCACCTGGGACTTATTGTTGATCACACACTGCACGAGGAATGCTGCCTCCAGAAAGCATTAGGCTTACTTGCAGCATACACCCTTTCTCAAAAATAAACTCATGACTGCTTTGCTAAGAAGTCTGTTACCCAAAGCACTGGTGCAGGCAGAGCAGCTCACGAGGAGGAACGTTCCAGGAGCCTTCAGCAGAACTCCTTATCCTTTTATTCATCAACAGGAACATCCATAGGGACTCCTTCAAGTCAAAACTGTTCTCCCTTACTTTAAATCTAAGTAAATGCTAAGTGAAGGTATCTTTATAGCAAGATAAAAAGTATTAAGGCTGACGTGAGAGCATTTGCCATATTCATCTTCGCCTTCAATCCCACTGACAGACAGTTATGCAAATCATGCCTGTAAAATTAAATACATTAAGCCTTAAAAGCGGAATATTCGAGTGAGTTAACATTGAGTGGGCTATCAAACAATATGTAATGCTCATATCTGAGCAACCTACAACTTAATTCTGACATTGTGTTCTATGTTATAGTTGCCAACATAGCTAATAGAGCAAAATGGTTGCAGATGTGGCTGCTGTTAGACTACCATCTTCAGCACTGAGCTTTACAACATAAAAGGATACATCCGTGCATCACAGGCGTAGCAAACCTATGGATCTGAAACACACACACACGCACAATACATGTTAAAAATATTAACTTTTTGGCTGCTAGTGTTTGAGTGACTATGTCTAGGTGGTTTTTTTTGATAGTTTTATATACTTTATATCCTTTACTTTTTATTTAAGGTGCAGTAATTCTTTCTGAGAAAAAAGTTCAAAGAAAACAGCAACATATGTAACCCTTATTAGCAGTAGGGAAAAAGTGAAAGTCTAATCCTAATTATTGACCTTGACAAAAAACCAAACTGCTTTGTCCTCCTATACATGGCATTTACTCTTCTACAAACACGCCAGATACAAAGCAGTACACACTGAAAACCTTTTGATATGGTATTTGCTGTACCTCCACAGTAGGACGTAAGCAGCAATAGCAGTAAACACAGGGCTTCAGTAAGGAATACCTTTATGCGATTAGTACTTGAAATGCTTGTTCCACGGTTTTTCCCATCCTGCCACTCCTGAATAACTTGGTCTTTCAGAAAAAACTAAAATTAAAGTTTTCCAATACTAGAAGTCAGAAATAGCACACCTCATTACCTAAACCTGTTACTACAGCAAGCCACTTGTAGTCAATATTAGGTCATGCTTCCCCTCACATATCAGTTATCTCCCTTTTCAACTTGTGTGTTTTGCCTCCTACGTCTGTTTTCACCAACCAGCAACGCTTGGCTTTCTTTGCTGTTCCCACCACAGCTCCTCTCTCATTTCCCAGGCTTTGTTTGCTTAGCACTATCCAAACCATGTACTCAGTCATATGCCTCCAGAATATGCACAACAGCCCTTTGCTAATTCATATCTTCACATTCCAGAAGCACTGCACAATCCAGCCTTTTGGAACAGTGTTGTCTAATGTAAGAGCACATCTCCACAGGTTACAGAGATGGAAATAGAAGCACTGCATCATTCACTTCAATAAATAAGAAGTACTGATAGAGAGAAAAGGCTGCTGTAGTGCAGACAATTGGAGAAGTTTAACACACATCTGAAGTCTCTAATAGGAAGGAGCTTAGATCAGTCTGGCCATTGAGGTACTACAGTTGCGGCTCATGGTCATGCACTTGTATTTGCTGGACTGAGTGAATTCAAAGATTACACTTGCTAGTCTTCATTTGAAATAAACTTAAAGAATCTAAACTGTCAGTCTTAATTATCAGCTTTATGACCTATTCGCTAGACAAATGGAGATCAGACTGCATTCATGGAGAAAGATGCTAGCCAGTCTTAAAAACGTGATGAGCTGAACCTTGCCTATACCTAAAGATAAGTAAGTAGCTAAACTTCAAAAAAGCTTGAGAAGCGTATGCTGTGCGGTGTAGCTTCCCCATTCATTCATATAAGCACAGTATCTTCAAATGCAGACACTTCCAAAGAGTCAGCTTTACTAGATGTACCACTGAGGACACTGACAATGTCAGAAGTTTGAAAGCGGAAGACTGCCACTGTGCTAAATTACAAGATGAATAGCCATGTTATACTCGATTCTGGCTGTCTGAAATAAGAGACAGAGTTAAAGGAAACTGTTGTATAATTACAGTAAAAGTATATTCGTCCTCTATTAGTACAGTCACTACAAAGTGTTTACCTCTGGTTGAGCAGCAAATTCTCTAAGAAGATGTCCATTCCATACAAACCGTGGATCTGCCTGCAGCAAGAAAAAAGGCAACACGCTTTTAGAGACTGTCAGTTTTGTTTAATTCAACATAAAGGAATATCGTAGTATCCATGCATTACACAAGTTTAGGTGAACAGATGTACATGGAGACAGAACGTCCCTGTCTCATCGGTACTATTCATAACCTCTACTAGAAATCTAAATAAAATAAAAAGTTAAAGAAAAACAGTTCTCTTCAATCTCTAAGGGTGTTGCTTGACAGTTCAGGCATGCTGAACCACTAATAACTGAGCTGCAGTATTGGAAGAACATTTCGGCCTTCGCCCTAAGTAAACAGGGCTTGAAGAGATTATCCAAATTTTTAAGAACAGTAGCAAGGTAACACTCCTAAAATGGGGAGAAGGTAAAACTGCAAGGAATCCTGTATGCAATAATTGACAATTCTGAGAACTGAATGTTAAACAATACTTGTAGCTTAAAAGACAAAAGTATTTATATTCCACTGCATAAATGATCCTCTTCAACTTTTGCATATTTCCTATTCTTAATTCACCTCAAAAGTGTCTTGAGCAGGTTGCTGAGCACATTCTAGAAAGCTACCAGATTAGTCACAAAAGTGACATTTGCTGCAGAATGTAGTGCAGGCTTCAGGGAAGTGGCATAAATCCCAACTTTAAGATGGGGCAGGCAGACAATACATCACTGAGGATAAGGGTCAGTTCAAGCTCAGTGTTGGAACAGTCCTTTGTCTAATAGAAAAGAACAAATACAACTATGTGCCAGAAACTGATCGAATCCTACTTGCAGTATTTTGAACTAGTGAAAGAACATGACATGATGCTTTGGTGCCCCTATACTGAGGCTGTTTCCTTCTATCAGTACTGTTTAAAAAAAACCAAACCAGCAACAAACAACTATCAAACCAAAATACCCACACACCAAACACAGGCCAGGTTTCTCTTGTAGAGGTGAACTGGAGATGCCCAAAATTGCCACCATCCTTTTGTTAAACCATTATACTGCAACCACACAAGTGTGAAATTACATTAAAAGTGTTTTAACCTCCTAACATCTGAATTTACTTGAACCTGACACCTTTTTACTGTACTTTGCCTTTCAAACAACCTTCTGAAGTGCCACAATTTTAAGGCAAACCAATCCTTTCACGTCAGCAACTGCTCTCCCTAACAAGAGTACTGCCAGAGCAGCGTTTGATAATGCAAAATAGTCCCCAACTATAAACTGATTTTTAAATTGTGGTTTTTTGGTCTTTAAATCTTGGAAAAAAGTGCACTGCTTCCCCAGCATAGACAGTTGCAGTAACTAGAGACAACATCTCATGACTCTACTGCCGCCTCTTCAGCAAAGGAAGAAAAAGTGGTATTGACTTTCAAGGTTTCAGTATTTCAGTGCCTAGGCAGTTTAGACCTTGTTTACACTGCAGTGTAGTAAGTTACCAGACTAAGGATTCTGGAAGCACAAGAGAGTTTTAAGCTCAAATTGCATTTAGCTGTGTGATTCTGCTGTCTTTAAGACAAAAGCAGCATATTAAATTCATGCTTCAAATATAAGGAATAGGCATAGTTTAGACAGAATGCAAGATCCTAGGGCCAGGAGCCATAAAACGCACAGCTCTGTTCCACATTATTCTGGAAGAGACTTCAAAGTCAAGTGCCATTTATTCCACTTTGGGTTTTCCCCCCACCTGCGATTCCAGGTCAGAGGAATGACTTGTTTTCTCTCATTTTTCTGCTTAGTTCCTTTTTGTTGCAATTAGAAGTGTTCAATATTGAAGTCAGAGGCAAACTTTCATTTGTTTTCGATTTTTTAAATCCATTTAAAGCAGACTTCAGAAAGCACTTCTGACTGCCTAACCTAGAAGTCTGACATCACATCTGAACAGATTTCTAGAACTTCATCTTGCTAACAAGCTATAAGACTTAAGGAAGGGTGGACTAGTATGCTCAGCCGCAACCCCTAACAGTTTCAATAAAACACCACAAGGCTGAACAAACTTGTGTACTGAAGCATTACAGACCAGCAATTTCCACCCTTATTCTAAGCACCCTGCAAAGCAATCTTGAACTGTAACTTGACTCAATGTACCTTGCACACTGGCTTGGTTGCTTCTTTTTCCTCTCACTGTCAGCTTCTTATTCCAGAGAACTGCCCCAGTACAACTCAACTGACAAGATCAGAGATAGTCTAATTACACAGTTTAGCAACATAGGGCTATTCTTTGCTATTTCTATTATAAGGATTTGCATCTAAGCAACATGTAAATCTGTTTCACTAGTTTAAATTAATGATTAAAACAGAAAAGCCATTTTCAGTTTAACAGAGGACCATAAATGCTTTAACACTATCTGCTACCATTCAGCATATTAATTAATTGTAAAAAAGTTTTCATCTGAAGTGTAATGGGACCACTGATTTCAGCATCATCATCCTAAGCTTTACATAAAGTTTCCTTTAGTTTTTGATAGTTAGTTTTGACATCATTTAAACACCAGCTGCATAAACTAAGCTTAAGCCATGCAGAACTGATTGGCAATGTCTGAGACAGAGACTAAGCAAAATTAAATCCTTACCCTCTCTAGGAGGCTCATTTCCTGGAACTCTGGGCTCGTGTTGGCTAACCGTTGCAGAGTGTGTGTTAGGTCGTACGTTGTTGAGAAGTAAAATCCATCCACGCTCAAGACATGACTAAGCATTGATAAAAATACTTTATTGTCCTGCAACTGTTGAGAAAAAAGGACAGAAGAGCTCTCATTTATTACCATCGAAACATCTTATTCTTAAGCTACCACTACCTTTTGAAGTGATGAGGTGAACTTTACTAGTGCTCTAGCAACATGTAACATCATCCAGATATTACCATACAAGGAAACCATAAGATTGCAATTTTGATACCAGTTCATTGATAACTTACAGCTAGCACACTGCAACCAAATTCTGCAAGAACAGTGGAGAGCAGAAAACAGCATTCCTGTGAGGTAAATAGCTACTAGTATTAAACTAGTATTAGCGACTTCCAAGCAAAAAGGAAGCCATGAGTTTCTCTGAAAACCATTCAGTCAAAACAGCAAGACAAGATGGCAATGTAAAAGAAAGTAAATAACTTACTGTCAAGATTACCCCAATAACTAATCTGTGTTCTGGTTCAAGTTTTGATTAACCTCATTCCTTTCCTGAAAGAGCATCAGATTCCCTTTCAGCTCCATTGGTTAGACACCCTTATCTACTCTTTATCAAGTCACAACATATCTGTTTTAACCAATCTTCATCCTTACCCTCCCTCTCAAAAAAAAAGAAAAATCAATTCTTCCCTGCTGGGTAATTATGTAATTGAACAATTCCATAAATTAAGCAAGACAGATAATTAAATGACAGCAAGGCAGCTTATTGTAGGGGCTATCAGAATAGTAAAGCTGTGAGAAAGGTGTAACAGGAAGAGCATTGTGATTTTTCAGGGAGCCTGCTTTGCAACAGGCTGCATTTGTGCAATCTATTACAAAGCAGCACTAAAACACCTCCGCAGCACGCCAGGCAAGCAAAGCCTTCATGAAGGTGCTCAGAGGAGAAAAGATATACAGGATTTAGGAACAAGAACAGAGGTGCAGCAAGACAGTCCACCTCATCCTCCCATACTGTACCACCTTGAAAGGGGGAAAAATGCGCAATATGCAGATCAAACTCTGGGGATGACATTTTAAGTTGCACCATGTGAGTTTGTTATCTTGAATGACATATTTGGGTATAGATGTGTATAAATTATTACATTAATTACAGTAGCCTGAACAAATCAAAGAAAAAAGTATAGTTCAAAGAGCTTCTTAAAAAAATTTTCATCGTTTCATTAGGTCCTGAGGTAATGGACATTAACAAAAGATAACATTCCCTCATACTCTCCTAAATCAATCCACCTACCTGAATATCAGTTAAGTGCAGCATGGTCTTTTTGTAGGATAGGATGTCAAAGTCTGTTGCTTTCCAGATTGCATGACTGAAAATCTCACCTACTTTTTTCTTTTTTGTTATTACAATAAGATAGGTGCCTAGAAATCAGAAAGAGCAGAGTTTAAAAAAAATAGATGCACATATTAAGAAAAGCAGCCTATAACCATACCGGAAAACTGAACCCAATAGGAAAGAGTGAGGTTTCTTCAAGTTACACATAGGACTATGTTCTTAACAGTAAGGGGCTGGAACAGCTAAGCAACCCACTTTTCTATGCTCACAGATCTTTAGCTCCTCATTAAGTTAAAGGAATTTAAAAAAATGGACAAGATAAGAAAGTGTCAGCTACTTTTACTTCAGACCAGAGACAGTCTGAAAGTCTTTAGGCTTGCAAATGCAGAAAGAGGCCAATGGTCTTGAATGTGGTTTGGAAAGCACAGAGCAAGTCAGAAATACACGAAAGGAAGTATGCTTCAGAATCCAAAAAGCCTATTCATCTTATCCTGAAAAAAAATTTATCCTAATAGGTTCAAAATGGAGCAAAGAGAAGGGTGTTTCTTTTAATAATTTAAGACGGGAAGTTTGCTGTTTTCCTGGTTGCATAAGTAACAAAGCTAAAAATCTAATCATGACAGTTCACTCAAAGCAGTTAATTTACACTTGTTGGTAAACACAACATAGCCTTAATTCCAAGCCTATTGTATTTCAGTGTCATCTTATTTTTTAAGAAAAAGGTTACTTTATTAAATCAGATATTGATGGATAAAAATGTCTCATCATCTACATCTTGTAACCATTAAATGCTTACTTACAACTTCAGTAGAGCAAAACAGTGAGCAGACCATGCAGAAGTACAGAACCACAAATCTAGTACGTTTTTGCAGCAAAACATTCAAAGAAGTATAAGTGCCAAAGCAGAAACAGTTCACATTATGTGCACTAAGTTTACCCATTATTTGTCCTTCTACTATACCTAGATATACACCAAGTTTTATGGACAGGTGAATTATTATATCAGGTATCTAGTCTATATAGTTAGTCAAAGAACAGGTACCACCCCCACTTTTTTTACCTCTGAAGCTCTAGTGTTATACCTTTTATTTGGGTGGAATATTCAAGCACTTCAGAATGCTCTAGCATGTTTGCATCTCAAGTTATAAGTATTGCTTTTGGTTGGTATGTCAGAAGCATCCAGATGCCTTATTAAAAGAGCACATTACATCCACAACTATGCTACAAAGATGCTGCACAAATAGATACATTTAATCTAACATGAATTTTCAATATTGTCTTTTCCTATTTGGGTATGCAACCTTCTGTTTAGATTTCAGAGCTTCAGATATATACTTCAGCAATTTTTTTCCCCCCTAATACTGTTAAAGGTGAAGAATATTTATGCTTCTTAAAGATGCTGCATTGGCTAAATATGGAACCAGTTTTACAGTTAATAGTGAACTGCCTAAAAACACTGAACTGCCTAACAACACTTAATAAACATTTACTTTAACTGATACCATCTTTAGTGTGACAGCTGTATACTAACAATCAGTGCAAAGCTTGGGGGGGGGTGGTAGGGTGGGGAGAAAAAAAACAGGCTATTAAAAGAAGTTACATACTTCTGTATTTTATATAATATTCAGTCAGATGAATGAAAGTCATTACCAATCCCATAAGTTAGGAAAATTCCCCTTTGGGGCAGTTCAGTTTTACAACAGTCAGGGCTTGTCAAGTACCTAAGACATAGGTGTCCATTACATTGCTCTTACTCTGCAAGATCCACAGCTCTTTAGAATATGAGCATATAAAGTTCAGTAGTTTAAGATCCTGTCAGAAGTTACTGCATTTAACACAATGATACTTTGTTTCAGTTGAGAATACTGCAGTAAGTGAACTTAATCCTTCCTACATACAGAGGCATTCAGTATGCATGATCCTTACTACATCATTTTTCAGACTACATTAGTCTCAAACTCTACTAAAGTCTACCCACGAAAGATCTTTTGAATAGAAACACTTACTTTCCTGGAAGCTTAGACGTTACGCATCAGGTTTATTTGTGGCTGTAACTGTTTAGATCTGAATACCGGTGAGATACTTAAAAAAAGCAGACAGCTTATTCTTACCTTATCCTACAACTCCCTAAAATTCAGAATTGTTCCAGTCTGTCCTTTTTCTTTTAATGTTGAATTTTCTTTGTATTCGTAGGATATTTGGAACACAATCATTACATGAACAGCTGCATCTACTAGTCTATCACCCTGTCACTCTCAGTTATTTGTGTATCAAGGTTATTGATTTTAAGTGAAACTTCATGACCCAATATTTGACTGTTGCATCAAATCCTGTAGCTAAGATTAAAACAGTTATGAACAGTAAGTAGATGAAGTTCTTTGCATGCATTTGAAAGGCATTCCTTAAAACTCAACAAGCTGCCAGTTAACACAACCTTTAGAGCAGCTACAGGTTTAAGAGGTATATGAATGTTCATGATAAACTATATTTGGATACCTCCAACCTCTAGCAGCCACAAGGAAAGCCCATCATACTGATGAAAGTGTAACCTCAGATACTTCCAAATACTATTTTTGTCTTTAAAGGTTCTGTAGCAATACATTTTGCTTAAGTATTTTTAAAGAGCACAGTTCTGTTATCCTTACCTGCCACCAATCGGATTGTTCCCAAAATACCATATATAGGCCTTGTAACAGCTGAAGGGGGAACATCTTTCTTAACTGAAAAGCAGAAGAAAAATATCAGTATTTCAGACTGCTTCTTTCATGACTGTATATTGGAAAACTATTAAACTAGGTTTGTCAAAGCTTCTTGGTCAAATCTCAAGTGTTGCTAGAGTCCTAAGTATCAGAAGCAATGCATCAGAATTTCAAAGCCTGCTGTGGTGCAGGAGGGAAGGATGTGGAAGTATTCTAACCCAATTTCTCATGTTGTTTAGTCAAAAATAGTCATTCAATTGAATAAATTCAAGCTCATTTACATGATAGTATAGCAAGTAGACTCCTCAATAATGTATTGTCCTGCCAGCTTCCAAAAATTTTGTTTTGAAGCCATCAAGGACAAACAAACCATAAATGCTTGTGCCTCACACTTTTGACTTCTGAGCCTCAGCCTATTTCCATTTCAGAATACCTAGTTTACTTTTTGGTCTATCTCTGCAAAACTACCAGCAAGAGCATAGATGTGGCAAGGGATACAGTATTCCAAACAACATACCAAGAGATCCAAAAGCTATCCAAATACCAATTAGAAGTCCTAGCATATTAAACTTTCATCTATCCACATTTCTAGAATAGCAGAAGGGATATTAGAGAAGTTTAAAAAACCTCCAAAAGACTCAGAGCAGAGTTAAGCACTTTCCCTGAGCTTAGAGAACAGAGAAAGATAGCACTTGATGTTTCCTTTGCTTTAACCATCTTGCAGGTTCATCTGATAAAACACCAGTAATGACAACGGATGAAGACTAATAGAAGACTTGGGACAGGTACCTTTACACTTTTGAGGGGACAACTTTGAAGGAAAAATTGAAATATATACTACAACACCAAAATTATCAGTGGGATGGGCACACTGCTCTTACGTGAGGTATATAAGAGACCTAATAAAAGGAAGAGAATGACTGCTTTTATATTAATATTACTGTAGCATTTCTGTCTGCTTAGAGATTAGTAATACTGAGGTAAAAACTCCTGAAATACCAAAAGGGAAGTCACCCATTGCCTTCATTTTATGTTGTCATTTAATGCAAGTTCTGTGATTGTTTTTATGCATTAGTTTCACATTCTTAAAAAATTAAACTAAAATTTTGAAGACCTTAGCATCATTATGCTTAAGACTACTTGCACTGACATTTGAATCCAGATTTGCAACAGAACTAAATTTACAGTGAGGGTTTTTTTACTGTTCTTGTTTCTAAAGGCTTTATGAAAATTCAGGTTTCAGTATTAAATAAAAGACAGCACTGAGACAATTCAGCAAAAGCTGCAGAAGCCCTGTGTTCAACCCTTCCTATATTTAATCTTGGACTGGTAGCACCAATCCCAGCCAGCCTGGATGAGTCAGTTTTTTTTACTGTTGTGATGCACAGTCTTACCAAAAACAGGCAAGCACTATCACCCTGGTTACCCACAGCATCAATCCCACAGCAAGAAGGCATTTCAAACAAAGTTCTTTGCAGGACAGAATACAAAGCACTATTTCAAAACAGTAACTAAAGATAGAAACAATTCTCCCAGTATCAATTTAAGGTTCTGAAGATCATCTGGGAATGCCTAGAGCAAGATAATAGACAAAAGAGAATTGAGAAATTGACAAAATTGACAAAAGGATATTGAGAAATACTGGTGAGGAGAATACCTGTAAGAGTGACTTCCGTGGAGACTCTATCAATAGCAAGAACATCATCTGCTCCATCATCACAAGCTTCCACATAGAATTTCTCTGGTGTTATATGCCTTTAACAGAATGGATAGGAAAAAATAATTTGTTTAGCAACTCGTACTTTGGGTTTGTTTATTTATATTTAAGCTCTTCACCAGGTGAAGATAGAGCAATCTTAAACCTTATTTCAGCTGCAGAACCAAAATTCTCACTGGATTACTTCCCAACAGCCACCAGTGTTGACAGTGCGTAAAAAGCAAATCAAACTCATCAGTTACTGCAAAATACATGGCTTGTTTAATAATCTTAATTCTTATTTAATACTGAAAGTTAAAGACACGAAAGTCAATTTGTCTATATAGTGGTCCACTACATAATTCATGTAAGCTTGGTCTAAGTCTGATAAGCTAAAACCAAACTTCAAAATAAAAGGTTTTTTTAATGAAACACTTTCTAATATGTCAGAAACTAAAAGCACCACATCCCTGATGCAAGTCCAGTAAACACAAAAATAATGTCTAAATTGATAAAAACACCTGTTTCCATTAGACTGTTCCAAGTATTGTAAGAATTCACTAGAAACAACACAGGAAAAAAACAGAAGAGTTAAAGTCACACACTAGTTTATTGAAGCAGGTGTCTCAACATTACCATTCCCCAGATTTGTTGTGTGACACACATGGTGTAACCTGTATCCTCACCATCAGACAAATTACACAAATCACACACTTACATCCTGTTCAGACTTCATACCTATCTTTCTTTTAGAAAAACTGTATGCAGTACAATACTAGCCATAAAATCTAACAGTTTTCAGAAACATTCCTTAAAAATACACCTGTTGAGATACTTGCAAAAAGCCAGACATGCTATACTGTGCAATAATACAAGAGTTATGCAGAAATGACTTGGAGCTGTACATAGGAAATGCTAAACAAACAACCCCAAACACTCTTGAACTAGTGTTCTCAACTCTCACAATGATTTTTCTTAGTTTAAGGCTTGACAAGACTAGGGGTCAGAGTTTTAAACATCATGTTCTGGAAACTTATTCTACAGGATAAATATTTTTAGGCTCCTTCTCCCTAAATAGATCTTGCATTTCTTCACATCTTCTGTATTTTTTTTTTTAATCCTTCAGAAAGCTGAATTAGAATCCTAATTTAGATCAGAAGAACTCTTTGAAGGAGGTCTAGAAGACCTCTTAACATGTCTAACACCCCACCTTCCACCCACTAAAAGCAGGGCCAACTTCAAAGTTTATCCAACTTCAAAGTTAAATGCTATTTCTTAGGATGTGTTTTGACTCTCCCCAAGGACAGTGATTCTACAGTCTTTTAGGGAATTAGAGGAAAGCCAGAGGAGATCAAATGCATAACTGAACTGAAAAAAAAAAAAAACAACAAAACACAACAACAGCCTGTAAAACAATCAGTAGTTAATTGTTCATCAGGTAATTTAACTTCTTTAAAGGAAAATTAGTCTATGGGTCCTAAAATGGGAAACACATCAACAGTATTCCCCTTGTAAATCAGCCTTCTTAATCTTTCATGTAGATATATCACAGAATCATTTAGGTTGGAAAAGACCTGTAAGATCATCAAGTCCAACCATCAACTAACACCACCATGCCCATTAAACCATGTCCCACAATGCCTCATCCACACGTTCCTTGAACACCTCCAGCGATGGTGACTCTACCACTTCCCTGGGCAGCTTATTCCAGTGTCTCACCACTCTCTCAGTATAGAAATTTTTCCTAATATCCAGCCTGAACCTCCCCTGGTGCAACTTGAGGCCGTTTCCTCTTGTCTTATCACTTGTCACTTGGGAGAAGAGACCAACACCCACCTCTCTAGTACCTCCTTTCAGGTAGTTGTAGAGAGTGATAAAGTCTCCCCTCAGCCTCCCCTTCTCCAGACTGAACAACCCCAGTTCCCTCAGCCACTCCTCATCAGACTTGTGCTCCAGACCCCTCACCAGCTTCGTTGCCCTTCTCTGGACACGCTCCAGCACCTCAATGTCCTTCTTGTAGTGAGGGGCCCAAAACTGAACACAGGATTCGAGGTGCGGCCTCACCAGCGCCGAGTACAGGGGCACGATCACCTCCCTACTCCTGCTGGCCACACTATTTCTGATACAGGCCAGGATGCCATTGGCCTTCTTGGCCACCTGGGCACACTGCTGGCTCATATTCAGCTGCCTGTCAATCAACACCCCCAGGTCCTTTTCTGCAGGGCAGCTTTCCAGCCACTCGTCCCCAAGCCTGTAGTGTTGCATGGGGTTGTTGTGGCCAAAGTGCAGGACCCGGCACTTGGCCTTGTTGAACCTCATACAATTGGCCTCAGCCCATCCAGCCAGCCTGTCCAAATATGAAATGCTTTCTCTTTGAAACTAAAAATATCAGAGTAAGAAATACAAATATGCAGTTCGTTGAACACTGAAGCCTTAAATACCCCTACTTTGCTTTCATTGCTTCTGTTTTTGATGAAGTGCACATGTGCACCCCTAGCTCTTTAAGGGGGTTTCATAGCAATAATAGGAGCTGTTTTTACAGTGAAGAGCAAACAAGCTTACACAGATAGAATGGGCAAGACAATCACAGAATCACTAAGGTTGGAGAAGACCTGTAAGATCATTGTCCTTAAGACAAGCTTAAGGACATTTATAAGCCCTCAATTTGTTAAAGAATTTTAAAAGAAATCAGGATATACTATTTAAGGTGCAGTCAGAAACCTCTTGCTAGTTGGCAGGAGACAGTAGTAGACATTTTTTCTGCAAGGGAAAGCTGCAGCTACTTAACTTCTATTGGTTTAATTGAACAGTCAGCTTTTTTGGGGAGGTCAGCTACACACTAAAAAAACTGGGGAAAAAAACTTACTCATCTGACTATCTTAAGCAAAATAAGTTGGAAAAAATCTTTTAACATCACAGGTTGTAAAATAGCGTCCAAACAAAGTAGTGAGAATGACATACTCTGTATAAAGAGCATAGCAGACAAGACACCTACACTGACCACACAGAACACAACTGTGCACTTCCATCCATGATCATATTTTTAAAAGCCTCTTTTCATTATAAAGTGCAACATGGGCATGGCTGTACTATAGTCTCAGCACTGAGACTCACTTGCTTATTAGTTAAAGCCTGTTTTCAAACAACTGAGAAAAAGCTTACAGAACACCTGTCATATAAACAAATTTTCTATTTATTTACTACACTCAAGAATGATAGTTTCTCCCTGAAGAACATGAAGTCTTTCACCCTCATCATCCACGAGTTATGAAAAATGAGAAAATTAAGACTGTCAGTGCAAATTACGCCTGGCCTCTCAATACGTGTCATATGCCCTGCTTTGCTAGACCAGCCCCCGGCATTTCTCTTTCTCAAATCCTAGCCCATTCTTCATCTCCTGCCACTCCCTTTGCCCTTTTAACAGCTTTTATTTTTATTACCTTTACATCCTCTTACAAATGCCTGTACATTTCTATCTTTGCTTACACTACATTTTACCCTCGACACACATAGAAAAGAAAACTTTGCAATCAAATTCCTCCTTTCTACGGTCCTCTCCAAGACCAGATTTGGTGACAAAAGTGTCATGGTGAACACAAGACAAGTGATCCCTGTTTTCAGTTCAATGGATCAAACCGGCTCTAGGCTTCAGTAGCTTGCAGCAGACAAACTGTTGTGACATCAACTGTTTTGAAGCTTAGGGTGTTTTTGGTTTGGATGGGTGGGCAGGAGAAAAATCAGGTTGCCAGTCTATGAAGTTGAGCTAACTTAAACAAACACTTCTCTGTTGGGATTGCCATTAAAAACTGCCTAAAATACAACTGCACAACACCACAAACTGAAAAGCTCAATGCCCTGCAAAATGTTAAATCCTTGCTTCAGAAGAAGTGGGAGAATTAATACTCTTCAAAGTTTTTAACAGAATGATGATTCACTTATTCCTTGCTTCATTTGTGTAGATAGTTGAAAATTTTCTAAAATACACATAGTTGAGTCTTACTCAAAGAGGTTTCAGCCCAAATGCCGATTTACAAACTTACCAATTAGCAGAACTAGGCCAGTAGGGTCATTCTTGTTTAGATGACCTTTTCAATCGTAAAATTGCTATAACTAAAATGATTGCCTCCCACTTCTCTTTCAGGAAGGAAGCTGGTGAACACTACATGCAAGAATGGTACTGCATAGAGTCTGTGGAAAAACACCAAGTCTGTATGTTTATCACAAGCTTAGAAAGATGCTTATTTTACTGATCTGAGAAGAAGATATTAAAATGCTGAAAGGAGGATCATTCATAATGATTAGGAATCTGCAGACAGATTAATTCTGTTCCTTTAATGAAATAAGGAACAGATCAAAGTCCAAGTGCTAGTATTATAACAAAAATAATAATCAGTATCAGAAATCAGTATTTTCTAGAAGCCCATAATCTCTGTAGTTACTTTTAAAACTAGTTTTCATACACCAGGCTATATTCTGCTTTTGTATAACCTTCGTATTTGATACTAGAGCCTGCCTTTTCCTTAGCTATGTTGTCACTGCTGTCTGTAACCATCCAAAACATCAATAACTCTTAACAGCAATATCTTGCCTCCTTTACAGCACATAAAACCTTTACAAAATCTGAGTTCTTCTCATTTACTTTTTTTTTTAAACCTGACCACCATTATCATGGACTGTTTCTCAGTGTTGCTAAAGAACAAAGGGAGTGATAAATGGAAATAGCTGACACTGATAGTACAACTCATGGTACTCAAGAAAAGGAAAGGTATTGAAACACTACAATCACCAAATTCAAGTATTAGTGAAGGTTACTTGGATCTCATTTTGAAAATCTTCTCCAACTGAAACTGTGTGGATTGCTGCTAAGAGATAAAGCAACTCATTCAGTAGATTTCATCCCTACAATTCAAAGTTGAGAAAAAAAGTACCTGCAAGTGATTTAAAGATGACCTAGAAGGAAAAGTTACACATCAGGCCTTAGTTTAACTTTGGTTGTGGTTTTTATTTGGGGGTGGGGTGTTTTGTTTTTTTAACTAAAAGGCACTTTTCCATTATTTTGGCTTGTGTTGCTGAAGAAGCAGTCAAAAGGAAAACCTATGTAAAAAGGGTGCACAGAGGTTACAGTGAGAAAATGCTTTCAACTATCTTGCATTTAAGAAGCAAAAAGAAAATTCAGCAAAACTCTCACTAAAAATTAAGCCTTTTGATTTTATAGTTTCTTTAGTTCAGGCACTACCACTCCTGTGAAATCATTCTGGTCATTAACATAAGCGAGTACACCTAGTAGTGTAGTAAAACAAGAGAGAACTAAATGGCTCTACTGAAGTTAATCCCCATACTCTCCAAAACTGGGCTAGGTACCGCGTTGCAGCATAAGTTTTCAGATGCAAGAGGCATTTTTAATACCCAGACGAGAGACTGTTCTACATGGGCATGAGAAGAAAAAAAGACAAGAGCACCTATGACCAGTTAGAATCTGCGCGAGAGTTAACTCAGTATCGCTCATTTCTGTAGTTATTTCAGTACCATCCAAGTCATGCTTTGGATAAAAGATGTTTTCCACATTTATGGTGAATGTCTGAACAAGGTTGGTGTTATGTCAAGAGTGGTTTTCCTCCAAAACTTTCTGAAAGTTCCTACAAAAGCAAAAATACTTTGAAATGACCTTAAAGCAGGAAGTTTCACAGGTTTTGTGTTTTTTCTTGTTAGCTACTTACATTACGAAAGATTCCCTATTCTTCATTCAATTCAGGTTTACTGTAGTCCTATGCTTCATGAGAAATTAACAGAGGAAGACATCCTACCTCAAACTCTTGAGCTGCATCTTAGAAGATCCTAAGAAAAACCATCTTCTGTTGTTTTAACTGACTGCTTTCATGTATCACTTTTTAAAGACACTGCCTTCTCTTTTTAAGCCGTTAATCAAAACAAAAGTTGTCCCATTTAATAATCCAAGGCAAAAGGCTGCCTTACAAAAGAAAGTGTTGATTCCCAACATACAAACATAGAAGAAAAAACAAAACCAAAACCATTGCTTGCTTATACTATGTATAAAGTTCACTTAATTTAGTGTTAAGTGAGATAGATAGTATTTTTCAGTTTGTATACTTCTTGTGAAGTTTCACTTCATTAGTTATATTATAAAGCAGTGTTGTACATCATGAAGACAATGCAGAGTTGCATCCCACATTTTAAATAGGCCAATCTTACAGACAAGAATATTCCTGTGTTCAGATACAGCATGAAAGAGGGCCCATCATGCTCTAATGGCAACTAAAGACAGTACTTCACTCGATACCACTTAAGCCTTCCAGGCTTCAACAGCCAAACCCTTACTTCAGTAATTGATTATTTCACCATAAATACTTAACATTGCTCTAATGCAGGAAACTCTTTGATGTCAGTCTCTAAATACTGTAATAAAGCAAGCCAAAAGCATATCCTGTACTGCGCAGCAATGCATTTGCTGTACTCAAGATACCAAAGTGGCCTGCAGTGAGATATAGGAAAGACATTAGTATATGCACACAGAGTCCCAACAGCGTGTTAAGTAACAATGCTAACACACTGATGGTTTCAACACTCCAGAGATTCCAGATTTTCTAGGTGAGCGGGTGTGCTAATTATACGTCTACAATAAATATTACTCCTCGAGCAGAAACAGCTCAAGGAACTGGAACGTCTCCCAAGGAGCAGTAGTTGTTGCAGGGAGGAGGTGGGGAGTATAATCCCAGGATTAAAAAACCACTAATGGAAATGCCATTTAAAAACAAAAAAAAAGGTATGTATTAAAGGCATAGCTTCATAATAACTACTTCCAGTTAAGTTTTATTTAAGATGACAAATAATTTACTGCATAAGTTGATGCCCTCCTCAACCAACATCCCTGAGCTTCACCACAACAGCCACATAGATTAAGCAGAAAAAAAAGTATGTGTAGCTGTTCTTTCTAGAACTATGATCGAAAATCTGAAAACTCAGTTTAGAAAACAAGCAAAAAAACCAAATCCAAGATGCACTTTTGGACCTCTCCCCAAATACAGACAGGTGGAAGGCACTATATTCGGGCACTAATGACTGACCAGTATACTCACAAAACATGTAGGCATAACTGTGGGCAGGAGGAGTTAAAATTTGAAACACAGTTAGCGTCAGAGACCCACAGGGTACTGAGAAGGCTATCAGCAAGATAAATCTTCACCCAAGCACAAAGAAAAAAAAGTGATTTTAAGTGAGCCAAAACAACAGTCAGGATTCTCTCTACTCTGCAGACAGTTTTACCAATCAGTTTTTATTGATTAATTGGACTGCTAGCTTCACTACCATCCACTAGCTTACTACCTGCAATAGCTGTTTGAATTTTACAATTTATTCCTGAGGCTAGGAGAGAAAGGTAAATAAGTACAGTAATGACATAGATGACACAACTATGGATAGCAGTTTTTAGGTTAATGACTTTCCCCCAATAACTGTTGGTTTAACTCAAATAGCTCCAACGGTAGCACAGACACTAGACATCAGCATTTTTACCAGTATCACCTGAACTTGACTGATGACGCTGGTCAAGGCACAAAGTGTTTGAGTCACTACTTTTGGTAATATGAGAAACACAAGAGGTTTGCATTCAGAGCTAGAACCTGTGATTGGATATACGGAACGGGACCCTGCAGAGCGCTACTATCAATGAAGCTCCACACAGGGCCACCGGACTACCTAGAAGAGGTGCAGTTGCACCTTTTCATAGTGAGAATGAGAAGTCAGTTAAAAAAAACAAACCACAAAACACTGTTACCACTAAATCCCCAAACTGAAGTCTAGCCTGGATTTCTCAGAAGAACATTCTCCTTTGACCTTGCCAATCTAGTAAGTTTGACTCACCACCCAAGTTATGGCCCTATATCTTAAAAATGCCTGGCAGAAAGTCTGCAGGCATTATCACAACTTGGGGTAATAACAGGAAAAAAGCCTGTTTTGCAGAACAGAAAGCAATTCTGTTTTCAAGTTTATGAAAAAATTCATGTTAAACTACATTTGAAACAGCCTTGTTCTAAAAAGATCAAAACTTACTTTTAGTTAAGATTACATGAGAGAATTCTTTACTAGCCTGTATCCAGAAAAATGTTTTTACTTAAAAAAAAATCTCAGTAAGAACAGTGTACTACAAACCACATAACTGCTACTCATCCAACTCACCTTTTCTCCTCTGCAGGTAAAAAGATCACAAGTTCAGCTTAAAGAAAGATAAACATCGTTCAGGTGACAAGAGGAAAAAAGCTTTCTACCAAATGAACAAGTCTTTCAACCATCACTGATGATCTTACTCTTCAGTAATACTGAATTAACTCCAGTGTCTGTGTACCCTCACATAGCTACCTAATCAAAACAAGCCCAGTGATTTTAAAACACCTAACAGCATTATGACAAACTGTTTATACAGATCTCTAAGAAAGATCTAAGTATGTTTCCTCTGAATCCAAAAGATGACTGTCAAATGAAATTTAACAGAGCATTAAGTACAGTTAAACCAGGCTTAAAAAAAAAAATCACTTTCAGATACTGCTGCCTGAAAATGGCATCAGTAACTCCATTATGGAGTTTCAAGCTAATATTTAGAGGTCAAAAGACTGGGAACGCCTTTAGGACATACAAGGACATTTCACTGTTGGCTTCAGACAGCCATGAAGAATCTCATGCTCAGAGTAATTTTTTCGGGAGTTTCAACCGGCCAGTGTGAGGGCCTACAATGGAAATGCCTCTTCAGTTTTAACTTTGTATTGCTTTGGTTATGCAACTTCTTTTGCTGTATAAGGGCAGCAAGCAAGCATCTGGCATATGCAAGCTCAAAGGGTTACATTCTCCCTTAAAACCTTTGTTTTCATGAAAAAATTGTAACAGGAGGTTAGAAGAATTTGTTTGAAACATCACAGTAGGCACTACACGGAAGAGTCCCAGAAGTTCAAAACCATCAACTGGCATCAAAACCATACCCCAAACACCTGTGCCACAAAGGACTGATGGCTAAGCACGCTCAGTGAACCTTCCGCTGGCAAGTAACAGCGCACATCCCGAGCTTTACGCTAGCATCGCTACTCGAGTTCCTACAAAAGCCACCTCTGAAGAAAGCAGAAGAGAGTCTAGGTTCCCCCGCGCCCTGCGCCGCCTCCCCTTCACAGGCCGGCAGTTACTCCAGCATTTCCTCGGCAGAGGAGCCCCTCTCTCTGCAGTGCAACTCGCCTGTCATGCTCAGGCGGGCACAGAGGAGACCTGCGCGCATCAGCCCTCCTGTATAGGCAAGGGGAAAACGAGCCAGGCACGCGAACCGCCGGCAGCGTTCCTACCCCCAGCTGCGCTGTCAGACGGACGCCGAGAGGGGATCGGATCTGCACCCGCGGCCAAAGTCCTCCTCCCTCTCGCCCGGGGCTGCCGGACGCAGCCGCTGCCTCGGGCCAAGCCCTTCGCGCTGACCCAGGAAGCGAGGGAGAGGCGGCGAGACCGGCACAGCTCGGCGGCGGCCCCGGGGCGGGGACGGGGCAGCCGCGCAGCGACGGCCGGGAGCGGCAGCGAGCCGCCGGGCTCCCCGGAGCGCGGCGGGACCCCGCGCGGGTCCGTGAGGGGAGCGCGAGACGGGCGGGGGGAGGGGGCAGGACAGGCGACCGTTGCTCCAACGGCCGGCCCCTCCCTCCCCTCCCCTCCCCTCCCCTCCGGCAGGGCCGGCAGCGGCAGGTGACAGAGCCGCGTCCCCCCCTCCCGGCGGGGCACTCACAGCTTCAGGCTGGCGTAGGCCGCCGCTGCCGTCGTTCCTGCCGCTGCCGCCATTCGTCCCCCTCCGACTGTCTCCGGCCGCCGCCGGCTCCGCTCCGAGTCGCTCTTGCCCCCTCCGACCCGGCCGCTCCCTCCCTCCCAGACTGACGCTGCCCCCGGCCTTGAGGGACGGGACCCCGCACAGGACAAACCTACTCGGGCACGTTAGCGAGCGCCACAGGGCGGGGCACCACCTATGGAGGAAGGGGGAGGGCCTGGGCTGACTGCCGGCCCTGCGATTGGCTGAGCCGCTGCGTTCTAACCCCGCCCCCGGGGCGCCGGGGGCCAGCAGAGCACTGCGAAACGGTGACGCGCAACGGGGGGCGGGAGGGGCGGGGACGTTCAAACGAAGCCGGTGAGGATTGGCCAGCGCTCGGGTGGGGCGGTAAGCCACGCCCCAGGGGAGCCTCCGGGAGGGGTGTCGGCGGGGAGGTTGCGCTGGATTGGCTGTCCTCCCACGGTGGCCCCACCCCCGCCGGAGAGCTGTGGTAAAGTGACGGGGGGAAAAATCTGAACATGAGCAGGGCCAGTGGCGCAATGGATAACGCGTCTGACTACGGATCAGAAGATTCTAGGTTCGACTCCTGGCTGGCTCGGCTGCTCTTTTTTTTTTTTTTTTCTCTCCTTGCCCCTTCAATCTCTTTTTCCCTCCTGTTCTCCAGCCCGAGGGTGCTGCCTGCCCCCCCCTCCGCTCCTGCACAGGCCCACCCCGGCCACCCTCGTGCCCCCAACACAGGGGTCCGCCAGGTGCAGAGGCCTCCAGAAGCACCCCAGAGTTGGGTGGTGTTGCAGGGGCTCGTGGCCCTTGGCAGCCCCCCACCACAGGCACCACCTCGGGGACGGCTGCTGCAGGGGAGGCTGGTGCCTACCTGGGCACCCCTACCTGGGCTGTGGCGGGGAGCCCAGGTCTGGGGGTTCGGCACGGAGGAGGCCTGTGGTGCCTCCTGGCCAATTTCCCACCGGATCCAGCCTTTCGGGTGAGGTCCCCTGGTTTTGGACAGCTTCTCGCCTCAAGGAGGGGGAACCCCGAAGTATAATAACGGGTAATCCTATTTACTCGCTTCATTTTAGCCGGTAGCTCCATGCCGCTGTGGTGCTGCTCAGCCAGCAGTACTTAATAATCCCGTCTTCAGACACGAGGCGTCATGGTCGCTGACTGCAGCAAAGGCTATGGGGGCACCACGTGGCTGCCTGCCTCCCAGAACCACGGCAACTCTCCCCAAAACCCTTCCCACCAACGCTGCAAAGGAGACCTCCGTGCTGGGACCGGAGCCCGCTCCCACCCACAGCACATCCCTCCCCAGCTCCTCACCCCGGACCAGGCCCTCCCTGGAGGGATGCTGGAGCAGGACAGCCTCAGAGGGGGCCGCAGCAAGTCCCAGCCACCTGCAAAGCACTGGAAATCCCCAGTGGACCCCACTAAGGAGGCTTCCCCCATCAGTCCCTGCTTCAGCCACTGAGGCAGGGGGAGAGGAGGAAGGAAGAAGTTGGGAAACCATCATTTCACAGTGTAACTCCCCCCCCATGGACTGTGCACGATGACAACCATCGTAATTTTAGGAAAGACTTGACGCTGAGCACTGCTTTACAGTATTGTCTTTAATCACCGAAATCACAACAGGCCAGCGGCTTCACCCCTGCTGCCAGCCGTCGTTCTTTATAAATATTGAACAGCACGGAAGAAAGAAGGGCTGTGTTCACAGGTGGCTACGGTTAGTTACACCAGCACAAATCCTAAAATGCTGTCTCCTGGAGTTGAGCTTTGAAGGAAACAAATGAAATAATTAGTACCGTACAGTATTGTTAGCCAGGCTCTGGATTTGCTTTCCAGATACAGAAAGCCACCGCCCGCGTGTGTGCGCCTGGGTCCCTGTCTGGCCGTGCATCGCAGACCTGCTGCGCGGGGACGAGGGTCCGTGCCAGCAGGGCTGGGAACTGCAGCCCGGTCATCCCTGCACCGGGGCCGGGAGGCATCCCTGTCGTCTGCCTTCAGGGGCTCTATGCCACATATTTTCACGTGCGGACAGCTTCTTCCCATCTCTCATCTTGTCTTACTGGGCTACTGATGCATATTGCCACGTGAGCTTCTGGCTACCCTGGAAGAAAGCAGGGTGAGGACTTTTATGGCTCAGAAAAGCTTAATTTTGCTTCTCCTTAGGATGGGTGAGCAGTTCTGGGCTCTAACTGGGCTCACGGGAGGAAGACGTCTGCCCGATCGGCTCCAGTAAATACACCTAGTGCCACTGCAGCTAGCAAGCGTTGGGATGCAGAAACGGAAAAGAAAAATGAACACACAAATGCAGTGCGACGAGAGAGCCAAACCCCCTGTGACGCAGGCATTCAGCCTCAGAGGATGGGGGAAAAGGGACCTGTATCTGGCCATAGCCCTTCCCTGCCTGCAGGTACTGACTCCAGAGATGTTTCTCCAGCAATGAGCCTGGGTCAACTTCTCCTTACATTCATGCACAGAAGGTTGCTCAAAATGCTTCTACAAACACTCAGCATGGGCACAAAGGTGTGAAAGGCAGGTCTCTTGCAGGCAACATGTCCCGCGTGTCCATGTGCACAGACATGACAGCACACACGACCCTGAAAGCAGACACAGAGCACACAGCTGAGGCTGACATGGGAGAAGCATGGTCCAGACCAACATATGCAGGTGCACTTCTCCTCAAAACGCCCTCTAAGAAATGTCCAGGAAAATGACAGACAAAAGCAAATACCCTCCGTGGTACCTTCTCCCCTGCTCTCTGCAATCACCTGCCCCCTTTTCCCTGCAGCTACTGTATTTTTTAAGTCACGTCCTTCTTTCTCCATGCACCCCCACTGCTTCAGTACATATTTTTGTTTATTGAACAAAAAAGTTGGCAGTCCATTTCAGCGATCTTTTCAAGGCAACTTTTAGACTGCCGCAGATTCACCCCCAAGTATGTCTTGTCTGTAATAAAATCACTCTGCCCTTGATCCAACACTGACCTACGCACACACATTGATTTTCATGTATGTGCGCAGCCTTACTGGTTTCAGTGGGACTGCGTGCCTGTGCACTTCAAGTTTAATGCAGACGGAGTCTTTCATGCGATTTTCTTAGCAACAGCAGCAGAGCACAAAGCTGCCGCTGCATCGACCAGCAGCAGGCTGATATACAGGTAATTTGGAGGATCAGGTCAAAGTGTTCAAGTAAGGATGGGGAGCGTGTGTCCATTTTCCTTTAAGCAAGGACCTGGTTTTGCTGTTGCTTAAATAATGAAGTGGTAAAATTTCCAGGGAAATATAGAAGTGCAAAATCAGGAGTAAATTTATGAGGAAGAATGCGCCTGTGATCCTCTCCAGGGCTATGAACTCACGGGAGGGAGAGGAGGAGGTCACAGCAGTGCTTATGAACAGACCCAAATACTGAAATTCAGGGATGCCAAATATTTTCCCAGAGCTATAAATCAGCACAAGGAGAAAGCACAGGAAGATACTTACTTTCTTCTCTCAGCAGCCAAAGATACCCCTTCCTTTCGAACGGCCAGCCAGACCCGTACCAGCTCCTATGAGCCCAGTTTCCCCCTTTCACATCTGCCATAGCACACCTGATGCTGATGAGACTCCACCACTTCCAGCCCAAGGAGCTATTCACTTTGCAGTAAAAAGATCTACAAACAAATCATTTAAACCCTGAAAGACTGGGAAAACATTTTGAAAACCCCCAAATGAAATTCATAAACTGAAGAGCCACAGACCTCATCAAACACTCCTCATCAGGGTGTTCGAAAATGCTGTTCCCTGTGTTTAACATGAGGGCAGTTTCCTAAATCACTTTGATCACAAGTGTTTCTTACACTTTAAATTACACAAAAATGTCTGCTTCTTCTATAGCTGGGGCTTTCCCCTGGCTTTTATGCAAAAATCTCTATTTAAATGACTTCCTGTATTCTAAAAAATAGAAATTTAAGAGCATGATCTGAATGAAAAAATGTATTAAGCTCTGGCTCCTGAAAGCAAGTTTCAGGGAATTCACTTGAATAACTATTTGCCTGTGAGTTACTCATTACCAGCACAATGGGACTTCCAAGGGTCCCTTACCCTAAAACCAGTCAGAAGAGCACGCTGGGGGAGGAATTAAGACTAACTTTTCATAGCACGTTTCAACATCTTAATAAATAAAAAGACAAGAAGATTCACGTGAACAGCAAAACCCAATATGTATCAGCCAGGCAATAGGCAGAATTTAACACGTTTTCCGAAATTCTTCTGCAGAGCACGCAAAGCCTCGCACCTCCAGCTCCAGAGCTACCTGCCTGCCTGCTTTTTCCTTTGGGGGAGCAGCCTGAAGGCAGGCAGTGAGGGCTTGCAGCTCCACAGATGCCTAGTGGGGGGGTCAGGAGGAGGAGAAGCCTCCCCTGTGCAGGGTGCCCCTGTCTCCCCACCAGACCCACCATCAGGCAGCTGCAGAGCCGGGGACAAGCTGGGGACAATCAACACAGACTCAGCCACGCACAGCCTAGGAGAAAAGGCAGGAATAATAAGGAGCTTAAATGAATTAAAACTCCCAAAGATAAACGCGGTGCAAGTTAGCACACATAGGGGAGCAGGGCAATGCAGCAGACACTTTTGCTTCAAAACCACCAACTCACACGCTCCATTTTCAATAGCTTCACGTTGTCGTTTCTAGCTCTTTGTAAATACAGGAAAGGAGAGCATTGGCCATTAATAATTTATACTGGTCCTCAAAACTGAAAGTAGGGCAGCCTTCATTTCCCCAGCACTGAGGGATACGGGATGGCTGACAGGAGGAACAAGACACCATGTGGGAGCAGAGGCCAAACTTTCCATTGATGCAAAGGAGGCTCCACAAATGGGCTGCTCAAGGCTTTCCACGAAGGAAAATTGTCCTTCTCCCCCTCCCCTTCTTGCCTGCTTATTTTGGGGTCGTGGGGAAGGCTGCAAGAGTGAGACAGTAGTTTAAAATGCAGCTTAAAAAGAAAGTATGAGTGCCGCTAGTGTTTTCAGATCTTCCCAAAACAGAGGCCAGAAAATGTGCGTGAGGGGCTGCTCTAAAAATCAAGAGCTAGCAAAAGCGTGAGCCATGTAGTAGCTGGTCTCTCAGAGACAGAACAACAGATCAGGGCTGGTGTTTCCAGCTCACTTCCAGAAGCCACTTTGATATCTCACTGCCTTTGCCACCAAAGGAAGCTCAGAGAGGGGAACCACCTGCCCAGGACTATGTGAATTATTTACCAGGGACACTCAGCTGGAGTTATTTCCCACCTCAGTTCCCTTCAGACAGTCCTAAGGGCACAGTCGCAATCTTGAGATACACACCCCACCCCGTGCCCAGCTGCACTGCAGGACACAAGCTGACACGGGGCGTCAGGGTGAGAGCAGGATCTGCCCTGGGTGTTTTGTTGCCCCCAATCCATATTGCCTGGATACAGCACCAGTTATATTTTGTGTCGGTTCCCATCCCTTCACTATCCAGCATTTGGAGGCCAAATTTAGGGCTCCAGGGAGCTCACACATTTGGGGTCAATTTTACCGCCTCTAAAACCACAGTCTCTGAATTATATATGCCCCAGAGCCATGTATACTGCAGTGGGAAAGTCCCCCCTCCTTGAGCTTTCCATCACTCACTGAGGGGTTGCATGTCCCCAGGAGAAACAGCACCGCAGAGCCAAGCTACATGAAAGCTGGGGCTCTGGATGGTTTCCAACGCGGGACCGACCTCCGGCCACGTGCTGCTGTCCCCATCCCGAAGAGCAGCAGCAACAGGCCGAGGCACTTGCAGCTGGATGGGGCAGAAGGCTGGATGGTCTGCTGGCCCGATGAAACTCCATGCCAAAACCACCAAGCTCCCGAGGCTTGGGCAGTTTCAGACATTCACACTTCAGCCGAGGCAAGCTGATACAGATGTGTAGGAGGTGCTAACAGGCCACTGGTCTTCATCTGTTCTACAGCAGATGCTTGTGCCTTTGTTTAAGACTTTGCACAGCAACTTGTGCCACTCAAACCGGAGGCCCGTGGTATTTATTAGCACAGGCAGAGACGGGCAGCTTGCTGCAGCCAGCACTTGTGCTGCTCCAGATGGGTACACAAGGCAGTCTGACTAGCCGGTGTGAAGCTGAAGCACCAATCTAGCTACATTCATGCTACGGGAAAAGAGGTTTGTTTGAACCATAGCGGGTTCTCGGCACAGGCTCATGTTGGGAGTCCGAGTGCCACTGCTCAGTTAATTTATTGTAGTTTCCTCACTAAAAAGATCTTCAAGAATGTCATCCTGTCCTCTATCAATCAGAACTGAATTTACAACTTTAGCACGGATACATTAGGATTTAACTAGTTTTCCACACAATATGTCAGAAAGGGTAGCTAAGATCCCTGACTGCATCCAGACTTTAAATTAAAAGCTTTTTCTTAAACAAAAACTTTGTACCTGTACACGAGGGGCTGCACAGCTTTGGTACCTACAGAACACACACTGCAGGCACATCTATCTTATACGTAACACATACTGGGGGAGCAGATTTCTTTGACTATAAAGCAGGGGGGTTCAAAAAGATAAATGATCTGCCTTTCTGCTTTCTCAGCAGAACAGAAAGCAAAGGCCAAACTCACTAACCCCTGCTCAGATAAGCTGTTATTTTTCAGGGGAGCAAATCTGTTTATACCAACATACTCATGTGAGTACAGGTTGTGGAGCTGGGCTCCAAATCCCTGTGTAACAAAGCCTTCATAACGATCTTGAGCTTGTTCCCAGAGCTCTAAATAAGTACCATTATGAAATGGCTTTGTGCTGGCTAAATACCACAGAAAGGAGTGGCCAGGCTGGGGGCTGAGCTGTGGGGACAAGCTGAAAAACTCAGGCAAATGTCTGTGTACGGAGAGCTTTTTTCCAAAGCAAGCTCTGCAAGGAAGAACGAGGCTGGATTTCCCCAATGTCCGCACTTCCAGCATCACGACCGTTCCTTTCCAAATATAATCCGCTGTTCAGACTCTGACACAGCAGACTGGCCCCTGCATATCACCCTGACACACAAGCCCAGGCCCCAAGTCACCGCGGTAGCTTAGCCTAGCTTGTTCCAGTTTTTTGTTCTGTATGAAATGGGATGTCGGCCTCCACCTGCCAGCCAGCATGCCTGGTTTGTGCTTGGAGAGTTGGTGCTTTTAGAGCCAGACTTGATACCGGAGTTCGGGGAATTAACTGGAAGGTCTGAGCGTGCCATTCTGCACAGACCCCTCTTTTATTTTTTCTTTTCTTTTTTCTTTTCTTTTCTTTTTGAATTAATAAAAACAGAGAGAGTGCCTAAAAACTGGTATTAACAGATTTATGTCCTTCAGGGAATCTGATGAAATGTGCTTGTCAGGAAACACTTAGTAGACTGACAGGACGTCCCCGGCAGGCAGGCAAGCCAGCCTCTGGCTTTTTAATTGTGCATGGCACGATCTGAGTTCATAGGCACAACAGCAAGTTGTGCTTTCACTGAAGAATGTTCCAAAATGAGCCAAGAGGAATCTCCAGAGAGCAGAAAAAGGCACATAAAAGTAAACGTATCAGTTTAGATAACATGCCACATTCTTGGTCAAGTAGACATGGTTTGATACAGCTGGAACTCACAAGCATACAGACTCTGGGAATCCAGCAAAAATCTCTCATATCCTTTTACAGGAACATTGCCGACTGGCAAAAAACATGCACAGGAAATCAACTGAGGGTGGGAAGAGGGAGATCATGTAACAAGTCTTCTGTCCGGGCTTTCCCATGTTGGCCACGCTGGCTAGTAGTGGTGCTGGTACACAGCTGCTGGGGTAGTGCCGTTCTCTATGTGTTTCAGATGACAGGAGTGACAAAGCAAATGTTCATCTAGCGGGTAACAGCGATGCCCGTCTTCGTCGTTCAGTTCCATCCCACAGTCCTGCAAAAAAAGGCCATGCAAATTATTAGAGCATGTGTTCATCTTCCAGCATCAAGCAGGGCCTGGCTTCCAGGAAGGTGATTTTGTGACAGGGACAGAAGACACTCAGCCAACAGCTCCTTCCTAGTAAGTCCAACATTTGCCACGAGAAGGAAAGCATCTGACACAGGCGTTCTGAGGGGCAGCCTTGTACAAATTTATCTTCCGCAGTTTTATTGAATAAGCTTTATCTCGTGGCAAGGTGCAACCCTATTGTATTTTAAACATGCTCGTGTCTCCTTACACTCTCAGGTTGGATTCACCTCTTCACATTACACTAATTGCAGTTGTACTGATGTGAAATTGGCCTGCTGAGTCAGGGCCTCTTTCCACTGCATACGAGCACAGTGAGAGAAGACATCTATTTATTTTAATTGACATGGCAGGAGTATGAAAGCTCTCTGCACA